>NC_046656.1:9401754-10601754 GCF_900324485.2 Mastacembelus armatus
TCAGATCTTATTCATTGCCACCTACAGTAAGCTTCCTAACAGAGTGGAAAGTATAGTCAACAGTTCAGTTTGCTCGCAGTTTATTTGGAGAACACGTACGTGTGCATACACTGGAATATGTCTATTAATGTGAGCGTATATGCACCGTCTGTGTGTGTCTGTGTGTGTGTGTGTGTGTGTGTGTAAATTATTATGTTCCAACCCTTTTTGTTTTTGTGCATATTAGCAGAATATTGTTGTAGAATATTAGCGATCTGAGTTTCCCTGATGAAGAGCAAACATGCAGAGACAGACAGAGAAGAACCCCACAGAAACCGTCTGTTACAATACTGCCTGGTTTCCATGACAGCCTGGCTGTGCTAGGCGCGCCGGGAACATAACGTTTTTCTCTAATGAGGCAAACTGGATCATTTTGTCCATCTACCTGTGTACCTAGCAGTCTTTCTCCGGTCCTCGTGCCTTTTATCACTCGTGCACACAGAGGAAGGCAAAGGGTGGGGGAGACGAGGTTATGACTGAATCCTGTGTACTTACTTTGTGCAATGCTGAGAAGCTAAATTGCTTCTCTGTGCTCTGGTGTGAGTCTTGGTAGACAAATGTAAAAAAGATTGCCTTCTCTAACTTACTGATTTGTGCTGCAGTGGCAAAGTCAAGGTGACCCCCACATTACTTCTGCTTTACAAACACACAAGCGTGCACAACGTTATACTGCAACAGCACTAATGAAGTGTAATCAAAAGTGCCATCTGACATCTCCATATAGTCTCCATCTACACTGATGTTTTAGTGGAAAGCACAACACAGACCTTGATCTGTGTAAAAGATTATTATAATGCAAATATGAGATATGGACACTTTTTTTTCTTTGACATTCAAGAGCTGAGAGTTGGCTTCTGAAAAACAAACATTCAAAATCTGTGATGCTTATGCCAGCTTCACATGCAGCTTCAAAGGAAGTTAAGTTTGAGGAAAAAAAATAAAAAATAAAGACAGGAAAGTATTAACTGTGACTGATGATCTGTTTCAAGCTGCTGCTAAATAACTTTCACACTGTAGTGAAATAAATGGAAACTAGGAGAGGCCCATAAAAGGGAGATTAATCCTAACACTTCTGGTCTTCTGTGGAAAATGGTCGGCAATAAAGCGAAGAATGTTCAAACTGCAGTGAATAGGCTGAGACGTGCACGTGGTGGGTTCCTTTCAGTGTCTGTGCACAACACAACTCTTAAAGTCCAGCTCCAGGTCTAATGGTAGGGGATGATCTCACCAATATGCCCACGATGAATGCTGGATCATTCAATTATAGAGCAACACAATGAATCATTCTCCTCTCCTCTGACAATCTCCTCCACACTTCATGCATCTGACACCGCCAAACCACAGAAGATGGCCCTGTTATCTTTATAATATGGATAAACAGTGACAGTTGTCTCAGACTGTGGGCCACTTCAGTGGCAGCAGATCAAATGAGAGCTCGTTATGGAAAGAGTGACACATCAGTGTCTGTAGCGAGGCTTACAGTCAGGGTATAAAGAGATTGCAATCCTGCTGAGATGCCTGTGCCCCTGAAAATTTCCTACCCAGCCAGGATGGAATGAAATTAGTGAACTGGAGCTCCGGTCCCGTGACTTCACTCAGATAGGAGGAAGAGACATTATCTGCTAACATTACGGTTTCTCTGTAAGTGTGTGTGTGTGTGTGTGTGAGAGAGAGAGAGAGACAGAAAGGCATTTCATCCTCTCACTCCTAGTGTCTATCTCTCTCACACACTCACATACTTGTCTTGTTCCAGAGTAAATGTGTCAGTCATGGGTCTCATCGCTGGAACAGCCTGTCAGCCAGCCCTCACCACCCCAAGCTCTTCTCCCTCTCTCCGCTCCATTTTTGGACATTTTAAAAGGATGCCGGGGGAGAGCAGGGATCATACACAAAGCAAATGGCGGCTCTTAAAGCAAGGCTGTGTTTCTAAGGATTATCAGGACTTTGTGGTGATCCACAAAGAGCTGTAGGTCAGCGTTGGAGATCTTACTTCAAGGGTTTGTTACTCAGAAATTGTACAGCAAATACCTCCCTCATTTTCTCACCAAGTGAGATAACATTTTAGCTTTTAAAGCCTTTTTTTCTGAAGCAAGTAACTGGCGGCTGTAGAAATCAAACAACTGATAGTATCGTTGATTGCAGACAATAAAAAATTAAGAAACCATGATGAAAGTAACTAAAAACAGTCTCGCCAGCTTACTGTAAGTCTACAGGCAGGCTATACTACATGGTTTGAGCCAGCTGTCAGTACTGTTAGGCTTCATTTCACATAGGTATTTTCATGTCTGTGGTCTCCTCCACTTCTGGGAGACGACCCAAAGAAAATGGCCAAATGCAGTATGGAGAACACAGGCCGTTGGAAGGCAACACCAAAGTTAATTTGACACTGTATATTTGACAACCGGTTGCGTATTTAAAAAACAATTGGTCTTGAGCCGTTGTGTCAACAAGCTCAAACCGGGTGGCAGGGTGCAGTGCTTCTCTAGAACTATTTGTGGTTTATTTTAGTGGGAGTCTTTCTTCTTCCCTGTTAAAGTGTCAATTGGAAACAGTGCTACAGCAATCCCTATTAAAGCCACTGTCCCCGCAAGTGATTTACCCAAAGCCAGACATAGCAGAAGGATTTCCTGGAAACACACCTGGGGGCCCGGCCCTTGAATGTGCAATGTGGTAACAGAACTTAATTAGGGAGGTCCAATATGGTTACAAAGACAATCTGGCTTCCCAGAATGCCCCCTAGTTTGCACAGGGAAATGTGATTGCAAAATTATAAAAATGACTTTTTCTTTGAAAACTGGGAAAGACGGTGGCGGCTTATGAAAGTGTTCTGGGCTCTGAAAAACAAAAAGATTTCAGTTCAGTATTTAGCCGTCTGCATCAGGGTTATACACACCACAATTTTAGAAAATTATATGTGAAATGGATGCAAGTGAATAATGTTAAAGGTGGATTAATAATTTTCTGTACAGTCTACATATCTCACTATAGATCCTAAATCTGGATTCAAACACCCCCTTAATTGAAAGAAAAGGGGAAAAATATCAGATTTATAGCAAGAGCAGATTTATGTAAATCACTTTTGGACTATTATTTTCCAGTAGGAACTCTTAACTTAAGAGCTGACTTAGGTTCATACTCGTGAGACACATGAACAGAAGTTTAATTGGGCAACACTATGTTTTCCTCCATTAACCCACGGATATGAAGGGATGACTGATTAAACTGGCGTTCTTTCAAGCCAGCCAAGGCCTCTGTTATTACACAAGTGCTGGACCTCTGCCATGTTACACAACGCAAGACTAGGTGAACCCAAAAGAGCAGGGTTAACTTGGCTGGGGCCAGTGCAGTTGATTGACTGTTGCTTCATGGGAAGAGGTTAAGGATCAGTCTCTTTTATTTACTCTCAATTGACCATAAGATTTAGGATGGACAACATCTTCAGCGATGACAGCAGAGATTCAGAGAATGATGATGATGATGATGATGATGATGATGACTTTTTTTCCTTTCCACTTGTAACGTGTGAATAACCTGTTGACCCGAGGTGGGAGGGAGCATGTGTGTGTGTGTGTGTGTGCAGTTGTAAGGCACACAGACCCGCCTATGCTGATCATAGCATGTGTTTCCTGTATAGGAATGCTGAGAGTAGTGCAGAGAGAGTGTGTGTGTGTCTGTGTGAAAAAGGGAAGGAAAGAAAATGAAGGGAGAGACAGAAAGAGAGGGAGAGAGCAAAGGCATATCCAAGGGATCAAACCTAAACCACAGGATATTTTTGACCTTGAGGGCGAGCGGGTAGGACAGGGAAGGAGGAGGAAGAGAGGAGGGAAAGAAAAAGAAATGAAAGCTGAAGAGAAGGAACAAAGTGGTTGAGGGAGAGAAAGAGAGGAGCAGAGTCTTTGGAGGGCAGCTGGAAATCCTCCAGAATCCTCTGCTCAAACCAACCATAAAATTCCAGCTGGAGCCACAAAACCAGTACAAGGACTGACGAGGGTGCATTCTGCCCACAGTGGGTGTGGGTGTGTGTCTGCATTTGTGTGTGTCAACAGTGTGCACGCGTTTAGTTTTCCCAGTATGTGTGTATACGTGTATGCTATTTGTGATTAAAGGGTCCGAGCAGTGGAGGCCATGAGGCAGACGAGTGATGCAATCTGCAGAAGCAAAGGAGAGGACACGAGGGCGGCAGGAAGGAAGGGAGGGAAGAGAGGAAGGAGGAATTGTTGCTTCTGGGGATCCAGCTCTTCAGGAATGTGCTGACGGTCATGTCCCACACAGTCGGAGAGAGTGTTGCATTCTGGGAACCTCTGTGGAGGTGACACCACCTGTTTTAATGTGGTTTTAGATTACCAAATCACACATTAGAGTATAAAGGGATGTACTTTGTGAGTTATTATTTTTCATTTTCAAAGTCAAAACAATCACATCTCCCTGTGCAAACTGGTCTCGTTCACTGCAGGCTGGAGGCCCGAATCCACCCTCACGCAGCAGCACTGGAGATCTATTTTGGTGCGAGCTACACAATGTTCACAAGCACCCACACAAACTCGGTGGGTTAGGTGATTGGTAAGCCTGGGCAAGTAGTCTATTTATGAGCATAGCAAGAGTGGGCAGTTGTCCTTGAGTTGGTTTGTCTGCCGTCTGAAGTGCTAAGTGCTGTATACAGTTACAATAGAACATTCACAAGGACGAGTCAAGGTGGAGTAGGGGGTGAGGGAGGGAGGGTGTGTGCGAGAGAGAGCACTGGGAATAGAGATGGTGAGTCAGAGGCCATTTGGAAAGTAATTTCATCTCTGAATGCTGTATATCTTTTCATCAATGAAAGGAAAGTATTTTCCGAACCAGGCAAGCAGAAGGAGAAAAATATCTCTGTTTGGTGAAAATGAGCACAGGCCTATTTGACAGGGTGAGGACAGCTCACATTCACCAATTATATTTGCACAATATTAATTTCACGTAGGTGAAGTTGTTTGTTACAGTACACTGCAGGGGAAGGAGTTCAGAACGAAGCTGTGTCTGCAGCAACACCAACACCAGCAGCAGCAGCAGCAGCAGCTCTGTGAAGCTGTGCTCTGAGCTAAATGCTAACAACACTGATGTTTAGCAGGTGTAATATTTACTGCGTTTCATGTGCTGGCATTAAACATTAAACTGGAACTGAGGCTGGTGGAATCGTTTCCGAGAAAGACACACCACCAGCACAGAAACAAGATTTTGACTTACGTTGCATATTCGAGCACGTTGATCATATTCGATCAAACTGCAACTTTTCATCATTCTTTTCCACATTAAGGCACAAATGCTGTTCTTTGAATTTTGTGAATCATTGCTTTCCTATATCTCTAGGTTGCATTGAGGTCTTAGGGGGTTCCAGTGATAGTCTGCACAGGCTGAATGAGGTGTGGCATCTATCCAGTGAAAAAGGAAACAAGAAGGGGAAAGGAATTAGACCGACTTCTTATGAGAGACTACCATAGACAGGTCTGGACTGCTGTGTGTATCCTGGCAAAGTAGCCTTGGCCTTGACGGGACTGCACAAACATGTGCAATATTTGACTCCTGTCCAGTTCCTTCCTTGCATAAATATTGCTGGCGATTCGTGTCCGTTAACTAAAACCGCAGCTTAGAATCAATAAAGTGTATCCCAGTGTCAAAATAAGAACATGCCATTTATTAAAATGTCTTGATGCCTGTTGAAATATAAGTCTAAGAAGATGAATAAGTATTTCATGAAACATGTTTTCTGTTAACCGAGTTCACTGAAGAGAAAGACACCACAATACTGAGTTGGACTGGTTTTTGATTGGTCTGGCATCAGCTGTGTGGTTATATGGGCAAGCACAAAGAGAATGCTGTGGTTATTCTTGGACCACCACTGTCTGCACTTCCACGTAATGTTCTAGTGTTTACCATCACTGGTTCACTTCGCCTGCTGGGATCATGAGTTAACCCTTGTAAGGAGTTGTAGAAAGGTCCTACCAGGACACCGACTGACTTGCCCTCACTGCATCCAAATGAACGTGTTTGTACGACTCCAGCACACAAACCGAGCCTGGACAAAACCATCCCCACCAAACCCCTGAACCCGAATGTGTTTTTCTTTTTACAGTGTGTGTGCTCTTAAGCCTCAAATTAAAATCGGCCTTGGCTTCAAGTTTTGCTTTTTCTCTCACACAGTGCACATTTTGTTATGTTGTTTGTGCGCTGTGGAACATCAGCACTGATATTTTCGGTCGTGTGGAGGAGTCTACCCATAGCAGAGCAAACATGATCCAGTGCTGGTAGAATGTTTTGTTTGCTGAGCCCATCACCTTTCAGCAAGTATTTATATCTCATCCTCTCCACTGACAACTTCATGGTATTTCTGTAGGTATTTAACGTGTTACTGAACAGCCTGGTGAAGCAGCTGACTATTATGCACGCCATGCAATAACAACATCTGAACCCTTGACTGTAGATACATGGCAATTCTTTTATCTCTCCGCAGCACAACTGTGTACCTTTTGAGTAACACAAAATACCCTCAGGTAATGTGAAAAGTCAACCACTGTCACCAAAAGAAGATTAAAATGACATCTTTCTGAAATGAGAGTTTGACCTTTTGTTATTTCAGTCATGCACCATATGTTCATACCCTGGATTATGTAAGTAACACACTGGAACAGGGGCTTTTAGGGTTGCTCAGCCCTCAAGGAGAATGTGGTATTTATACAGAGCCTTATGCTCTCTCCCAGGGGTCCATAGCAAACTTAACACCCAGTCACAGAATCTGTAATCTAATAATCAGTATGAATCGATCCATATCATTTTATAACATTATTGAATATTGGGTTGCTATGAACAATGCAGTCAGGTAGTCCCATTTTGACCTCACATGAACCTGGTTGTTTTCTTTAGGAAATGGAAGAACAGATTTCTAGTATTGAGGTTTTTATCTTCTTTTATCTTTTTAGCTTCATAACTTCACAGTAATTCTTTATTCTCGGCTTATTATTATGGTAACACTTATTAACACCAATGCCAATACAATTGATTCCCATTTACAGCTACAGATCATTGCATCTGCAAACGTTAAGTGTCATACAGTTCTCTGTGTTAAAACACAAGAAAAGAGGAATCTATAAGATGTGGCATTGTGTGCGTGTGTGTGGCAGAGGAATAATATAACAAAATCCAGACGAACATAGTGTTCCAGGTCAGAGCTGAAGTCTGCACAGCTCTGGTCCTCGGTGCAGCATGAGTCACCGGAACAGAGCAGATTGCGAGCTTGCACAATTCATTAAGACAAATGTAAGGTATACGGATTTCCTCTGGAAGAAGAAATAAACCTTGGCAGCTGTGGAACAGCACTCCAGAGAACCCTCAAGTAGCTTTCCATACACCTCTGGTATGACAGCATGGTTTTTGCAACTCTGCAGATGATTTATGCTGCTCTGAATGGAAATATCTTAGCTTAAACATTTCAGCATGTTGGCCTCTTTTTGCACTGGTCGTGGACCTGCTTATTTTTCTACACAAAAGGTGTTAAGCAGCAACTTTAATAGCTCATCAGTGTTACAGCCCAGTGAAATGATCAGCTAGAATTAGAGCAACCTGAAAAGGCTTAAAGGTGTACAATGGCGCCCCCATGCGGGGACACGCCACCAGTGCACATGTAACTATATAGTTACAGCTTCTATCGCCATTTAAAACATTTTCCTTCACATATCCTAATCACAGGTGCAACAGTTTACTGTTTAAAGTCAGTTAAACGTGGTTTAAAGGCGAAGGGGACCAACAGAAACAGTTTGAGGGTGTCAGCTAGCTGGGTTAGCTTCACAGCAAACAAAATGCTCAGGGTTATGCGCTTATAGTCAATAAACCTGCTTCACTGATCCAGGAACAGCGGTTTGTCCGCAACCTCTGAAGGTTTCATAAACGCAGACCGATCCCAGATCAGCCAGCTGGACACCGGATCTCTCCGAGAGAGCAGACGGGAGCGACTTCTACAGGAAATACCTTCCGCTGCGAGCATTTGTGAAGGGCTGCCATTTTACCGAGCTTACGGTAAGAAAAGCTCCGTGTCGTGGTTGTAGTTATCCGCGGAGGCTGCTGCAGCATGCACCGTGTCTGTGTAGCAGCGCTAACCCTGTTAAACATTGGGCAATGCTAATGCTAATGTTAGCCAGCCTAGCTTGTTTACATTGGGCCATTATGCTACTGTTAGCTGGTAGTAACCCTAGCACCACTCATTGGACCGAAACCACAACAAAATACCACATTTAGTCTGCTGTGCTGGCAGGTAGGTAGTTTAGTTGCACCTCGTGTTGGTTATTTTAAGAACTCGACATTTATCGGATCAAATTTAGCTCGTATTTCATGGTTATTGCTCTGAAACTAGGCCCAAACATTGTTCAATATATGTTTGTCTTAACATAATGAGGTAACAGCCTCCCCAGCTCACTGTTTCCCCTCCTTTTGTTTGCTCAGCACCTCAGTTGAATTATGGGGGTCAACGTGGTCCAGCTCACCTCTAAGTTGCACCATGAAAACCTCCTGGCTGGCCTGCAGCAGCTAAGGCTGCAGGGACAGCTGACTGATGTGACTGTGCAGGTGGACTACCAGGGAGACGTGCAGGAGTTTCAAGCCCACCAGCTGATGCTTGCAGCATCCAGTGGCTACTTCAAGAAGATCCTTCTCTCTCAGGATGAAGGCCGAGACAAGTTATTCCTCTCCAATATGCATTCCAATGAATTCTCCAGGTTTTTGGAATTTGTGTACACTGGTAAAGTTGAAGTTTCCAGAGACAGGATTGGTGATGTCCAAGCAGCGGCACAACTTTTGGACTGTGAGGATCTGTCAGCAGTTTGTGGGGAAGCCATGAGTGCTGGCATTGTACAAACATACGCGAAGAAAACGTCATCACCAAAAGCCGTAGATAAGGATGACACACAGGTGGGCACGAAAAAGGAGAGGATCAGAGGTAAGAAGCAGTCTCGTGGTTTGTTTGCTAAGCGACAGCTGTCCCCACAGAGCTCTGAGAAAGAAGTACCGTCAAAAAGGTTACAGGCAAATGACACAGTGAAGGATGAAAAAAGACCAGGAAGAACGCTAAGAGTGAGGCTGGGTGGCCTTAAAGTGCTTCAAAGGCATTTAAATACTAATACAGAGACTTTTAACAATGAAAATCAAGTTAGCAGTGAGGACACAGGAGGACACGAGGACACGATTGAAGACAAGGCTCAGCAGGAGAATCAAGCGGAGAAAGGAGATGAGCCTTCATTGGCAATTCCAGCCTCTGATGTGGATGACTGGAAAAGTGAGGAGGATTTGAAGAGTACCAACTCTGAAGATCCCTTGTCATTATCTTTGGAGGAGGAGGACGAGGATGAAGACGAGGACGAGGGACAGTCCAACAAGACACCAAAAAGGACATCCAAAGCCCAGTTCCAGTGTAACAAGTGTCAGCGCACGTTCCACTATGAAAGGAGCTACTTGAAGCACATCAGGTAGGACATAGACTGCTCCACAGGTCATTCATTCATTCATTCATTCATTCATTTACAGCATAGCTGTCTAAAATATACAGACTGCATGAATCAGCCGAGCATGTAACCTCATATCAAACATACCATCACTACCAAAATGTTTACTTAGGTTCATTATAACACCTGAATGTATTCCTGATGTCATTGAAACACATTGGGAATCAGTTAAAGTAGTTTGACGTGTTCTTCCCCCTGAGATAGTGATGATTGTCAGTGCAGTTGTTCGTGATACCTAACCCTCCTCGTCTTCCTCCTTTCATGGCCAGTACATACCATGGAGTGAAAGCAGATGTCATCTATCGCTGTGACACCTGCCTGCAGACCTTCGCTAACCGCAGCAACCTGAAGATTCATGAAAAGCATGTCCACAGTAATGAGAGGCTCTTCGCCTGTGACTCCTGCGCAAAGACTTTCAAACGAAAGAAGGATGTTGTTCGCCATCAAAGACAGGTGAGGATTCATGAAATTCCACACACTTGTTTGTGTAAGTCATAATCAGTGCTATTTCCACGCTAAAGTATATGCAGTATAATATGTAATAATAATACTTTCTTAAGAGTGCCTTTTATCTGCACGCTTTGGTCATTTCTATCTTACATCCCTGCTGCTTCTCAGGTACATGAACATAACAATCTGCAGCATGTCTGTCCTGAGTGTGGAAAGGCACTGAGCTCCAAAACTGCCCTGTTGTTGCATGAGAGGACACACACTGGCACAAAGCCTTTTCAGTGCAATGACTGTGGGTCCAGATTTACACAGAACTCTGCCCTTAAGATGCACCGCAGGTACTGAACTTCACTTTGGGGTTGTGTGGATGGCAGAGAGGTGGGATTTTAGAAAAAAAGGGCTCCAGCTTTTAATTTGGAATGTGAGTTGAGCAAAAGAAAAAACTGGTAAGAGTTGTAATGACCTAATAATAGTCGTCTTTATTTATACATTCATATGTGCAGTATATGTATAAATAGCTGTGGGCTAAACTTGTCTGTTTGATTATAGGATTCACACGGGAGAGAAGCCGTTTGCATGTGATGAGTGTGATGCCCGGTTCACTCAGAAACACATGTTGGGCTATCATAAGCGATCACACACAGGTAACGGTGATATCATGTCAGAACTATTTGCCATCTTTAATTTCACAGGAGCCACCCTCACTAGTATGTGCCTCAACTAAGAATGTGTCTCTCTCTTCCCTTAGGAGAGAAGCCCTACATGTGTGAGGCGTGTGGGAAAAGTTTTGCATCAAAAGAATATCTGAGACACCACTCAAACATCCACACTGGGTCCAAGCCATACAAGTGTGAACAGTGTGGTCGAGGCTTCGCTCAGAGGAATTCCCTTCACCAGCATCTAAAAATACATACAGGCAATTGTAGAAATTATTGGCATATTTGTTTTTGGTTATTTTGGATGATCTACTTTTACAGCTCAGACATTTGTGGTCAAATAATTTTGTTGTATTTTCATCCTTGCTGTTCTTTTGTTCACACTCACTAGGCGAGCGTCCATACAGATGTAAAGACTGTGAGAAGCAGTTTACCCAGCTCAACGCCCTCCAGAGGCACCAGCGTATTCACACAGGAGAGAAGCCCTACATGTGTGGCCTTTGTAGTCGCACCTTTACAGACAAGTCTACCCTTCGCAGGCACACTATGGTTAGTGTTACTGTAGCTGTACTACCTGAAAGGGTTTTTTACATTGGAAGAGCATCAATGGTATTTCAGCTATTTGCACAACGGCTGCCAATGTTGATCATCTGATAGCTTGTATTTAAAGTACTTTTCCCATCAGATTGCTGTGAAATTAACATGAGCTCTTATAACCTTCAGATTCATGACTCACATGCTCCCTGGAAGAACTACCTTGTGGTGCTGGAGGGGAATGTGGAGAAACCCAAATCTCCCACTAAGGGAAAGACAGAAAAGGCAGGTGCGAGGGAGAAAAAGAACACAACTAAAAGAAGTGGTGGTAATGCTGCTGTAACCAGCGACGTGTCTGGTATAGCCAACACAGACTCCGTCTTGCTTTCAGATACAGTCACTCTCCCATCTGAATGGACCAGTCATGGACCCATTGCTTTGGTCAGTCACAGCGCCCTCGGTGGGATCACTGTCATCCACACTGAAGTGCCACCTGGGTCGCAGATCCAGCCCATTGTAACCACTGAGACTACAGGGACTAGCATAATTTCCTTAGATGGTTCAGCTATCCCTGTGCCCTTCTCTATACCTGTGTCTATGGCTCATCCCATCTCCTCTGACGCTGCCTCCAGCTCACTGTCTGTACCCTCAGTTCTCTCAGTTTCTGACAGAACATTTGCATCTGCTGTTTCAACGACATCGGTGCTGGAAGCTGCTGCATCACAGACCATTTTAGCTCCTGTTTCAGAGATCAATGCCACTTCTGAGACAGCTATATTACAGCCCAATATCCAGACTGTGATTGTCGCTGACAAGGTTTGTGAAAAAGAACAGCTGCTATCCAAAGTGATGGACTGCAAAGGGCAGGAGATAACAGCTGATCCTAAGGAAGACTCAGCTCAAAATGCTGTGTAAAAGTATGCATGTGGATAGAAAGATCTTTAATGTAGGATTAGAAATTTAATAATTCACTTCAATCCATCTTTTCATGTTATTTTATATGTACACTTTGTGTTCCGACTGTGCAGTGTTTCATCGTTATGATTTGACGTCCAGTGTTGAATTAGTCAGATTTGGATATGACATTTATTGTATATCAAATTCTGTTGGAATATAAAGGAATCCATTAAATATCACAAAAATCTTGCTCTTTGCCCTCATGTTTTAAAGATAACTAATATATAATTAATGTGCGAGATGTGGGACGATTCATAAATACAAATGCAATTAAGGTGACTAAGTTCATTACATGTAAAGCAAAATATCACTAGCAAGTTCAGTGTAGTTTACCCCTCATATTAATTACGTGTTAATATTTCAGGAGTTACAGTGTGGATGTGATGTAGTCGGATAGTTCTGGGAATCTCATCAGAAGTCCTTGGCAGCTACAGCGCAGCAACTCAGTGAACCCTCAAGTAGCTTTCCATACACCATTGGAATGACCATAGGCTTTTCACAGCTCTGTAGATTTATTTTGGTCTGAGTATCAATGAAACCGCTTACTGTTAAGTCTAT
The DNA here is from genome assembly GCF_900324485.2 of Mastacembelus armatus. NCBI lineage: Eukaryota > Metazoa > Chordata > Actinopteri > Synbranchiformes > Mastacembelidae > Mastacembelus > Mastacembelus armatus. The sequence goes on from NC_046656.1 coordinate 9,414,467, forward strand.
ATAAATCCTGTCACGGTTGAACCATAAAACCACAGCTGTATTTGCAAGTGTTTATGTTTGGCAGATAGTGCATTAAATCTTTAAGCAGTCCATAAGGCTGGCTCCAATAACAATAACCTCTGACGTTTGGAAAAATTAGCAATTAGCCTGTTTAAATTAGTTGGTGCCTTTTTGCCATATTAATCACATTTGTTTTGTAGATGTGTGTTATTTTTAGAAACTAATCCATAATCCAGTTTCCATCATAACAAAGGTAATTTAGATGCTTGTAGGCTATTTACATTTTAATCAGACACAAAGTAAATACATACTAAGCATGAAATAATTAATGTTGTATAAGAACATAATGCTTACATGTAGCCTGCTGTACCAGATGATTGATTAAACATGTTTTCTTTACCTCACCAACAAAAAATTCAAATGTATCAGGTTACAATAGCGATCTGCTAACAGTTTCAGCAATATCTCACTGTAGATCAATAAAAGTACATCAATCCTTTCTCTATACCACTTAGTCCATTTTAGCGCCGCATTGGGCTGGAGCCAATCCCAGCTGACCTTGGGCGAGCGGCGGGGCACACCTTAGACAAATTGCCAGCCTAGCAGAGAAACATGTATACTCTGCATATGTTCAAACAGGAATAGAACCCAGAACCTTCTTGGAATGGATACCTTTATTATTGTCCATTTGCACAAGCACACAGATCATATCCAAGGTCCGTTGTCATTCCACCTGGAAGAAGCTGGATACGCAGGGTGACTGACCCTTTGGTAAAAACTTTGGTCTGGCTCACACTAGTGAACCTAACACTAAACTATACACAGTGGCATGCTTAACAACTGGCTATTTGGAAGGCGCGCTGCAGCAGCACATCTTCGCAAGTTCACAACACAACACGGCACGAGATGAGAGACTAATGATGCACATTACCCCAAGGTGGCTGCCCTGGGAGTATGGAGTAAGGTTTTCCGTGTCAGTGCTTTTCGTTCAAACCATAAACCATGTCTGACAGAGTGGAACATTCAAAGTAATATTAAAGCAACAAATCCTAAAGTGATAATAAATAACCTAAAATATGTAAGGAGAAAAATCACCTGATTTTAATTAGGTACAAATGTTTAACAGTCTACACTTGGTGCATAACATTGCCCTTCATCATGAAGGGTCTCTCCTCCATAATCTTGTTTTATGGTAGTGACTTGAATTTTAAGAAGTATGACTGATATAACGCTTCTTTTCTACTTCAACACAATCTAAATAAATGTAACATTGCACTCTCTAAATCCATACACACCATGATTATCTTATATACAACAAACACTGAAATAATTCAAATATATAATAAACTAGATTAAAAAAACAAGCTGCATCTGACTATGAACCAATAACTGTACAAAACATGCAGTGCTTCTCTTAATACTAATCTCAGTTTCAATACAACATACTGCCCTGAACCCGCCCCCCAGGAGAGATTTCAGCAGAAAAAAAATTATGCAGCAATCCTCTAGATAGAGGTGAGGGCGCGAGGATTTACATTCTGACTAGATTCATTAGGAAAGCAAAGCTAAGTATAGCAGTGAGTAGTGGGATATTCAAAATCATCAGCAGACATTCCTGTCCAGATGATATACACAGCGAGGTGTGTATGTGTGTGTGTAAAAGCATGCGTGATTGATTTGTCCCTCCATGCTGCATTTTCCTGGATTTCATTTCAGATCCCCTTCATCACCCTGGATGGTCTTTTTGATGCGCAGCAAGAGGGTTGTGTGCCACTGGTCCAGGCGTGAGATCGAGTCAAACTCCTTTACCTGTGAGCAGACGAGATGATTGAGCTTCATTCCCACGTTTGTATTACATTTAAAATGTTCTTTTCATTTGTTAGATTTTCTGAATAAATCACACAATATCTGGTTCAGTTATTTAACCGTAGGTGAGGCCTACTGCCGCTCTGACTTTGAGTTCACTTTGAAAAATCTTTCAGGATCAACAACAGCGATGCTACATCAGTGAGTCCTAGTTCCAGACCTAGGGAGACTGACTGAATACCTGAGATCCAGCCTTCAATGCGCCTGAACAACAAAGGGATCCAACAACACTACAAGAGCTGAAGCAGTGGGACTCCTGTTGCTCACCAGAGGCAATTATTATAAGGCTAGCCAACTTTCATGGAGTATACAAGTCTTACCGCCTCTGTGAAAGCCTCGCTGTTCTGTTCCTCATGAGCCTCAAGAAGTTTCTGTTATAACAAAAATGTAGGTTACTAAGTGAAACTGCATAAATTGAAAGGGGAAAAATAAGCTGTGAGATTCCTCAGTGTTCTTATCTACCTTCAGCAGCTTGCATTCTCTGGAGTCCGAAAACGCCGGGAACATCTCCTCATATTTTTCAACGGCAATCTGTGGAGACATGGCTCGTTACAATTCTGCCCCAAATCCTGAGACTGAACCACAAAGCTATAAGGTCACCTTAGCGTTGAGCTCATCGACGATGAAATGACAGAGGGCGGCTTTGAAAAAATATTCTTTGGCGCTGTACTTCAGCAGTGGGTTGTCCATTGTGTTGGCTCCAACCTAGATACGTGAAAATCAAAGTCAGTGCTGACTGAATGTCCATTACACACAAATACTAGGAGTACACACCTGCTCGTAGATCTCAATAGCCTTCTGGTACTGCTCCAGCTGTGCACAGTAAGCTCCCACCTTCAACAGACACTTGTTGGCAGAACTAGGGAGTGCAACAAACCACCACAGAGTAACACAAATGAAATGTAAAGGAGATGTAATGGAACAGAGCTAATATTATCACTGCTCCATTGTATTTAGTGATCTTTGGGAAATAATGACAACATGCACAATACCAGCAGATTGAAACAGAACAACAGAACAGAACAAACAACAAAGCAGCTACTGGAAATGTGAAACAGCTATTATTGACTTCATTACTTACACCTTTGCTTTTAGATTAGATAAACTTTATTGATCCACAAGGGAACTTCCTTATTTCAAAAATGTTCATGCTAGCTGATGCCAAAATGTCTTTTAGAAAACAGACTGTTTCTTGTATGACTTTTCATTTGTATTAGCTTCTAAGTGACCAGTGCCTGACATAAATCAATGCTACTGCCTCATTGTAGAGCATCATTCAATTAAGGGTTGTGTGTTTGAAATTTATAGTTTTAGACCTTTATAGCAGAGTTCAATGTGCACATATAACTTTAAAAACTTGAATTATTTGATTCCTTGCATATAGAAATGGCAGTACTAGGACTGAAAATAATACAGTTTTATCCTGTATAGAACAATACCTGTTTGATTCTTCTCCTTTGTAGTAGTCTGCTGCCTGTTCATAATGTGCAATAGCCTTAACAAAAAAACAAACAAACAGATAATGTCATTTTAGGGTCAGCAGTACGAATAATTAACAGTAATATCATCTGACCTAGGTAATGGTACCTTTTCAATATCCACCAGATCAGACTCGTAGACCTCTGCGATACTGATATGGTGTTTGGCTGCGATGGTGAATCTTCCCTTGGGGGGGGAAGCAGAGAGGAAAAAAAAAAAAAAAAAAAAAAAAAAATCAGTACAAGCTGGATTTACCCACAGCTCACTGGAAGTTACCCACATGATGTCATATCCAGTACGATCAAAACAAAAGCAAATACCAGTTTCAAGTAGACACTTCCCTGCCAACAAAAACAATATGGCTGGATTTACTGTCGTGGGTGAGAACACAGCTGGACACTTTTTAAGTGCATCTTACCATGTCTGTGTATATATCGATGGCAGCGTTTAAACACTTGATTGCCTCTTTTGGCAGCATAAAGGAAAGAGGAGTTAGACAGACATGGTTAGTTTGGTTAACACCCTTAAACAGCACCTCATTCAGGATCAATCAACAGGGAATTTTATTTCATCAAGGCAAAAGGACATTAAAATGTGATTACTGTATATCATTAAGTTCTGCATTTTGTCAGATGCTAGTTGAAAAATATTAAGTATAAAACAAAAACCATAAGCAAGGCCCTGGAAAGCATCTACTGAAATCTAAGACAGACAATCTGCCTGACAGTAAATTACAGCTTTGTAGCCAAACACTCAGTGTTAAATTGTCTTGATATAATGTCAACAGTCCCAGAATTTACTCAGGATACAATTTGCTCAGGTAATGTCCCACTTGTTTTACCCTGATTCCACACTGCTGGGTGTGGGAAACCTCTGCTGCTTACTGACATTTATCACAAATGGTTAAATACAAAAATAAATTAATAAAAAATAATATTAGAGGTGTTTTAGATATAAACAACCAATTGATTTTCAAGAAAAGGCATAAGTATATTTATGATCATTTAACACGCAAGTCTACAGACAATGTTTCATTAACTTCTGCATGTTTTTACTCGGTTACCAATCATGCAATATTTACCATTAGGGTCAGACTTCTTATAAGCATTTCCTGCATCAATGAAACTAGTAGCACAGTCATGTTTGTTCTGCAGCTGCATATGAAGACGTGCTGCCTTGCAAAATGCATTTCCAGCACCTGAAGACAAGAAGAAGATAAAAACAGAATATTTTTAATTTAAAATTTAAGCATGTAAGTCCACGTTTTTTTTTTTTAAATTCGGGCACCTTCACAGGTGCTGTGTTTTGCTGTTATGGTGCCAAAAAACAGCAAATAATCCTACAGCCAAGTTGAGACTGATAAGTTGAATTGATATGTAGAAAACAGACTATCGCACCACTCCAGTTCTTGGCGATCTTGAACATGTTGGCTGCTCTGCAGTACATCTCACATGCCTCTTCCACTTTGTGACGTCCTCTAGAAACACAAAGGACAAATGAAAACAGTAGCAGCAAAGCTGTACACAATACTAAGAATAAGGTAAAAAAAAATAAAACAAAACAAAACAAACAAACAAAAAAAACAGCCTGGCGTGAGATGAACTGTGTGCCAGGCATTTCAGGGAGAGTCAAAGCTCCGAGTGGTGGACTGGCTTAAATGAATTGCTCTCCACTGGCACTACAGAGAAGCAGCTGACCCCTGGGAGCTCCCTGTGGTCGTAACAATACTCTGGCCATTCAATCACAGCAGAGGATTACATCGCTGATTAGTCAGTCGCTGAATTGCCAGTAGAAAGCCTGCCAAGAGTTATCACGTGTGAAAACTGCAGAGTAGCAACATCTGGGACTGCCTTGGAAAGAATTTAGTATAAAAAAAAAAATAAAAAAAAAGACTGAGTCATAGAGAAAAATAACTGCTGGCTTTTTTTAATATTGTGGGCCAGGGCAGACAAAACTCCTGCTCTGTCTGTCTATTATGTGTTTAAAAGCCTCAAATATAAGAATAAAATATAATATTTATTATATATAAATACCATGAGGAGTTTCCCCATTGTCACAGATAAATAAACCCTGGAGAAAAACCAGAAACAATAATGTTGGGTGTTAATGAGTCCACCAATGGCTGTAATGGGTCAGCATTCATTCATTCACCACTGCCTTTGGGATTATGACGGTAGCTCAGGGTGGCCACACCATCCCATATCAGGGTGCAGTGGGGAGAGGACAAAGTGAACTGGTATCTTCCAGCTTCTGGTTCACTGACACACCTTGATCCAGGTGATCAGCAGCGGGCAGGACAGGGAGAGTTGGAGGGTTGCCCACCCCTGCGTTAGATGACTTTCACAATAAGATGATGTTTTCCCCACTGAAACTCTTCCAACCAAAAATAACCCCCCGTTTTTCAGACACTGCAACACATTTTACACAATGAGAAGACTGAAGAGTGAAACTACAGAGAGAAGTGTCTTCCTTTAACCTGTGTGTGTCCGTATTTAAACAATGTAGTGCGTATCTCCAGGCCAGCGCTGTGTCCAGGAGCCTGTTTACAATGAGCACAGCTGACTAACTGAGATGGAGAGAAAAGAAAACACACGGGCCTTTTGGTTTAATGTGCAAACACACTTGTATAAAACGTCTCTGTGTTTAACAGGAGAACTAACTCGATGGAAACTACGCTAGCTGTGTGCCCTGTGGTGCAGTGCTGGCTTACCCTCCAAACATCCCTCCCAACAAAGAGCCGGAGGATTTGACTTTTTTGTCAGCGTCGGCCATCAGCTGGGCGGCTTCCTTCTCCTTCCCAGAGTTGTCCATTTCTGAGCTGGGTGTAAAACAAACTCACACAGAGAGAGAAAAGACCCGCAGAAGACCCGCACGGATTACGGTCGATGGGTTTATTTAGCGTAGGCGTGTACCAGCTATAGTGGCTTAGGCGAGCACCGAAGCATCACGGGAATTTGAGTGCTTGACGAGGCAAAACAGGGTTGGCTTCGAGGCACAAAAAACTACAACTCCCAGTGAAACGTGTATTTCTTATAAATACCCCCGTGTTACGTAATATCTGATTGGAAAGTCGCGAAAACATTTTTAATGTACAATTTATTTTTGCTGTTTTAATGTACAATTCACATTTTATTTTACTGTTTTGTAAAGATGAAATACAATATCGTATTGAAAACACACAAAAGCAGCACAATTCAGTGCGCGTCGCTTTTCTGTACAGCAGGGGGCGCCTGAGCATTGACGCCCCTTATCAACCCCACCCTTGTCTTATCTCAAACCGAAGCACTTCCCTCAAACTAAATGTTGTTCAGCAGATTTATGTGAAGGTCTTCAAGAGGAAAGTTTTAACTGTCAGCAGCTGTGTAGTATCAGAGAAAATATGTATTATACTTATCCTGTTTTTTATCAGTGCATCCTTGTAAGCTGATCCTGCCAAAGCATTTATTAGTTCTGGTTGCAAATGAAATTATTGATAGGTGAAAAATCAGTTTCAAGGTTCACTCTGATAAATACTGTCAGAGGCGATCTGAGATTAGAAAACCTATCTCATCAGTGGTGCCTGTGGTTGCATTACCTTATTAAACATTAACTAATGGCTGGGCTGCACAGCCAGCAGTATTATATAGGAGTAAGTACTGTGAGACGTGGCAGAACTGCTACTGATGAAGTCTTTTCTGCCTCTTGGCCTATTATGATCTTATTCTTAGGTAAGATAGGTACACATGTAAATGTTAACATCCTGTAATTTAAAAGCCTCGATAGAAAGTCAACTGGATTGTGGAAAGAATTTTTAGTTAAGTATCTTTCTTTGACAAATCCAACGATCATCTGTCCACAAATAAGATCAAACTTACAGCGTGTATCTAGACCTAATAGCTTTAACAAATTATCTATCACTAATTCGCTACACTGACTTTATCATTAAAAATGCTGGTCCATTAAGGTCAAGGGATCAACAAAGTGCAAGTTCTTCAAAAACTGCTTAATAAGCAGAAAAGCCCAAAGATCAATGTACACACAATTAAAAAAATAATGTGAAAGAGAAGAGTCAAAGACAAAGTAAAATACAGGTTCAAATTTTATTTACATTATCATTTACACTATTCAGGACTGAAGTTGCTTTAATTACACACTAGATTCATTCATTGTCCCTAGTTATTCATACAGACATACAGATCATGCATGACTCCACCATTACTGTGTGCAGTTAAGAGATGGTGCGATAAGACATATAGACGGTACACTAAATGTGGCTTTATTTTGCTTCAGAATGCAGCCTGCCCTTTGAATAACATGTTAATAAATGCTGAGATAACTCAATTCCTAAATTATTTCAAGTTTAATTTATGCTGAAACAATCTGTAATGCAATAAAAAAAAGCAATGTGTTGTGAAGTGACATGGGGTGCACAGGAAGGAATTACAGAAGTATTTGTTCATTCTGTACAGACTTCCTATGTGAAGTCTGTTCTGACAGATGGCGAGAGAGGTATTGGTGAGTTTGAAACAAAAGGCAAAACAGAGAAGCATAGAGGAGTTTACCTACCCTTAAGGCTGTGGTATGTGCGTGCACTGTTACAAATAAAACATTCTTGTTTTCCTCAAATCAAGTACTTAAATATATGGGACACAGTACATCCAGGATTCTGTGTTATTAACAACACCACTGATTTCTTAAAGTCAATAAGCATATGTTTGAAGGCGTCTAAGGAGATCTAAGTGCTTTCTCATCAAGAGGAAATGAATCAACCATGCACACTTCTACAGTGTCATCTAGCCATTAAGAAGTGAGCAACATTAATAGTAACCTGCACATCATCTTTCAGCATGCAAACCTAACCCAGCAAAGGATATGCTAGACACACACCTGAATAATTTCACCTGAAATGCAAATAAAACCTTAAGAAACGTCTACTTGCACAGAAAAGGCAAAACAGCAGAACATGAAAAACAGCTTAATCCTGCATCATCATTTTTGAGTTTATAACACTTGCAGTACTGTTGCACTTTATGAATTGTGCTATGGTTAGGTTATCACATAAGACTAGAGAGAGATGAAGCATATTGACCAAATATGAGTCCCCAATTAGGTATAATTTGCTAATTTGACATTACTTCACTATTAGGAAGACCTCTGAATAGGCTGTCCTATTCACTACACCTGTCACTGTAGCAAAAGTACATGTGTATGACTCCATTAATGTTTCCATTATTCCACTATTCTAACAGAAAGCATAAATAAAATGTGTGTCCATATAAAAAAAAGACTTAACTAAATCTGTAACTGAGTAAATGGAGTGGTGATAATTTAAGTGGTTTTACTCTATGAAGGTGGGGAAAAAAAACATTTTGTCAAAAATATTTACACAATCCCAAACCTATTTTCAGCAAATACATTTTTTTTTTTTTAAATCATCCATTCCCACCTTGGTCCTCTTCAGTGTGTGTGTGCAGTGAGGTCTAATCAAAGGTAGGTTAGGTATATTTATGAGGAGCTGAGCCCAGAGTCAAACTCGGCGCTGCGATTACGGGCCTTAGAGGCAATGCAGGAAGCCATGGAGCAGGGAATGGAGTAGCAGGAACAGGCAGAGCTCTTTAAGGTCTCCGCTGTAATAACCTCCTGCAGGGAGTGCTGCTCCTCTACTTGGAAGATACTTGCCTGCTCTCCTTGGTCCTCACAGATACTAAAGTAAAAAGAAAGACATCCTTCAGTTAGATCAGTGACAGTAATTGGGGTATACTGGTGCATCATTTCAGGCATTGAACAAACAAAACAAACAAACAAACAAACAAACAACAAAACAAATCACACAGAGCAATATGGTTGAAATACATAGCTAAAGTAAGAATATTTTCCCATTACCTGCTGCATTTACATCACAAAATATGCACATATTATGGCACAAATAAGCAAACTCATAGACAAGAAAACACAACTTTAACTGTGCTTCATTGTTAAGCATCAGACAAAACTTCACACTTGTTAAAGAACATTGCCAGGGACCTTTCTCTTCCATTAAATTGCTGGGAAACAATAACAAGCACAGGTATGATTATACTATCACATTACAATCCAATGAAAATGTTAATGAATTATCACCCCAGCTCTACTGATTAGTCCAGCATAACATTATCAATTGTTTGTATCATCTGAACTAATCAGCAAAGTGATAATACAACCATATAGTAGCTCCACACTCATTTTTCCATGCACCCATGCTAATGAAAGCAGCTATTAAGGCTACATTCATATTGGCTAGGGCAATGACTGCACTAGTTGCCATTTTGCCAGTGAAAATGAGCCTTTTAGAATTTGTTTAACTTTTAAAAGTTTTGGACACCATCTGTATACTGAGCGCTTTCTTTTTACTTGTCTGGCATGCAACTCTGTAGTCAAGTCCACTTTTGTTAAGTCCAAGACAAGTTCAAGTCCAAGTCCACAAGGGTCCAAGTCCAAATTAAGTCAGAGTCTGCAAGCCCAAGTCCAAGTCCAAAGGAGATCGACAATAACATTAAGACAGAAATATATATATATTTGAGACCACCTGTTAGTAATTTTTGTGATGCTAGAGATACATATTTTTTTAACTGCATCTGTATCTGTGGAAAGTTCAGAAGGTCCATGGAAGATGTCAGAACAATAAGAGGAGCCAATGCAGCTTCCAACCAACATCTCCTGGTAGGGAAATTCAAGCTAAGTTTGAAAAGGCATCACAGAACAAAATACAACACTGAATATCTCAGCAAGAGGCTGAGAGATCAGCAAGCAGGATTCAGGCTAGAGCGTTCATGCACAGATCACATAGCAACATTATGCATCATCATTGAACAGTCTATCAAATGGAACTCGTCCCTGTACATCAACTTCACTGACTTTGTGAAAGCGTTTGACAGCCTAGACAAAACATCCTTATGGTGCCTAGTGGACCACTATGGAATTCCCTCCAAGATCACAAACATAATCAAGAACTCATATGAAGAAACATCATGCAAAATCATCCATGCAGGCCAACTCTCCGGAGCTTCCATGTCAGGACATCTGGTAAACATCATGTGATAGAGAGAGTGTAAGCAATGTAGATCTGTGGAAAAGAACAAACCAGGATCCCGTTGACCGACAAATTCTAAAGAGAAAGTGGAGCTGGATTGGACACACCTTCAGAAAACTGGCCACAAACATCACCTGACAAACCCTGAAATCGAACCCGCAAGGAACAAGGAAAAGAGGTTGCTCCAAAAACAGTTGAAGAAGAAGAGTCCAGGTAGTAATGGCTGGGAGTGGGTCCAACTGGGGAGATTTTTAAAAATTGGCCAACAGTGAGATGAAGGAGATTCGTCAATGGCCTATGCTCACTAGAGGAGCAAAGGGCTTAAAAAGAAGAAGAAGAAGAAGAAGAGATAGTATGTTTACGACTGCATGGTAATTTATACTGATCAAACAGTATGTGCAATGTAAAACTACTGTGGGATCAAATTAGATATCAATTTAACTTGACATTATACTGAGCACTCTTTAAAGACAAGACAGCAAGACTCCCACCCTGAGTATGTTGTTCTGTATTTGTGATGATGCAAAAGTGCAGTGCACTGTTGGATCAACACAATTACTTGTGTTGGGCAATTACCACCTCAACTTGCCTCAACAAGGAGTGCTCTGTTTCTTTTAATGAGTTTTATACTTTGTCAGGAGGCCTAAAATCTTACGAGGAGGAGAATCTTGACATGGTTCTGCTGTGGAGCCATGGATGTTTTCCAAGACACTGAGATCAACCTCTTGTGCCTTAGCTATTAAACTCTCTTAAAGAAAGAAAACAGACTCTTAAGGTTTGTTTTGAAGGAAGACCTGGACTGGACCTGGACTTGACCTTTTAGAATATTGGCAAATCCAATGGCCAAGTCCAAGACAAGTCCGAGTCAAATACCAGAGAGTCCGAGACAAGTCCAAGACCATAGAAAAATTACTCAAATCCGGACTCGGAGTAAAGTCTGGACTCTGGACTTGAGTACTACAGCCCTGCTGCCATGAGTGACATTTGGTGAAGTTATGTCCACAAAATTGGATTATTAGTGTTTCAGCAAGGTTTGAACTCAGTTTTAAATGGGTGGTTCACTTTTGGAACAGGAACCACATTGGATTTAAGTTAATGCACCCACGTCACATCTCATGTATGGCCAACATCACCAGTCAAGCATGAACAATGAAGTCACTGTTACTTCCCCATGTGGACAATAAACATTGTTCTATTTTCCATAAATGTCATTCACTTACTACATGACATTGCACTAAGTGTTATGGAGTAACTGGTCTCTCTGAGCCATTCTTTTCAGACTGTGTATTCTCTACAATCCAACAGATGCTTTTTAGTAGGTCACAGGTGGTTAGGGTTTGGGTTTAAGCCATAGATGGGATTAGGGTCAGTGAATACAAACCAAAGTGAAACTTCTGTTTGTAGTGACACAGGTTTGAGAGTACGATCTGTTTGTAAGGGCAAACCTGAACCACAGTACAAGTTCCCAACCCTGTCTATTGATATGAACACAATGATAGAAGGAAGTACATACATCTTGGGGAGCCCAGAAATTGAAGATTATTTTACATATATTTCACAAGCAACAAACCTAAAAGATATTCTGATGTTCTGTGTTCAAGTATATTTGTAAGATTTCTTGCTACATGAAGACAGGACAGTGCAGCTCATTTTCAAGGCTACGAAGAGCATCCAGTGCAATCACCCCTTTTGGAAAGTAACCAAACTTCAGCACAAGCAGATCATTCACAAACTAATTATTCACAACTAATATTTTTTTAAAAAACGTGGTGTGACTTCTCACAAAGTAACGGAGAGGTGAACAGCTTTTCATATGAGCTTAAATGCAGGTCTGTCTTAATCAAGGTTATTTGAAACAAATGCAAATACATATTTACTGGTTCATATGGGAGCTAGTATGTCAAGTACCACTGTCTCATGCAAAAAAGCAAGCCATTCACTCATAGTGCCTTGTTTGCTGGAAATATTATAAATAAGTTAAATATCACTAAAAACATAAGATAAGAAATGAACGAGCCTTTCAAAGCATACCAAAAAAAATTATAAGCAAAGGAGGCGACCTAGCTATTAGCCAGGAAAACTAGCTTCAGAAATGATGTACATGGCAGTTGACCAGTCAAACAACCGTGTTTAGCTAAACCAACCTATGCCACAGAAACATGAAGTACTGTACTCTTACGCCGTAGAACATAAAGTACTGTACAAAGGTTTTAGGCACTTTAGATGACACTTTTCTCCATCATGTAGTGCCTTTCAGAGATCTCTGGAAGACACTACAAGTCGTTTTTTGGAAGTCCAACTCAAGCCTCAAGTCTCATGGTTGCACAATGTTTGTTGCATGCTGTGCAGACTGTAAAGCTCTGTGAAGTAACAAACTAACCTTAGATAGCCGATGTTGAGCTAAACCAAGTACCGACTGACTAACCTGTCCGGTTTTGAGGTGCCTGATAAAATTAGATGTGGCTGATCCAGTGTGTTTTATTTTCATTCTGCACACCCTGCATGATGCTGTTCAGTTTATTTAGGCTTTGTATGAACTCATGATAACCAAATTTGAAAACTAACATCGCATGTTTTCCACTACACAAGACTAATTCAATTTACTGCAGTTTACAGTCAACTGTGGTAAGGTGCCCCATGAATGGGTTGTGCTGAACACCAATAGAGGGCAGAAATACGGCTTTGCTGCGTCTATTCTGCCACTCGTTTATCAGAAGAAGAAAATAGTAAAGACACTGCTCGTCAGAAATGTACATTATTGTTCTAAAATAAAATAAATAAATACATAAACATTTCTCACGAGTCCGAAACATCAAGTCCAAGTCGGGTCTCAAGTCTTTTGAGGACGAGTCTCATGTCAAGTCTGAAGTTACTGTGTGTGTGACTTAAGTGCAACTTGAAGTCGCAGATTTAAATCCTCATCTCTGGAGTCATCAGGGAGGTGTCTGGTCCCAGAGTCATTCTACAGATATGAACACAAGTCCAAATATGCAGCTAGAGTCAAAAAACTATCATCAGACAAAATTAACAAGGAGTCAGAAGTTCTGCAACACATGGTCTGGCCACCACAGAGCCCTGATCGCAACACTAACTAGTCAGTCAAGGATTTCATGAGGGAACTCCACAGATCTGTGGCATAACATGTGAGACTGCTGGAAAATTAGTGCAAAGGGTGGTTTTACTCCAATTTGTCTGATGTTACTACTAATAGAACCTACTCATGGCATTGTTTTTGAAACCCTCCTTGCTTTATGTTTAGTGCCTGAAGCTTTTTGCACAGTGCTATATGTAATGTCAACCGTCTTGCATCATTTTCAAGGAACATTCATTTGTTCCTGCTGCAATTTCCTGCTGAGTAAAATGTAAACTTTCAGGCAGTATATGAGGGGGCAACCAAAACAAATAAACAGCCAAGGGTTGTAGAGTAAGTCAAAACAGACAGGCACAATAGAAATATTACAGGAACCTGGAGGAACTTGAGTCAAAATATGGCACCAAGCATTCACAAATTCTGTAAGAAAGAGGCACAGTTATAACAACAACCTGGAGCGGGAAAATGTTTTGATTTGAGATGTTACATTTGGAACCTTCAGGAACTATTCGGTTGTATAAAGGGGTTCAAAGCCTATGCCCTGCTTTCTGCAGGGGTCTGTATTAGTCTGGGTCAAAGTGCAGTCTTTGTGAAACCCAGGAAAACAGAAGTGAAAACAGCTGAACAAACAGGCCCTGCTGATCATGCAGCTTTACTCAGACCTGAGGAGCCTCTTCCAACCTGCTAGCAATCCAAGTTTTGAATCAGTGGCACATCGACCAATTTCACACATGCCATGAATCGATGAATAATCAAACCATTATCAAAGTCTAGCAGGTGCCAGGTGATTAACATTGCTGACAAGGTTTGATTATACAGCCTTAGACTCTGACAAACTGCTGATAAAGGTCTTGTATTTCACACAGTGGCATAACAAGAAGAGATGTAACTGCTGTAGTCAAACTTGTGAAGAAGACAATGGCAGGGAGAACACATGGTGAGACCTTACAACACCTGGCTGATCAGATTACATATATGAAACACCCAGACTCCAAACTCATTGTTTTAGGATTTTAACAGAGCAAATCTCACCCAAAAACTGCCTAAACACCAACAACATATCAGTTGTCGCACCAGAGACAAATAGGCACTGAATCACTGCTATACTGTAGTAAAGGAAGCCTATCTCTGCATGATTCACCTCAGCCCAACCTAGAGGCAGAAACCTGAAGCTGCGAAGCCCGTGGTTAAAGCAGTGAAGAGCTGGACTGGAGAGGCAAAGAGCTGCAGGCCTGTCTTGACTGTACAGGCTGGCGTGTTTCCAGGGCTGCATTCACAGACCGGGATGAACCCACTGACACAGTGACATCATACACCAGCTTTTGTAACCTGTGCCCACAAAGACATACATACAATATACTAATACTTATGTGAAGCTCTTTCTTTACACAGTGAATTTAATTAATAGTACAGCTTGTTTGGTCTCTGTTTGGTCTTTGTCTTTCATACTCTGAAAACACTGTTTAATTACCCAGTCGTGGCTTCACAATGAACAGAGACAATAGTACAGTACATGGCACAACTTTCACTACATGATGTTACGTAACAGGCAGATTATAGGTAGAAACAAGATTATGACGACGTTAATCATAATAGAAAAGTTAGGAGAGTGTATTACCTGATTACCGGATGAGGAGCAAAACTGTTCCCCTAAAAATTATGTTTCAAATAATGTCAGCTTTGACTGGAGTAGTTTGCATCATCCTGTGGTACTTTAATAAACATTAACATTAGATGTACAGTGCAAAAACCTGTAGTGTTCGGGTTTGTGTGTGTCTGCACTACACGGGTTTTCTTAAAAGGACTGCAGGCCATTCACAAATAAGAACGTTGAGTTTTATCCTACCTATCATAGATGAGCCCATCGATTCCCTGCTCTCTCAGCTTCCTTCTGGTCTCGTGGTCGTTGTTGTCGTCTCCCCAGCTGAACACCACCAGGCCTTTAGACTGGGCATTCTCAATGTATGTCAGGTTCTTTAGCAGATCCTCAGTGTGGGCACTGATTCCCTAAAAGAGCAGCCAAGGAAATCCAGTAAGATAAGCTGTCTGGAGTCAGTTTTTTCACTGGGTAAACACCACTTAAAACATCTTCAAGACAGCTGACCCAGCGCTATTTCTAAATGTTTATGTAGAAGTTCTGCGTAGCCCTGAATGTTCAGCACACGCATTTTGATAAATATGAGACTTTCGGCTGCAGCTGCTCACCAGGATGTTCTCACTCTGGGCGAAGCTTATGGCGATCTGAGTGGTCTGGCAGCGGATGTCCATCAGTTCAGGATACTTGTCTGAAATTCCCTGAGTCAAGAAGAGGATGGGGTACTTGTTCTGCTTATGACGCACCCTGGGGGAAAAGAAGGGATATCAGGAGCTGTGAAATGTGAAATTCGGAAAACATTAATTGTTAAGCATGCTGGTCAACACTGGCATACTCAAATTTAAATTTTATCTAAATGTATGAAAATTAATAACCACTGGCATGAAAAGTTATCATGTTTCTCAATATAATGCAGTCTTCAGTTGCCAATTACATAGTGCAGATGTCTGGGTCAAAGCAGGAAAACACAATGCGTCTTTTGCCGCCTTTCTGCAGAACACAGGACAGGATGATGTCAAGGAACCTATTCATGTTGAAGTAGGAGGACAGGTTGCCGTCCCATGACCCATCCTGCCAAAAAAAAAAAAAAAAAAAAAAACAGTATTCAGGTTATTCTGGAAAGACCAGGTTACAATGAGTCATACAATTAAAATACAGAGGTGATCACCTTCATCTGACAGATCCATTTGAGCTCAATATTGAAACCCACATGGTCAGGAATAGCCTGGAAGATCTGGAAAAAGGTATGACAAAGTTATATACTGAAAATTGGGCCAGACGGAGGACTGATATATTGATATGTCACTGATAGTTGGTTACTTGACAAGTACTTCCATGATGTAACACAGTGTTATTAGATAAGGCTATGGGGAATTGGTATATAACGGAGGCAGCTCACACTAATTTGATCACCATAAAAGTCAGTTACCTGCGAGAGCGAGGGGAATGGCTGATGCTCATCGACCTCATCTTCATCGTCCAGCAGATCTGAACAACACACAAGACATGGCTGCTGATGGACATCACCCAAATTACTTGTTGCCCTAATTATACATTCATGCAAAGTGTGACTATGTGGGTGGTTAGAAGGAAGAAAAACACAACAGCACTAACAGGTGCATACCTTTGTGATCATTTCCTTTCATCGCAGTAACATGGGCCAGCTGTGCAACAAAGCAAAACATGTTATATATTTCAGTAATGCACAAATATCACATCATCTGACTTGTTCAATTACACAGGTGGCCCACATGGCTGGTTTAAAAGTCATCATCTATATTTCCCTCATTATTGTTTTAAACTTTTATCCAGGGAACAAAGGTTTATTTAAACTCGGGTTTTATTAGCATAGTTTCAGCCATGATTCCAGGTTTTTATTTTTTACCTTTAGAAGCTGCAGCTGGTCATATGTCAAGTCTTTGACCGGCACCTCAATAAGCTCCAGTGAAGTCTTGTCATTTTTCTGTCCAGAGGATTGAAAAGTTGTTTTTAGTTGTGACATTCATTTGATCATGCTTTCCATTTTGCTGACCAAGTCAAAGTTACCGCATTTTCTGGACTATAAGTCGCACCAAAGTATAAGTTGCTTTTAGCAAAAACAGTCCTGTTGAACAGAAAAAAAAAATCATATCTCTACCTCCTTATCTCTCAGGGTTCCTGAATGCCAACACTCACTTCAAGCCTTGTTTCAGCATTAGAGTTTATTACCTGCAGCTAGAAGTCTGCAGTATAGCTCTTTCTTTTGGGCAGCATTTTCACTGGTGTTACACTAGGAGTTAATTTACCGTGAACATAAATCTTTTTACTTCTTTGGCGGTATAATGTTATCTTCATTTGAGTCAAGATGGTAGTGATGCTTGGTAAAATTGCCCCTCACTGTATAAGTCACAGGACAAACCAGAGGAGTTAAAAAAAAACAAAAACAAAAACTGTGAATTCTAGTCCAGAAAATATGGTAGTTAATTAAACATAAAATATCATGCAAATGTAGTGCAGCAACAAATCTTAAAATTGGAAATCATAGAGTTTGATGACAAAAAAATGCTCAAGGCAAATTCTTTGCCTCAAGGGTTTGTTTAATTACTATCACTTGCATTATCGGACCTGCTCCGCTAATCATTGTTCCACATGGACCGTAATCACTGTCGCACAACGCATCTCAGTATCAAAAGTTGGCGCTATGGCAGAGAGTGAAACTGTCCGTAAAAGATAGAAAATGACCAAAGTTTGGGATCATTTCAAACAAAAAAAGATGACAACACGGTGCAGTGCGTGTATTGTAAGGTAGAACAGGCGAACCACAACAGCACTGCGTCAATGCTTCAACATCTGAACAGAAAGCATCCGGTTGTGAACCACACTGGCTCACAACGTAACTTGTAATTTCAAGGTAACCTGTCGTTTCTGTCATGTATTACACAATAGTATTATTGTTTAAAAATGCAAAAGTCTATTTTATCCGATTACTCGAGTATTCGTTGAAATATTCGGTAGAATACTCAACGCCAAAAATAAACGATAGCTGCAGCCCTAATACTAACACAATAAATTACAAGAGGACTATAGCACTTCATAAGTCATGTTCATCAACAAGTACAACAGCTCTTTGACTTACCTTCCTAGTGGATATGCAGCATGTGAGATCATGGTATACTACAGGAACAGCATCCTTGGAGAGGTGAACATCAAACTCTACATAGGCTGCACCCTACGTGGACACAATTCACTCATTAAGAATGAATTAAAGTTTAAGGTTAATGTTTATTTGTGTATTAATCATCTGGGTAACTTACATGGTTAGCAGCACTTCTGAATGAGGCGATTGTGTTCTCCCTGATTTTGTGGTGTCTGTAAAACACAAAATAAAGAATCGCTTTGTTGACAGAGGAGATGCAGCATTATTCACCCCTACTGACACGTTCCTGTGTTCACGTTCATGTATCAGCATCATCACCTCATCTTATTTTCTCTATGTGAAACACTGTCCTATCCAAGTGAAAGACTGCTGCTGTGACTCACTTGGCTGTGTGTGTGCTGCCAGCTCCTCTGTGACCCACATTCAGAGCACTTCTTTTCTTCCAGTACTTGGTGAATGAAGAGCTCATGTCACACTGCAGGCCCTGGATAGGGCGAATCACCAGATAATCCACTAGAACACAGGAACAAATTAAGTGAACCGGGTGCAATGATGGTTTCTCTGTAAAACATAATCTAAGAAATATTCATAGAAGAGAATATGCAGTTTCCCCTTTTCATTTTCAATCAAGTCATTATCAGCTAACACAGAATTCTTTAATACAAAATCTTACCCCTGACTTTTCCTAAGGTCTTGGTGGAATTCCGACCCATTATGGGGAGTGTGACCAGTCCATTGTCCTTGCCACTCTCCAAAAAAAAGGAGGAGAGGAGACAAGCTGTACCCACGTGTCCTGGATGAGCATCACCCTGGACCACATGCTCACTTAAATCCTCCTGTAACCAAATACTTGACATTAGCACAAATCTGATCAAATGAAACCAGATAAATATCAAGTCTCATTCTTCATTTTCCACTGGTATTTGTCAAGAATATGAAGTCTTATTAAGAAATGTGTTCACTGCTTCATCAAAGGCAGTTTTACCTCAAAGAACTCAAAGGTGAGCTCTAGGTTATCTGGGTCCATGGTGTGGATACTATATTCAGTCCACTGGGAGGGATCCAGGGCGTACCCACATTCAGGCTGTGAGTGGCGTGACTTATATCCATTGGCACTGATCATACTGCTCTCCAGGGTGGTGGCCATCTTGTGCCGAGGTGATGGACTGAGCCCATCTTCTTCCTCGTCTTCCTCCTCCTCAATGCCCTCCAATATCAGTTTGATCCTGTATAGGGATAGGAAGTAAACGCAGTCATATTGAAATAGACATTGATTTATAGAAGAAGAAGAAGAAAAAAAACATAACTAAAAAGCATTCACATGCATGCAGAACTTCTGTGAAAGGGTAGGTAGGTTAATAGCAGCTCTGTAAAATACTACTGAGTCAGTTTCTCTGGCTGGTTTTAAATTCTGCTTCAGTGTCATCCCTACCTGAAGCGAGACTTCTTGAATTTCTTCTTAGTGATGGACACTGGAGACATCTTGGAATAGTGTAGACGCAAGCGAATCTCTGTCTGGCATGTCAGCCAACCAGAGTCAACACAATTCACCCCATCTATAGAAACAGAGGACACAGACAGGAAGCATTTGATGACCATGTACATCTAATTTATCACCCATGAATGATGACTGGAGAAGTGGTTGCAGCGACAAAAGCAGGGTCGAGACAATGTTGGCAGCACGTCTATCTCATGTAGCTTTTATGGAACTTGTATGTTAATCCACACAAGGTAAAAACAGAAAGTTCCCTAATTTTAGCAGCTGTGTTGCCAGTTTTGTAGTGGCTTAATAATCCAACTTACTATGAATTCCAAATTCGCCATCGTCAATATTCTGGTGTGTTGCTGCAATAAATAGAAATGACATTAGAAACAGGACAGAAGCATCTCAACCATGAAAAAATTGAGGACAGATCAAGCAGAGCATTTCCAGTGCATAGAGACTAAAATGTAAAATCTCATTTTGACTTCTCAAAATAAGATTTAACCCTTTGTTAGTTTGCTCTGATTTTTATTTGTCTCAAATTCAAGAGTAATCAACAAAATACACTTCTTTCCAAAAATATCCGAGTGCAGCTCTGACCATCAGCACGTAATTGGAGTTAATTTAGCAAGGTCATTATAAAAACTGCTAGGGTCTCTAACATAGCACTTACAGACTGAAAATAAACAATATTTGCAATTTCTCAAGGATTTTAGTAAGATTTCCAAGAACAAAAAAAGAAAAAACATAGATGGGGTGACAGACAAGCGGTCAAAGAGGACATCAAGCAGGGTGTACACATGGCTGCAACTATTGTTCCTATCAAACTCATTCGGAAATAGCTTTGTTTGTGTTGGTCCAAAACAATGGGGTTTTTAACAAGAGAACTCTAAAGTATTCGATCATGAAAGATACTGCACTGATCTTTGTCAAAGCAAAAACACAAACAATGCCATGAAAAAGTAAAAATCTACAGATAGCGGTAAATTAAATAAAGTGTTTGAGCAGGAAATATTGGAGTGAGGTGGTGATGTGTTCATTTTTACATACATTTAGCCCAAAATAAAACACAAGGTCAGAATTAATTGTCACTGAAATATTAACCACTCTCAGTGGGACGAGCAAGACCTGACCCCATATTATGTCTACAGGGGGGTTGAGTATGACACACGTTACCAAACTCAACCACACTGAGCTTTTTTTTTTTTGCTTGATCTATACCTGTGGGGATCATCGTGCGGGGATGATGATGGGTCTCCCACAAATTGACTATCACCTGACGGGGACCACCTGCATTCTGCAATTCCAATGTTTGGCACAGTGTTAGGGCTTTCAAACCAAATACAGTGAACTGCTTTTCAGTCTGGTCACAAAGCTCTGTTTGGACCAGAGTGCAAGAAAGGAATTAGAGCTGGTATAGTCACCAATCCCCAGCTAGGGCAGTCAGCCACCATGGGTTGAAATCTGAAAAGTGAATTTGTTAGTGGAGAAAACGTGGAAATATTTAATTACACATAAAGCAAATCTGACCAGTTGGTGCACCTTAACTTTTAGCAATATGTTTGTAGGAACATATTTTTACCATTTCAATGTAATCCTTACAGAGCTGAATATAATATTACATTCACGGAAATGTATCAAACACTGATACTGTTTGTTTTTTTTAACATCGCCCAGACTGAAAGCAGACAATGAAATCACCCCCAGAGTCTCTTTTCAGGCCACAGGTCGCATCACAAACTGCAAAGTACTAACACATGAGGAAGTCAATTCATAGCCAAACCTTTAGTCTCACACAATGTGAGAAACACCCTTGGAATAAAATAAAAATAGTAGCACACTAATACAAGGGGATAATGTCAACAGAGTGCTGGTTTCTTTAATGGTTTTCCGTGAAAATGACAGACATCCTTTCTATCTCAAGGAAATTTAATCCCTCGTGTGTACATGTAGTACATGTATTTTAAGAGAGCCTAGGCTCAGGCTCAGGCAATCCTTACATACCTAGATTAGAGAGTGCCAGCCTAATAGAGAAACTCAAATACACAAATCTAGTCAAACAAAGAAAACCTGTTTCTTGCCTTCCAGCGGATGAGCTTTAAAGGGGACGTGTCAACTGACAAGAAACCTGTAAACACCATGCCACAACACATGCAAAAATACTTTGCCAAAGACTTTATAGTTTATGTAACCTTGCAATAAAAATGTACCTTTAGAATGTAGTTTTAAAAATATTAACTTTGACAACTATGAGCGAATTCATTCGCAAATCACTACACAAAGAGCTTCTGCTCACCTTTGACTCCAGGAAGAAGCCTTTGAAATAGCGGTAATTGGAAAAAACTCCCATGGGTACAGAGATTGTTGTCATCCATCTGTTTCTGTCAGAGTCAACGGAGATGTGAATTTTTTTTTTTTTTTAGAAAGAAGAAAATAAAGAAGAGTCCAATCTTTCTAACCACATACAGACATGTTTTTAAATGGTGAGTTATAACAGAGGTTTAACTTACTGGTCGTCACCAGCAGCATGTAAGATCGCAGCTTTTTGATGGTTCCAGCTTCCCAGGGCTTCACAGCTACCAACAACTGCAATCACCTCACCTAACAATGATCAAACACTTAAAAAACAAATACAATTCCCAGCAACCTTTGTAATATTTTGATGGAAACACATTTCATTACATGTCACATCTGTATGCAAACTTCACACATACCCCATTTCCATAATCCTAACACAGACTGAATAATCTTTTGACAAAACAGACATTTGTGTGGGAAAAGGGAAATCAACTTATAGCAAATGTCGACCCCTTAATCTTTAGTTGTGTCTCCAGTCAAATTGAACAGCCATACCTGGGGATGTCTCTCCTCTCACGGTCAAAGTCACCTGAGCTGACTCCATAGTTGACACGGGCATAAAGTCTGGCAGGAACAAGCTGAAACAAAGACATTAAAACAATATAAATGAATATAAAAGTTCAATAAACGATATTAAATAACAGAATTAAAGCGATATATAGTTCAAAGAGACGCTGTGCCACACCTGGAAAACGCCTGTTTTAATAACTGTGATAGCTAAAGGTTTATCAAAACAACGCCACTTGAAAAATAACGCCAGTCGAGGCATTTTGGTGGTTTCATTTAGTCAACGTCAGCTGCCTACATCTAACTTAACGTTGGCTAGTTAACTCCCTAATGTGGCTACCGCCCTGTGAACACACACACACACACACACACACACACACACACACACACACACACACACACACACACACATATATACACATATAACACCTGAGGCAGAGAGAAAACGCTAACCACAGTGAAAACGCTAAAGCTAACTAGCGTTACCTTTTGGCAGCTATGAGTCGGTGCTTGGCAGCACAGACGGAGGAGGATTCACAGTCAACTATCCCGCTAGGAAGCATCGACCACAGCGAAAGCAAAACTGACTCGTTGGTCCATCGTTAGCCATCGCCTTGTTAATCTAATAGCAGCGCAACCTTAGCGTTACCTATAAAAAAACATCACAAGCACTAGAATAACACTAAATTACAAAACGGGTAGTTAAGTGTCCGCGGAAAAGATACAGTACGTTAACGAGTTTCACCGAAAACAAAGATACCCTTAGACGGGTGATGCGGCTCAGTAAACATGCAGTCGCGATGCCGATGTTTTCTAAGTTGGAAAGGAAAAACAGCAACTTCCGGGATGTACTTACAAAGTAAAACACTTAGTGACCCACATGCCTGTAGGAAGAATGTGGAGTAAACACTGGGGAAATTATGGGCTGAAATACTTGATGTTACAGACTTATGTCCATAAGTCAGCGTAAAAGCACTTAAAGACTGCTACAGTACAATGGTTACAGTAAGAAAGTACATTTGCTCAAGCAGCCAACCAGTACAATGTTGAGGAATTTGCACTTCAATTGAGTATTTGCCATGTTCTGCTACACTTCTAACTGTAGCTATTAAAAGTAATAACTACATTATTACTTTTTTCAAAATCGGCTTAACAATAATAATAATAATACATTATAATAATAAACTTTGTTTTTTTTATTCATAAGCTCCCCAGAAGTGTCTATTGACATTTTAATTAGTAGATTCAAAATTTATAATGATCAGAGTAGTATATAAAGCAAATGAAGTTTTCAATTTTTAGCAGCTGCAACATTAAATTTAAGTAAAGGGTCTTCTTCCACCACTGCTCCGATGTACTTTTAAGTGTTTGAAGCATCTCCTCTGCTACTGGGAGATTTTTTTCAAAAGTACATAAATGATAAATGAATTAATAATTTGAGAAAATTCTTTTCTTGGAAATATTCTCAGCTCTTGAGCCCATATTTCAAAAAATTATGGGATGGATTTTTGATTATGAGAGAATAACCTTTCATATATTTTTGCGACTTTTTCTTTGAAAGTCTAACTGACATGTTTCATGTTGTGTTGTAGTTTCCGCTGGCTTCGTCTGGTTCATACCGCCCAGCTCCGGATTTGTTGATGTTCTGTCAACACTGCTGCATTAAAGTTCCTCCGGAAACCCTGCAGCTCTGAGCTGACCGCATATGTTTGGAACCAAAAAGTGTTGAACAGTGAAGAAATCACACCTTATTAAAATAGTATCATGCTTTATAACACGTTCAAGAAAAGCGAGGCAGTTCACAAATTGTGTTGAATTTGTTTGCCACAAACAACAACAAACACTGTCACTGCGGAACATTGTGATTCTATTGGGACCTCTGAAGTAAAACACGGGGTATGATTTAAAATAGTTAATGGTGGATTTTTCATTACAATTGGTAAATATTAATAAAAGTACACAATAATAACGAAACAACAATTAGACTTTAATCGTGTTAGTTTACGAGGCGTTTACGATGCGGCATCAACGAACACCGGCTGTAACATTGAAACCGACAGTATGGGTCTAAGGGCAAACCTGGAAAAATGACATCGCATGTAAAGAAGATAACAAGAAGTGTTGACGTACCGTTAGAAGAAATCACCAACATTAATCTTGCATGTTTTTTTGTGGAGAACAGGATCTGTTTTGAAGATGTGGCAGGAGGAGCGTGATAGGAGAGGATGTTTAGACGCTGACGTCATTAGCACTGCATCCTTGACCGTCGACCGAAAGAAAATGTCCTTCATACATTGGCAGGGGCTCCCCCGGACACATAAAAATAGACGTGTCCAGAAAGGCCTTTCTACGAAAGACGCCACTGGTATACGGCTGACATATGATAACGACGTGTCCTCTTAGCTCAAATGTACTCACAGGTTTACATTCACTAAAGGGTTTAGATCTGCCATCAGTGCGCCACTCCCGTTTTAATACTGGTGCATTTTAATTGAAATTTTGGTTTTATTCCCAGACATGATGACTGCATTATTAGAAAGACCTAATTAATGCATGTACTGAATCCTGCACTAGGGTCATGTCATTTTTTTTTTCCATAATCTTTCCAAAGCCACACCTGTGATCACTAAAGTGCTCCTCTGCAGTATCTGCACTGCACTGACAGATGGATATTAGGTGTCTGGCTCACAGACACTTAAACACTGTGTAATCAACAGTTCAGCTGCTGTGCCAAAACAGCTGTCGGGCTGTAACTTTACTGAAGGACAGTCGATGAAACTGTACTTGACCTCACACACTTTTGATGCTTGCTCTGCAGATTAGCAATATAACATTTATTTTTCACTTCCTCTAGTGTAGAAAAACTCCTCACAAGTATAAGAAGCTTTTTTTTGGCTGAAGCACACTAATTTAATACATTAGTGAAAATGTGATTGATTAGAACCTTGAACATGTTTAAACATAGTAACTATTAGGTGTGGCAAGATAATTATTAACTGTATTTGTAATTGAGGCTGGGAAAAATGATAGCCACCCCATAAATCTTAGCATTACGCTGCCAGACTCAACACCAGGTTTGGCCTATAGCACCCTCCAGTGTTCAAATGAAAACAGTACACTAGAGTGCCAGGCATAAACACTGCAGTATGTAATTGAGCATATCGCACTTCCTGTAGGAAAGACATTGGTGGACTAATGTAATAGACCTGTTATCAGGGATCACAAAATCCTTATTTTAGTTAAAGGCAATGGAGTGTACTAATGGGTACAATGAGAATGATGAGAGTTTTGGAATGAGCTCTTCCCTAAAGTAGGCTGTCTTCGTTTCTTGTGTAGCTCTGTTAATAAATACCCATGGGACTTGCCCCTGCCTCACCACAGTGGAAAGGGTGGGTGAAAATTATCCATCTGACTGGGAAAACACAGAAAAACTCTGGTCTGGATGTGTCTTAAGCATGGGAATTTCAGAATGATAACTTGCTACCAGATGCATGTGAGGACCCTGATCGCTCTGGTGGACTGTAACAGCAGATCGGTGTGAAACAGTGTGAAAGACGTGAAGGGAGAGGTATGTGAGGACTTCATGAATGAGTAAAAGAAGAGAGAGCATTGAGGAGATACCAGGAGAACGTCTGTTACACCAGGAGAGCTGGACAGTGCTGGCGAAGAGCAACAAGCCAGCATCAGCCGGCATCTACTCCCCTGTGCAAGAAGGAGCAGGAGGAGCACTGTTAGAGGCCTATGAAATGGCCTCCAGCAGGCTACTGCATGATTCTGACCAAACTGTCAGAAACAGACTTCAATGAGGATGGCATGAAGGAATAATGTCCTCTAGTATGTACACACAGCCCAGCACTGTGAAGCTCGATCTGCATTTGCCAGGACTGGCTGGTCCAATATTGGCGCCCTGATTTTTTCACAGATGAGAGCAGGTTCACATGTGACAGGTGTGAAAGAGTTTGGAGACACCATGTTTAAAGTTATGTTGCATGTAACATCATCAACATGATGGGTTTGGTGATGGGTCAGATTACTGTTGGCTATGACATGCATGTTGTAGCCAAGAGTAATCTGACCAATTGAGCACTTATGGGACATTATGTCTCGCTACATCAAATGCCACCAGACTGTCTGGGAGCTCAATGATTCCCTGATCCAGGCCATGGGAAGAGATCCTCCAGGATGCCATCTGTGCAGAAACCATGTTGTGAAATTTTCAACTTAGTTCTTTAAATAAAACAAGTGAACAAGTATTAATGTATTTGCATGTTGTTTCTTTGCAGGGTGAAAACATTCCCTCTCCCTGAGCCTGTGGAAAGTCATTGCCTTCACAGCATCCTTAAAGTTTATCTTAGTGTGAAACTCTACAGTGTATGTTTCTCTTGCAACGCCTTAAACATATAAACCTCAGTTAATATTACAATTCCAGCGCAGAAGACAGGGAAGAAATGCTAAAGCACTACAGTATATAGTCATTTAGATTACAGTTTTCCAATAAAAATAAATCAGATGTGTTCACATTCATGTGAAAAAAATTGGGCTCTGTAAACGTTTTAGTGTGAAAATATTTATTTATGTGGGCATTTATTGGATATTTTTCATTTACCCTGTTTATGTTCAGATGAATGAATCAGCAGCAGTGTGTAGAGCCATCTCTTATATTTGCCTGCAGTATGGTCCCATCTACCACTCATGAATACACAAGCTCCCCCCCTCTCTTCCTCTGCCATTCTTTTGGTTTGTCTCTCGTCCTGTTCTCCTAACTCCATTTGCAGAAATATTCACGTCAAAAAAGATAAACGCGGCACTAAAAAGGTTTCAAGAGCTTACAATAGATCATATAAACTCTGGGAGGACAGATAATATAATGTGGATTTCAAAAAGTGGAAAATAAAAGAAATTTTTCATCGCTGGAGACAGGAAAAAGTAATATGCTGGTAAATTTAAAGCGATCCCTGATGAGCAGCAGATCGCTGAGTTACCATTATTATTTCCAATTGAAATGCAGATCACTGGCACAATGTTACATAAAGCTCAAGTGTGAATTATTCCTTCCCAGAATACCACCTTTCAGAATGAAATACTGTGTAATGTATGCTCTGTGAGGACCAAAAACAGACATTCACAGAAAAGATGATGTTTTTTTAAAATTACACTCAGTAGCCAATGCTAGAGCACCATCCTAAAATAGCAACATGTACAGACAACTATTGACCCGTGATCAAAATGGGTCTCTGGGAAAACTGATGGCGCCACATATCAAAGTTTTGCAACACATCCCCAACCTGCCTGTCAAAGGTGGCTAGACAGAGGAAATGAGTATAGAAATAAAAAGATAGAGGCATGGAAGGCAAAGAGAGAGATGGAGGAGATCTGTTATCTCTGTTTGCTTTTGCAGAAGGAAACACAATAACAGCTACAGGGCTGTTGCTGTGGGTTGTTAAAGCAGCTGCTCAGATTAGTGTGGAGATAAGGCTGTGTGATAATAAATTTATCCACTGGCTAAATTTAATTTCCTTTGAAAGATGAGAATGAAGAGCACATTATTCTAGTTTTCTGTCTCTTGTGTGTGATCGACATTGGGTTATTGGAAGAACTATGAGTTATGGTGGAACGTAGTAACACTTTTATCCTTTACTATTTCTCTTTTAATTGGTGTTGACACAATGTGAGAGCTCCAGTTCACGCTCAGATATTTTAATTAGATTTCCAATATGGTTTACACATAAACATTTAACACACTGTTGGCAGTTTTTTTATGTGTACTGTAAACAGAAAACATAGATCAACTTTCTGAAATGCTTAAATAGAGACAGTGACCTGGATTGTATTTTGCGTTTAAGATTTTGCTGATTTTCACAGCCACTCACATAAAATGTCACAGCTGAATATACTCGAAAATAAAATGCCACCCAAGTAAGATAATGTACTTATGAGAGTCATGGAGGATTTTAACAATATTTCTGTACCCTAAAATAGAGGGGCATGTTAGAATTTTGTATTTTACTACACCAACTCTTGTCCAGATCTTACAAAGCAATTTCGTCAGTGGCCCCTGTGCTGTGCTCATTCCCTTGGCTCCTTGATGTATTTTGGTCCTCAGAGTTGTACTGAGATCGTCTGCCCCTCCACGGACAGAAGGGGATGTAACGGACCCAAGACTGGGATGAGAGGCAAGTTGTTATGCCAAAGGGGAGGTCATAAACATCTTCAGTTCCCACAGAGGTGCTGTAGTCTTCATGATGTACTTTGTCCCATTGTAAAAGACCACGCTCCTCTTTAGTCCCTGAGTGGTTTCAGAAAAACTGTTAGCAGAGTACATAACAATGTTGTTTATCATAACACATGGATGGTTTATGTCCATGGAGGAGAAAAGTTGTGATTTCAGTTTGACTCAATGACAGCCTTACTTTTCAACTTACCAGGAATTGTGTTATCAAGGAAAAAGCCAAGGAGTCCTCCTACAAACACATGGGTGGTCAACAATATGCGTAACACTTGGTCCACCTCCTTCACACCTGAGTCACATACCGAGGACAAGAGACAGGTGTGAATCATTGTGATGTAGTTGAAACGTCCTCAGAGTAATATCTATCACTTACTATTCTAATGAAGTGAATAGATTAAAGGAAAGGTCTGCTTAGTATTTTCTAAATGAAAAAGGATGGTAGTCAGCTAATGCTAGTTAAGGTAAAAGCTGTTAACAAGTAGTGTTCTTGTCTATTATACCTGTATCTAGGAAATCAGGGTTCTTCATAATCCAGTTGGGAATGACAAGTCCAGAAAACATGGAAAAACCAAAAATAAAGATATTCCTAGAAGAATTCATATCTGTGAACTGAAAAATGAGATGTATCAGCCAAACATTAGCAGAACTGTATGTGGAATCAGTATTTCATGCCATTATTTACCTGTAGATTAGAAATTCCAGCAGCAGTAACGACTCCAAACATGATCAAGAACATCCCTCCAATCACAGGGGTGGGAATGGTAGCAAAAATGGCTCCAATTTTACCCAAAATCCCCATCAACATCATGAAAATGCCACTTAAGAGAATCACCGTTCGACTGCCCACCTGCAGTGGTAATTTGATGAGGTTCATTTTTAATATTTGTTGTGCTTTGCAGTCAGTACTGTTTTATGTGTCTTACCTTGGTAATACCGAGGGCTGCCACGTTCTCACTGAATGATGTAGTGCCATTGCCTGTTCCAAAGGCCCCTGCCAGCAAAGAGCCGAGCCCTTCTACACCAATGCCCCGGCTGATGGCGTGTTTGGGCGGAGGCGGAGCCCCTGATAGGCTGGCACATGCATAGTAGTCGCCCACAGACTCTGCCATGGAGCATACTATTCCAGCTATAATGCCAAGCACTCCTGCCAGGCTCACAGTTGGCAACCCCCACTGACCTGAATGGAGACTCAAATCAGTGATTACTAAACTATAAAGTCTATAAAATATTATTCAGTAGTGTTTTCTTTTTATTGTCAACCTACCAGGATAAGGAAATATAAACCAGGAAGCCTCATTCAACACATTTCCCTTCACGTCAGTGCGGCCCACATGGCCATATTGAGCTGGATCAGATGGCAGGACATCATAGAGGGTAAGGAGGTAGCAGACTAACCATGAGACCGCAACGCCCAGCAGAATCTAATCAATATCTAATATTAGTATGAGTGTCAATATTTACTGGTCAAAAATATACTTTAAATAAAAGAGCAAAATGGAGAAATGCAGTTTGAAACAGTTTTTTTTTTTTTTTTTTTTTTTTATGCCAGGTCACATTCACATCATCTGAATGTAAATTATCAGGAAGAGATGGCATACAGGAATTATCTGGAAGACAAGGAACTTTGAGGTGTGCAGCTTCTTGGTTTTGTTGTATGCAGGAAGAGGGACTGGTATGAGACGGAGGTACTGGGAGAACAGAATGATCAGCCCTGTGGTCCTGCGTACATGGGTAGAACCAACAATAGCATGGTGACTGATCTAACACGTGAAACAGCCCAGTCATTGTCATCAGTCTAATTTTTAAAAGAGACTAAGCTACAAAATATAACATTCCTAGGCATTTAATTTGGATTGTAATTTTAGTTAGTCACTGTTGAAGAACAACATGATGCCAAAGATGCAACTTCCATGTTCAGACAGTATAAACCTTTCCCTTCCAGTGACAGTGACAGTGAGCAGATACATACAGAGCAGAGATGCCCCAGTGACTGCCTGCCTTGGCTCCAGCTGAATCGTAGAGCGACAGGCCTATGAGAGAGACTGTGGGGGCAATGGTTAAGGGGCCAATGAAGCGCATGAGGAAGCCGATGAGGCCAGAGAAACCGACCAGGATCTGCAGGACAGAGGCCACCATGATAGACCCCTGCAGCTGAGGATAGGAATAAAATAACAGAGATCATTAGCATTAATGTCAGCACTCTGATATTAGCTAAGTGATAACAACCAACATGATCGGCCATTTCCCAGAGTGGAAACCACAGGAGATCATTGAATTAGTCATGAGCTCTACAGACGTGCTGCCCACTTGCTGCTTTGTGGCTTACAAAGCTGTGAATGCATGATGTTTGGTGTGTTGGCTCACTGCTCTCATGCGTGTCTGCCACACTTCAATAAAATGAGGAGAGGAGGTGTTGACCAGACTGGCATTCTGGGTCCAAGTTGGGCACTTCCATTCTGGCAAGGACAACATCGCCATGGCAGGTATCACCAAGGTAAATGTACCGCCCTGTAGAATGGGAAGCCTACAGAGCGTGGCATAAACAGAAATAAATCTGTCAGACAAATTATTAAGAAACTCCTTCCAAACCAAGCAGTTAACCAGAAATCTGCAAATTCAAAACACCACAAAAGAACACAAATTTGTCTAGTTCCCATTTGATTGATATTTTTGGTTTTACTTTTATTCCTAATGTATTTTGTAATTCCACAGGATGCACAATACCCTCAACAAAGTAAGACCTGGAGTCTACAAACCAAATACTCATTTCTGATTGGAAACATGCTTATAAAATTTCTACATGCAAAAATGCTAATATTAACAATGTTAACATGCTGATGTTTGACATATATAAGTATATACATGTTCACCATCTTAGTTTAACATGTTAGCATGCTAGCAATAACTAATAATGCAATTCATATACATTTACTTTATTTATTGAATATTGCTAAATAATTTTGGAATTTACTAATTCGAAGTCGCATTATTAAATTTGTAGTTACTTTATATCAGGAGAATAGCCCACATCTTCTCCCTACCTACCTACCTACCTACCTACCTACCTACATACATACATACATGCATACATGGCTTTTTGTATATAGGTTCCCAAAAGATAAAGTTAAAAGACAGGCATGGACAGCTGTCGGAATGATCCTGTTCCAGACCATCTCTGCAAAGTTGCAATTGTTGAAATGTTTCTATATACTTTATAAGTCATAGTGCATGTATTTTTCACCAGTCCTAATGAGGGCCTAAGTTATCCATACAGTTCAATTCATCAGTTTTGCCATACAGGATAATTCCAGCTGCATCTTTCTGACCTGACGCCGAAGGTGACCTGCAGCAGGGTGCACAGGCCGGAGACGAAGAAAATGGTGTTGATGAGGTGACTCTGGGTCAGAGTGTCATGTTGCAGACACAACCCCTCAGACAGAAGGAGAGGGATGGAGATTATTCCTCCAAATGCTGTCAGATAATGCTACAGAGGAGAGGACCAGTGATCACAATGATGAGCTCACTTGATGATACTGACGAACACATACTAAATAAAAACACTGGTCTATGCCTTAATCCAGTATGTTGTTATTTTCCTCTGGGATGATACAAACCAAAAGAGATTGGCAGCTACAGTATATTCTATTGCAATTGCAATAATCATACTTGCATGCTAAAAAGAATGACGTGGTTTTATTTCCCCAATTAGAATGTGAGTTAAACAGTGACAGATAAAAGCCAATCACAAGACCTACCTGAATGGCAAGGAAAACACAAAGGTACCAAGGGGGAACATCAGTCACACAATAGGTTGGTTTGTTTCTGTCATTCTCTGCTACACAGCTGCTCCTGCACACCTTATCTGCCTTTCCCCTGGGCTGATCACAGACTTCATTGTCCATCTTCCACATCATATTAAAAATAAACGCAAAGATCCGAACTCAGACATAAACAAATAGATAACAAAAGCTAAATTGACTTTTGGTACATACCACTGCTTTAACTTGTTTGCTGTTTGAACATTTAGTTTTTCCAGTTTGTGTATAGTTAACACTAAATCATTCAGCACATTTTGAGCTGTGTGTGCACTGAAACTGAAAGAAATCTCACAGCAAGCAGCAGATAGACTTAGCTGTCATAGTGTTTCTCTATGGGTTTCACATGTGTAAAACAAATACATGGAACAATTCAAATCTCTACAAATCTTTTTTTTTTAGGTTAGTTATTTGGGCTTATCTTGACTTTATTAATCAGTGAGATGCAGAGAGTCAGACGGGAAACAAGAGGAACAGAGACAGAGAGGGTGAAACCTGTGATAAAGGTGTGCCTACATACATAGTGTGCCACTGCTATTCAGCTATCAAGGAGATGAAGGTCTACAAATCTATGGAATAACAAAGTTTGTGCTGTGTTCCCTGTGTGAGCTTGGATAAATGTTGCACAACTTTTTTTTTAGAAACTTTTTCTCAACATAGCAGGATAAATTAGTGTAATCCTTACTATTTAACACAATATCCAATAAAAGCAGCAGGTTTTTGAATGCTGATGTGTTCCTTGTGATGCTGAACATGTTTAGAAAGAAATCTTAAAGATGCCTGCATTTGGAAGATTTTACACGGTTGCGTCGTTGTACTTACGTCAAATGCATGGTTGTCAAGTCCGCCATTTTCTTTTCCTGAAGCCATTGCAATCTGAGCAGAAAGTAAAAGCCTGGTTTCTTCTAACAAGAGGTAAACTAAAAGCTAAAGATAACCACAGTCAAACAAACAGGCAGACTAAATGCTGAGGAGGAAGCAGTCTTCTTCAGTTCAATACAAAAAATTATTCCCATTTTTACCAGGAAACACAAAGTGATGTATTAATGTCTTTATGGAACTTAACAACTAGCACTATGTGTTCTCTCAGGACAAAGTTTAGCTCACCAATCAGCAACATATCCATGTTAATTATTACTTAGTATTTCAAACAATGTGGACCAATTTTATGATCGCTGATATCATTTGTGAATTTATTTCTTTAACACACCTAAAATGCCATAAAGACTTTATATTTCAGAGATGGTCATTGTCCATGTGAGCAATAGATGCTGCTGGTGGCCGTGTTTTTGTAATGTCTCTAGAGCTGACAGCGCCATACACAAGAACAAGCTGCTCACTTGATGCATGTTGAGGGGAAAAAAAAACATAAAAAGGGGTAAAAAATGTAAAATACAGTGCTCCGAATAAAATGACAGTTTCAGCTTAATGACTTCTTTGATCATGGTGAGCATTACTAACCTCAAACTCACAATCAGCAGACAGGACAAAATTGGGAAGATAGTTGGTTAGATTAACAAATTCAAGCCTTCAAAGCCAAGATGTTTCATTCTGTCAGAGGGGGAGGAGGATGTGAAGAGCTGATATGATCTCTCTGTGTGATGCTGATAAATACATCGAGGCAGGTGCAGCAGAGCAACTATTTAGAATTACCATTTTAAAAGTCTGCAGTTTGAACAAAAAGGATTCCTAACAAATGAACCTGGACTTGTTTTCTCTAAGGCTCATGTCAGTAAGTCCACCTTCTCTCCATTAGTCCTGCTAATGACATTAGTAGAAAAAGTGGCATAAAACAGACTGACATACCACTTGAGATGTTGTTTAATGTGTACTGCTTTATTTGCAAATTGCAAACAATCTATATTCTAAAGCAGGCTCTTTGCAGAACACTAAACCTTAATGTCATTGCCTGTGATCTAGACCATCATTGACTCCCTGTGACATTTTTTTTTATGATGAATCATTTTGTGACTTATTACCAGGCAGGTCAATTCTTCATGCTTTGAGTTTAGAGAGAATTTATGGGGTGATAGTGTCAAAAGTGCTATTCCGTTTTGAGTTTTTGCTTAGCTCTCAGCTCATTAAAACACAGAAGTACATCCCTTAATAAGTTAGACTGTATGTTTTTAGAGAAAGAATCATCCAGTGGATAATTGCACTACACATGCACAAAAAAAAAAAAATAATACGGATAAGTGGCACAATGTTTATAAAACATAATTTTTGTCCCAATTTCTTACCAATGACTCCCCCTCAGGAGACATCACATATCAGCAGCAGCACTGCACCAACCAAACACATCACCATGTGCAATGTGATGTTAAACAGATGACAGCTGTGGTGATGCAGCCACTTCACATTTACGTTTCTGTTAACTGATATGACTATGGCTCATGTTGCAAATCTGCAAATAAACAAACAGGGCAGACGGACTCTGACTGGAAAAGGTAAGGATGCTGAGATATAAGTAGCGGTGAACAGAAGATGTCACAGCACATAAAGTATTTGCTCATGCTGCAGCAAGCCATTCTTTGTCTGTGCAGCCTGAGGGAATGAGTAGTAAAATCTTCTGGGACGCTCGTGGTGGCAACACACGGCACAGTAGCTGCACCATATACTGTATCTAAGCATCTTTATATTCTTGGGGAACTAACTATTTAATGTGAAGGTGAAATAGCAGGTAAAAAGTTGTATTTGTGTTTATCTTCTTAGTAGGAGGTTACCATGCTGTTATTTCAGAGACACTACATTATTTTAATCCCATAATATCACTTCTTATGTATTTCTGCAGGAGTCATAGTGAGCAGTGAGACATTTGTCTCTTTCTTTAGACGGGCCTGTAGAGACTGACACTCACTGAGGAAGATCTGCAAGATCTACAACAAACCTGCATGTATTTCTTGTCGTAACTCTTCCAGCATAAAATCAGATTAATGGCTGAATGCCAAACACTTGTCCTCAGCAGAGAGCGCAGACCTTTTCAAAGCAAACAAACGTCGAGACCAATCCATTCAAAAGTGAAGTCAGGATAAGAAAAAACACAACTTTGTTCCCAATCTGCCATTGATCTTGACATCAGTGCTCATGCAGAGAGACAGGTTTAGTACTATTGATTTAAAACAGCAAATGTCTTCCCTAGATTTTCATTGCAAAGAGCAGCTTACCTCTTGTGTGAAAAATCTGAACTTAAACTTTTGTTCTAACACTTGATTTTAGGAGTTTACTTATTTCCTCCTTTGACATATAATTTTGTATCTCTGCCAAGCACTGTGCTACAACAGGAAATTGAGTTTCACTACACTTTCATTATAAAAACTATTAAAACCAAAAAGTCAAAATACCCAATCTCTAAATTCATTATAGCTTTTATATTTTTAATAAGAGATGTGAATTAAAATTCATCAGCAGCAAAACAGGCTCACAAACTAAGGCCCCATCACTTATATGTCTTGAATATTCAGCTATGAATTTGCACCACAAACACTACATGTGCGTTCACCCCATTGTCCAATAAACAGAACAAGTGTGACAGATGTCCATTTGGACTTGATCCAGATTTAGTGGTTGGACTCAGCAACTAACATCCTCAGAAAGTGATGTGATTGAAAGCATTTTGAATGGGATGTGGACAATGTATACTGTAAATAAAAACACTTGAAGAATATACAACATATAATTGGCATAATCCAATTTGCTGTTTAAATTTAGGACAAAGGTTACCTTTCAAACCTCAAGCCCTTATTAGAGTCACCCTCGAGGCTTGGGCTGAGGTCAATAAACTTACAAAGCTTTGCAATTAGTACGAACCTTTAAACCCAATTAGTGCAAACCTTTGAACCTGAGGGAGAGTTTAGGCAAAATAATCACATTTCTCTCTTGTTTTAGTCTCAGCCCTGACTCCATACCATCTGATCTTATCACCCCTGTGAATAATGCTTAAAATCAGTGTCAGTTTACCCAGACGGCAGAAGGTCACAGCAGGAGAGATGCTTCAAGGCAGCATCAGTCAACTTTAATATCATGTTAACACGAGAGACTTAGACCATTAAGATATTACATCATGCTCTTTGTGGTATGCTAGGTCACAGTAATAAAGATATAAATCATTCTTTATTTATGAATTCATGAATATTTTTCTGCATAGGAAAAACAGACATCAGTTACAGCAAAAAGTATGGAAATGTTTTACAATGTTGCTAGTCAGCCTAAGAAGAAAAAAATGTCCCTGCAGGTATTTTGTAAGTACTTCTTCTGTAAGTGCAGTCCTAACAAAATCCTCAGAGTGAAAACAGAGGGTCACACAAACCAGGACTACTGAAATTATTACCTGTAAACTGCAGTGCCTTTCCACAGCAGACGTTAGCAGAAAACCAATCTGGGACATAAAAATGCTGTGGTCATTTTTGATTTAAAGTAGCTCAGCAGTAATCTTCCTAAAGGGTGTCAAACTCAAATAGACACCGTGTTGGAAAGCTAACTAGGTTTTTTTTTCAGTGTAAGTTTTGTTTTTGTTTACTGTGACTATTTAGAACAGACTAAGCAGTTGGAGTTAGGGTTATATGGTCTTGTGATTTGTGAAGACTCATCCTCTTGCAAGTAACACAACAGCATACGACAATATACACAATCTGCCATCAACATGTAAAACAACAAGATCATGCAGATCACACAAAAAAAAGTTCATTTTACAATTTCAATGAATTCTAGTTTTGTAATTTATTCACTTGGCAACTTTGCCTCACACACTGATAAGCTGTTGGATGGCCCCAGTGGAAAGTTTGTATTGATCACTTCTTTACAACTGCGCATCTGCCCAGCTGACGGGGTTCTGTAATAGGGTTAGTTGCATTAACACATCAAAATCAATGCTCATGATGAAAACCCAGGAGAGGAAAGCATATGCAGCAGTACTGACCCATTAAATTTTCATCCACTGCAGAGGTTTGGTACAAAAGGTTTTCAAACATCCTCACACGTGTTGCAGCCAATTTTTTGTTATGTTTTGGGTGATTAGCAGCTTTGTACCTGAAAATTGTTATTATGAAAATTAGTTTAGTAGAGTATACTACTTTTAAATATGAAATATGAAAACTATACATATATGCCACAACATTCTTGGAGACTGGTCTGCTCTGCCCCATTCATAATTTATTCACAATTGTTCTTCCTCAATTGTTCACATTGTCTTTTGTCCCCAAATATCTCATTGGGTCTTGACCTTTAGCCATATTAATAAAATGAAACTATTTTATTAAATACATGTGGCATTAATATAGATCAGTATGCATGGGTGAAGGCATAAGGTCTCAGATATGCAGATCCTTGAGTACACAATCCACAAATGAGCACACCACAAGTACTCGCATTTTCATCCTAAACGAGCGTCTTAGCACTGAAATGGATTTTCACTTTTATTTTTCATGGTTCACTGGTTTTGTCCTATTCTGGTGACCTTTCTTCAGAAAGAAGTGAGAAGCCCTAAAGGATCTGAAAAGGAAATTCAATAATTAAGTACAACATATTATAACTAGTCTGTTTTCTGCTAATGAGGATAATCTAAATCCTGTATTGTACAATAAATCAGGGCAATTCTTTTTATGGGCCATTTCAATCTGGCCTTTTGGGTCCTACTGAGTGTTGTATTGAGAAAGCACCCTGCTGCTACAATAGGGATGCTAATAGGATTACAGAGCCTGGTAACACAGAGACGTTATATTAATGATTCAAAGGTCTTTATCATCCCATTTGATGAGTGCATAAACAACAAGGCAGCTTTGTCATGACACCTGCATTATTCATCCCAAGCCACAATGTATATTCTTCGCTGCCCCTCCTTCATTATTGTCACTACACTAATTCACATAATGCTGATTTAAAAAGATGACTACATTTATCTGTTGCACAAAGTTAAGGACTAATTTGATTTAATTCTAAATTCTTGGTAAATTAGGGCATTTTTTCAAAATTAGCCTGGGGGTAGGTTGGATATCTTTTTAGGCTTTAAAAAAAAGTGTGTTTGTGAAACGGCCTGGCTTGCAATAGATTAGTTTAAATTCAAATTTAAAAGGTCTAACACAACAGAGCAGCCGAAAATCAACATTTGATGAAAAGTGTCAGCAGACAACAGAGGGAAGACGTTGTTTGGAAGTTTTTGTTCCTCTAAAAATTTAACATAATGTCTTAAACCACATGGGCTATTTTCAGGATGGATGCTTGCTAATTACAGCCTTGCTTTAGATCTTCATTGGACTATGTTAAAACCCAATAACACAGTATGTGGATCCTCATAACACAAATAAAACTCTACAAACTGTCACAGAATAATGATAGATTAACCAGACAGGCATTAGCAAAAGTATGTGCATTATATGACCAGTGACCGTACACAGACTGCTCTATTGTTCTGGGAATAGCATCAAAGTCTTTCAGTAGTTTGGAGCCAAACATAAAGCTTGTTCCCACCAAAGATCAAAGCCCAATCCAGGCTTTTATACAGCACTCATCGTGAGCCACTCGCTCTTTGTTCATGCGTGTAAATGGTCGTGATGAGAGGGGTGGTGCTGTAGCAGGCAGGGACCGGTCTGAGTCGTGCTCTCAGAGGCTGTCTGTATGCATCGAGCTTTACCGCTCAAATCCCTATGTCTCTGCCTGTGAGCTCCTATATCTTCACAGCTCACTAAAATATTAATCAGACCTGGAGCAATAACAGTAAAGGCCACAAATCGCACACACACAGCATCGCGTGTGTTGTCGAGGTCATGGTACTGGTACAATTTAGTGATTTTGATATCCAGTGGCTGGATGGCTCACAGTGGAGTACTGAGCCCCAATCACCAACACTTCATGCCCAGACACTGCAACACTGTTCTGCTGCTGCTGCTGCTCACTGCACTCAAAATACGTGTCGTGTGAAAACCACTGGGTTCCTTGGAGCAGTGTGTATTACTTGGATGCAGTATGCTACGTCTGAGTTTTATGTTATGACCAGTAATTATTTTCAATCACCACATTGGAGAGTGTCAGCAGTAACAAAGATAGATGTCAGTGACCACTCATGTAGCCAAAGACGCACGGGCGAGAGAGCAGATTTATGGAGCACGGTATTCCCATTGGGCTGGCAGCTGCTGCAGCTTCTGGGCTCATGGTTTCTAAGACATGATTAAATTTGAATGTACTTCGCCATACGTAAAGGTCAGTGCTTGTCATGTCAACACCTCAAGTAAAAATATTTATCAGCATGCATTTTTTTAAGCATCTACAGAGGCTCACACACAATCTGTGGCCAGTTTATTAAGCAGGCTGCAGTGTGTGTTACAGCCTGTTATTTAGCTTAGACCCACTCATATAAATGTTGGGGCAAAACAATCATATAGTTGAATCATCACCGATGTGACAGTTAAAGCAAAAACTGAACATTAATAACTTCAGGGGTGGATTAATTGTACTGCTGTTGTATTACATTGCATTAGTTTTAACTAGGTGTGAAATGCCAACTGTGTATAATAGACGATACTGTAAGTCATTTTAAATTTATGACTTGTGTTTTTCTTGTGTCATAACGTGAGAATATATTTACTGGGGAAAAACAAATTGCCGTACAGGGAAGCAAGAAAACAAATCACACCAAGTGCCAAAAACAAGATGGCAGCAGTTGTCAGTTTGAATGTTCTGAGCTGTGCTGAGCTGAACTGAACCTACAACGCGCTGCACATGTCAGGGTTTGTTATGAAGACGGCAGCAGTCACTGATTAAGATACTCATGTGTAGCCTGGTTTTATGGAAAGTTGGGTATTAAAAGAAGTTTGAAGTAAAGTAAAGATCAGCTCACTGTCCTTTCACAAACACACACACACACACACACACACACACACACACACACACAGACAAATCCTACTCGTCAGTATAATATGTACATTTTTAATGTATCTCTGCAGCTGCACTGAGGTTAGGGGAGGCATACCACTCACATAACACACCTGTTCATTTTTACCATTATTGCTAATGCAATGAATGAAGTTGGACAACAACAGTAAAAAGCTGCACATTACTATTACAATAGGTTCGTGTCACTTACGTGTTAAACATAACGAGTATCGATCCAAGTGTGATTGATTAGTTTTCCTCTACTGGTGCTGAAGCTCACCAGCTCCTAAGGGGAACTGGCCGGGATGTGTTGAAGCCTGGATGAATTATTGAGGAGTCTGCACTGCTCTGTTTGGATTATTTTTAATAAATGGTATGGCAACATAACATCACGAACATATCTGCAATCCACCACAATCTGACACAACAGACGTGCAATAAACAGAAAGCAGATGATTTTAAAATCGATCCCTCTAAATCTAATGTGTTTCAGCAGAAAAACAACAGCAGTGATTTGAACTTCTCTGGCTCGGATAGATGAACATTAGAAACTGCTGTTTTGCAAAGAGTACGGGAATCATCGTGATGTTGTGTCCACCCCTCGGGCGTTTCAAGGCACTAAACACAACCACGCTCCACGAGCTGTGATCCCATCATCTGGCAAACCTCTTTACACTATCACCTGGACGAGCTGTGACAGTAACCGGATTACTGATTCGCTTTTCGCAAAAAAACCGACAATGTGCGCACATCGAATTTCACTCAAGTCGCTCTCTTCCCAGATCTAATGAGTCATGACATTAATAGAGCCTAAAGCCTTCCTCCCACGCTTCTTCAGCCCACTCCTCTCTTTATTTGAGGCGCTCCTCTGCTCCAGCCTTCAGAGCAGCAGGCGCCCAGTCAGCGCAGCGCCCTCCTGCCGCTACACGCAGCGACGGGAGTTGGTGCTTTTTCGCATTTGTCGGATTCCCCCCTCATCTCGCCAAGATGAGACTTGTTTTTGTTGCTGTTGTGGCTCTGCTGACAGGTAGGTGAACCCGTCATGGCTTTCCTCAGGCAGAGCGCAATAAGTTAGTGAGATCGGTTCAGGACCATGGACAGAGACAACGGCGGCTCCTCCACTTTAATGCATGCAGTCCTGTTTCCTTCTGCACCCTGGTATTTAATTCACACATTTTAACATGGGCACTTTGTTCTAATGCAGAAAATCTAGCGCTTCCAGTGGGAAAGGAAGGACAGAGAGAAGATGTGGTATGTTTTTCTAAAGCATTATTTATATTATAAGAAAAAAGCAGGCAGCAATAAATGTAATGTATTTTACAGGTGACGCGGTGTTTGGTTGAAGTCCTGTCCAAAGCTCTCTCCAAACCGGACTCCCAGCTGGATCAGGAATGCAAAGACATTCTCCAAGCAGGTTTGTGGCACAAGGGATGTTTTTTTAGGATCTGGTATTTTATTTATGCTCGTTCTGCCAAAATCATTCAAATCCTGATCCACTCAAAATGAAAGATTGCTGTTTGTTAATGCAGCACTCCTAACCTGTCAGGCTGCTCAGACAATAAGGAGCTGATAGATTCAAATAAATAAATAAATAAAAATCTGCTCTAAATATCTTGGTAAAAATTTTTTAAAAACTGTTTTATACCACAGTATTTTTAAAGAAATATAAAACAAGTGATTCACTAAATCCTAATCTATTTAATGCAGACTGAAATCAAATGGCAAATACACCAGAACTAATCCCTCTTAACAATTTACACAATGTCTTTTGTTCTGTTATAGGGGTAAAACATACACCACTGGACAAGAAAAGAGGGGAGGGGGTAGTAACTCATGAAGATGTGGTCAAAGGACATGCCGAAGAGCCCATAGCAAAGGCAGCAGATGTGAAAGATATCGAGGCACTCCTCAAATCCGTGGAGGAGAAGAGAAATATCCCAGAGGATGAGCGCAGCCAAGAATCTTGGAGTCTAGGTGATGAGAAGAGACATGAGAACGAAGAGCAAGAAGAGAGAGAGAAGAGGAGCTGGAGACCTGGAAGGTACCACCAAAGAAAACACAAACGGGGTGAGGAAGAAGAAGACAACGAGCGCAGTCAGGAAAGTTGGGGGGTGGAAGTAAAGAGATCAGAGGAGGAGGAAGGTGAAGAGAGGGACAAGAGGAACTGGAGACCTGGAAGGTACCACCAAAGAAAACACAAACGGGGTGAGGAAGAAGAAGACAACGAGCGCAGTCAGGAAAGTTGGGGGGTGGAAGTAAAGAGATCAGAGGAGGAGGAAGGTGAAGAGAGGGACAAGAGGAACTGGAGACCTGGAAGGTACCACCAAAGAAAACACAAACGAGATGAGGAACCTTTGGGAGAAGAGAGGGAGGAGCCGGAGGAAGAACGTAGTCAAGAGTCCTGGGATGTAGAAAAAAGACATGGGATTGAGGATGAGGAGGAGAAATTCAAGCACGTATTGAAACCCACACAGCACTACCACCACAAGAAAAAGCTCCACAAACGCAGTGATGAACCATCAGAGGAGGGGGAAGATGATGATCGCAGCCAGGAATCTTGGGGTCTTGACAACGAGAGAGACAAGAGGGACTGGAGACCTGGAAGGTACCACCAGAGGAGGCACAAGCGTGATGAAGAGCTCTCGGAGGAAGCCAGGGAAGAGCCTGATGAAGAACGCAGCCAGGAGTACTGGGATTTTGATACTGGAATAGAAAAGAGGGACTGGAGACCTGGAAGGTACCACCAGAGGAGACACAAACGTGATGAAGAGATCTCTGAAGAAGCTAGAGATGAGCCAGATGAAGAACGCAGCCAGGAGTACTGGGATTTTGACACTGGAAGAGAAAAGAGAGACTGGAGACCTGGAAGGTACCACCAGAGGAGGCACAAACGTGATGAAGAACCGTCTGAAGAAACTAGAGATGAGCCTGATGGAGAACGCAGCCAGGAGTACTGGGATTTTGACACTGGAAGAGAAAAAAGAGACTGGAGACCTGGAAGGTACCACCAGAGGAGGCACAAACGTGATGAAGAACCGTCTGAAGAAACTAGAGATGAGCCTGATGGAGAACGCAGCCAGGAGTACTGGGATTTTGACACTGGAAGAGAAAAGAGAGACTGGAGGCCCGGCAGATACCACCAGAGGAGGCACAAGCGTGATGAAGAACTCTCAGAGGAAAAGAGAGAAGAATCGGATGGAGAGCGTAGTCAGGAGTACTGGGGGGTTGAAAAAAGACATGGAAAGGAAGAGGGAGAAACAGAAAAGCGCATATGGAAACCAACACACCGATACCACCACAAAAAGAAACTTCACAAGCGTGGTGGAGGCTCATCTGAAGAAGAGGAAGAGCCGAGGGGTGATTCAGAGGAATATGACGAGACTGCACAGGGCAGGGATGAAGCTCTGAGGTACTATCATCCTGTATCAAATCAATTTCTTCTTTTTAATTTGGGAAGTTGATATTTTTCAGAAGACAAAATTTGCACAAACAAAATGAACAAACCCCTTAATCAGTGTTTATGTTCTGATGTGATACTGGTGGCAAAACATCTAATTAGAGCTGTTTTTTAGGTATCTGGCAGAGAAGCGCAATCCCTGGATTTACAGAGGCTACTACCATCCTGCCTGGTTTAAAAGAGATTCAGATGAACATGCTGCAACCTCAAACAAGGTAGGCATGGACAGACCACTTTCTCTAATCAATTACTATGGCACAAAGATTTGACCAGAACATGTGGGTAGCAGATTGATGTTTTAAGATAAAAGATCAAATAAACTTTATTCATCCCCAAAGGGAAATTCAGTTTTGCTCTACATGGTAGAGTTCAGACATATTGTGGCTCTGTCTTTAATGTTTTCAGATGGATGAACTGGCCAAGTTGCTGAGCTATAAGATAAATCAGCTGGCCAACCATTCCAATCAGGAGGAGGCAAAGAGGCTCATGCACCAGAGAGCACTCACCCCACAGGAGGTAAAAACTGCAAACACAAACCAAAAAATTACTTTTATGACTGAAGTGAGGGTGTACTTGCATTCTTGAAACTTA
The DNA here is from genome assembly GCF_900324485.2 of Mastacembelus armatus. Classification (NCBI taxonomy): domain Eukaryota; kingdom Metazoa; phylum Chordata; class Actinopteri; order Synbranchiformes; family Mastacembelidae; genus Mastacembelus; species Mastacembelus armatus. The sequence goes on from NC_046656.1 coordinate 9,458,984, forward strand.
GAACTAAAGAGCTAATCTAAAAGTCTAAAAATAACTGATACTTATACTGAGCAGTACTGACTAATCAGTCAGGAATCAGATAGAAAAGCTAAAGTCAGAATCTACCTTAAAAGATAAGGGATTATAGATACAGTAAAAACACCTACTCTGCAAACAGTTCTAGAAACAATTTTCACCTAAAACCTAAGAGGTGAAGCACATATGACCACCACCCTATGTAATTAGGGAGGAATCAGCAATGCCCATTAAGGAAAACTCTAGCCTACAGAGACTTAGACTTCAGAACCACAACCGATGATTCAATATGTATCTCTGCAAATACCCAGCAAAAACTTTCCCCCATGAGCATGGCCCAAATACATGAAGGAAAAATCTAAGGAAAAATATTTTTTATATTTATGGGCAGTGATTTGTTCTCTGAGGATCTACTATTATCTTCAGATCAGTTCTTCACATTACTTCTCTCAGCTTGTTCATTCCCTTTTTCTTTTAAGACTCCACCGCAGCATTTTATGACTACCGCAGTAATCACACTAGGAACCTCATGATTATAGACTCTCAGAGCAATCAAAGTCATAGTGTGCCCATTAAAAAGTGATCCAGATCTCCCCATCTTTCAACATATTTATCACAATCAGAAAACAAATCATAAAAGAAGGTATGGCAATTTATTAGCTCTACTGCACTGCAACTCAAATAGTCATGTTTAGCCTAAATGGTCAGTTCAACATATTATGTAAATGTTAAAATAGGCTTGGAAAACACAGTTCATGATCATTTTGTCCTTTTTTTTCTATATCACATGATGGTGTAAACAGACTGCAGGTGTATTTAGTGTCTGATATACTCATACTATCTTTTTCAGGAGAAAGAGCTGGAAAATCTAGCGGCGATGGACAGGGAGTTGCAGAAGATCGCTGCCAAGTTGCATGAGAACAACGCATAAGACAGAATGGACATCACTTCAAGACAACATGAGCTATCAGTGGATAAACGCTTCTGTCTTACAATATGTCTGCCAATATAGTGTTGCTTACAGTGTTAACAAAAAGACAAAAAAATACATAACATAAAAGCCTTGCCTTGTCAACATCCAGTCAACTTGTTTATCAGTGTATTTGTGATATTCTGATGTTATCAAATAAATCAGCATGGGAATGGTTTTGATGTTTATACATATAAATAGAAAATAATATCAGACAAATTATTCAAAAACATGTTTTGAAGAGTTTGTTCAGTCTGCACTCAATAAAAAGTTATTCTGGGACCAAACAAAGTCTGTCAAACTATTTCTCAGTGGAAAGAAATCAGGCTTTTTAGTACTGCATTTTTTTTTTTTTTTTTAATTCTGTGCAGATAAAGATGAGCACAGTCAAACTGCAATAGCAACTGGATCATATAACAAATGGTACTTTCTGCAGGGATAAAAACATAAAAAAAAAAAGTTAGAAACCTAAAAGGTGGCAAGCATTAACTGGGGGAACAAAAATTTTTTTACACCTGGTCTCAAGTCATAAATCGCAAACCTGCCACTTACTCTCACCACCGAAACGTATTTCAGCAGTTCCTTACAAAACACATATACCAGGTTCAGAACTCAGCCTCAACAGACTTAACACTTTACTACTCAGCATTACTGCACTGATCTGCATGCACAAAAGAAAGGGTTTGATAAACGCAAACCAGACAGTCTCTACCTCATTACAGACGTGTCAAATCAGTTCAGTAAATGCTGGAGGAAAATCCATACAGGTCACTGGAAATGTGCCCTTTACACATAGGATGCTTCTCTATTCATTTATCCTTCCGTGTGTGTCAGTTTTGGTCTCTTTGCTGCTGGCTCCTCTGCTCGTTGGGAGCCTGCAGGTTTGGCGCCGTCCATGGTGACCGTTGTCCCTGAGAGGAGATAGCCCCCGCCCCCGCTCATTAGTAGCAGAGGATGCGTCCTGTTAGGCAACACCTAGAGATATGGCACAGAAATGCAGTCAGGAGATATTAATTCTATAGGGAGGTCTAGGGAAAAATATATTTGTATCATCCAGTTCCTGTCTTGGATATAATTCTGGAAGAAAAAATAAAGCTGGGCAGAAAGAACAAGTGTGGAGACTCAAATTCAAATGCTAAATATCTGCCTCACTGATTAAGATGAGGCCTCAACTAACACAGATTGTGCAACAGTGATTTTCTCCTAAATCTTGGATATCAATAAATACTAGAAGAATTAGAGGATCAACATAAAATTCTTCTGCAACATTTCTGGTGAACTTGCGTTAAACAAGTTTTTTAAGCAAAAATGCAAAACATTTCTTTAAACACATTTCTGCTATACAAATGTGACACCTGCAGTTTTATTTCATTTTATTTTATATTGGCTAATTTAATAATGTCACCATAGACTATAGGAAATTGACAAGCATTTTCCAATATTTTCTGACATATAATTGTGTCAATAGCCAATATTATATATATAATAGCCAATATTAATTAATTAATAATTCATTTTCTGACAATAATCTGACATTAACAGGGTTAATAAAAAAGTACCTACAAAGTAGCCAAATTAAGTATTGGATTATTGCTATTCACTACTTAGCTGGAAACCTGCAACACAAGCTGTAAACACTATCATCTCTTGAATTACACCTGATCTCTCTAATAACACAGAGGGACACAGTCAAAACAGTTAAAACCAAGACAATGAGCTTAAAAACACTAAAATGGTAGACAGTAGATAACTCTCTATTATAAACAACTTTTTAACCATTCCACATTTGATTATTGTTAACATTAAAACATTGACTGAAGCAGCTTTAACTTAAAGCAAAGCAAAACACAGACTACCAAAAGTTTTACCTGATAATGTCTGAGCCAGGTGTCTGTGAGTCTGAGGCTGACTGCGCCACCATGTTCCTTGAGCTTTGTGTAGCACTCGATAAGAGGCTGCAGAGATGGGAGAGGGAAGAGATAGAAAAAAAAGTATTAAGAGGAACACATCACAGCCAGCAATGATGGTTGCAGCAACATAAGCACAACTGAGGCAATAAATGCAGGGACGTGACAGGCATTGTTAATCCCTTGGCAATGACAGCGATGTCTGCAGCAGTAATGTACAAGGAGTGTTTCCCACTGGAACTCTAAGCAATAAAAGCCTGTGTGCAGAGGCAGCAAATGAGAGACCTTTCTGAGATAACGAATTATCCTCACCGAGCAAGGACAATCAACGGTGTTGCTGTATTTCTAGTAAATGTCACTAGTCATGAAGAGCTTACCTCTTTGTATTGGGAGTAGACTACAAAAGGCCTAGAGGGGGAGAGGAATTTGAGCAGACCCATTAGGACTGGACACGGGTGAAACCGACTGGCAATAACCAACCTGCATGAGGGAAACAAACAGATGATCAAGCAAACCTGTCCACTATAAAATACACTGTTGATGAAGTGCACTTGGTTATTGGCAATAGATGTAGGTAGGCAATATCATAATTTAGCCTATTGCTGCATGTGACGTATTCATGGACGATGTCCGGGTTTAGTATGTTCTTACTGGAGACATTAATTTCAGATTGTAATTAACTGGATGAGAGTCAGTAAAAAAGGCTGATTTAGAACAGCGGGTGTTATTTATGATATAGCTGCTATGATGTAGAGGAGATTCAGAGGAAAGTCAATAGCCCAAGCGAATCAATTCTTGTACTTCTCGCAGAAATGTCATCACCACAACACTTCATCCATCAATCATAAAAAGGCTGTAAATCAAGTTCTTCATTTCGTATGACAGGAAATGAAAAGCAATCACTTGCAAAGGCACCATGTGCTAATCACTGTGTGTCGGCTCAGAGGAATGCAATGATAAATCAGGGTTTATGGATAGAAGAGTTAGTAATCCCTGTAGATCTATTTTAATTAAGGTTTACTACAAGGCCCAGTTCAGAAAAATTTAAGTAGAGGTGGAACAGAAAAGAGGCTGGTGCTGAAATAAGGAGAACAGAGCAGGGCAACAGGCCAAAAAGGGGGGGGGGGGGTCTGAAACCAACCCGTCTGCATCCCTGCCTTTCAGCAGGTCAGCAGCAGCTGCCAGCTTCTTCCGTTTTTTTTCCAGCTTCACCTTTTTTTCCTCAGCCTTAAAAACAAAAAACAGTCATGGCATCAATGCTCTCTTAAGACAACTCATTTTTTGTTTGTACTGTCTTCTAGCAAGAACAACAAGAATATTACATGACAGAAATGAAAGCTATAACCTGACTAAGCAAAACAAAACTAAAGCTGTCCTTTGTGGGATTTGTAGATTCGGCATACTTTGGCTTCTTTGCGTTTCTCCTTCTGTTTTTGCTCCTGGTCCTGACCGATGTCATCACTGTTGTTGGTCTCCCTAAGCCATTCCTCTGGACTGCCTTGATGCTCTAAACCAGACTGGCTTTGCTGCTCCTCCGCAACCATGCTGGACTGCTTTTCATCTGTGACTATGGAGGATACTATGTCAGAAAAGTGTCACAGAATAAATACACACAACAAAGTGTGAATCTCTTTCATATTTCTAAAAATCATCTGCTTTACTTTCTGAATTAACTGATTCATGCTGCTTTAGTTGTGAGAGGTTTTAAAATACTGAAGCTCTGCACAAGAAAATGTTTGAATTTCAATACTAGCTCGCAGCTACTCTGTTTCATCTAAAAACAACAACCCTATAAAAATCTTATAAACTGCACTACCAGCAGTGGGGTCTTTGGCTGTGGTGTCCAGAGTGCCTGCCAGCAGAGAATTGACATGGCAGATGGGAAATTCATGCAGCATATCATGAAAATTTGCAGGAAAGCCAAAGCTCTCAACACCCGCCCGAACCGGCCCACCTCCTGGGTACATTTGGATCACAGAGCCATATCCTGGATAAAGGGGGGGCGGGGGGCAGGAAGATAAAAATGAAGCAGAAGGGTTTGTTTATAAAGTACATATTTAAAGAATTCTTACAGAAAAACCTAAAATACTGTGGCAAAATATATAAATACTACAGAAGAGTGCACTAGCGTAACGTACCCCCCATTCTCTCCATGACAGCTCCCAGCACGAGACCAGCACAAGTCTCAAACACCAAAACTTTGCTGCCAGCGTGGATGTTTGCCAGAGTCAACATCTGGGCAAGCGTGTCATACCGCAGGTGGCTGCATCACACAGAAACATAGGCATCACAGAGTCATCTCTTTCTGTTCTGTAAAGGACAACTTTCACGCATAATGTTGCTGACTCACCAGATCTTCCCTGGTTCCCGGCCATGGTACATCATAGCCAGGATGCGACAAGACGGTTTTAGAATCGTAACAGTATTTTCGTACCTGAAAAAGCACAAGATGGAAACGACTGATAACACTAATTACTGCACGGCACATTATTTTAAGTCTGTAACAGATTGTTGTTGTATAATTAGAAGTGACTCACTTCTTCTTTTTCTTCTTGATGTATTTATCCTGGGCATACTCAGTCTTACCTCTGAATGTGGAGCTGTTCTTTATAAGCTGCTGAATGATTTCCTGTGGAGCACATGCACAAACTCTCTTTTGTCTCTCTTCTGTTATTTTTCAACCTTTTATCTAATAACTAAAAAAAAAAACACTCACCAGTTCCTACTTAAGATGTAGATCTTTAACAGTGAGTCACAAATACTATATTACTTTACCTTTATTTAAAAGAGAGGAGTTTGGGTAATTTCTTTAAACTGGCCACTGTAGGTGGACTAGCAATACATGAGTTAGGAACTATTTTGTATTAGAGCGTGTTTTAGTAGCATGGGTATGTAGACTGACTCCAGTTAAACAACAGTGGTGGTGATCATTTTCATAAAAGGAACATGTCACCCAGTGTAACATCCATCCATCATCTATACCTGCTCATTCCTATTTAGGGTCACAGGGATCAGCTGGAGCCTATCCCAGCTCTCTTTGGGTGAAAGGCAGGGGTACACCCTGGACAGGTCACCAGTCCATCACAGGGCCACATAGAGACAAACAACCTCACACACTCACACTCACTCCTATGGGCAATTTAGAGTCACCAATCAACCTGACATACATGTTTTTGGACTGTGGGAGGAAACCAGAGTACCTGGAGAAAACCCACACAAGCACAGGGAGAACATGCAAACTCCACACAGAAAGGCTCCTGCTGGGATTCGCACCATGAACTTTTGTGCTGTGAGGCAACAGTGCTAACCACCAATCCCCAGCGCTGACCCCCAGTTTAACAGTGTGGCTGAATTGAACATCAAATGTCTGTAACAGATGATACAAGCGACATCAGGCCTTGGCTACACAAACACTTATCTAGTCAGCTCTAGTAATTGCTGGTTTTGGAGTTTTTGTGGAATGTGATGATAATAAATACAAGATGTCACCAGTGTTTGCTCTGCTAAACAGACCCACCTCCTGGAAAGTACCATGATAATTTTTCATTAATGAAGGTAATTGCAAGGTTAGTGATGTACCTGACCCTTCAGACCCTTCTCTTTTAACGTCTCAATGTCATCCCTCGTCAGTTTCTGCGATTTACCATCGTCTACAATGTTTCTGTTGTCTGTGCCTGCCTCCTTTGCATCTGGGAAGGACACACACAACGACATTACTCAAAGTGAAAATGAAAGTCTAGCAGGTTGTCAACAACACACATGCATACACATACACATACAGTGTGCATGAACATTCATTGGATGAACTGCCATAAATGAATCCCATTGAAGTTTACAAAAGGCAGCTGTATGAGTCAAATAAAAGAGTAGTATTTAACAGCTGGATACACACCAGTGCTGCTCTCTGTTCCCCGGAGCTTCTGGGGCTGCAGGGTTCCTCCAGACACGATCTCAAACGTGGAACTATACAGATGACCCACTGCGTTATCAAGGAAGAACCACTGTTTCTCAAAAATCACCTTCCTGTGAATAAACCAGACAGAAAGATATCAGAGCTGAGATGTCAGTCATGGTTAAGCCAACTATAGTTTGTGCCTTTTCGATAAATTCAAATCATTAAGACGCGCAAACTGGAGCTTAGGTCCGGTTTAGTGACCCTAACAACGTATGCTTTATACTTTTGACTTACTTCCGTGGTTGAATTTGCACAGCTTTGAAAATATCTCCTCGTTTCAACACAACATAGTCGCCCTCTTTAATTGTGTACTGAGACTCATCGTCCGCCATGACAACACAGATAAGCCTGCTAATTAACTACGGGGATAAATGCCGCCCTCAGCTACTTCCACAGAGCCACCTTTATCAAGGCACGGTTCAAAAAGGCACCACACTGCCCCTGAAGTAAAAGTCAAATACGGCAAAGTACTATTTCCACGTGTTAGCTATCATTTCCCTAGCTGCCCAGGACGGCTAAACGATTTCAGACTGTAGCTAGCGCCATGCTCACAGCGGTCCTCTGTGATTGGCTGAAAGGATGACGTCGCTGAGTGTGACAGCCAATAGGAGCGATATGCGATGACTGGGTTTAGATGTCAGAATCATCGATAACCCTCGGGCTGACACGTGATTCAGATACAGGCCTGTCCGCTGCGTTCATCCAGTTAAATTTAAACTGGATTCATTCCGGGTGTAGCTGAGTCTTTTTCCTCAGATTCACCGGGGTTTGCAGCGTCCTTGGTTTGCATTGAGTCTGGTTGACTACCAATACATTTCCAACTTACTGTGTTAATGACAGAACTGTGATTGACAATATGCAATAATCATATAGCTACAGTCTGTGTGTATTTTTTTTAACAGCTTCCAGGTAACATGCCCATAAAGTATTTGTTCAATAAATTATTCCAGCAAAATACGATCTACTCATATTGAAATACGATCTACTCATACTGTACTGAGTTTTATAACATGGAAGCTATTGGAAAAAAAATCCATATAATATAGTATTTCTATAAAATATAGTTGTAGAAGCACAAACATTGCATCAAAATATGGCAATATATTTTCCATTTACCATACATTTCTGAATATTTGGAAAATAAATGATGTGCATTAATCCTAGACAGACTTTTTGACCTTTTAATTTAGTTTTGATTGGGGAAAACTGTTGAAATCTAAACTGAATTCAAGATAGAATTTAATGAATACACCTAGTAGATCATCTAGCAGTGTGGGAGCTGATACTTCTGGATGGCATTTCAACAAAGTTAACAGTTTGTAGGGTGCACACATGGCAGATGTGTGACCACGTCATCACCCAGCATGGGTGGGTATGTTTCATGTCCCATCATGGTGCCAGAATCTGGTGTTTTATAACTGCATGTAGGGGTGTTCCAACTCAACCTGCCCACTACTATTGTACAACTGTGTAGCAGTGAGACCATTAAAAGAGCAAAAGACAGCATCCCACACTGTACAAGAAATAACCTAATGAATGTTCCAATCAAAATAATAACACATCCCCAAGTCTGACATAATTTTCAAATGACCAAACAAGTAGACAGTGAATCATAGATGCTTGAGCCAAAACCTCCATCCATGCATTTATTCATTATTTACCTCTTATCATCCATCATTGTCAGCCACAAAGCTGAGTACAGTCTATTTTACTTCAATGTAAAAGCAAAGGTTAGTGTGTGTTTCAGCAAATGGACAAATGTCACAAACTGTAAAATATAAAACATCTCCAGTGTTTCACCTGCTCTAATGTCCAAACATTGTGTTTGCTTGAAACAAGGGCATCTCTTCACCTTAAAAATACTCAGTTCTTACAAATATAAGTTCATCCAAGTTTTGAGAGAAAGAGAGGTCTTCACTACATATTTACATTGACACTATTATTTTTCTAGTGCAGAGTACATTGTTATAACCATTTACAGCAGGATATATAACAACAACGATACTTTTGTTCTGTGAGTGAAAACACCTGTTGTTTGACTGTGATAGTCTGAAATCTCCTCTGGACGGGACTTGCTCAGTGTTTAGAGATATGGCAGTGTTGAACTTTCACATTGTAACATGTATGTAACTAAATAACAGATGTACTTAAACAAGCACAGTTCTTTAACTTCTCATTCTTGGCCACCAGTAAGTTTATGGAACAGTTCTTCATCCAGGGTCTCATTTTGGTCTTTAGCTCGTGTAGACAGGAAGATGTATCCGCCAATGAATTCGTGGACCACTTTACAGTCACAGCTCAAACAGCAAAAGGCTATTGTCACGTTCTGATCGAACTCTATGGTCACCTGGAATGACATACAGCATATTAATCACGTTTCTGAGATGATGCTTTTTGTAGACATGACCCCAAAACTGCTGCTTTGAATATAGAGACAGGTTAAATCATATTATATGATACAATAATCCCCCACCTGTCTTATCTCCCAGTTGACGTTCCACTGTTTCATGTTGGCGAACCTCCACGTGGTGACAGGCAGACCAGTGGACATGTCAAGACGAATCAGTCGGTTGTACGAGATCCCCAGAATCTCATCCTTCTTACTGCCTTTGAATCTAAAACACAACCACAAAGCTAACCTCTGAAACTGTCATTTCTAAATAAAATGTAGCTTTTTAAGCGAGTCACTAGTTTTACATATCTGTTAACACTAAAATGAGCAGTTTACCTGACAATATAGTAGTTGATACCAAACTCTGGCAGTGACTGCCAGGCCTGGATAAAGCGCATCTTGGCCTCTGTTAAGGACAGCCGTGCTATGTTGTGATGGGCCTCCAAGATACGTGCTGTCAGCTTGAAGCAATCATCAGAAGCACATTTAATTATAACAGTGATGTAACAGTGATGGCTGTTGGCCTTTTTGTTAGGTTAGTTATAACACATGCAGTCCTTAAACAAACCTGTTTGGTTTTTTGTTTCTTGGCGTAACGCGGGGAAACAAAACATTCTGCATTCATCTCCATTGCATCAAGGTCGGGAGCGGCCTGACCAGGAGGGGGTGCTAGGCTCTTCATCTTCAGAAAGGACTGAATGTTCTTCACTTCTGACTTGTAGGAGCTGTATGCCATGGTCTTGCCCTTGGAGGCGAGGATGCATGCAGCTTTCCACTTGGCATACTGTGTTTCCTGCAGCACAGGGAAAATAACAGTGTGACAAAATGAGCCACATATGTCTTAAATATGGACTCTTTTAAAATGAACCATTTTCCTGCTTGTTGCAGGAAAACGTGAATGAGGAGATGGACTTTACATTGTCACACCGGATGTACACCTCATTCATCCCATCTGCAACTGGAAGCAGGAGCTTGATGCCAAACTTCTTGTCTGTGACATTAACATCGGGAACTACCTCACAACCTGTTGAATGAGGAGGAATATATTGTAATGATTTCAGCCACAGAAGCACAGCAGCAAAATATAGTAGATCTGCTATTATTATCATTACTTAAAACTGCAGTTACTGTTGCAGCGTGAAGAAGAATGTGAAATTTACTTTTACTGTAAGAACATCTTGGATGTCTGTTTTCTACCCTACATAGAGAGCTGCTGTTGCTCACAAGGATGCAAAATTTTTTTCACTAACCTCGGAGGTGTAACTGCTCTATTGGCTCTCCACTGGCCGCCTCCTTGTTCTTGTAGTAGGAGATGGTGGTGTCCTTGAAAACAAACCAGTACTCTTTGTATGGGCGCAGCGTTAGTCTTTTCGGCCTGATTCAGAACAGAAAATAAGAATATTAAAATCATTACTTTTGTCTACAATATAGTTTATTACTTTATCTAAGACTGAAGACTGTACATGAAATTGCAAATATATTTTAGCACGTTTATAAGATACATCTAAAAAAAATAGTACCGTGTGCATATCCACAGCAGTGAACAGCTCAAAACAAGTATAGTCTTCCTTTTCAGCATTTCAAATGAGAAGACTTGAGAGAAATGTATGTAGAATCTATGTATGTATGGTTTTTGCATCATAAATTGTCTTCACACCTATCTAAAATGATCTTAAACACTACTAATTGGGCTGGTTTAAAGGTACATAACAAGTGAAGGTTTAAAAGGCTGTAAAAGTTCAATGTCAGAGGTGAGTATTTGAGAGTATCCCAATCTTCAAGTCATATAATATATTGTAATGTCAGAAAAGGTGGTTTACCTGAACAGCCGGAGGAAATCTGCCAGCTCTGGAACGTCGGTAATGTCTTCCTGGGGGCGTTACAAACAACAGGCAATTATTCTGTGTCTTCTCGTGATGTTAAGACATGTAATCATCAGAGGCTTACCTATCAACTATCAGCTAAAAACAGGTGTTCTGCTGAAACAGACCAGGAAGCTAATATAGCACCATCTAAAAAAATATGTTTACCAGAATTCTGTCTGTGTGTCCCCCTTCAAGTGTCACCTCCAAGTTAGACAGGGCAGCCTCAACTTCATCTATTTCAGGTTCATTGGAGTGGTCGAGTGGTTCAGTTGACATGGTCAGTTTACAAATGTGATACTGAAAAGAGAAAGTTTTTAAAAGGCCTCAGCTTGTTTTTCGAACAACGATCACATACTTAGTTTTGCAAGTAACAAGTCTAAGTTATTATGAAGGTTATGCAACACTGGCATGAGTCAGAGAGAGCTCTGAGCATAGCCCTGTGTGCCAGCCGCTGCTTCAGTGTGTAGGTGAGTGCAACACTGATCTTGCTTTGAATCACTGATTCCTGAATCACTGTCCTAAAAGTTGCAAAACAATAGCGGACTGGGCTGTATTTCAGACTATGAGAATATCAAACTCTTTAAAAAACTTTAAAGTGTAACAGTAATTAGATTATTAGATACATTTTGTCTGAAGGGAACATATTATTCTTATCATCTACTTTTCCCACACTCTCTACCTGTTTCACTGTGTCTCCCTGCCTTTCTTCCTCTCCAATGGGATTTTCCTCATGTCCTAACATGTCCTTGCATGGATTTAGACTCTCCCGGACAGATAATATCCTGAGCTCCAATACACATACTGCATATACTTATTTTACTGTATATACTAATTTACAGTAGTCCACATTTCTGTTCCCCTGGGAAATTGAGGCTCATAATTACCAGCCAATATATATCAGGATTTTTTATCATTTACTACGGGTGCCAGCAGCAAATTTACCTTCACGATATAAAAATGCATGTACAAGAGTTAAGGGTGTAGCTTTAATTAAACATAATGGTTATGGATGTTTGGTTCATATATCTGTCCTTGGTTTCATCGTGTTGGAGATTTAAGCACCTCTCAGTGATAAACAGCTAAGACTTTGTTACATTCCAGTTAGGAAAGGGATCTGACTTTTGAAGCACCCTGCCTTCTTTTCCTGTGAGCAGCCCATTGTTACTCTAAATAAGCATAAGGAAGGTACAGAAAATTAACCAGCTTAATCTATAATGATGTTACAGTTTTAAATAAGTGAAATTCAAACAATCTGAAATGCTTTTACTGAGTAAGTTGTATTAAACAAACAACTTATTTCCCAATAATAAATAACTATGACAGCATATTACTCACCTGTAGTGAAGCGAACATCAACATTTCCTCCTCAGTGCAATCTATCTCCTCCAGCAGAATAGACCAGCGAGCTTGTTCATATAGCTGGGTTATCCTGACAGCATCATACTAAAACACAAAACACACACACACACACACTCTAGTTCAGTAACTTTGAACCAAACAGTCCTGCTGTTATTTCAGGAGGGTGCAATTGTTTTGTTCTAAAGGATACATTGGTGACTCTTACTTTAGGATTTAGGTCAAAGAAGACATTGTATTTAAAGCGAAGCAACAGCTTGTCTTCATCTTGGATGTCTTGTTCCATAAGAGAACGTGAAGAGTCCAACCATCTGTCAGTCATAGGAACAACTAATCAGATGAGCTGTTAAAAGAATTCATCCAAACATACAGCCATACATTTAGTTCCAAAATATTATTAAACGCTTTTTGTTTTTACCCTGCATTTTTGATTGCTTTATCCACTAGAGACAGTGGCTGGTACATCTTTGCCAGCTCAGCAGGCGGCAAGTTTGGCTGAGAGTCAGCTAAAGGGTTTTCTCCAAACCAAAGGCTGGTAGCGGATGCCGGCATCCCGTTCTCTGGGTCATAGGTTGCTGTCATGGTCTTACTGTACATGGGGCCTTTGGGGAAAAAGATTAATAATTGCAATCAGGTTTACCAAAAGGTGCTCACATTGTCAGATAGTATAGGGGGAGAGAGAAAACTTAGGAAACCAGAAGAAATGTTTCAAAGAACAATTAGAATAAAAAGCTGACTAAAACAAAATAAAGCATGATGAAACTCAAATGACAATAACTGGGTCAATATTAAAGGCAGTTTTACAGTGGTCTGAAACCTGAACTGGATATTGAGAGGTAAGATTGAGAGAGGGGGTGTTTCTGAAGAACATGACATACAGAGCATACTGAACAATTCCTTCAGATCTCACTGATGAAAACTGTGGCCTGTCAGCTCTCAGCAGCACTACACAGGGATTTTTCTCCTCCTCTATCACAAGTAACTAAAAAATAAGACACTCACCCCTCTAGGGCTGGATAATAATCTAAATTAACTGAACTACAGACATTATAAATCTCATCTAAATTTAGTCAAAGCAGTTTTGACAAAATTTAGGGTGGCTTAGTCCATAATAATACTAATAATAATCTGGTCATAGTGTAAAAAATCTTCACATTAATAATTACTCCTTATAGAAATGAATACCAAGCATTGCAAGAGCTATGGACTTTAAACTGTAATTAGACACACCACCCTTCAATTGGTAAACTCGTGCACCAGGACAGGCATTACACACATTACACTTTTTCAGCCTTATGACGAAACAGCCCTGTGCCTCACAGTACCTGTGCCTCCTGGTCCCCCACCAACTAAATCAATGTCCCAGATGTCTTCCTGTGATGAGCTCTTGTCCTTCTTCTTCTTCTTCTTGGACGGATCATCTGGAGGCTTCAGCAGAGACAGTTCCTCTGGTCTCCTGATGTCTGAGATAGTATGAAAGAAGAAGGTGTGAGGGATCAGAAAGAATATGAAAGCAAGCTGAATCTTCATTTTAGATCAAACAAGGACACACTAAATTATAACATCAGTAAGGAGAGAGGAGTACTGTGATCAGAAAAGAAAGAAACTCACTGAGTATTCGGCAGATCTCTGCAACCGTCTTAAAGACCACACTGGAGAAGCTGACATTTATTTTGATGGTTTTCATATTGGGAAGCTGCAGCAACAGGGGTTTGTGCTGGGGTGTGTAGCGCAGGTCAGCATCAGCCTGTGCAGCAAAATTATTTAAGTTACCTATGGATTAGTAAAATTTATGCTCTCCCTGTCGATTTGTGCTGATTTGGAGGTCATATAGGTGGTCGAAGGGGAACTTCCTCTGTTCCTTTACGTTTGCTTTTTTCACATTTGATATCATGTTGGAATGCTTTTCTGTGGATCACTTTGATATCTAGTTATTACCTGAATTCCATACTTGTCCAAGGTCCAGTGGGTTTTCAGCAGCCAGCATTTCCTCTGTGCCCACCACAGGGCATAGTCTGACCAGTCCTGAGGAGCCTCTGTAGACAGAGTCAATAAAACATGTTACTGCAAGTATTACTATCGTATGACTGGCATAAATTAGGGCATTAGATACTTCACACACAAAATGATTACCATTTACATATCAAGCTTAAATATTTTTGAAGTGCAGGTAATACTTTTGTTACTAACAAAAACACTTCCTTCACACACTATTGCGCAGGTGGCTGAGCATGATTAAAGTGTGGCTTTATGAGTCTGCCTGACATCATGTTATGGTTCTGTGTTGAAACTGTAATCCGTCGATGACAAGCTACTTAGTCACCTTTTTTAGCTCATGCCCTTTAAACCACCTTACTAAGGTAGCTGTCATGTGGTATTAGCTTGTCAGTGTTTATGGGGAACTTATAAACAGAGATATCAGAGCCGATCCTGGCTGAACTTTGGCCCTTAGGGCTGCACAAGCCAATGCATTTTATCAAGACAAATGCAGGGCAAACAAGGGTGCGGCTTGACTAACAGACCTATTGTAGCAGCAGGCAGAGACTGAGGCAGTGTAGTTAAAATAGACTGGAGTTATGCTTTTTGCAGTGTTTTAAAAACAAGCAATTAGAAGAAGAGAACTTTATTCCCATTGTAACTGAAATGTGCTTTTTTCAGTGTGTCTCTTTACCGTCTGTCAGCCACATTCACTATTTTAATGACATGAATGCAATATGACCTGTTGTGCAGAACACACAATGGTAGTTTTTCATCCATCAAGGACACTTACTGATCTTTTCCACCAACTTAAGCATGAGGCCTCCAACGTGCAAGTCTCCCTTAACCCTTAGCTTACATTTCATGGACTCATCTCCTTCGTTTTGATCCACCTGAATGGACAACTCCCATGATGTTTCACCAACCTGTGCCGCTTTGATCATGGCTCTGTTTTGGAAAGACAGACGTTAGACAGTGGATAGATTACAGACAGCATACTCCCAGGCTTAGATGTCACCATCACAGCAGCACACCGCCAGTATTACTGGAAGGAATGACCTACCACAGCTCTAATTCGATACATAGTGGGGGAATTCCTCTCAAATATGCTGCTTCTTTTCTTGCTCTCATGTGATTGGACAATTAGAAAACATCTGGGATGAAAACATGAGTCATAAGTGTTTTTCTCCATCCAAAGGGAATGTCCAACTAAAGCTGGCCAGCAGTTAATGCACATCTCTCAGTTTTTCTGTTGGAAGTGCCCAGTAGTGGAACAGATTTGGAACAGATTTTTACAGTTTCTTCTGCAGTTTCTCTGCAATGACACTGCAACACCTAATGAACTCCTCTCAGCTGATGGGTTTATAAATAAGAGATCAGCGAACACAGACTGGCAGATGTACAGGCTAATGCCAGCAGGAAAAAGAGATGAGACTGCAAAACACACAGCAAACACGCTGTGGTTGCACATAAAGGCACAAAAATGGTGGATATTTTGTATTTTAATTAAGTGAGAGAGTGAACGCATAAAAGACATCAGGGAGACAAGAAAGGGGAGAAGATTGGAGGAGGAGCAGGGAGGGTATCGCTGTGGAATGTATGACGAGCCAGGACACGAATATGGTGAATGAGGAGAGACTATGAGAAACAACAATCTACACACATTCCACCAAATTCACTGTATTTCACATCTGAACTCTGAAATTCATGAAGAAAGAGATGCAACCTCATACACATATACTACTCTACACTGGGGCTATCAACAGAAATACCTGTTTCATTTGTCCTGGGTAGCCCAGTGGAAACTTATACTGCGTGAAACTGTATTGCCGGGAGGCTCGGTTAAATGAACACACTCTGTTTTCTTTGTGCTGCTCCCTCACTGTGCTGCTGTAGGGTAAAAAGTTTGAGCTTGCATGTTGGTTGAGGGAAGATTTGCTGAGATGTGTTGGAGCCTGACAAATAGACTCCCAAATTATTACACTGTACTGCAGAACAGACCATATGTAATGAAAGATACAATGTAAGTTGGTGTGCATCAAAATACAAACACCAGCAAATCAAATGTGTTTTTCAATCCAAAGGTTTTTCATCCAGATGTCTTAAATAACAACATCAAAGACGTTTTATTTTAAAAAGTTTTAATCTAGTATTTCTAATGTACAGGTTATAGTTTTATTGATAATTTCTAAGCAAAACTGCACTGAAAGAGTAGATTTCAAATTGAAACAAGAGATATCAGCAAAGATACAACAAAGGAATAACACACCCACATCCTATATATATATAAAAAAACCTTATTTACAAAACTGCTTTTCTAATTATAATAAAAAATGTTCAACACTGAGGCAAATATCCTAGAAGAAAGAGCAGAAATTATGATAGAGAACACTATGGCAATTCCATCACGTACCTATGCTTTCTTCAGAGCCTTTACATTACTGTTATATTATTAGGAGAATACAATGTCAGCCCTTCCTTAGTATAACAGTAATAGCACAATAAAGGTCGACAAATGAATCATTAATCTCAGTCCGTGTAGGTCTAACACACTGGGACACTTCTAATCATATGATTTGATTTTTCATCAGGGATCATCCTGCTTTAATCAAACACGGCTGGTTAATGGTATGGAAAACTAACGTTGACGTGGAAGTCAAAAATCTGAACCCAGTCTTACCTTAATTCCAAGTTTTCTGTCGGTGAGCTATTCCAACTATTTCGTCTTGAAACTAGTTGGACCCAGGAAAGTCTTCCTCTGGAGCAAAGACACGCCCCGCTCAGACAGGTACGGAGCAGAAGAGGCCAGTAGGCACCAAAGGTGAGTTTGCTCACAGCCCCGTAAGCACTCGATACTATTTTGTCTGGTTTCATTTACTTGTCCAAACGTTGTCCTGTAGAAAGTAACTAGCGTTAATAGCTTAAAAATATTTAATAAGAATTACAATTGGCCGCCTAGTTATAGAACATACAAAGCGTTAGCTGGTGGTCTCAGGAGAGCCCCTAATTAGTTAGTTAACACGGTTAGCTAATTAACGTTTACCAGCTAATGTTAACATAAATAGCTAACTTACACGTTAACTAACATAATTAGCTAGCTTTGACCAGCTAACGTTATTAATTTTAACTAGCTTTAGCTAACGCTAACATAACGGTAACTAGTTAGATGACATTAACGTTAGCTAGCTAACATAATTAGCGTTAGCTAGCTAACAATATTACCTAGCTAACATAATTAACTTTAGCTAACATAACACCATAGATAGTATTTTGATAAATTAACCAAAATTAAGCAAAACTGAAAAAATAACTGGGCAGGATAGCTAACTTAGCTAGCTAGCTAACTTACATCTTCAGTCAGGAACGGTGCTTTTACTTTTCTAATAGTCAGCAAGATATAGTCACTTGTTTAGGCCTAACCACAGAGCAATGTTAATAAACTAACAGCTAATTTATTTGTGAATGCATATTTGAACAAATATACAGACATTTCAGGAGCATTTAACCAGTTTTAGTTAAACAGTAAACAACACATTTCTTTGTCTTATTAAAATCCAAAAAATAAAATCCAAAAAATAATCCTGGTGATTCCACTGTTTAGTGTGGCATGATGGAAGTATTTGTGCCTATTTTTAAATTTTGACTCACATTGGTTTTCATCTAGCTAATGTTGTCCTGTTTATGCCAATTTTAATTAAATAAGTCTGAAGGGATTGAGTTTTCAAAGTTGGTATATTTAATGTTAAAAAATATTTAATTTTTATTTTTATATATTTAATTAAAATATAAAAATCAGGGTTATTGCTCCAGTACAAGTGTGTTAACCATAGAGGCAGGCCCACAACATGATGAATAATAGTTTACCTCCAATGAATCGGCCCACTATCATTAATGCCCACATCCTGTCCAAAAGGTTAATCAAAATGAATCATCAGTGTGTTTTTCCCACAGAATAACCAATTTATAAAACTACATTAAGATATCAAAACTGATGGCTAGCATCTTTGCTGTTTTTACAGATGGTGTACAGTGGTTCATACATGTAGGTTTTAATATGTGGGTGTGTTTTTTTGTTTAATTTTTTGAGGGTGTGCACTTTTTTCTGTTGAAATGACTTGGTCATGATGCGAGCACATGTGTGAAGCCTGCCACTTGCTGGTTTCGGGTAGTAAGAGCATAACTTTTTGCTTTGATTGGCACTTGAGCAAAACACATACTATTAGATAGTAAATGGAAAAACAATAAATTACGTATCCTGGGGGTATATAGCAACTTGAGCACAGACTGAAAATGACAATGATATAAATTTTTGAGATAACTGTATTTTGAATAAATGACAATTGTAAAAGAATGTAATCAATCCCTTCACATGGTATTGGTACTGCAACCAAGTTAAATATCAATATAACCTGTCGACTAGATGTGCAGAGACAAGTATCACAGTAGTATTCACGCAGACCTTAATGGTATTTTATGGCTTTTTCTGCATAAAAGCATTCATGCTCAAAGGGGCAATAAGCATGAATTTGAAATAACTAGATAGGTTAGTGGAAGAGGTCATAAGGATATTAGTGGATTAAGATTTTTTTTTTCACCCAGGGCACCTCCACACAACATACTGAAAGAGTTCAATTTCTGCCACATAGTGGCGCCATCACACCAGAGCAGAGTTAGAGGAGAGAACAGCGTAGGAGAGTTTGTAAACCACTTTTGAAAGAAAGGTTCCTCATGTCTTCAAATAAGATATATGAAATATGAACCACTTTTGGAGTTTTTGATAGGCTGATGTTATAGTATTTGACTCTTTTTAGTTGTCGCATCCAGGGAGAACAGATGCGACAACTAAAAAGAATTGGTAAGTTTTCAAGGCACTTTGGCATGCTTAGTGCTTGCCAACACAAGGGCTTAAACCTGGGTGCTCCAGTTGAGGGACACTTTTTTTGACCGCTGACCACACCCTAGAGATTAAGTCAAGCAAACATGCCCGTGAGTCTGTCTATGCTCTGTATTCCAGCTGAGTGTTTAGACCTGGCACATGAGGTCGCCTTGAGTCCTTGTGTAAGAGAGGAAATGTAGATTCCATGACAAAAACAAACAAATAAACCCTGAGCCTCATAAACTGTGTCATTGGTGGACAGATGCATGGAAAATAACATCATTTTGGGCCTGTCAAGCCTGGATGTAGTACAGACAAAGTAAAACCATGTCATGTCATCATGACACCTGTGGTTCTAATAGCAACAGAGTACATACAGTCCAAGCTAGAGGAAAGGACAAATATCAACTTTACTGCAGTGCCTGGGAGAATGATAAAATGCAGTCAGAAGAGTGATGGGGAGAGAGAAGGAAAAATTTTGGACTGTGGTTTTAGACACAATAAATTACATCTACTGCCTGAAGCTGGTCTGAACCTACTTGGAAGCGGGTGGGAAACGACATCTGTAGAAGCCTTCCCTGGCTTTCTGTATTTATGGAAAGAGAAACCTCCCGGTGACCTGGGAACACGCTTACCCAATTAGCAGCCTCGCCGACGGATCAAATGGAAGTGAAAACATTCACTGCCGTGACAGAGACACATCACAATGCCCCATTCATGCTGCCGAACCCCATTCCTATTGGGGTGAGGTGGGGTCGGGGGTTGTTCTTCTAAGGATATAGTGGCGAGGTGGGAAATGCAAGAGGGAGTAATGAATGTAGCAAGACACTAACTTACCTCACCACCTTCTTTGACGTGTTGATGGAGGGCTTTTTAATGACAATATGAGTTTGGAGATAAATGCTTTTCAAAGGTGTTGTTTTCATGAGATTGCTGACTATTGCTCACCTTTCGCATCTCCTCACTTCTGCCCCTACATCTTCTTGAAATTCCCATCTGTACAACCAAACACAACTATGATTCTTATGTGAGATTAGGTCTGGTGGGGTCAGGAGTCCTGAGAAACAGCACTGGAAGAGAGTCTTTTGACAGCACAGGGCTCTGGGGAATAAAGTCTACATGGCCTTGTGGCCTGCAAAGTGTTACAGACCTGCTTTATTTACTCACCTCAGGGCTGTCAAAATGAAATGTCTTTGTTCTGTTTCTTAATTTCTTTTTTAATGTGCGTAGAGTTCATTTTTAAGCCACCAACCTTCATAGCTGTCATGAAATTCCATGCCAGTTCCTATTCAAAAATAAAACTTAAAGGACAAACCTGGAATACTTGGAACCTTATTTGTTCAGTATAATTTCATATACTGTTGTGATGAGAATCAAGCTCACCCAGGTGTGATGATCAAGAAAGGATTTATGTCTTAAAGCACAGTGATTGACTAAATGTAGATTTTGTATGTTGATAAAAGTGCCTATGTTTGCCTAAATATTGCCTTTCCTGAGATGGACTTCTTTGCACTGCAGTGAAGGCTCAGTATAAAGGCTCTTTTATTTCTAAAATTAATTGTTTATTTACATGGGTGGAGCTATAGGTGCTTCAATAAATGGCATCTTACATTCTTGCTTGTGGATGTTTCCATTGAAGCTATTAAAAATATTACTGAGCCAGGTCCAATGCTATACAAATTCTTAAAAAGTGCAAAAGAAGTTAAAACATGCAGAAAGTTCATGCATTTTCAATTACATTTGAACTTTCCATATGGCACAGACTGATATTCCTTTTTTTTTCTCTTCCCCTCTCTTTGCATGGAAACATCTGAGAGAAATAAAACTTTTCATGGTGTCAGGTCAGATAGCCATAAATACAGGTTGTCAGCACAGTGTGACCCTCACATCTAGAGGAGAGGCTGTCCTGAGCCATGGTTTGGAACAGGATATCACATGTTTAAATATTGCACTTCTTTCTGAAAAGTGGCTACTGTAAAACAACTTCCATTACAGGGTATCGCTTTACCTGTCACCGGCAGTATTTCATCCTTTTGCTGTCCAGAAGCATTAAGGATATAGAAGAACACAGCCATATGGTTAGAAGGTGATCATTCACCTTAGGCAGATACTCTGCTACTCCAGAAGTGAAAGAAAGAAAAGCAGATAGCAAATGAGTTTACTTTCCTTTTTGTTGCTAGAGTTTATGATAAAATGCCGTTGATCACATCTGTGTTCCACTGTCAGTTTCAGCAGGTGTCCTTGAACATTTGTAGCAGCTGTTGTTTCTGTTCCTGTGTGAATATCAGATGTGTTGAATAAAGCAATGGTGTGATGTGAATTAGGTTTGTCAGAGTCAAGTTGTGTATTCAGAGGATGCTGGGTGACTTGGCTACATGGGCATTGATACCTTCAGATGCCTTATAGCCACGTCCTGCATTGCAGAGTGACATGGAAGAAACGGCCCTTGACACTGGCCTTGAAGTTGCCATGACTGATGTCACAGGTACAGCGTAAGAGGAAGCAGGGCGTTGTGTTCCTTTCCTCCCCACATCAGTTTGCCAACAGGTTGTGAATGGGTGCCATTTTGAATCATGCAAATGTGGCTAGCCTCTGCCTGTATCAGCTGATGGAGGTCAGTGTTTTTTTTGGCTGGGACTTAAAGACCTGAAGGGAGAAAGACGTACTGAGAGGTAGAAAAGGTCACATAAACTCTAGCGGGATTACTTTACCAACACTTTCCATGGCTGAGATCCTGTGAATGGATCCATTGTGGGGTGGGTCTCTGCTTGCGAAAAGCAAACCCTGTCAGGATCCAGTTCATTAGCACCTAGTTTACTGTTTGAAGTTACTTATTTATCCGGTGTCTTAAGGGGAACCCCGTTCAGACATATGTAAGTGTGCCTGTGTGTGTATCCATGCATGGCCATGTAATGTGTACTTGTGCAAATGTACAGTACTCATTGGATTGACAGGGGGTTTCCAGAGCCAATTGCTCAAGAGCAAATAAAACTTTGATGGCGCAATAAAATGTATGTAGAATGAACAGGAGGGACACTGGTATAGCTTTGAAGGAAGGAACATTCTTTGAGAATTTGCTGAAAAAAAATATAATGTATATTGTATATATAATGTATATAAGGACTTGATATATATGTTCTGGCAGACACTGGCCTTGACTCTTTAAATAAAAATATTTTTAAAATATGTGACGTTAGAAACAAAGTACATTTGTATTACATTGTAATATTTTCTAGGAGGAAAAATGAAAACAGTCTGTTACATAATTTTAGCTATTAAGTATGAAGTGGAATTGGTGTTAGTAAACAAATCACGAAACACTATTTACGTGTGGAATAACAGTGAAACAGCAGTAGGATGCCTTCCTCTGAGTTATTCTACTGTATTTTAAACTATCGTGAGTGTGCCTGTGTGCTTTCTCTTCTCATTTCTTTTGTGATCTGTTTGTTCTTTGGAAGGCGTCC
Source organism: Mastacembelus armatus (assembly GCF_900324485.2). Lineage (NCBI taxonomy): Eukaryota > Metazoa > Chordata > Actinopteri > Synbranchiformes > Mastacembelidae > Mastacembelus > Mastacembelus armatus. The sequence continues at coordinate 9,481,761 of NC_046656.1, forward strand.
CTGTGCCTCTGGTCAGACAAAAGTGCCGCGTTGAGCAAAACCTCCACTCCACTTTTATGGCCTGTGTGGGCCGTCCTATTTGTACATGCTTAGAGCAAATTAGACCAGCAGCTGCACATGGCCGTCCCATTCCATGTTGGCTTTTTTTGATAAAAATATGCTTTGGTAAACCTCACAGCTTGGATCCAGAAATACGCTGCCTTTTTCTTCTGGCACTGACACCTCAACATATTTACAATCAGCACTACCCTTTTCCGGCATTAAAAAAGAAAGACATAAGGAGACAAAGAGTCAGAATTGGGGGGACGGAGTAAGCGAGGGGACAGTCGGGGTGGGGGCAGCAAGAAAGAGTAGGACCACCTATGCAGATGTTTTCCACATGTAGAAGGAAAACAAGCTGCAGCAGCACAAGTATGAGAAGAGTGAAGAGAGGAGGCTGCACCTGTTGTGGGGTGATGATCTGGCCACAGATGACATCAGTCCTCTTAATGTGTCATGCTGTTTGAATCATTAACCCGCTACAACCCAGTGAAGGTTCTGCATACACATTTTAATAATATGTTCTAATATAGCTTTAAAATATAAAGAAAAAAATAGTAAAATAAAAAAGTAGTGACTGTTTATATTCTATGTTTCTGGAAAGAAAAAGAATATAGGCCAATATATCAGATTTTAAAATCATCAAATATCGCAATCGGTCTTAAAAACTCTGTATCTGTCAGACTAACTTAAACTATCTTCATCCTAAACACCTTACATCTGAGTATACCTGGACATGTCAGGTTCTAAAATACTTTACTTTTTAATATTTGCATCAATATCACAGACCTTTCCATTGATCAGACAGGTCTCCTTTTATGTCATGAGACTTTTAAGTCTAATTTCTGACAGTGTGACAGGAATAAGGAATAGTCCCCGCTCTGAATTGAGTTCTTAGGCTAATCATCCATGATTACAGCCTTGGAAGCCAAAACACACTCCATGTGAAAGAGTTGTTTTCATCTGCGTGCTGCTGCAGCACAGCTGGTTGACAGAGTTACCTATTCTCCCGAGGGCTCTCACTCTCCTTCTGCCTCTACTGGACTGACCTGCAGCAGGTCTCGCAGCCCCCAGGGACTGTCCTGGGAGACCTGGATAACATTGGCAGCAGGCGGCTTAGTGGTGTCATTTAGCTGTGGTAAGCTGGGGACAAAAGCATCTCTTGTTGTTGCAAGCTGTTTGTGGTGCTGCTTTCCCAGCCCTGTGGAAAGGAAAGGACAGCCAATAACCAATGCCAAACAAACCTGCTCCAGCTCACCTGTGCAGTGAATGTGGAACTGAGTGACCCAGATCTGGATGGAAACCATTGCAAATATTTCCCAGCAAGGTCTGTGGAAGAAGCATTTAGCAGAGCCTCTCAGCAGGGAATTTAACTAACTGTAAATGACTCTGACTCCCTGCAGTTTGTGTCATCTGTTCCTAAGAAGAAGTAAACAGTCGGTTTACCATCAAACCAAGCAGTATGTAACTTGCTGTAATGCAAGGTGTGGATTGAAGTATATTAAAATTTCAGTGCCTAGACTTATTGTATTTATGTCATCACTCACTAAAGAATTTATTGCAGAACAAGTAATGAGATTGACAGTGCGATTAGAAGCAGAGTTTTCGATGAGCAGTGAATCTGTTTATTGCCTTGTCTGTGCAGTGCTGCTGGCAAGCCAGACCTCTTTTGCCCTAACTACAGCTCAGTTTAGAAGTCTAAGCCATGCTGCAAATATTTGGCTTGGCCACAGAAATTGAATTATATTGGCACAGAAAGCCTAGAAATAAAAAACAGCAACCTTGGGAACAATTATGCAAAGTGAAACATGGTTAAACCAAGTGCTACTGGTTTTCCTTTCCATCCAAAATGAAAAAGCTGTTTTAGCAAAGTTTATCTCCCGTAATAAATATTTTGAAACACTCATCTTTGCCTGGCAGTTGTAGCTATAGCTCATTTTTGTAGTGTTGTATACTGTCTTGGTGTTACACGCAACCCTAAAAGTGAATACATTTTTGGGGGGAGTTTGTTCATGTAAACCGAAAGCTGTGGTGACTTGATGGTCCATTTCAACCACAGATAAAACCCCATAATAAATGGCATTTAATAAATGTTTCTCCTATTTCCTAAGAACATTTATACTCTGACAACACAATAAATATCATTTGAGATAAACAACAATCATGTCTGCATTTGCAATGAAATTATTAAGAGTATGATTTATGCATCTGTTCATTATTTTTCTCTTCTCAAAGTTATGGCAGAGTAATAAACAGAGGCCCATGGGTATGATGTCCTATATGGAATTGGCTGATGAAAACCAATGCTGCATATTCACTTAGCAGGTAACAGAATTACTTATTATATTACCGTAATGTCGGGCGTGGCAACTTTGACGTGGCTATGTAATGGCTACACACATTATGAGATAGTCTTTTTGTTTTCATAGTTCAGGTTTAATGCATCACCATTTTTGACAGCCAACTAGCAAACAAGTCTCTCTTTGCAAACTCTGGACAAGATGCATGGACTGAAGATAAACTTCAATAAAGCATAAAACATATGATTAAAACTGATTATAATATTAATATAACATCATCACTTATATTATCAATATAATATATGTTGATAATGAATACAAAAAACACATGAAATTACTAGTAAGTAGCTATAATGTTTACTAATATTATGTTGTGATAAATTAAGGGCAGATAAATGTGGAATAAATGCAAAACCAGTAAATATACAGTATTGACAGATGAATATCATCAGTTACTATAGGTAAAAATGGTTATAGTATATAATGTAAGGAATTCAATAAAAAAAACTGAAATATGGTTAGAACAAACCCTAAAAGATAAATGATAGGAATAATGATTCTAACAATATTTTAGCAATATTTTTTAGGACTTGTCACCTAACGTTTTTAAGGTATTACTACTGTATTTACTAATTTATCTATCTGTAAACAGTCTGTGAGTAAGGTATTTTTGGAAGGCTTATAGAACACTTACCTCCTGGCATTGAACATTTCAGTTTATAATAATGTCAAGGACAGCTAAGCCATTTAGTGGTTAATCTGGATTGCATTATGAATCCTTGAGCTTCACTCCCCACTAGCCACAAAATATAGGGTTATTGTTTGTCTTGATGGCCCCATCAGTGTGGCATTGACTGGGCTTTCTCATTAGCCATTGAAGTCCCACCTGCAGAACACAAGAAGCACAAACTCCATTGCTCTCATTGACATAAACACAGCTAGCCAGCTAGCTAGCTAACCATCATGCAAACATTTAAGCCAGCTTTGTTTGCTCACAGCTGAGAGTGAAAAGAAAGACAGGACCAATGCAGAAAAGGGCCAGCTTTGGCAATTTTCACACAAAGGGCGCACTGTTGGCTAACACTGAGCGGCCTGTTTCCGGGAGGTTTGCACTGTTTCTGGGGCCCATTTCATGGAACAGTTAGCAAGGCCAAAGGCAACCCATGGGCTGGAGTGATAGTTAAGACCCTCTGGGCCAAACCTGGGTCTGGCCCTTTTGCTCTCCCTTCTATCCCCCAACTAGTTCACAGACTTTTACAAAGCCAACTGGGGACATTTGGTGCTGCAGGTGTCTTGTAATAAAGACCCACATGACATGGGCTGACGTGACTGAGCTGTGATGATTTTTTTCCACATACAAAGGTGTGGGGAAAATGAATTAAGTGCAATATTCTCATTACAAGAGTAGCTGTGAATAATGACTTTGTGTTTTCATATTTTCACTGTGTGCAAATAAGCAATCAGCACTTTATCAGCCAGTCACTTTAATGCTGTTGGCATCATGGTTTGCTGCAGTGGTTTATGGTACCAATAAATGTGAACTGTGTGTGGATCTAACAAGAATGTGGTTGGATTCAGTGGTCTTGAATGTCAAGGAAGATGTAGCTGATTTATTCATCTTAAAGTAAAACAGTGCAGACAATTATTAATGGAAAGATTAACATTAAAATATAACATATGCCCTCAGGTTGAGCTGCTGGTAACATTCATCACTCTGGAATGGACTAAGGGCAAATCATTAATTTCATTATCATTAATTTCTCAAACACTGATTTTGTTTCTTAATCAACAGCGACAGTGTTTGAGAAGATCCTTACTCCAGCTGCAACTGCAGATGCAACAGCTATCACTAGAAACAGTCTCTGGCTTAATTTGATTTAGCCTTAATGGGATGTAGAGCTCAGAAATATGGCTTGTGTGGTAAGAAGTGGAAAGAGGAGGAAAGCATGTGAGTAAAGACAAGAGGGAGAGATTAATATCCAGGCTTTGCTCCTCTTGACCACAGAGTGGGCATAAAGAGCCCGGCGCCTCATTGATGTCAATCCTAGCTGTGCCTATCCTGTAGTTTTCAGTTTGGTTTGGATAGAACAGGCGGCCTGGCCTACAGGGGTTGGGAGGACAGAGCCCAGGGTTTCCCACATCACTCAAGGGCCTCTGATAGGCGGTCACACAGGCCGGTAATGACAGGGGGAGAGATTTAGTATTAAAGTCTCCTCTGCTGCCTCCTCTGCTCCTGTCTGACGTCAGAATGTTAAATACGGGGATGAGAGCATGGCATGGCCTTTGGGGAAGGGAGACCTGTCTTAAGTATACAGCTCTGTGTGAGAGAAGTCTGGCTGGGTTCCCTTGGAGTGTTGCTAAGGACACAAGCCATACACAGCGAAGGGGGATTTGGGATCACAGTCAATCATTAAAGGTTTTACAGCTGCCATGAATATGAATACAGTCAAGGTAAATGCTGATAAAATTGAACTACTACATACTAACATCCTGACTCCTTCTAAGTCATTTGTAATGGACTAGGTGGTTAGCAATACTACAGGTGTGCCAAAAGTAAAATTATTATTCATAATTTGTAGTTGTTTGGCAGTCCTGGCTTGCCATCTGTTGTGTTTTTAACTATTTGCCCACATACAGTATTGAGGGATTTTCCTTGATAATTTTTAGTGCATTTTAACATTTGAGTTCATGACTAATAAACTTAGAAAACTTGTTTGAAAATGTCACAGACTTACATCTAAAAGACATTGTCTTTGCCAGTTTGCAACTCAGCTACAGAACCAATACTAAGGAACTAAGAAACTATAAAGCAGCTGATTGCTGCACCTGCATCCACAGATCATCACACCATTGTGGCATTTAACGAAAAGGCCTCAGTCAAACACGCCCCCTGACCTTCTTCAGCTAACATAAACTAATTAGGCTGGCTCTGAAAGGAATGGCCCGCCATTGGATTAATCGCTTTCCACATATCTGGCCCATGTAATTCGGCTCTGGCCAGCTCTCCCACTAGAACCTCATTATCTCATGTTTTCAAAGGAGCAGAAGGGGCAGAAGCGATGGAGAAATGGAGGAGGTTGTGGAGCAGGAAGGAGCTTCCCTGGTTTCTCTCTTCTCACATCGAACTCAGAACGGAAATGTCAAGCATGAAGCTCTGAGAGTGGCCAGTACCGCTCAGTCCAGCAGGCAGCACAGAGGGGGCCTTTGTCCACCATCACTTAGCGCCAATTACAGCCCGTCAAAATAGTTTTTCTACTGTGGGGCGACGTGTTAATGGGCCCAGTGTTGGGTGTGAGGAGTGACCTTGTCCGCACACACCAACCAGGGGTCAGGGGTTAATAGGGTCCTTCTGAAGTGGCGGATGCGATTTCGGCAACCTTTAGCTGGTGAAGGAATGCCAGGACAAAGCCTGCAGAATGTGATACAATTAGTCGGACAGCTAGCCATCCTGAATGGAGTTGCTCAGTCGAAGTGGGATGGCTGCATTAGCTAGGAGCAGATGGGAAGTCGAATGCTAGCCAAACAGGTGGCACAGAAGGTCAAAACCCCTCCCAAGTGCTAAGAGTACCCAGTCGAGGACACAAACACTACCCGAACTCAGGGCGTTATTTGGAGTGAGCCACAATTAAAAATCCTGTTGAACAAATGACTGCTCTTCTTGACACAAAGAAGGTCTCTTTGTACTTATGAAAAGGTCAGAGACCATCCGCTCTTCTGTGGCATTTCCCATCCCAATCTTGCCTTGAACCATTGGCGCTGAAGCTTGGCTCAAACAGAAGACTGGGCCGACAAGCCTGTAGACCGCCCTTATCCAAACTTGGAAGCTGTCTACTCTCCCATATGAGAAAGTGAACTTGGCACGATTGGCGTCTGACCTATACTGTGCTTCCTGAGTTTAACTAATCAGCATTTTATCTGATGCAAGATGAAAAAAAAAAGTCCTGGCAAAATTAAATGTTCATAACATGGAATTGTGCTACGTGTGTCTGGTCTGGGCATGTGAGCACAAAGCCAGGCCTCCATTTATGCCATAAGTGTGGGAACAGATGCAATGCCAAACTACCCATGGACCCTTAGAAGGCCCACAACACTTTGCCAGGGAGAGCTGGAGATTTTTGAAAAAACACCCTACACCACACTGAGCAAACCCAACCACATGCAAGCCTGTGGGAACCAGCGGATGACATCTATCCACATATAAATACTCTCAAAATACTTTCTTGACTTACTGGCGTACTGATCATTCCCCCCACCCAATCCTCTTGGAAATGTCAGTGGTGATCTGGCCCCCAGCTTCATCTACTTGATGTTGAAATAAAGGAGGTGATTGAACTCAGCCTCCAAATTGGATTTGTTTAATCTGTATCAAGTTTGAACATCCTGTGTAAACACAAGCGTGTGCAGATGCCGGAAGCACCATGACTGGAAACGTAAATGCCCGTGGTTGACTTTGGCAGAGAATCAGTAGAGCAGAAGGGGGGATGAGGCCTGAACAGAGGCTGGAGAGCTTCCATTGTTACTAGAGAGTTAAAGGCTACTTTTTCTATTTACTGAGTATATGTGAGTATACTGAAATGGTATAGATTAATTAAACTTGGTGCAATAAGAACAGTTCTAATAATTTGTTCAATTATTATCCATTACAGAAGAGCATCACCCACAACAAGTTATTATTATTATCATTAGAAAAAAATACACCCAGAATGCTATGAAATTCTATGAAATGTAAGTCCTATTAGACTCATAACCTCTGGAAACAAAATCTACAACCTCTCCTCATAACCTTTACACCAAATTCTACTTTGGCAAATGATGTGGAAGCAAAATTGAATAAACACAAACATCATTAAGAGTTCATGTGTTCCAGTTAAACAAGCCTTTGGTTAGACTCTCATTTCCTTAATGGCTTTGCAGCTGTATTTCACCCCTGTGTTAAGTCATAAATCTTTGGCAACCAACATGGTTTCTTTTGCCTTGTTTTCCTCAGAGATAAGTGAGAATATGACTTTGACTTGATGGGATTTATTTTCCTTACAGCAAAGGCTGCACCCCTTCTACTCCAACTCATTTAGGGAGTGTGTTTTGGGGAGGGGAGATGTGGGGGGGGGGGGAAGGTCATCAGAGGTTAATTCCAATCATAGTACATCCTTGAAAGTACATGACAGCGTGTCTCCTCTGCTCACAGACTGGATGGGTACTCGGCTATCAGGCTGATTTGATGACAAGGTGTAAAATATTTATGTATTCTGTGATTTGCACTATATGCACACATTTAAATTTATTCAGGAGAGTTATGATTGTAAATGCTAAAGGATTTGTGGTATTATGTCAGCCATACCAGAGGCAATTCCAATAAATCCACTAGTTCTAAACTTAATTTGGGTGATTTGGCAGTTTAACCATTTTATTTAATTTACTGTATCCCTCGTCTGACAGGGTTGATATGTGATTGTTCTGCCCTTGTTTTTGGTGTTGTTATTTATTCTTTAGCACAAGCTCCATCTTTATGAATTATCAGAAAAGCAAAGGGAAAGCAAAGGGGAAGAATGAAGAGAAGAAGAGATGAGGGATATGAAGTGATCACAGACTGGAGAAGACATAACAGCCAAAAAATAAAGGATGTGACAACAAGAAAAATAATATAAGGCATGATGATGAATAAGAATGAAAAACAGAGAAAAGAAAAGAGAGACAGGTGAGACAGAATGAGATGTGGGCCATTCATAAGCAGACTCCATGGGATCTCAGGCCAGCACACCTGCTACTATTCACTTCAGAGGAAATAGACACTCTGTGGAAGAGAGGCTCTTGGCCTCGGGACAAAACCACTGCAGCGCCAAATTAGAAACAGGAAGGACTGTGGGTAGAGCTCAGATTAAAAACGCACTCCCCACATGGACTCAATATACTGCAACCCTGATCCTGCTCTGGAAACCCAAAACCCAACAGCACTATTTTATGTCCCAGTCAACAGAACACCCGCTGTTTGTACAGTGACAGTACAGAGATTCAGTCCAATGTCAACCCCTGAATGTTGGTAAACTGTGGCTTTCTAAATGCTGGCCATTCTAATAACGAGAAGATATTTCTAAATATATATGATCAATTTCCGTACTCAAAACTGTGGGCTCTTAATAATAATACATAGCAACTGCATTTCCACCAAGACTGCTTTGTTCAAAACAGATGAGACAAAGACGTTAATCCAGTCCATTCATGAGAAAATTATGTGGATGTCTGAGAAAACCATTGCACTGGCTTTTTTCTGGTCTGTACCACCTATAAGCATGAGAACCAGATGGAAGGCACACACACAAGAAGGATATGGACATTAGAGCAGGTAATGTCATCAGGCAGCTAGCATAAACTAACAATCCATTACATGCTCTGTAAATGAGTGAAACTTGCAAGACCTCTGTGAATGTACTGGAAAAGGACATGAATATAAATATATACCTGCTACTATTTTCTTGTGACCCTTGACCTCTGACAGTTTTTCTTTTTCTGACGGTAGGTGAAAGGCATTTCCTGTCATTCCCGTACGTACTTGTTCAATTGGAGGGAGAAAAGAGCAAAAAAAAAGGTTGGTTTAGTTAAAAAAGAAAAAGAAAAAAAACTCCATTTCTTACAGCCTAGAATAAGGGAAAAAAGTATGCACTCATTCTCATACAATATTTCCATTTACTCATGGGCCTGTCCAACTAGTGTGTTCCCCTCAATCTATCATTTTCACTGCGGTCACCGATGGTAGAGAGGCTTACTGTAATTATTCCTACAGATATTGAGGACATCTAGAGGTTGTTTCTGCTTACTGGAAAACAGAACTACTCCGTTCTTATAAAGGTCAAGTTTTCATTACATGAAGCTCACTAAGGGTTCACAGATGGATTCTTACAAGTAATTATATGCACAGATACAAGTAGGCAATAAAAGGACATATTTGAGAAAAACAAGCAAAGGGGGAAAAAAATCACAATAATCCAGTTTTGGGACTGTTCCATCTACCTCTTCCTGTCCTCTTCTCTGTTTGATGTACCTTTCTACACTGCAAAGCCTTTGCCTCACAGAAGAGGTCATCACTACAGTTATGAAGGGTCGCATTCACCTAAAGTCCACTGACTGATATCTGAGCCAGGCACACTGGTGGATATACACATATAAACACACACACAGCATCATGTGCATTATACCAGACGGGGAGTGTGCTCAGTAGTGCGACTCCAAGAAGAAAACCTGCCATGACATCATACCAGGGGAGTGCAGGTGCAGGGCCGGGACAGGAAGTGACTCACAGGAAGCTCGATGAGGCAGACTTTGCCATGCCACTGACAGGCTGTGGGAGAGCAAAATTAAGGAGCGTGAGTTACACTTGAGTAGATGAGCTGGCTGGAGCTTTTAGGATGTTGCCCTGCTCTCTGAACAGGCTTTTCTCACCTCCCTGTACAATCAGACCGATGAAGTCTTCCTTCAGTATAACTAATGGGAATGGAAATGTAGCTTCTGTATATTATTATCATTGCTGTAATCATTTTGAATAATTCCTACACACAAATATGAATACAACACAGCAGATGCTTAATGGCTAGAGGTTGCATGCATACAGGTTGGACAATGTTCAGCATTTTCTATGAACATTTTCCAAAGTGCATATCTCCAGCATATAAAGATTTTGTGAGATATGTATAGACAGATGGAGGAGAGGGTGAATATATCATTGACTATGGCAGTCTAGTGGTTTATAGAAAAAAGTGGGGAATAGATCTGTCCTGTATCACCCAGGGATGGAGAGCCCATTTCCCCTGGTGCACTGCATCTGAAATCAGCCTCTTAGCCGTGTGCTGTAACTATAAAAGTTTCAAAACCAGCTTGTTCTTATCCACCACCAAGTGAGGCCCCAAACTCCCTAACAGGCCCCTAACAGCAACTCATGGTGCCACATTGATATGTTGCAATATGTGACAGTGATAGTGTGAAAACGTGTGCTATGATCATAAGGAGGTCAAACTTACATTACCTTTCTTTCATTGCTCTCCAGCATACCAAAAATAGAGAAAAAGCAGCAGCTGCCGTTGTAGATAGGAATGAGATATCTTGTTCAGTTGTAGATATGAATTTATGTGAGAGGATATGTTTTGTTTTGTGTATATTCTAGCTATCTGACATTATTCATTTTGTATTATGAGCTTCTGTCTACTGTCTGTCAACAGACAAAATAGATGATTTTAGAGGTTTTTCATCATTGCCAGCTTGGAAGGAGAACATTGCTGATTTGAACTTGTATGCGTGGTAATGCATGAGATTTACTGTGTTGAAGACTGACATTTATTTAACAGGCATGCTGGGGGATGTCATGTAGCTTCCTTTGATTGATCTCTTCACTTCCTGCTACAAAGATGGGGGCCGCCTCTTTTAACCACAAAACCCTTTTCAAGCTTGGGGTGTAGGAGACGCCCTTCGGCAAGGTTCCAGGATCAGTCGAATTCACCCTTCCCCCCAAACCCCACTGTAACCATCAGAGTAGTAAACACAACACTGACCTTAGATCAGTGTCTACAGGCAAAACCATTTTTTAGAGAGCTCATGTGTGATCCATATGGAACTCCTTCCTGTGTCCTCTGTGTGGAAGTGTTAGTCCAAAAAGGTACAAAACTGAAGCTCATTCCTAATTGATCACAGTGTTATGCCCCCCAGCCCCCACACCCCACCCTCCCACACACACAAATTAAAAAAAATTGTTAGTTTGTAAAATTTGTTTGGCCTAAGTTTTTGTCCCTCTTATAAGTTTTCACTTTCCTGTTCTTGAGAGTATTATACTGGCAGACAGTCTTCTGCACTATAGCTAAACTTCAAGGCTATTCTGCTGTGAGTATAGGCTCCGTAATGGTCGCTTCCATTGAGTCCCAGAAAGAGGTAATGATTTCAGCATGCCACTCCAGTCCAACTCCACTGTGATTGTAGGGATGATTAGCTCTTACTGTAATGGTAGCAGCAGAACATATTTCATAAGCAAGTTAGTGATTGTTTTCAGTAATGTTGCTGTCATTTCAAATTGTCTTTTGTAACATGAATGTGCCAACATTTGAAAAGGCAAGACCATGGCATTTGTGCTCACAGATATCACATGTACTTATACATGCAGACATATGCATGTGGAAGAATGAAAGACTACATATATGTAAAAGCACTATCATCTGTGCAGTCACTCTGGAAAAGTAATTTCCATATTTGCTCTGCTCCTGAATCTGTAGACACCCATCTGTTTGATGTGTTCAGAGCTGCAGTACAGATGCCACAGTCTTAGCTATGCTGGACGTCATCTCACTGGCTGTTCTCGGAATACAGAAAAAAACACCATGTGCACCACCTCTAAAATTAGTGTGCACAGCACATGAAGTAAAAAAGTTCCAAAGTTAGAAAAGATTCTAAAGTGGCCTCTGTCTCTCCTCTACATTTCGTGTCCCACCTTGGCACAGAGCCAGTTAAGATCTCCCATAGTGACTGAGCTGTCTGTTTCATCAAAGAAACATGGCACGCTACATACTTTCCAATTGTGGGTGAGCCAGAAATCTGGAAATCTGATTTTATAACCCTTATCATTTGGGTTGTTTGGAGCCACAGATAGGTTTGGTGTGGTTTGCTGGTCACTAAACAAAATTAATGAGCTGTGCCATGCTAGTAATCCCAACTTCCAGTGTTATGTTCATCAGTTTTGTGGCTGGTCTGTTGTGTGATGTACAAAGGCAGTGAAGGACACCTTTAACTGATTTACCAGATGTTCATGGAGAAGGAAGGGGAAAATCTGTTTTCGGAAAGGGACTTTGCTAAGGTCTGTTCAGCAGGTGAAGAGAGTCTTGCCAAGAACACATATCTCATAGTCGTGCTTTATAACTACATCATGAGTACACAGTTACAGACAGACTAAATTTTTAGCTCATCATCATTATCATCATCATCACCAGTTATTTCATGCAATAAAATACATTATTTTATAATCCATGTTGTGCACAAATAGGATAAAAAGAATAAATTTTGAAATCCAAACATGTTTTCAGTCTCAGCCAGTGGCTGACCACACTTGACACACTAGACCATGATGACGTGATGAGCCTGGAAGTCAGTCAGTAATGGTGGATAATAGGTCCTTATTACTTTGAACTCTGACCCCTGTTCTTAGTGAGAAGTTTAGAAGTGGTCTCTGAGGAGTTGTCTGATACTAGTGTGCTTCTAAAATAAGAAGCCCTGGAGGGTGGAGGAATAGTAGGCTGCTCACTGTATAACTGCATCCCAATTCAGCCGAGAAGTGGTGCAGAAAGGGAGATTCAGGAGTGCTACCCATGTGTCACCCACCCTAGGAGCAGTATTTCCATCCAGCCAAATGTAAGGTTTATGGACTTGAACTATAAAGGCAAACCATTAAATCTCACACTTTTTAAACACAAAAATTCCCCACATCCCACTCCTGATGTTACTCCTGAAACTCTTGGCAGAAGTTTTTGGGGTTAAGGTTATTAGTGCTGATTTTTATCAAATGTTCATTAAGTTTGCCCGCGAAGGGACTTCCTCCTGAAGTTCATTAAAATTGTGCTGCTACTGGCAGAGGTATATGTAGCCCATGTGCAGGGTTGTGGTATGGTGTGGTCCGCAGAGGAGAAATGGACACCAGATGAGACCAAGGGGGTGGAGATGCAAGGTGGAATAAAATAACACATGCAGAAGATTGAAACTGAAACTGTGGTAGGAGGAGGAAGAGGTGTGTGTGTATGTGTATGTTAGAAGGGTATAAAATAATTGGATAGTTGCATCATCTAGTGTAGACTAGTGCTGTACACTGTTGGAGGTTAAGAATGGGTAAACAGACATGATTTGAGGTCCATTTTGGTGTTTTTACTGCCTGTGAATGCTCTCACAGCTCCTTCTAAATGTTTTGATTTACATTTTCTATGTATGTAACAACCCTATCTTTGTTCAAGGCACATTTGTTTTTGAAGGAGAAAAAGCCCACCAGAAAACCCTTGAATAGATGATTGAAAAAACAAGCGCTTTGGTTTTCCATGCAAGCGTATGCATGTGTCTGAGATTGAAAACCAACATTCCACGGTCCCAATGTGCGCTCACATAAAAAACATTCTATTTAGAGCATTTTGAGCTGCCTTGTGATCCCTCCAAACCCTTTCTAATGCAAACACAGCAGAAAATGCAGTCAGTCAAAAACTCTCCGTCTGTGTTTCTCTTCTCCCTCTCATTATCTGATCTGCTATTGTGGCTACACTATAAATTTTCATTTGTCTTTCTGGAGCAGTTTTAGTCAGTTCACTTTGGTCTACATATTACATATTACACTGTGTCCACCAAAACCATGGTAGAATGACGATATTGACTCAGGTGTTCATGTTTCAAACTGTCTTACAGCAACGTACAATCTGTTAACCATGCCAGCTGTCTTAGTGAATAAAACGTGACTCTTAAGCTGTTTTTGGCATCAGTCCATAGTATTGTTTCTGTTGCAATTCACTATCTGCTGCTGTTGGCTTGTTTTGTGAAACACTCCTGGATTTTTTCCTTTAGTGCTGAAATAGATCAGAGCTTTCATGACTCAGAGACGACAAAGGAAGCAAACCCAACTCTGATGTCGGGCCGAATTTGTCTGAGCATGTGCAGTTTGTTGACAGGTGCAGGTGTGTGTTTGTTTGTCTTAATTAAAGTGCCAGTAGGCCCATTTCTTGCTTCCATAGTTTCAAATCTTTCAGTCTTGAATATCATGATAAATACATTTTCGTCCTATCAGACCTTCCTTAGAAGCACTGCAGATTTGCTTTTTTTCATTTCTAAAACAAGGTAATTTTTAGAAAAGCCTTCCCAGATATTTTTTCAGTGGCATATAATGAATGAAAACATACTTGCATGTTTTTCTAATCCTCCCATGGGAGTCTATCACATTTGTCAGCTTTTAAGTTGTCACTCTGTCCCGTGACCCTACACCCTACTGCATTTAATTACACCAGTGGCACCATGGCCCTGTTACTTTCCTCTCTGCAATTCAATCGCTGTTGGTTTCCAATTACTTTTACCAAAAGAGTTAAGTGCTTGGTTTGTAATTAGTGTAAGTGTTAGCTTCTTGTCTTGTTATATTTTTGTAGCTAATTTCTGTCAGAATTTGAAACTGTTATTAATGTTAGTCACTGGCCCCTGGACCCTGCCACAGATACATCAACAATGGTTAATTCACTGTAACTGATCTTGGAAAATTGGAGTGACCAATTTTTTTCAAGATAAATACGCATTATTTATTTACAAATAAAGTGGTTATAATAGAAATAAATACAAAATAAAAATCTGAGCATTATACTTCATGTGGTATTGCACCCATTTCAAAATGTACATCAGAAATACATTTTCAAAACCAGTAAAGGAATATTTCTCTGATTAAAATATTTATTTTCCCAACTTTATGTAGACATAAATATATTCATATATAGTTTTTTCTTCTTCCACAATAGCTCTGTTTTGTCTTTCTTTCATATAAATAAACGTCTTCATTGGGAAACTGGGTGTCCATAGTAACCTTTGATGTCTTTCAGTCAGTTTCTTTCTGTCCATACCACTGTCAATTTCTCACCGGCAGCCACATCCCTCCACCACCATGTCCTGGTAATTTTTCAGGATGACTTTCTCATATTCATCCAGGTACAGCAGGGAGATTGGGCTGAGGTCAGTGGGCACACAACAAGCTCTGGGGATGTTTGAGTTGACTGAGTTGACTAGTGTCTGCACAATGGCATGATTGGTAGAATTGAGGTGGTCTGCTAGGGGGAACGGACATTCCCCCTGGCAATAATAGGCATGATAGCCTGGGGGTGCCACTATCCACTCGTTCCACCCCACATCACTGAAGTCCACATACAGGGCATGCCTCTTGCAGCTTGCTTTATGCTGGTGCTTCCTGCGTTGTTTGCGGAGTGCTGCCTGACGTTTTTCTCGTGTGTGAAGTACTGAATCTCCACGGCCATCGTGACCATATGTCACCAGCAAGGGCCGGGCCTGAGGCCATGAGTCCTGGTCCTGGTGCAGTGACCGGCTTACCCTAACGTGCCTACTATGTCTGTGGGTATGTTCCCCATCCATTTCCCCTTCCTCTGGGTGAATCGCCTCCACCATAAAGCCATGGTTGTGGCCTTTCCCAGAGGTCCACTGAGATACAGCAGGGCTGACATCAAAACTCTCCCAGCGGCTTAAAGAGTCCTGTACTAGCCGCGTGTCCAGCAGACGAACCAGAGGTTCCCCACCATTTGTGGCAGGAACTCCGAATATCTCGTAAATGTTGATACGATGGAAGCCACCTGAATGAGCACCATCTCTAGTTTGCCCTAGTGTGTTTCTGGAGCTATTGTTGTGGGTTGCAGTTCCCATGACCTGATCCCTGTAGATACGTAGTTCTGCAGAAGTGATGAGCTCCTCGTCAGGGATAGAAGTGAGGTTAAAGTAGAACTGCTGGGTGGTTTTTCCTTTCAGGCTGGCCAGGGCCTCCATAGACTCTACAAAAGACAGCAGAGAGACAAACATAGTGTTAAATGATAGGGGTGTGAAATGCATGCCAAGGATGCAACAAAGCATTTATGCATGGTACAAGAATGAGAAACAACATCTATGATTAAAGCCTAGTTAGCTTCATAGTTCCACTTTGAGGAGGGAAAGATTGGCCAAGGATGGTTTCCCACATGGTTTCTTTTTCTCCCTCTCTCTCACTGACACACACGCACACAGTACACCCACACACAAGTTGCAGCTTTCTTTCTGTTTAGCCAGCCAAGCTGACACGTGGTTATAGTGAGTAGGTGTGGGCCATTGTCACACAGGCATAACGCATACATCAACAATTTGCATGTATGACTCTGTAATAGCAGTCAAATTCTCATGCCAGTCATTAATGTCATGCTCATAAATTTACATAGTTAAATGTCAGAAGATGAAAGCAGTGAGCTCAGTGAGCTTCTATTTGTTGATAAAATCAGACAGGCAAGTCAATCTTACTTCTAATGGCACATTTGCCTTATGAGAATTGACTGCTGCATACAATCCCCACATCAGCATGCATGAAAAAAGTACCATACGTTGAAGTATCATCAAATGTCAGTATGGAAAAAGAGTAATATGGAAATCAATTTAAAATTGATTAGGTAAACACTAACACAAATGTCAACAGTTGCATTAACCTTTACAGAAGTCTCAGTATTGAAATGGTATGCAGATGTTCATAATTCTTTCTAAAAGCAATTAAACTATATACAGTGTTGAATATTTTATTATTAACTTCTGCAGTTCTAAGGCAGGAACTGTTATCCCCTCTTTAAATAAAAGTATATTAAAGACAGTACATATATGCTTAAGATCTTTGCTGTTCCTGTCTATAGTGTGCAGTAAATGATAGAAAACCTATTAAAAGCTTAATTCTTCTTTGATGCAGTGCCACTTTGAACGCCTGCTTTATGAAGATCATAGATGATGTATAGACACACTTTTTAATCTGTTTGGTGTGGTAAAATAAACACAAACTTTGAACTCTGTGCCTTTTCAAAGGAGGCATTTAGGAAATTCCACCATCTCGCCCTAAACCTCCTTCCACAGGCACAAAGACCTCAATTAGGCCTATCATTCCTCATTTGATGTGGGAAAGCCCCTTGTCCCTCTTTCCCTCTCCTCCATCCCCAATCCCCCTCTTTCTTTCTTTCCTCAGCTCCCAAATCCCCTTCTCCCTCTGTTCTCTTAGCCCCAAATCCTCTTTTCATTCTGTCGTCTTCTCTTCACCTCTATTTCTCTGCTTCTATCTGCGCCTGTACTCTCACTCTCTCCCTGTCTGTCTCTTCATGGAGGAAAGGCTGTGTGAACAAGTTTAGGCTTGTCAGAAACGTGTGAACCACACATATGAGTGTATCAACATTCCTAATTTCTTTTTGAGCTGCATGCCAAAACAAAAGATAAAGGCTAATGTTAGGTCATTCATCATGGACCTGTCTCTGGCAGCCACTTCCTGTGTAATAGTGGAAATGTTCTATTTGGCATGGAAAATGGTTATTTTTGAAAACTGATAGCAGTGAAACTAATTATCCTAGTGAAATTAATATCAGCAGGCAGATGTGGTGAATGATTAGAGCTGCTTGCTTTGATGTGCTACGCTTACATCTGTAGATACATGCTTATTATATGGAGTAGCCATCAATCGCACGTCTTGAGATGGGAAGACTAATAACCCTGGAGCCCTGTTAGCAATGGGTGAAAAAGCCAGGGGAGCATATGTAAACATAGTCTGAATACATTCATAATAGCTGGTGGTGTCAAGGTGTGTGCTGGCTGGGTGCAGAGGTTTCCAGTAGTGGGCAGGGAGCAGTCACTCAGCCTTGCTCCCCGGGCCAGGTTTGTTTGTAATGTGTCAGTGTAGCCACTGGGTGTCATTGCACTAGGCCTCTGGAGAGCAACCAAGCAACCACTCAACCACCCTACCACCCCTCTGACTCACCCCTAATGGAAACTTCCCCACTCAAACACTTAGAACTCTGTATAAGGACTCTGTATGCAGCCCCTATGGTCGCACTAACTTGTAGGATGTAAAAACTGAAACATGGCTCATAGGAAATTAAATGGTTGATACATAATTCTTTTATGTTTGACAGCATAGGTTGGAATCTTCTTTATCACACATAAATCATTTAAATGTTATCACCAGGTGTGCCATTGTTGATTTGCAGATAAATGTGTATATAAATAAAGCAATGGCTATGTTTAAATGTCACCTGTTAGATTATTTTTGACTGTTTACAGTAGCACACTTCATCAGAAACATTGTATAAACATACACTGTATGACTCCTGGACCCAGGATCTAGGAAGCTTCAGTAAGTCTTGTTCATCTGAGCTGTTATCTTTTAAGTAAAAAGGAATTGAACTGAAATGCCGAATTTTGCCGAACAAGAATTAGCCCGTATCCAGCATATAAACTAAGTGAGCAATTATGGTGTTATTGGAACGTGCGTAATGGCGCACAGCGCAGAGAGGGGTGATTTGGAAAGAATAAGGCGCACAAGCCCTCCGCCTCTTTTACCAAGGACTAATTTCAGTCCTGTTAGAAATGACTCAGAATGCAGCCTGACACGATGATTTTGTCATAACGCGTGTTAGTATAATGTTGTGTCGTGTGTTATTGAAGTAACAGTGTGATGACTGTCACCTGCCCAAAGGCACACCGCCCTTTATCCTGCTCCCGTGGTGCGTGTCAGGAAAAACTGTTTTCAGAGCGCACGCAAACACCATCAATTATTAAGAAACAAATTACCCCAAGGATACAACCACCCCTTGATGTTTTTGAAACTTGTGACAGCTGCGCCAGGGGAATGTTTGGTTAAAGAGACTGCGTCACTATTTGAGTTTTAATTTAATTGTGCATGAAATGATTGTTTGTAAATCATGTCAGTGAGATTTAAGCAATCCCAAACTTATTTCAGAGTTCCATATGACTTGGACGCGTAAATGACTAACCCTCCATAAAACAGTGAGGACTCTAAAGTTCAGTTTTGACGCATTGAGTCATGTTTAAATATAGGTTTGGGGTGTCTGAGAGAGGAGCTCTCCGGCTGACAGGTTAAGGTATGTCACTAATACGTACCTTCATGGTGAAAGCTTCTAATCGTGTTGGCCTTGCTGGCGGCTCTCTCTGCGTGTTTTCCCATGCTCTTGGGTCGTTTAGTGCTGTGGTCTCCGTTTGCTGAGTGCATGCGGTAGAGGTCCACCATGTACTGCGGCACCACGGCTTGCTTGCTCGGGGTGGGTCTGCGCTTCAGTCCAAACATACCGAGAAGCCGAAGCTCAAACTCGTTGAGGAAGCTCTCTGACTGCTCTGGGGTCTGCTTCCCGGATTCGCTGTATTTCCTCCGGCCGACCTCGGGAATTAGTCCCGTAGCACCTTCCAGCAACACCTGAGCCAGCAGCAGTACCATGAGAGAGCGGACCACGGCGACCATGATCAGTCAGTCCCTGTGGAGAAAGTTGGCTTCTGTCAATACAGTAGCGCTGAGGTATTGACACAGCAGGGGCTTCACTACAGCATTCCCCAAACTCTGTGATTCCCTTATACAGAAACGAGAGCAGGTTACTTCACGCTGAAGTAGAACAAAAAAAAAACAAAACAAAACAAAACAAACAAACAAAAAAAACACGGGGCTATAAATACAGAGCCCACGGGTAATACAGCGCATCTAACAGAAGCAGCAGATTATCCTAACATGAACAGAAGCATTGAAATATCAAGGTGGAGAAGTTGTGAAAGAGACGAACAAAAATAACTAGAGAGACAAATGAACGAAAGTTGCGAGGAGACTGCAGCAGTAAAGTCTTTCATTAGCAGCGATACGAAAGCATGTTGAGAAAAGTGATATGAAAAGAAAAGGAATGCAAGTCTGCATAGCCCGAAAGAAGCATAAAAGAATGTATTGAGGGTTAGAATACACAGCAGCAGGAGAGGCAGGCAGACGGTGCTACAAGCCTCTATTTGCAGAGGCTTTGACGGTCATGTATAATCATAAGGGATAGAGTTACTTTGAGAAGGCTCGCAGGTGTTAGATCTGACGTGCGTACCAGGGCCAGATGTAGCCCGGGACAGGAACATCAAAAACTAAATATCATCTGACTAACACAACTTCCAAAGAACCAACTTTTTAAAAATTGTTACACTTTTCATCATGGTCCGAAACGAGACCACTATAAGTTTTGCGTACACACCCTATAAGTATATTTAGTGGGAGAACTTGCGATTTGCAGCTGTAAGGAAAGGTCTCCTCGTGAAGGAAGTTGTTTTGGACAACAATTATTAAGATGTGACTTCTCGGGAGTACTTTAAGAGTTTAGCAAAACCCGTCAGCCTTGTTTTACCTGACGAGGAAGCGCTGTGTCCGGTCGTCGTTCCACCTTCGGGCTCCGATAAATTCCACATTAATTCGCGTTTAATCCACGTTTCTTCTCCTTGGGGGACCAAAGACAACCCATGCCCTTCGCCGATCGTCGCTTGCACATATTCTCGTCAGCTGCAAATTCGGGTTAGGTCTTGGTCAGTACGGAAATAAAAAAAAAAAAAAAATCTGTTAAGTCTATGAGGAAGCGGGTTCGCGTAGGCAGGACCGATCTAAGTATAAAGCATCTTGGTTGAACATCTTTAAACGAGAACAGCTCGCTGAGGCAAAAGTGGAGCGGAGCTGGCTTTTTGGAGCGATAAGCGCACTCGAGTGTCGCTCCTGTGGACCTTGTTGCTGCTGATCGTGGAGCGCGTCGGCTCTCCTCTGTGTGCCACAGCGTAGTGGTGCTATTGATTGGTGCCTTCTCTTCCCCCAGCGACTCTTTTTGTCATACAGTGATGTCACCACGGGCTGTCAATCATTTGTCCACCATAAAGCACCTCCTGTAGCCTCCAAACCTTTTTTTTTATGTCTGACGATGTTAAAATAGACACACATTACAGCCACAGAAACCCCCGTCAACACATCTACGTTTTTTAAAATAAGAATTTGTCACAGAAACCCGCACAGCAACGTTTTGTTTTGTTAGGGCATGGATCAGTAGAGTTCAGACAGGGAGACTATTCATTTTTAGGGAATGTCCAATTTGAGTAAATTATTCTTTTATACTTTATGAAAATAAATGATTCCTCATACTGAGAACTCTTGCTCAATGATATTATGTATCCAGAAAAATCCACACTATAGAAATAGTTGTAAAGTCAACAGTTAAAACACAGCAGTTGTTTTCAGTTCTTTCTTTTTAGGTGATTTTCCAAATCCAAATGATGTCAGATTGGTTTGTTACAGTCCCTAGATGGTGTAATATTCCTGTGGATTTGACCACACAGCAAGAAACAAGTTTGCCCTTGTTTTGTTATCAATATTCTTTCAATGAAGATTTAATTTTTCAAGACATATTAATAGCAGGCTCAAACATGTTCCGTTTTTGGAATAAGGCTAATCAATAAAGGCTTCACAGTGTGTGCTTTTGCGGTCTTAAAGGATTAGATCCTGCAGATACAAAATAACATCCTTCTGCTGCACTTCACTGTGTGTGCTAGTGTGTGTGGGGCAAATACAAAGTGTGTGCTTCTACATGTATTCTCCTGGGTGGACATTTAAAAAAAAAATTATCCCAGTTCATAGTAATTCATATATATTGGAGTATCATATCTATAAAGTGAGACAGTTTGAAGAGAACCCCAACATCAAGTTCCTGAGAAGGCAGTAGTTTTTCACTTTAAAACACTATACTTACCCAAAATAGTGAGTAAAACAGGCTACTTGGTCTAATATAAATTGACTTTATTTACATTGAAAGCTGCATCTTGGCTTGGGACAGTACCTGTTGCACTTGTACAGTGCATGTTCTGAGTGGCACAGAGGGATGAGAGAAACTTTGCTTTGTTGCATTTAGCCTTTAGGGTGTAGCCAACAGCATTAATGTTTGGGTCATCTCCATAAGAAAAGCCCCCATTGATTCCCTCTAGTAACTTCCATTACGTGATGATGGTGGGGCAGGGGGCTGTGTTTTGGCCAAAGCACCAGACCTGTTTTCTTTGCAGAGATGGCAATAGATTAAATCCCACAGAGATCACAAGATATCTTTGTCTTTTTTCAGAACAATAACATTTTATGAGGGATAATCCCAGATCATCCACTTAGCAATTAAAATACAGAGAGGCCCGTAGGTGCATGCCATCACCTGCATGAGTGTGCACTATTTCCTGGCCTTCCCCTAGCTGATATTATAATTTTTTTTTTTTTTGGTGTGAATCTCATATGCTTTTTTGCTTTCCAGCTTGCTTTTGCCGTTTGTTTAATTACCCAAATCATATAAAAGTGTTATACAGTTTCTCCCAAACCTTTTCAGTAAAGTTATTCCAGTCTACTTAATTAATTTATTCTTTCATTCATTCATAAAGTCAGGGTATGGGAGAACATTCATTCGGATTTGCACTATTGTTGTGTTAATCTGTTGGCACTGATAGTTAGGTCTCTACTGTTGCCAAAACACCACTCGGTGAACCTCTAAACCCAACCTCAGGTAAAAGCTGCTTGGCATTTACTTGCTTTAGTTTGGGGGATTAGGCCTCACACAGTAAGCCATGAGTATCTTTAATTACCCAAGTGTGAGGTTTAGAAAGAGAGAGCTTTATCTGATGCTTTCTCCTCCCTTTTTCTTTCTGTGTTGCTGCACATTTACACATTTTGTGTGTGTGTGTGTGTGTATGTGTTTGTTCGTGTGTGTTTTGGCACAACTTGTGTCTAGCCAAGGCTGTTCAGGGACTTGATCAGTGATGCCCAGAGTGAGAAGATCATGAGACTCTGATACCATATATGTTATTGTTGTGAGCCAGATACATCATGCTTATCTAATCGCTGCCACTGATCCAATTACATGCTGATTAAAAGGACAACATCATAGAGTGAAACCCTTGGCAGTCAAAGAGGGAAACTAGAGATATGTTATCTGAAATACAAATGAACAACCTACTGAAGAAGGCAATAATAGTTTAAAGTGTCTTAACCCAACATGACCACCACCATCTACAAAGGGATTCATTTCTTCAGGCACACATTTGTTAGTCCATGATGGCTGTACATAGTCTCAAAGTTGCAGCATAAGTCTTTGTCCTAAAATCACAACAGAGATGCTCAGACATTTTACTGTACTAAAACGGAAAAGGCGCTCAACCCATTAGTACAAAGGTTTTTCTGAAGTTATGTCTAGTTGCAATAATGTGTTTAGTCACAGCTTACAGGAGGAAAATCATTATACAAGTGAACAACATTGGTCTCCCACAATTATGTTTAATCTCAATTCTATACACACATGTAACAATGTAGGGTCTAGTGTTGTTTCTATGGTGGTACACTCTGACTTCGTTACAGTATAACACACACTATTGCAAAGAAAATGTCTTTGCCATACAAAGGAGCTTGAAAATGTAATGAAGCATTGTTTCTTAAAAGTAACATCTAACCTTTTGGACTGCAGGAAGGAAAGAGGGAATCAATTGCAGCAAAAAACGTCAGCTGACATGAGGTAAATATTTTGTAATCCGTTGGTCAGACATTCAAAGTCTTCCATGACCCACAGGTGGGTTGAAAAAACAACACATTAGAGCATCTGTACGTCCTCATAACAATTGTTTAGCTATAGACTGTAGTTATCAGCTTAAACTTGAGTTCTTGAAAATCCTTCTGTCCCTGCACCAAGGACTAATATGACCAGTCTCTTGATTTGGGTCTGCAGTCTATGCTTCATACATCTGAATGCTGTGTCTTGAATCACCCTGTTCTGACTCTCTCTAGCTGCTGTTTGATTTAAATTGTCTTTGTTATGTTCTGACCCATGTCACCCTTAATAATTATCCTTCTTTGACGAGTGGAAAACAATGCTGACCTAAAGTTCTGGTTAGTGGTGAACAAAAATCATACTTAGTATATATTTTTCTAATCATTTAAAAGTCAGATTTCATCATTGGTATGTTCTATTCATCCTTCAGTGTTGGGGAAATCATCTTCAGTAAACAAAAGAATAATATACAGTACAGTAAACCACTATCATGTACTTGTGCTTCAGTTAATAGATGTATCTAATTCTTGTATGGAAATCCCCCTTAAGGGAGAACAATGTGTAATACATAACACTTATAACAAAAGTATAATGAATCTATTCAAGGGGGAATGTTTGAGGTTATTTGAGGGAGGTTAGGACAGACTGTGTTTTGTTGTTTTAATACGTACATCCTGAGGAAGAGAAGAAGATGTGGTTTATTGTCCTGTGTTTACTAGGGTCCTGTGCATGCAACAGTTCTTTGCATGTGTGTGCACAGTTTTGTCTGTCTGTGTATGCATGCGCTGCTGGATGTGGATGGTGCAGGCTTCTCTTGTCATCACGTACATTCCAGGAGTCAGGGGGCAGACGAAGCCCCGAGATGACACTGCAGATCCAACTATTAGCCTTTCACCTGCTGTTAACAGCAACTTGGCGAGACACAGGGCCCACATTCCTCTGTCTTGAGCCATCTGTAGTCTTAACACAAAGTAACATGCCTACAAGGAGATAATCTTCAGAGATGTTGCTTGAAACCAGGGAGCAATTTGTTGCTGTGACTCACCTCTAATTCCACACACGAGCAAAGTTGTGTTTTTAATTTGGAAACCAATAAAATCTTCATCAATCCACATGTGTTTGACAGCAGAAGCATGTCTGGTAGGCTGAGCACGTGCGCACAGTTCATGAAAGAGATTGTGGGCAAATGGGACACATTTCATATAGGTTGGTCCCAAAATGGAAACCCACCAAGGTCAGAGACGGCCAGCTCGAAAGCCGGAGTCAATATTTATGGATACTGAACATGTGGCACACTTCTCTACCCACTAATTTGAGCAACAAGTCCACCTCCTGATTATATGGGCTGTCATAGATCACAAGAACGGGTCCAAACATTGCTAGCATGTTTCAAATATTGAGAAGCACATTGAGGTTGGTTGCTGACTAGAAGTTGTGCAAGCAATTTGGCAAATTGGCACACAGTTTATTTGTTTGTGTTTTAATTATCTATGTAAATAGGGGACAAGGGAGCTTTGATCAGGCAGTGAGTGGTAGTCCTTTACCCAGATCTGTAATTATCAATATCATTTGTATAGATATCGTGATTATCATATTGTCTAAATGCTTTTGTTAGGATTTTTTAAACCATAAAAGGACAAATCACTGTAAAAACTCAACTGTCACTTGTTCTGTATCAGAAAAATGCAAAGACTGGATTGTATTTACACGCGCATTTGTTTTGAAGCCAGTACCACCTTTTTGCTTGTTCTTGCACATAATAAAAAAGGTGAAAACAGCTTAATACCTGATGCTTATATAACAGTAAAACACCATACAGTTATAAAACTTGTATGCCAGCAAGCAACATTTAGCTCTGTACAGACCTCACACTTTAACAACTTACAATAGGAATCAAATAAACACATGCTTCATTTAATGAACTTGTTGGGATGAGAGGGAGCTACTTCCATCTTAGAGAGAGAGAGAGAGTGAGAGAGAGAGAGAGAGAGAGAGAGAGAGAGAGAGAGAGGGGCATAAATACAGGGATCTGCCCTTTGAATACAGCTATAAAGACACCACACGTCACTCAATTATACGTCTGCATGATTAGAAGCTTGCACTACGTAAACAGCCAGCGTCAAGATTTACATTTTACTGCTTAAGCACGAGCAGCTGTTTACCAGCCAAAGAAGGAAGGAAAACACTTCGAAAGTATCAATGCATGAGAGAGAACTGGCAACTGACAGCTCCAGCGAAGATGATTTCATTTAATAGTTGTTTATGTAGATCAAATGCAAAGCTAATCTACTTGTAGATTGTAAACATTTTAATATGTGTATGCAGCTGAGTTACATTGCAGTGTAAAATGAAGCATGTTTCTGTGCAAATGCAAACTGAAAAGACAAACAGAAACATCCTGAAGTGTTGTGACCTTAACAGGCAAACAAAACCTGACAGCATTTTCAATCACTCGTTGGATAAAAAAAGAGCAATAGTTTGCAGTTTTCCTATAGTTTATTGGCAGCACCAAGCCATATGCAGTAACACTGTAAGTTCACTTTCAACAGAACTGTGAGTTCAAATGTTTTTCACCGTCAGTAGAACCAGTTCAACTACACAAAATGAGATTAGACCACAGTATGATGTAAAAACCTGCCTGAATCTGTGGGATTTATCGTTTGTGATTGGTGTGTGTGTAAGAAGACAAAACCAAGCATCTCATATGAAGTGAAGCAAGGCCAGTAAAGTATATCAACAATTCTTAGAGTAAATATTCCTAAAGATAACAACAAAAGCTGTGAAGGTGGGTTCTTTTGTATGTGGATACTATAATATACTAAAATATAAAGTTAAAATCTAATGTAAAAGGCATTGTTGTGACAAATTTTCACATAACTCTGCAGTTCCCCTCATCTTTATGGAACATTTTAGGCTCTTTCAGCATGTTGTTTTGGTTTTATGTAACACAACTTCACTATTTTAATCATTTTCACAGCTCTAATCAGAAAACTAATGCAGGATAATCCGATATGCACTACCTGCCAATCATTAAACAGCCAACACAGAAAATCAGCAGCTACCATGTGAACATATGCTTGCATTTTACTGCTATACAGCAGAATATTTCCCTAAGGATCTGATGCAGACCAGAACAGAGCTAAAAGGGTGTATATCAGACTTAGATTTGCCAGATAGCAGTTAGATGATGCAAATGAATGCTAATATTGCTCTGAAATAAGCACATTTGCTAACAAGTTTGCCACTGAACTTAAAAGATGATAATGTCAACATAATGTCTTTGTTGTGTTTACAGCTCGTTTCTGGTGCCCCAAGTAATCAGAAGAATTAATTAATGCATATTAAGGGCAAGATGAAAGAAAGTGGTGGTTCACAGCTAAGAGCTAAGCTACATGAGTAGTGTTTAGCAATCTTATATTATATAAGAGCAGAACATTTTATCATGTTATCATGCACTGGCAATGCTACTGCTGATGTTGTACTCAGACATTTTTTTTAATGGCCTTCAAAGTTAAAGCTAAATGGGTCACTCCTATAATGGAAAAAAGGACAAATTGTGATCCATATCTGTTGACAAGCTGTGGTTGGCAAAACACATAGTTGTCCATAAATCTTTTAATTTATTTTCTTCACCTTGATTTGAACACCTACACGGTTATTAGTGCTGCTGTGAAGTGCAGCTGTGGTGGAAAAAAAAAAAAAGTCTTTATATATAAATATATACAGCTGTAGCACAGTGCAAACGCTGGCTTTCACACAGTTGAAGTTAGGCTGGAACAAACCCATTTCATTGTCACATTTCATTATGATGGTGTCGTGCTGAGTCTGATCCCAGCCGTAGAGCCTGGAGGGAGCAGAACAGCAGGCTTGTCTGTCAGGGGGAGCGAGGAGGCTAGTGAGCTATAGGGAGGACCTGATTGTACTCTGGCATCCACAGAATGACATTATAGCTGTGTGGTTTCATGATAATAATAATCTTCTGAGCAGCTGTATAAACATTTAACTGACATCCACTCCCTGGTATATGTATCTTTAACTTCTACTAGGGCCAGTCTGATGCAACTATTCATATCTCCGCCCATCTCTCTCTCCCTCTGTCTGCTTGAGATACATGATCCATGTTACTATTTGCTGTAAATGTCAATGGAAAATGAATGTTCACATCACATTAAGCTTTCAACATTTAAAAGAAAAGCACATCATCTTAGGAGAACAAGCTCAGCGGGATGATTTAATGTGTGGACATGCACAGAGCTGCGACAGTTGTCTTGTTTTAATTCACTCTGAAAAACTGGGAAACAGTTTTCAGAAATTTGGGACTCAACAGAGGCCAATAAATTTCGACAAACGCGCGCTATGGCCCCTCACAATGTCGCCTATTTCCTGGTAACATTTGTCTTAATTCGTGGCAGTTTGTGTAAATATTTATGTCACTAAACTAACAGTTCTGTATACAGTAAGCCCCCCAATCTTCCTGGAATGTGACTTAATTGGCAGTTTCCTCTGTTTATCTTGTTTCATACAGTTATGGGTGAGCTTACTGTAATGAATAATCAGGTAGATAAAACGTGGCCTTAAATTAAATGTCCTCCTTAAAGGAAATCAAATGAAGGTTAATACCTGCTTCATGCCCCCTGTCTGTAATTCACATTCTCTCATCACATGCCAGATTACCATTATGTGTCATTTGTAATACAATAAACAGACTCCAGATGCCTTGGATTCTCATGAATATACACAGAGCAACAGAAGCTATGGGGAGAGCTGCTGTATTTTACTGTGTAGTCACTTTTGCCTCAGATAACTAAACCAGCTCTCTTTCAACGGCTCGTGTATTAACTCCTTAAAAACATATGTATTGAGTCCAACAAAGTGAGACGGGGAATGAGCTAATGATTAAAAGGGGTTATAGGATTTGTGATTAGTGTGCGTTTTGTCATTTACAGTAAAACTAGATAATTAAGCTTGCCACCATATCCAAAGTTTTTCCTGTACTGTTCTTCCTTAATGTTTAAATTTGTCAGGCTGGCAGCGTGGTGCACTACCTCAAAGCAGTTTCCTTGTTCCTTGCACATCTTTGACATTGTGCAGCAGAGGATGCAATGTAAACGGAAGGCAAGAAATTAGTGTTTCTGATTTTCCCCATTAATCTTGGTTCTTGTTTGTCTTTGCACACTGTGCTTTTTATATCTGTATCGGGGAGTTTTGCCACAGCACCACAAACACACATGTGGAGGCTGGTTCTTTTACAAAACACACTAAAAACATATGCATGACATATGAGATGTCAGCTGCAGACTTACCTAAACACCTCTGTTATGATGGTTTTCTCACATCTGACAATGATTTATCCGTTATTTATCTATTTACTCTATTTATTATTTGGCCTGTCTGCATTTGGGGCAAGGGACAAAGAAAAGGCATAAGTCTTTGAAGAACACTGGACCTCTTGTCAGTATGCTGAATTTTACCCCAGAATGAAACACAGTATTTTTGTAACCTGGTTAAGCAATCACATTACCTAAGACTCCATAAAGTGGAACAAACAGTAGCATATAACTCGGACTCCTTTTTATATGCCTTGAGTGACAGTTTGGCTTTCATCAAAGAGTCAAGCAAAAAAGTTACATAGTTATTTTGCTATGCTAAGAATACTAAATTGATCGTCATATGTAGAACATCTGGTGAAAAGCAATTTCCACCCAAGTGTTTTAGTATTTCCTCCTAATTAATTTCACATGTACATGACAAGAGTGAGCGGCCTCCCAGAACCAATGCACAAAAGCCCGCTTTGTTTCGCCATTAGAAAAGTCATCTGTGGTTCTTGGTTGAAACATTGCTGGTACTTTGCCGATTGAAATCAATGCTGAAAGAAAAGTAACATCTCGCGCCTCAGTGGCACGGGTGGCTAAGGGTTTACATTTTCGTTCGGTCGAGCGGTGACTTGTGTGCAAACAGAGCATGTCAGGCAAAGTTGCATGTAAGAGACGAAGGTGAGAAAGAGCAGGCACAGAATCTGCTCAGGAATGAGTGAAAAGTGAGTGCTAAGCCACCAATCCAAGCCATAATGAAGGAGTGAGCGTTGAAAACACAGAGTATTAGAGGCAGTTCTTGGATCTGCGCAAGAAATTCTTGAAATTGTCCTTTTTGACTCACAGCGCCTTAAAGTAACAATTATGTGAAAGCAGTGGAAAGAGGAATCCTTGTAAAATATAAACGTAATCTTTTAGCTGACTTCCTGACGTGCCGAAGCTTTACATACAGCTGATGATCTTGACGTAGTTTAACCATTAATGTTGTGAGTACACTATATCACAATTGTCTGAGAGAAAGGCGTCCCAGTTTTTGAAAGGCGCATGTGAGCCTGCTGTGAGACACAACACTTCTTGTTATTACTTGTCCAGATGACAAGTCAAAAGAGCTCCTAGAACATTGGCGTCGACAGATGAAAAGTGGTCTTGATCAGATTAATCATTAAAGTGAGAGATATGAACATACCATGCCATTGTTTTTATGCAATCTTGATGCCGCTCGATCTGAGACCTCTGTTTGGATAGGGCGTCTGGGACCACCTGGATGAAAGTAACTTTTGTTTGCCAAAACCGCACATTTCTCACCTGAAGGTCTCTTCTTTACAATGGGTTTCCCCCCAGAGAGTCAGAGAGTCTGCTTTTCATCTCCACCAGCGCTTCATCTTGAGAAGAGATGTGATGCATGACTACAGAAGAAATAACTGTCCAGAGGTAGCTAGTGGAGGTTTGTCTGAACATAGGTGAACAAGAATGGGTGGTATTTACCCACACAGATGCAGAGGTGAGATACAAGTAGGTGTTTACAGGAATGTTTGAAGTTGAAGGGAGATGGTGTGTTCCGATTACAGGCATCAGGATGACGGACACTGTAGGTGTTTCTGCTGACACAGATTGAAGAGTCCTCATCCCTTCTTATCTTTTCATTTCTTCTTCCCATCTGCTATGTGTTTTTATAGCTAAACTTGACTTTCAACTCAATTTGGCACAGGGGAAGCATAACATATTGCCATTCCAAACATACTCTAGCTTTGCCTTTTTATACTAACAGTGATAGCAAAATAGCTGCTGTTTGCCTCCTGAGAAAGAATCCATCACACTAACCTCCAGGTCAGTGGCTGTGTTTTTCTTTGCAGAATAAAGAGTTCAAGGATTTCTATTGTTCCAAAGATTGCTGTTACCTCCTCTTGTTGTGAAGTTCAGCTGCTGCACCCAGTGCTGCACTGGCCGCAGCGAAAAAGCCCTCCTTTCTGTTGCAGCTTCAAAGCATTTTTTCCTGTGCGGCAGAGTTACAGGCTCTTTGTGGCCTGGGTTATTTGTCAGAGGGTTTGGAGAGTGACTTGTTTCACTCTGTTCCCTGAAAAAGGCCTGTGCGTGAGTGCTCAAGTAGTCTAAAGTTACAGCCATGAGCCCCAGTATTACAACCCGATGACTGACAGGAAAAATGGGGTGAGCTCTTTTGCTGGGTTCTAACAAAAACACCAATAAGAAGGAGAGGGAAACAACAGATTAGACTACTGATCTCAATCTGCTCTCCTTTTGGTTATTGGGAAATAATAGCTCTGAAAAGGAAGTCATTTAAACAGTCCTTTAATCAATTCTCCTTTGACGAGCAAGCAGCATGAAAGGCTGCAGTGAGAGGGAGAGGGAGAGGGATAACATGCTCTTATAGCTCTGAACATTTTGGTGTGGGGGAAATACGCAAGAGATGGGCTCTAATTTGTGTCCTCATGGTGTCCAGGCATCTCCAAAGCACTTGATCACCACCACAGCAGGCCTTGATGCCATGTGTGAGTGTAAATGACTCCAAAGCTCCCTGGTGGTAAAATCGCATTGCCAAAATGACCGCCAACTCTAAATGAAACACTACCCCCTGTTTAAAAGGTCCCATTCAACACCCAGTGGGTTTTTTAAAAAGCGCATAAGGTAGCAATTTCCCTCAAATATGGCAAAGCCCAATAACAGTCGAAGTAACTGATACCATGTCAGGATGAATGAAAGAATTTTTTACAATATGTATGCATAGGGTTAAGATAGTAAAATGATATTAAGGAATGTTATAGTTCTATGAAAATGAAGGCAACCTCAGTTATACTTCATTGTTGTCACACAATTCTTCACCTCTTGTGTTATCATTACAGTCAGAGTGGAAAGGTCTGTGTACTGAGTGAACACTTAGTTCATTTCAAAGCACGCACAAATTTGTTTTATGGTCAAGAGACGAGGAACTCTTTAATTTAAACCCTAAAAATGAAGTCATTCATTCCCCACTAAATTGTGTGACCCATAAAGTTAGATAAACAGGTGTCCTTTGCTTTACTGTCAGAAAGATCCAGCCCCTCACTCCATGATGTAAACTCCCACTATCCTGTTACAGTCGCATGAGTGGAAATCAGAAAGGTGGCAGAAAGGAAGGGAAGAAATGAATTAATCTGTGCTTTTTCGGTGTCAGATAGAAGGAGAGACTGTATCCAAAGGTGTTCTCAGGAAGGTGTCCTACAAGGAAAAAACGCTGTCTTGTTCCAAAGCAGAAAGCAGAGGAAGGGAGGACAGGCCACAGTGCACTGAGCCCAGCAGGCCTGCTCAGATCTATTACCAGTTCCAGCTCCAGCATGGGCTGGAATGTGAGGAATCCTACTGGGCTGGGGTTCTTGTGCAGGGGTCCAAACCTCACAGTGCTGCTCACACTCATTTTTTTGTTGTATTTGGATAGGTGATTGTAATGCAACTGGAATGTAGAGTAACAGTTCTGGGGATAGCTGCTGACAAAGGTGACACTTTGCTCATAAAGTATGTATGAGAAATTTGTTCTGATACATCCCAGATGGTTGGAAAACTTTGATTTTTTTTTTTAAAACAAGAATTTCACATAGAGCTTTTGCTTATTTAAACAAATGGATGAACAGCAGCAGCTTTGGCAGGAATAAGAATTATACCTTGGATAATGCTAATGTGACACTAATTGCTTCTTAGTCTGTCAGAGGAGAAGCGAGAGAAGAGACAGAAAGACAGAGGATGAGAAAAACGGGGGGGAGAGAGTACCAGGTGGTGACTGAGGGCAGTAATGACTGCCAATGGAATGCCTACACCCATAATCCTCTCTGTCACCACTGACAGATCCTCTTGACCCCTGAACTCCCGATGTAAGGAGGGAAAAGAAAGGAAGTCACAACTTAATAAAATTACCTAGTGGTTAGCACTTGTTTAGGTGTAGCAGTTATCTTTGGCTGGTGAACTGTTTATTTAAGTAATTTATCTTAGTGTCGATATCTCAATATTCCATTCGAGAGTCACAGAGAGAAAGTTTAACCTCCTGTTGTTTTGGATATACCGTGATTGTTGCTATGCGCATGTGTGCGCTCCAAGGTCAAAGGGCAAGGATTTTGTAACAATTGCGGTGAGTGTGAACAGATACACAAAGATAATATTTCACATACTCAAATAACTTGAAATCCAAAAATCCAGGCATTTCAGATGACCATCTCTGGTCAGACATGGACACTATATTGCTTTCCTGTGGTTTGTGTGGCTAATCACTCACACATTACACAAGTATCTGCAGACCTGACAGCGTATGTATGCATGTGTGTTGGAGGCACACTGCGATCTATATTTCAGCAGGAGGGCTGGGTCTGAAGACATGGGCCAGAGCTGTCAAAAGTTTGTCATCAATTCTCTCTGCCTTGTCATCGGGCTTATCTCGTTGCAATGTGTTTCTCACTCCATGTTCTTTTCCCTCATGGTTAATGGAAACACACACTCCCTCTGCTCAGGAAATTCAACAGAGGGCCTTCAGAGGGTCCCTTAAACAACTTGAGGGTTTCTTTATAATATTTTTTTTATTTTCCTAAATACACACCATACACCAGCTCAACGTCACGTTAATATGATTTGAGTTTGTTTGTCACTTAAAATTAGCCCTTTTAGCATTTCAATCATTTTTCAACGTACTTTGAACAGAAAAGGAGATGTGTGCTGTCAATAGTGCACTGCAGGATAGATACACGCAATGGCTTACACAAACTATCCTTCTTTCGTTGATTGATGTAGTTGGGTCAAACTAGTTTGCAACTTTTTGGGAAACATTTAGACTTCAAATCTTGGTTGTAGTTACCATTTAAATGTAACATACTAAGATCCAACATCCTTTTAACTCTGTAACTACCACCCATCCAGCAGCAACTCAAATGTTTACAGTGTGTGTATGTATTTATTTAGACAGTGGTGTCTTTATTGTTCTTTCATGTTCATCCTACCGATCTTATAGGACTATAGATGATAATTGTGTGTATGTTCCTGTGTGTCATCATCATGTTTCTGGCCTTACTCTCTTACCCCCCTGAATCTGCTGCACTGACAATTCGTTTGACAAACATGCAATCACTGTAGTTACAGACAGCCCCTTTAGTTAGTCAGAGTGCAGTGTGAATTATGGTTAAGATGGAAACCTTTGAATTATGGGTAAGTTCTGAAGTGCCTCTTGTTCAGGTTAAGAAGAAGAGTAGGAGGAAGGATCTTTACATACTTGTGCCTCAGAGGAGTGCTGACAGAGGCCTGGCTCGGTGAACTGCAGCGGAACCAGAACAACAAGAGGCTAACCCAAACACGGACCAGCAGAACCGGAGAAACCCAGCCTGGGCAGGGTCATACAGTGCATCTCACCACGGAACAGTGAGGAAGGCTGACGGCATGTAATCTCGCACTGGTCGATCCACCATTTGCTGAAGCCAGCTCTGCGAACACACACTTGGAAAACAGCATTGCAGGCATTCCTGCCTAATTGTACATTTGTCTTCTTTCAAAGGGAAGAAGTGTTAGGCCAGATACAAAGAATCTTGGGATAGGACTATAGGGCCAGCATCCGTCCCGAGCCTCCTGAGGGCTATTTAAAGGTACAGTAGGCTGTATTTTCCGCCGCACAGTGAGGCACCCACCCTTCCGCCTGGCTCCATATTGGAACCAGATGCTGCTGGATGTGAGGCCCCACTAATTTAAGTGGACAGGGCAGATGGAAGCGACTCGCCCTGCATTCATACCACCCCCTGTTGGCTTTTATGTGATAAAAAATCTCTGAAGTCTGGTGGGGGAGGTCCAGTCAGTGATACACACATGTACAATATACATGTTAATATAGCATGAACACACACTGTGCTATGAACATGCTCTTTCAGTAAGATATCCATGCACAACCAGAGAGAAATAGCAACAGCACACACACACACACAAACACACATACACAAGCACTCTGAAAGATATGTTGGAAAAAGTGGTTCAACACCGTGAAATAACAGTGTTATCCTATTAAATCTGATGAGACCGAGCAGTATTTCTGACAGGTGTATTAACAAAAACATGATCTGTTGTGTAACTGAAAGCACATATTCAAAACTATGAATACATGCGAATATATTTGAAAATCACTTTTCTAAACCTGAAAAATAATTTAAAGTAATTTGAAAAAATATTTGCACACTGAGAAAATTCTGAAAAACATTGACAGTCTCAGAAAATATGTGATATTGTTGGAAAGCAAGATACTAGTTGTTTGGCAGCTTCCTCCTTACATTCATATTCATTTCCATTCAAAATCTAAATCAGGCCAGAAAATTTTGGGCTTGCCTCAATAGAAAAACACCACCTACAAACTTTTTATAGTTAATCCAAACATTACGCGAGTGCTCACTTCTCTCTTGTATTCTGCTGAATATCTCCACTGGTCAGCAAAGGCACATCAGATTGTAGGAAGACACTGAGGTGGAGCTAAGCCTGCAGCTCTACCCCGCCAGACACTTCCTTGGTCTATAAGTCTATAAGTGTGTGTGTGTGTGTGGGAAGGGGAGGGGGACGTGAGTGTATTTAATATTTAATATTTAATGTATATGTCTGCATAAGAAAAAGCCTTCCATAGTGTGTCCTTTGTCTGGTGAGGTGACAGGTAACTGAGTCAAAGAGAAGGAAGGAATTATGGCTGGGAAGCAATTTAAAATGCAGCAAGGCTTTAAATCCAAACCATCACTTGGGGCTAATGGCTGTGTGACAAAGCAATGTCTGATGTGAAATGAAAGTGAAATGCTTATATCCTTAATGCCGTTTTTATACAATGCAAATCATATTTCTGTATTTCATTAAATTCTCAAGGTTCTCATAAAATAGCCAATACATTAGTTATACTCATTGCATGGTTAAACCTTTGGAATCTCTCCGCTCTTTACTGTTATGATCTCTACATAATCACTGCATATCCATTGACCAATCAACAAATTTCCTTTACACTGAGAGCGACTTGCACATACCCGTCGTCTCATCCCTTGGGATCATCTTGTGAATGTACACTAACTGTGAAGAGAAAACTTGCAGATTAGGCAGGAAATTTCCTCTTTGATAGCGTATGTTTGTTTAGCTGGACTTGCTTGACCTGTGTTGACCTGTCCCCTCAAGCTCAGCCGTCCACAGTCAGAGCCTTGCACCCATAGTCATCCACCAACAACAAAATCTACTGCATTGTATGTATGTTGGCGCATTTTTGTATTTTATAATGACTGATGATACTTCGATCTCAGGGAGTGCAATATTGTTCTTTGGTCAACTAACTAATTGTGCTCTTTTACGCTTTGTTAAACCAGTGCTATACTTGAAGTTAGTCTCCATTCAGAGCTTATTAGATAAACCTCCCCTCCAGGTGTACAGTAAATATGCCTGATCTGTGTAGAATCACATGTGCTGCCCAAGCTCAACATGAATTCTGAGAAAATCAAGTACAAATCTTTGTGTTAGGAATGAGGGCAACTTTCATCCATGCAATCCAAACACAGCAATGATGACATGCCTGCATATATGCATACATGCATAAAGTAACACGCACAAACACAGAAGAGTTTAGGGGTTTCTTTGTTATCATTGGGGTGCCCTGTGGCTGTGCTTAAGCGTTGTTTTCTCTATCCCCCCTGTGTCCTAAAGCTTAGCTAGATGTCACAGCTATGGCAGGAATGCTCGAGCAGAGAGGCCAAGAGGGGGTCACAGCTAGGATGTAAACATCAACATTTTCTTTCTTAAAAGGATTCAAGCTCACTTGAAGGGAAAAAACTCTACCACAGCACAAAGCCTGATCCCTCCACACCTGGCCTTAGGCACAGACCTATGACTAGCTCACCTCCAACTAATCCGCCATTTAAAACCATCTGTGGGGCACAAAACTGACCTTAGATCAGCATCTTAGTGTGGCCCAGGCTTAGTCAGAGCTGGGTTGTTGCTGCTTGTAGGGATTGGAAGAAGTGCTTTAGCTACAGATTGCTATCAGAGCAGACAGGAGTTTTACACCCTCTCTGGAACTGTGCCACAGTGGGCCCTGGACAATAGACCCTTTGTGTATTGCTGATTGGCAGATCTACTCATAACAAACACACTAAATGGTAAAGACACAGTGGGTGGTGCAGAGGTCTGAAAAATCCTGGTTTTCATTTAGACGCAATAATGCCTTTTGCTTTGTCTGAAGATGCCAGTTTTGAAATTACAATTGGACATTGTGTAACTTAAAGATGATTAGGGGAATGCCATATAGGCAAGCTATGAATATGAAAATAATAAATGGCTGTAGAGACATAAAACATGTTTCTCTCCGTTTTATTTGTCTCCAGAAGAGAGCCCACATCTCTCTTCCAGCTGTTTGGCGATGGTTTGAATTAGCCCCACCATCTCCCCAGAGGATGAGCTGTAATGATGCAAATTTAGGGCCTTTCTGACAAGACCTTGACACTTGATATGTTGGTCAACTCCCTGTTCCATGTTCATTTTACCAATCCATAAATATTGAGTCCATGGGGACTTTGGAAAGAAAAGAAAAAAGACTGAAAAAGGAGAAGAAAGAAGAAGACTGGGTTAAACAACTGAACTGTATTCTGTTGTAGTGTTACAGAGCTTCAGCCCCATCTACTGTTGCATCACACAATAGGAACCAAAGTTGCCCAGAGGCACAGATGTCTGGGGTGAGCCTGTCTCTTTACCAAAGCAATGCCATCTAGGAGGGAAGTGGTTAAAGTGAATGGCCATCAATTCTGGCCAGACATTTCTTTCTTGTTTGTCATGTGTTGTTATTGTTCAGAACTGCCATGTAAATATGAGCGTTCAGTAGCAACATCTCTTTCTCGCTTTCTCCCCCACTCGCTCAGTCTCTGCCTCAAACATGTGACCATGGTTATGCTAACACAGCATGGGACGTGAACCATTTTTAGGCTGTGGCCACAACCATGGCATCTGTAACCCTTCCACTGGCCTCATCTGGAAGTTGCAAAATTTGGATTCATGTGGTGAATGGATATATTTAAGTCAATATTAATTCAAACACAGAAAAACACGAGTTTTGTTTGCAGACCTAGAATGTAATAAGCTTCGATGTTTCATTACAACTGATTTGACTTGCCAGAGCAACTGTTACCATGCACACACCTGCTTCACAATGTGGCTAACCTACTCCAAAAACATAAACACTGTCAGGCACAAAAACATGCAAAATGCAATTCATTCATCTTCTTCATTACGTTCTCTTGTAATTTTCAGAGCCAAGCTCAAGCTCAGAATTCTTATTTTTCAGGACTAGTTTTCTGCAGGATCTTTGCAGACACATTAGTCCAGTAAAATGCTGATGATTACTGCAAGGGTGAAAACTGAACACTTACTAGTATTTCCCAATGGTCTGAAGTAGCTGTGTTGCCTTCTATGAGTATTTTGACATGCAGTTAATGAGTTCATTCTGACAGAGTGAAACTGGCCCAGCTGCAGCTCTGCAGGTGAATGATGTCTTCTACTTCCTGGCTGTGAAAGGGCTCTGTGTGGTCCTAGTTTCTTTACATCATACCAAAAGGTGTGCAGATTGGGAACCTGTCATCCCATTTGCCATTTGATATTCAGGAATACTTAGTGGATTGTTGACATTACCAGCTGACCTTTTTCTTTGTTTTTGATACCATGTGTGCATGTGTTTGTAAAGCTTCTGTGGAGGTATATAGTATCCACAGCTGTGAGGTAACTGTGCCTATAATCTGTCTCACCAGACCTATGTAACCTGAGTTAGACTGAGGTTAAAGGTCAGTTATTGAACTTGAATTACACTGGGAGAGGCCTCCCTTGGCCCCTCACCATCCCTCTCAGCCACCCCGTAGGGTTTGTTTGTTTTCTCTCCCAGTCTCTCCCAGAGTTTACCCAGTTCTCTGTAATGAGTATTTAATACACACCCTCAGACATGTTTACTCTACATGTAACAGCAGTGACTGTGTGATCTTGCAACACAGTCAAACATGTGTGGCATAGTGTGCATGTATGTCAATCTGCATTGCTGCGTATTTATACATACATGTATGCTTGTTCCCTTTCATTCCAACTCCCACCCTTTATTTTCTTCATTCTGAAGTCTGTAGCCTGAGGGTAAGAACACCTGCCAGTTTTTCCCTCCTCAATCTCAAATAAGACAATAGAAATAGTAGAGGTTTTTGGTTACACAGAGCAAGGAATGAGCCATATTAAAACCTCCCCTGTCTTGCCTGCAAGGTCAGTGCAAGTCTCCAGGTGTGAATAATGTCAGAAAAAACACATTTTTCTCTCAGTAGATTTGGGTTGGGGAGCTTCAGCATTTTGCTTTAAAGTCATAATTTGACCTGAACCACAGTCCCTGGGCCCCCTCTGCAAGCTGTTAAGTTTTTAACATATCGTTTTTCACTGCATATGTTCCGTGTTATGTTAGTTACCAGGAATTTGGATTGAATGGACAATGAAGTTCCTGAACCTTGAGAGAAGGATTATACTTAATCGTAAGCAGAGGAGAGCTACCAGGGGAGTGGAAAGTTGTGCCACAGCGCTCTCTGCTGGTGAATCTCCTACACTGTTGCAACAGAAGCTTTGAAAGTCCCGTTGTGGCTTTGGTCTTTTTATACATGAGAAACCACATCCCTGGTGTCTTTGAAGGGCTCATATTCACTAAGTAGTAGTTGAGCTTGCCAGTACTTACTCACTATTTTATAAGTATATGAGGGAGAGGAACACTTTGAACTGTACCCATTTAGAATCACAAGACTAATGGTTTCATAATACTGAAGTAAATTGACTATAGTGACATAATTGGCTGGGTTGCCCATGAATTAATTACTGTGTGTTTTCCCTTGCACAGGTGGATTAGCTGAATACTTTAAAACACATGGCTTTGGAGTATTTAAAGTCTTTTTACTGTATTTAGTTTACTGATATTTTTCTGCCTATATGCAGACATCACCATTTTTGTTGTGGCACACACTGCCGGCTTAGGACAATAACTTAGTTACAGGTATGCATAAATAATGATTAATAATTAATTAAGGATTTTCCAAGTTCTGCATAATTAATTTATGACACCTCATCTGCACAGTAGAGCAGTATGAAACGTGCTATCACAAACTGCACTTACAGGAGTTAGCCAGAAGATGCTGCTAATGAACTACCTTTGAACTACATGGTTGCGTTTAGGTTCACAGAGAGGGTGTAGGCTTTGACTTAAACACAGGATATGTTTATATATTCATAAACTGTGGTGCTGGATTCTCTTGCCCCCGACACATCTGAAAGACCACAGAGTTGATTTCAAAGTCTTCTCAGATTTTTTTGAATGGGATGTTTATTGCATCCTGTCAGACCCTTGTCAGCTTAGTGGCAAAACAATATTGTATCATCAACTACAGATGTCAATATTGGTGTGTTGGTTATTTTGAACTGTGACTGCAAAGGTTATTTCATAAAAAGATATTCAGTCAAACAGAAATTCACATCGACCTGTCCAGGGTGTACCCCTGCCTTTCACGCAAGGAGAGCTGGGATATGCTCCAGCAGATCCCTGTGACCCTAAATAGCAATAAGCAGGTATAGATGATGGATGGATGGAATTTACATGGTAATACTTTTTAGCTTTTTTACCTTTTAGGTAAAAGTAGGGGGACAGGAAATGTTGGAAACAGATACAGAGAGAGAGGCCTGTGACAAATATGACTTGAAGAGCCATCATCACACACGCACTGTACTCGTGCATATGGTTTGCTGCTGTAATCCCTCAGCTTTTGGGGCATCCCTCATCTAAGGCTAAATGACTGAAGAAAAAAAAAGTGAAATGGCAGGAAGACATGCAGCTGTGATATACTGGGATTTAGCCCATAATTCAGCATAGTGAATGGTATACTGAATGTGCAGCTTAGCAGAGACTTTGACTTAATATTGATAATGAAAGCTCCAGCAGGCAGTCATTTGAGAACACCTGTTCCTCATTTTGTGCATGTAGAAACACTCACACACTGCAAATCACCCATCCCACTGTCACACCAATACCAATGTAAGAGCCTGTAGACGGGTCTAGTATACTGATTATGACTGATTGATGGTAAAGATTAAGGTCAGTGTAATATGTACAGTGTGTAGATGACAACCCCATTCACCTTAAACAGATCTTAAACACTACAGAGGCCCAGGACTACAGACCATCAACAAGTCGCTAGACAGCTGGTGATCTTGCCTAAAGATTAAAGTAGAGGTTATCAGCTTTGAACATGAGGAAAAAGGATCAGCTCAAATGTAGAAACTCTAAGATCCACTAATGTCTTACTGACCCAGCAAAAGAGTAATATGACAGTAAGTTTTTTAAAAGCACAAACCAGAGGTCCATATACTATTGGCTTTGAAGGCAGTTTACCTTTCAACATGAAACAGTTCATCCTTACTCAACATGATCACTCATATTGATAAATCTTCATAGTGGAGATTCCTAACATGAAAGCCACTTCAGTACTACATCATCCCATTCCTTCAACAAAAGCTCTAACCTTGGATGAATGAAGGTTAGAGACTTTTGTTGAAGATCGAAACTTGAAAGGTGTCGCACTTCTACGCAATCTGTGGTAGTCTGCATAATGGTTACTTGATCTAGAGTTGATACCTTTAACATTTCAGTTCAGTTGATAGTGTGCTTAAATGGCATCTATTCTGCAATAATTTTCTGTATAATGTTGTTGTTGTGTGTGGTTGTCTGTCTTTGTGTGTCTATATGTGGCCCTGCGACAGACTGGTGACCTGTCCAGGGTGTACCCCTGCCTTCCACCCGAGAGAGAGCTGGGATAGGCTCCAGCAGATCCCCGTGACCCTGAGCCAGGAAAAGCGGGTATAGAAGATGGATGGATGGATGTTGTTGTTTTCAGGGACTATGCATAGGAAGCTCAACAGGGGTCCACAGTTTGTTGTTGTGCAGGGAGCATAAGCAGGTTAATGCAGCCTTTTGTTGGAGAATATGTTTAAGAATAAGCTTCTCTTTTTGAAATGAAATGAAAGTTGAGGTCAGTCCCTTCCTCCAGCTCGGCTACTGCTGTCATTTATCCAAGAAACATGTAAGGAACAAATCATGATGTGGATGTTTGTGTATATGTGCATGTGTGCATGTGTGGTTTTGGGTTTCTTGAACTTCTTCTTCTTATACCAACATCCAAATAATTAGTTAAAAAAAAAAGAAAGAAACACTCCACTGACAACTTGGATGACTTCATTTCAAAAGCTCAGTGTTTCTTCGAATGAAAGTAATTTGTTGTCTTATGTGCTTGTATACACTGGAAATCCAATTATTTCACTTTACTGTACGCCCTTGTCTTTCACACAACAGTGCTGTGGCTGACTTTAGAGCTAGCTGGGACCTCAGGGCTGATGGGAAAACAGATGACGGGTAACAAAGTCTGAGGCAAGGCCGACAACTGACTCATTCTCAATATAAAAACATTTGTGTCTCCACACTGATATGATGGCATCCTGGTCTTTTGTTGTTCTTGCTAAAACAAGTGCTTTTACTTTAGAATTCTGACTCATTATAAAATATTGTCTTTAAATGTGATTATTCTTCTTTTTTTTTATCATGCTTTTGTTCCTCTTCCTTTTTCCTTTTCTGTCTCACAGACCCACGTCTCCCTTGCTTACTTTGCTAAGCTGTGATCTGATTATGACTATTTAGGGTATGGTCTCCAAACTGTCACTGTTAATCAGTCATTAATGACAGGAGGCTGGCTCATATAAACTAGTATTATGACTGACATGAATAGTGCCAGTCAGAATTGGATAGGTTGAACTAGTTTCACATGTATGAAGGTCAGCGCAGGCCAGTGACTGACCACAGAGACATGCAGAAGGAAAACTGGAGGACTCCAGTAGTCTGTAGTCCCTTTTTGGAAATGCCAGAAAATAAACAGTGTGGGCACTACAAACCCCAAAGGAGTTATATGTTTTATTTAATAAGAAAGTTAAACTCAAAAATGTCTTAAAGGCGGTGACGCACTCTTGACTCACAGAACTTTGAAGAAGTTTAGTCATGAAGAAGTAAAAAGGCCTATAGCCATGTTTGGGCAGTGAAGTAGAAATTACTGTCCATTCTAACTGGGGGGTATGAACTGATTTCTTAAATTAAATAAAGCACCTGGGGCCTTTCATACAGGAATAAATACCATAGATCATGCTTGCCATCTGATGAGAACAGACAGATTACATTATTGTGATGAAGACAGGATTTTATAATAATTTTGTCATTCTAATTCTTTTTTATCATTATGCTGATGAAATCACCAGTCGAATGCATCAAGGACATAAACAGCCGAATGTCTTATAATTGCTTACGATTTAATACTGCCAATACTGGCTTCTAGCCATAGGTAATATGCTCTCTTACACCCTCTTTTTCCCTGAGAACTACAACACTGTGACTACAACTACAACAACAAATCTGGGTGTCATCATTAGTTCTGACTTAACATCTTGGAACTAACATTACAAAAACCTTATTTTATTATTCAAATATACATTGATGCTTCATATATGTGGTAGATGCAGAAAAACCTACAAACATATTCATTTCTATCACTCTATTACAATGCCCTCCTCACTGCTACATATAGTCTACCTATAAGGGCAGACTACACTTTTGATTTTAATGTGAAACTGCCTTTTGTTGAGTACAAATATGACATTTTGACTTTATTTTTCATCAACCAACATGAAGATGTCGAGTTGAAATTCACATACTCGTATCAGTGCAACAAGCAACACGCCCTTTTCATTACCGTGGTGTGTTTATAGCCATCAGTGCTCTGCTCATGCTGCACGCTCACTGCCAAACTGTTTGCTTGTAAACTATGCTGTCACTTTCTGCTACAGCTGCTGCTGTTGATAGTGCAAAACTCGTAGGCAATTTAAATCCAATGCAGGAATAGGGGACTCTAACAACTTCTATACAGCAAGGTAATATAAGAATGCACTGTACATACAAGGAACAATAGACGAACAAAAAAATCCAACCACAAAATTGGGTTTCATCAAATGAAAGTTTGCTCCTCCTCAGGTCCCAGATCCAATGAAGAAAACAATGGACATGACTTTGGCTTCCATGGTGGCTCATCAGTCTTCTTCTCACACCTCCTCTGTCCCTATCACTGCACCTCATAGAACCTCAATGCTGATGGTCTTCAGCACCAACAGGACTCAAATGATAAGCATACCACAACTTACATGTGAGAGCAGTAAGTCTGTTTTAAAAGGAACTTCCAAGCACAATTAATACTAAAGAGCCAACATAATATATATATCTATATGTATATATATATATATGTATATATATATATATATAATTTAAATAACTAAATAACAAAAAAAAAAACCTGTTGCATACACCCGCTCTGAGTGTGACATCACTCCAAGATTTTCACCTCCCTGGAGGGTCGTCTGCCGTACGCTTTCGGCCACTTATACCCATCAT
The DNA here is from genome assembly GCF_900324485.2 of Mastacembelus armatus. Taxonomy (NCBI): domain Eukaryota; kingdom Metazoa; phylum Chordata; class Actinopteri; order Synbranchiformes; family Mastacembelidae; genus Mastacembelus; species Mastacembelus armatus. Next base: position 9,526,036 of record NC_046656.1, read on the forward strand.
ACTGCCTCGGACGCACGGAGGCGCTAGATCACTTCATGCATCGATCCTGTCCCTGCATTGACTCGTACAATTTGAAACCCAGACGTGCAACTCATTCAGACCCCCCTCCTTCTCCTGCTTCCCTCCCTCCCTCCCTCCCTCTCTCCCCGTCTTCGCTCTACAGTAGCTGCATGTCGCTCAGTCAGTCAGTGGCCCCGGTCCTCTGCGCCTGCATCCGCCTCCACAGCTCTCCAAAGCTGAGACGCGCCACCGCCGCCGTCACAGTGGGCATGACATACTGGCAGCAGTAGTGGACTTACGTGAGGCTGCTTTTAAGAAGGTTACGAGAGGAGAGGAAGAGAAGTAAGAGTAGAGTCGAGTGAAGTTACTCATTTCTACCCCTGCCGTGCGTCGAGAAGCGTGGATGAGTCAATGGCAGGGGCACAGCCTGGAGTTCATGCGCTGCAGCTCAAGCCGGTGTCCGTGCCCGAGAGTCTGAGAAAGGGCAACAAATTTATGAAATGGGATGATGTAAGTAATGACGAGAGAGACCTGCAGTGTGTCTTTTCACCGTCGCATCATTTCTGCACAGTTTGTTTGAATGCATATACTATTAGGATGTATTATAAAACCTATCTACTAATTCAACAGATTTAATTGCCAGTGGAGACCGCACTGACAGACAGACGCTGCCCGCCTTTGCCTCGGTGGTTACCGGTATAAAGAAATGCAGCAGCTCCAATGTGGAGTGACATGTACAATGTTTACGTTTCCCGGTTTTTTAGCAGGCCTGTGCCTTTGTGCACACGCGCTCGTGTGTGTGTGTGTGTGTGACCGTGTGTGTGTGTGAGAGAATGCATGCGCCGCTCATTAGATCAAATGAAACATTTGAACTAAGATCGCCCCTCCCCCTTCACTGAACGTTTCATCAATTAACTACAATTAATTAATGTATCGGGGTACAACGCGCGGATCGCAGTGTAACCACCAGGCAAGACTGGACAACGCAATAAAACATTTTTTTATTTTTTATTTTATCCTTCTTCCATCCAACCGGCGCTCTAGCTATAGTGAAATGACCTTGATTAAAATTGATTGCACACTGTTGTTGAGAATCTGGCACAAAGATAAGTGTAGTAGCCTTTTAATAGACAGCTATGGCTGCACTGCACCTTCTCTGAAGCAACAAATCAACACACCCCTTTATTAATCCCACAGCGCTTGCAACCAGTGTAAATGGAGTGACCTTACTGTATTTATGGTTGTGTTCATCTCATATGCTGTCAGTATAATAGCTCTGTATATTCTGAAAGGGACTTTCTGTGATATTTGTTTCCCATCCTTCCACAGAACATCTAATTTGAATAACTGCTTGAATTCCTCTGGTTTCTGTAACCCTCATGCATGTTTATTGTGCGAGCATTTGAATGTGAGCACAGTCGTGAATACTTTCATTTTGGGTAACAGGTTGCTGTATTCGCTCACTGCAGGTACAAGGATGTGCCCACCTGTAACTGATGGGGGCCCAACACTATACTGTTATAGTGAGAAAGAGAAATCACATATGTATTAAGGATCACACTGTATGTAATTCTCAGGGTTATGAGCAGAGGCAGATAGATTTTGATGAACTGCTGTTATGCTATGCTAGTTTTATGAGTGACACTTTGATTTTATGATTCTATGAAATATTCATATATTCACTGAGTTCAGGTGATTCAACCACAGCACAGATGACACTGGTTGAGCAGTGTTAAAGGGGTGTTAATGTGGTCACTACAGATGGCAGGGAGGAAATTATGCACCCTTGCAAACCCGACACTCTTGTCAATCATTAGTCATACACTTAAATAAGAGAACCTACATATTTGCTTAACTTGTAATTAGAAATGAGGTTGGTGTTTTGCGAGAAGTGGGTGTGTGAGGTGTGTGTCTTTTTCCCAGCAGTATGAACTCTGTACTGCAGTTTGTGCATGTGGTCCATATCTTCAGATCCAAATGTTCACCAGACCTTTCCTGTGAAAACACAGACATACATGCAGATACTTTCTGTTTTATTTCCCATGCACTCCTTCCTTCCTATTTCCTCTCTGTGTCATTTCATGGAAAGAATCACAGAGGAGGACAGGGAGACAGAGAGAAAAGCTATACTCAACTGTGAAAAACAGTTGAATCATAGTTTCACGCAAACCTCTCTCAACAAGAAATTGTACAGTACACAAAGTAAAATATTAATATTTGAATGTCTGAGCTTTGTGTTTGTTCTTTACCTCGGTCAGACGTTTTTAAGTATGAAAATGACAGATTTTGTCACTGCTGAACTTTCAGTGGAGACAGAAATTGCTTAATGTTTTGAATGTTTTGCTTTCTGTGTGAGGAAAACTATTGCACGAATAACAGCAATGCGTATTAAGGAGCAGAGTGCTTGAAGGGATGAACGAGAAACACTGTAAACTTCAGGACACAGACTGGTGGTTTATTGTTGGAAAAGAATAGAAGAGCGAATAGAAAATGTTTGTGAAAGCTTCAAAGTCAAAGTGACACACACATACACACATCCCTCTTTTTTTTATTATTTTTTTTTTTATTTGCTGCCACTCGCAGACAGCCGACTGCTCTGGTAGCCTGTGAAATGTGTAGTCGTATTTTAAAACAATTTTGTTAGTATTCTTCAGCTGAAAAGTAGTAAAATATGTCATTAGCTTACAGAACAAAAATATCCTGAGATCAAATCTCCCCACTAACACATCCCTCAGGCGTCTTCTGTCCAGGATCGGTTCCCTGAGGGTGTGTGTACTGTTGCGTGTCAGTCAGTAATCTCTTCGTTCTGTCAGTAACAGTCTGAAAAATGGACAAATGACAATAAAAAGCATGACCAGTACTGCTCCTGGGGTAGTAATCTCAGCTAATCATTGTCAAAGTCTAATCCACATTGTTATAAGTAGTTATGTTTTTCGTAAATGTGCAGACCCATGAGGAAATCTTTACAAAGAGTCCATAATGGCTTAATGTGTTTGCAGTGGTGGCCATGGAGAGTTGGGACATTAAGAAAGAAGATGATGAAAATTAGTGCTTTCACATCATTAAGTAGAATTCCAGTGCTCTCAAGCCATCTTGTCTTTCTCTCTGACATCACAGACAGTTCATCAATAGCCACATCTTGCCCACTGAGTGAATTCTTTACGTCGTTCATTGGAAATATAAAGTATAATACTGTCATATTTTTAATACCAGTCATTATCATTTTATGAAGATTTCTGCTAGTAACTGCTACATTCATACATGATGGAAAAGAGATATAAATCTGTAACAACTAAATTAAATAAATTGGGCTGTGGATCTTAATAGATTTCAGAGACAGATGGGTATAATTGCTGCAATGCTACATCTAAGAACTGCGAGCATGAGGCTCTTTTCCTGCCCTCAGGCTGTAAACACTGTGTGTGTGTGTGTGTGTGTGTATGTGTGTATGCAGCATGCATGCAGTGTTATGAACTGTGTCTTTTGTCATTCAGTCAAGCCTGCAAAGATTGTGCAATCATGTGAACGGAACCAAAATGATTCCTCTTGAGTCTCTAATAGATTTCACAGGAATGGTGGGTTGCCATAGTAAATGTCACTACAGTAAATGCCTCTGATGCGGCAGTTTACCATTTCCATCTTCAAACAAGTCACTCATTTTCTTCTCACTCCTTTCCCTTTTTTTCTTTCTCTTTTTCTCTACTTTTTCAGTTTCACTATGGCTTTATAAAAGAGTGGATCTCGGTATTGGTCTATCATGGAGCAGGTGTGCCAGGCTCCATAAACTGTAATAACAAAAACTTGTCTTATTTAGACTGTATGAAATGATTTCAGAATACTAATGTTCTCTACACCTCAACACAGACTCCTCCACTCTCTACCAGCTTAGAGATCAACCCCCTCAACTGTATCCTACACTACAAGGCGCATAGATTCACCCTTAAATATGCCAAGTGTGTAGCAGATGCAGACCATTAGCTTTGTGTCCCAGTGCTGTGATGGGAACATCATTAGAAGCCTCACAAAACACTTTGACGATTTTGTTGCTCTTTGCATTACATGTGGTTTCCATCTCTGATATGATAGTAGTGGCTGATTGAGAAGGATAATATAGTACTGTTTAGCTGAACCACAGCCACTGTGGACACAGAGGGGGAAAAAAAGCAAAGGCTATTTCTTTTTATAGAAGTGTCCAATAATACCTGTGTTGCCATGTATGCCTCAGGGTCAAACTGTGTGTGTGTGTGTGTTTGCATGTGTGAGGCTTGGAACTGTCTGTATGTTAGGACTGTGGGAAAGCTTTTGTCTGTTGCAAGAGGGAAGCAACTGCTGCGAAACATCCAGCAGTTTGTGATTGTAGTCATCTCAAATACACACACTCACACAAGGCTACTTGGTCATTTGTAGTGATGCCAGGTCATGGTGGGGAAAGCACCCTAGAAGGAAAGGATTGTGTGCATGCTTACAACATAAACAGCACTTTTAATGTCATTTCAGATTCTGGTATGCATGTGGTATTACAGAAACAAAGCTTCGTTCCTAGGAAAGAATTAATTGATTTATATTCTGTCATACACTCAGAAACTTGCACTTATGTTAAAACACAAATGTAAGCAGATATACACACTGACTCCAGATTTCCTTTGCTCTCCTACAGGATTCTACCGCTGTGACCCCAGTGAATCTAACAGTCGACCCTAAAGGATACTTCCTGTATTGGACTGACCAGAACAAGGTGAGACACAACACCCACATACCCAATTTAACCATTTTGGCCTGGCCAACACTTGAAACTTGTGTTCCTAAAGGTCACCTGAAACCCTCTCTCCTCTCCCAGTGTTGTAATTCTTAGGGTTTACCTCTTATCCAAATAATCATCAACTTCACCCTTTTTTAACAGACATCAGATCCCCGCTCGCTCACCTGCTGCAATTCAATGCTGCATATGTGTCTTTCAACACAAATGAGTTTAAGCCTGCAAGAAAAAATTTATAGTGTGCAAATGTGACAAATTCTTTGAGCATACCAGTGCTAGCTGACACTCAGTGTGCAAAACAAGCTCAGTGTGCAAAACATTCTAGTAGCAGCTTTTTTTAGCAAGTGCTGAAGGTTGTTGTCACTAGTTAAAATGCCAAAGTGAAACTTGTGTTATTGGGTTTGTATGCTCTGTGCAAACTGGGTGGGAAACAGGCTTTAACACAAAACTGCTGTCTGACACTGTTTATGAGGTAAAAGAAGCATCACTCTGTAACTGTTGAAAAATCAGTCGACCGTGTGCTTCTGTGGTTCTAGCTCCATCAGAGTGATGTCTTGTCGAGTAAAGATCTCAGCTGACATCAAGTTCTGCAGTCAGGATTTCACAGTTTAAAATTTTATTAATACCATTTCAATAATTCAAGCACTTCATGCCTGGGAAGTGGCTATATTACCACAGCAAAGCTATCATTGTCCACACACTTCATAGGCAGTGGCTTGAAACTATGCAACTTTATTATGTTGTACTGTCATTACAGTCATGCTGTACTCATTACCATGGCAACACTATTACATTTCTGTGGTTAGGTGCCCTGGCTGTAATTATCATAGTTCAGCAGTCAGAATATCACAGCTTAAAATTTTATTCATATGTGAATAATTCAAGCACGTTAACTTTTAGTTCTGAAAGTATTCATAAAAAATTGAAAAATGATGTGTGCCAAAGTGAGTATAGGCTTTAAGTGTGTCAATGTGACACCTTTTGCGTTTATGTATATTTCTTTTTATTATGTATACTGAACATCTTTAGCACCAAGATTTATTTGAGGAATGATGAGGTTCAGTGTTACTGGTTTTCATATTGTAGCAACAGGTTGTGAAAATCATTTAGCGTGCCTTTCAACCTGCAGGTTTTGGGAGATTTAGTTATGTAAAGTTTAAGCAACTTTCATAAGTTGAAGACTAAACATTAAGGGCATTGAAATAACTTAAATTAAGCAAATTTCCCATGCCTGTCCTTTGGTCAGTCTCAAGTACACAGTAGGTATTAGACTTGCTTATTACTAAGGAGCGTGGTCAAAAAATATATCTATATTTGGATCCTCAACAGTTTGCACTCCTTAATTATTGTTTTTGTTGAACATCAAATTTACACAGTGCTATGAGGTACATGATACAACATTGATATTCTTAGACTGTACACTTGCACTTATATTGTATGATTGTCCAGTGCGAGACATCAGTTAGTAGTTTGCACTGCACTGTGGTATCAGCACAGCCAGGACTAACCTTTTCTGCTATTCACGCTGCATATTTATCCTGGGGCTCGTTGTACTTGGAGCCTGTAATTCATCAAACAGTGGTTTCCCTAAAATAATTGAGGAAGCTTGTGTTTTTTCATAGTGCAGTATCTAGACTACATCAAAGTGTAAGAAGCTTTGCTGTCAACCAGCTTTTGAACTCCCCAGTGAATGGCAATGAGAAGGTAGTCTAGCGAAACACCAAATTATCTTCTGTTCTTCAAATGGCTGAAAGCAGGTGTCATCAGCAGAATGTGCATCTCCAGGCACAATTGGAAAGAGAAAATAAAATGGACCTTTGTGTTTACACACTGTACACAACATTATCTTCCTTTGTCATCCAGGTTGGCTGTCAGGAAAGTGATTTCTACAGTACTTGAATGGTATTGTCATAGAAAGTTATAACACTTCAGGCTTGGGAAGCTGCTATATTATGACAGGAATAGTGTTATTTATCCACATGTTTCTTAGGCAGTTTCTTGAAGCTATGCAACTTTATTATGTCATTGCATAAATCACTACTCAGTACTCATTATATGGGAGAGAGAGACAATTGCAAATCTGGTTGCAATTATAGAGCAATTATTAGATTATTAGGAAGGAACCACTTCGCCTCCATAACTGTGTTGACATGAAAATTGGGACAGACAGACTCAAGCAGGATTAAACATATACAGTTTATTAGGCAATTGCAACATTGTGGTGCATAATATCATGTCTATATTTGTTTTTTTTTTTCTTTTTCTGTTTTCTATTGCCAAACGTGTTTGAGTCTGAAGCTAAAAATCACTTGTAATGCGCTTTTCTCTTATTGGTTATCATATTTGAATTTGTGACTGACAGCACTGACCCATCTTTCTCTCATGTTTCGTAGGGCACCTATCCACTCTAAATTTAGCAATTAAAAGGCAGTGTTGGAAAAGATGGAAATTTGAACTGCTGCACCTGCAGCGCTTAACTTGACACCTGTGAGAATATTCCATTGTACATTGTGTTTTTTCTGTGCTAAAGTCATCACTTTCATAACAACCAGGTACAAGTTTGTGAAATTTAAGATATTAGATGCTATCACGGGACGTAACCTTTCCAAGCACTTAGACTCAGTTTAACATTAAAACATGTCCATAACTAGCAGTGGCTTTCCCAGTCTGGCCAAGTTGTTGTTTGCTCTGTATTTTTTGACTTACCACTTGAGTGCAAGTTTCTTTATCCTCTAAAGAGTTTAAAGAACAGTGCCTCTGTTCTTTAAACTCTAGTGCCAACTAGATGTAACTTGATGTATGTAATGTGTTTTCATTTTGTTGTTGTTGTTCTTCTGTGTAACTGTATCAACAACAGCAGTCAGAGGTAGACTAATTAATAGCTACCATTGATTTGGTTTGCTTAGATGAGGGTATTTCACTGCAGCCATAGCAGAGCATAGACAGGAGTACTGACCGAGACTTTACCTTTGTACCCACATAGTCATACACCAACAGGCACATACACATGGTATTTATGAGTGTACAATGCAGCTGTTGGCAGCCTGCTATAAATTAATAGGCTATACATTATGTGGAGAAATAGAAGATGTCTTCAAGGCATATATACAGTTATATTAAACAAATGAGGAAATACTTGATTTCAGGAAGGAGAGAGGCATATAAAAACAATTCAAAGTCCGCTGCTGATGTCTGTGTGTCTGTGGTCTGATATAACAAGCACTGTGTGTAATTCTCCACTAGGAGAATTGAGACAGGCTCTCTGGCATCAATTCGTCATTATTTCCTGTGCCTCTGTCAAAAGGCGAGGATTTTGAATGATGAGACTTCTGTGTGTGTGTGTGTGTGTGTGTGTGTGTTTACATGTGTGGGTGTCTGTTCTGTCTCTCAGCATTGAGAGCAGTCCTGCCGCACACACAATGACTCAAATTGATACCAAGTACAGCCCAGACAAAACTCTATTAGGGCAGAAAGAAAAGCACCTGCTATATTTCTCAGTGCCAAAGTCAACTCAAAAGCATGTTTGTATGTGTTTAGAAAGATGTCTCATGTTTTCACTCACGTTTATTCCTGATGGTATTACACATCTGGCCAACAGACCAATTTAAACAACCTATGATGTTCTATCTAGTTATGTTAGATGGCCTGCAGAGTAAAAGCATTCCTCACATTCTTCAGAAGCACAGCTGCACTGTATTCGGTATGCCCACCATTCCTACTTTCAAACAGACACTGATGGATACATGTTTTTAGGATTGTGTGTGTTTTCTGTTATCTGGTGGCGCTGAGTAGCTTAATATTTAAGAAGTTATTCTCTTAAAGAAGAAAAAAAGATTATTCAATATATTTGTTAAAATGACCTTTTGACTCATGCTATGTAAAACACAATTTTAACAATATTAAAAGTATATGTCAGAGGTGGGAACTAAAGTCATATAACTTTTGTTTGATTTAGTTAAGCTCAGAAATCACAGAAACCTAGTAGCAAAATGTGAGGTTTGACAAAAAATGGTAATTTGAGGCTAACATTATCTAATGTTATGGTAATGTTACGTAACATTAGTAATTAATTACCTTTGCATGATATAAACTCAAGTCTACATTAGAGTCGTATTCTTAACAGAATCTTTTACAATCAATAATCCATTTGGTGATGTCTAACATTATCCATATGTCTTAGACTAACATTTCCACTGTTCCTAATTCCATGACTTGCTTATGACTCGTATTAGAGTCAGGACATTCAATTGGGACTTTCAAAGCAGTGACGTATGTATTATGTTGGTGTGTTAAGGATTGATTGAGATAGAGAGACGTAATAGTAATGACTTTATTTGCCATCAGGCGATGCGTTTTTCTGTTCGATCTTGCAGTGGATTTCAGCCATGTTTAAGGTCAAAAAAGCAGTTTACATTTGACAGCAGAAGACACTCAGTGTCAGATTTGTTTAAGCATGATGCTTTTTGCCTTTTCTTTCTGGCTAGCCTTTTAGTTGGTGACTCAAGACTCAAGGATTCCTTTAGTTTCATCTTGATGTCTTTGTTATAGTCACAGTAGGTTCACAGTAAGGCATCACCATGAAAAACAGTGTTCTGTGGAAGCACTGTCAGAAGTCTAATAGGATACTTTTATTGATTCTTGAATGAGTCTGTCAGTGTAATCATGGTGACTTAATAATGGCAGCAGCTCAGGAGATGAGCTGCGACTCCCTGGATCCAGAGGTGAGCTTAATTCGATTTTTCTGTTCCGTCTCTGCACTAATGCAGAGAGAGAACAGGTTGAAATCTTTGGACGCGTACCAAAACAGGGGCTTGAACAACGCTACTCTTGTTGAAGAAAGTTAATATAGTCTGATAGAGTTGAAGGGTATTACAAAATCTCCCCTTTTCCTCTGTGGATGGAAACAGGTGCAGACTGTGCAGACTCTAGTGTGACGTGAGCTCTGCCTCTATCTCTGCACACTGTTGTGTTTTTAAATAGGGCACTGCTATGTAAACTCCTGCAGTCATAACTCTCCCATGTTTGTATGTGTTTGGTTCAGAGTCCATTTGGTCAGCTTTTTATGTTTCTGCATGTTCTCTCATTCACCTTGAAAGACCTGGTGTTTTGAATACACACATACCCACATGCACATGCACGACGTGCAAACAGCACAGACGCATACACAGATGGAAATGAAACTTAACAACTGTGATAATGGTAACAGTAACAATGAGATTAATAGTAAATTATTTCAGCTCAGTGTAAATGAGTACCATGCAGTGACCTTATGTCAACATGTTCTTACCCAACATTAGCAATTCATTAACAACAGCATCCGAAATATTGTAGATAAAGACGAACAAACCCCATAGTTATGAATCATCAAAAGTTGGTTATTGTTCAAACGTATTTCCCACAGCTATAAAATAACAATCCTCTTGTGGTGAGGTGCTTTCCCTTTTTAGAGAAAATGTGGACGATGCTTAAGAACAGGGAACTGGAATACATTTATTCAGAGCCTTGCAACAACAGGACTTTGGAGTTTTGTTACAGCTTGTATCTGTGTTTTAGAAACAGGCAATTACATAGTTTTGTTAAATTGCTTTTAATGGCATACTGGTAAATTTGTAAACCTGCTGCTTTGAGCATATGATGGTTTGGTTTCTACTTAAAATGAGTTTGTGAAATGTATTTCCCACAGCTATAAAATAACAATCCTCTTGCAGTGAGCTGCTTTCATTTTTTAGAGAAAATGTAGACTATGCTTAAGAACGGGGAACTGGAATAAATTTATTCAGAGCCTTGCAATAACAGTACTTTGGAGTTTTGTTACAGTTTGTATCTGTGTTTTAGAAACAGGCAATTACATAGTTTTGTTAAATTGCTTTTGATGGCATACTGGTAAATTTATAAACCTGCTGCTAAGCTTATGATGGTTTGGTTTCTACTTAAAATGAATTTGTGAAATGAGGCAGGGGTAGCCTAAAAATCTCAGTGTTACTTTACATCATCCATTACTTTAATGAAACAAGTCACTAAGTAACCATTTCTGCTTTACACTATATGGTTGACTGCTTTATATTTCCCTTGATAACCATCAATCAGCCTGGGATATTTAGACCCTGCTCATTTGACCACATTTACATACCAGTCAAGCTTCAGGTAACAGACTCACATGTGTCAACACACATATCAGCCAACTCAGTGCACGCATACACAAATACACAGTCACACGTGTAAGCACCTGCAAACCCACACATACACCAACATTCCTGCAATGTCCAACAGGGAACAGGTGCTTCTTTGGTAAGTTAAAAATAATTTTGGTTCTTGTTGGTTGAGCCTGCTTTCAAGGGGAGGAGCTATGCACCACCGAGAGGTAGACTGACTCAGTCAAATTAAAAGGCTTTTGAATTAGTTGCCAGGGTTGCCAAGGGACGGCACACACCGTGGAAATGTCCCATTGTCTTTCAGCCCCTGCTCATATTGTGGAGAATGTTGCCACTTTGAAAGTGATATCAGTGTTTCCTTGTGTGTGTGTGTGTGTGTTTTCTGTGGTTACAACATAAGGTTAAATGCTGTCTCTCTAAAGATTGTTGGTTTTGCAGTGTGCCAATTTCAGGACATTGACTGGACAAGCGTCAGCATATGGCAATGAATGATGTTCAGAAAGTAAAGACAGTCCTCCCTGAGCCAAAACCAGACTCACACAGTTGTCAACTGGTGTGCATGGGACATTTCTGAATGAGCTGTGACTTGACCTAATCCAGAACACGAGTAAGGCTGTTTTGGGTTCATATTAAACCGTAACACACTTGATGTAGAAACACACATTCTGCAGTCTTCTCTCTGTCATAGCAGAGTTCACACATCTGTTTCCCCAACACAGCAATTTTCTGTGATTACTGAGGCTGCTGCTCTTCTACCTCTGTCAGCACTATATGGGAGAGAGAGACAAGGCATAAATCTGCAGCCAATCTACTAAAAGTGAATTGTGACCTCTGCCAAGTTATAGTCTGGCACGCAGAGGCCCTATTTAATCTTACCAGTATAGAGAGAGAGGGAGACACAGAGCAAAAAAAAAAGAGATGGTGATCATGATGAAGAAAATGACTTAGGTCACATGCCCATTGTTAGCTGTGCTATGGAATCAAATCAATGAATGAGTTACTTTCATGGGTTATGGGTATTTGGTGGAATAATGTAGGCTGGCATTTCTTTTTGGCTTGTAGGAGACTGGACAGCAGGCATATGGAAATTTAATTATACTGATAAACATTGCAGAATTATTTTTAAAAATTCCTAAAATTATACAGCCTCCAATTTATTTTCATGTATTAGTACAGTTAATTATTACACTGGAAGTCATTTTTTGTGCATTCATTCATCTTTTGTTCTAAATCTTCTTTTAAATGGCCCGGCCCTGTTAATTATACCAACCCTGACTTGACAGTTGCTAGTGGGACCCTGCGTGTGAAAGCATGCTGTGTCAGTCAATATACAAAGTTTGAAAATACCAGGAAGGCACTGAGAATCTGTATAGGCATACAGTAATGTGTAGTGGATGACATTAAAAATTTTTGAAATTCTAAGTTACAGCTGTCATTTCAACTTAACTTTTGGGAGGTAACACAAGTTCATATCTGTAGGTGACAGTTGATGGAGTTATTAACATATGATTCTGCTCTGTACTGTAGGCACATAAACTGTTGCAGCTGTTGGCTTGCATACAGATTATGTACAGAATTCAGGTCACAAACTGAGCCCAAGCTCTGTCTCAAATGTCTAATGCGTCTGTCCCGCATAGGTGATAGAACATGCTTTTCAGATGACAAGTGTAAAGTTAACCATAGTTACTTAGCACTACAATTCCTGACAGGGTTAGGCTTTCTGCAGGTACGCTAAAACTGTTGTCATTGCAGTGTTTAAATATTATGACACATAAGCCAGACACCCTCTACAGTGTTATTTGGGAAGAGCAAATGTTCCTACAACAAAATGTAAATGTAAAACAAGGATAGCTTCTTTTTTTTTTCCATCATGCGGTTTTTATTAGGTGCTATGAACAACAGCTTGACTCAGAGCGCTGGTCCTAAACCAAATGAATGTAAACTGTTGAATCTGATCTGAACTGTATAGAAGAACAGTGGTCTGCTGTATATGTGTGGAGTTGACTTTGTAGAGCGAATCTGTCTTTGTTAGAGCTTAGAGTCAAAAGCAGAAAAAGAAACGTGTTGAAAGAAGAAAAGCTTTGCCAAACTCTTTTGGATTAGCAGTTCCTGAGTGACTTTAGAATGGTTTCTTTACGCTCGAGTTACCCCTGTTTTGCTCTTTGAATTCTGATTAGGACTTCGTTTCCACTGCACTGTGCTCATCTAGGGGTAAACAAACACATGCTCAAGCTGGCAAGCATGCACACACACAAAGTAACACCAAGGAGGAGGTGCAGGAGGGATGTGGTTCTGTTCATTTCCTCTCCTGAACAACTGGAGTTCGTTCACAAAACTTGGAGTCGCAGTTCCGGAAAGAGGACTTTTTAGTCCATTTAGTGCCTCTGGGCTGATTAAAGGCTCTGCTGGGGCCAGTGTTCAGTGTGAAGCTCAGCGCCTGAGCTGAGTCTGCCAGGGTAACGGAGGTGACTTAGCAATAGCACCAGCTCTGACTAAGACACCCTGGATTGAAATGATAAGCCTACCCAATTACATGGCTTTTAAATGATGATGGTGCAGCAGCAATTGAAGGATAACAGTTAATAGTAGCCCACACTCAGTATTAACAGTCAGTGTTGTACAGACGGTGGTGAAAAATAACAGGGGCACCTTAAAATACAATGAAGTCCTAGACAAATAAGTCATCTAATGCATTACATCCTTTGTGAGATTGAAAGGTCACTGATTCAACTATGTTTTGTTTGCATTAACATTTGTTATATGGTAAGACCTTTATCTTATTTTGTCCACAGTCTCTATTTACTTTCTCACTCTAGCAACCACTGGCTCTGAACAAAATGCTGACTCTGAATACTCAGACTGATGTTTAAATGGTATAATAATTGTAGTGTACACCTATCATTAGCACTGGTGCTAATGCCCACAAGGAATAAACATGTTGTGTTCTGCCCTTGATGTTGCCTTAACCAGAAGTTTGGGACTGCTGATATTTTTAAAGTGTTTTTTATGTGTTATAAATAGCTCATATATAATATTTTTTGGGGTATTTGTGTCTCAGTTTGCATTTGGTACCCTTAATTAACTCCTAAAAAGTGCATAAAGTGAAAATCCTATTTGTGCTTTTAATTGCATGATACTAATATCCTTTTCCCCATCTTAAATAATAATTTCATTGCTGTGGGCTTCAGTAAAGCTATTACCTGATATAAAACTGCACAAAATGTGTGCTTAGCTCAGAATTCAAGATTCATACCCAACACATTTTGATAGCCCTGGGTTGTAAATGTCATGCTAGAGTTATTCACAGATAACTGCAGTTACATTATAGGCAGGCAATATTTAATATGTAAAAATGTTTATTTTATTTTATTTTAATTTGTCATAAATGAATTTATAATAAAATAGGTTGCATAATATACTTATTGTTAGACAGTTAGACTCATGCAGCATGATGTACTACCAGCAGACGACAGCTCATTTTGGCCTAACCAAAGGTGCTCGATCTGACTGCCTGTTTAAAAAAAAATGACAACAGTGAAAAGAGGATGATTAAGCTTCTCATTGTCTCATGGGTCCAGGTATTTATAACATTTATGCTGGCCCATTTCTCCGCTACTTATTCAAAACTGATTTCTATCGTATTGCTTTCTTTTATTTGACATGGTTCACACAGAATACAGTTTGGCACTGAGTTCTCAGTACTTGTGTGACAGAGGTGTAGTACCCAGTCACAAAGCACATACAGTTTGCTGAGTGGAAAATGAAGAGTGAATGAAGAAAGAGAGACCAAAATTATGACTTCAATACCAATACCTGCTTAAATATCTCGATAACGATACCACAAAAAAAAAAAAATAAATGTAATGGAATTATAGATGTCAGTATTATGGAGACTGTGGAAAAAGGGCCATAAAGCAACAGGAGTGAATTATGTTTGTCACAGTATCTAACTAAGAAATAGTCGGTTGCCTTTAATTTCCTCGTCAAACTCCAATGCTGAAAAAAATCATAGTCCTTTCAGCTGGCAAATGTTATCTGTGACATTTGCTAATTGCTGACCTCTTGCTTTTTAAATTATTAATACAAATAGGCATGTCTGTCAGCGAGGTGCTTCGCCAAGTTTGACGTGTTAGCTCCTTTGGTTTGTGTAGGTTTGAAACATCTTTTACCGATTGGCTTCGCAGTTACCCTGAGTGTTGGCTACATAAACGAAATAGTGCCGTGCTTCACTTCATACATCTGCTTTGTCTACAAGACCACTTGTAGTTGCAGCCTGCCTCTTTTTTACCATGAAAGCTGCCAGCCGTTTACAGAGAGAAATATGAGAATAAAAACATTAACACACCCACTGTGCCTGGAGTGGAGGCAGAGCACTTCGCGCACACACACACACACACACACACACACACACAGCGCTGTCCACTGTCACACAACTTGGAATATGCTGTTCTTATTACAACTGTCCTGGGTACCATTTTTAATGGAGTATTGCGATACCTTTCTAGTATTGGTGTACTGTGCAACCCAAATAGAGACTTACCTTAGATAAGGATGATTTTAAAAAATGACATGCACTACAGGTAGCCACCTCTATTTCATGACGTTCAGATGTTTTTTTTTTTTTCTTAATGAAATGACAGTTTTTGTACTTCTGTATTAATTGATGTTAATATTCCTTTACTAAGTTACATTATTGTCTTAAAACACCAGAATCATTGTATCACATGCAGTAAAAAAGCAGAATCGAATGTGAACCTTGAATCTACCCCATGAAATGTTAGAAGGCTCTTTAGCTCGTGCTCTGGGCCCGCAGGCAGCAGTGTTTGCTGGTGTTTGGAGTTGTCATTCTGACACAGCCATGATTTGAATAGATTTAAATGTGCAGCGGAGTCCAGGCTGTGGTTGTAGCTGTCAGTTAGATATTTGCATAGCTGAGAATGAACTGAGCCTTCGGTTGAGTTCTGCATCACAACACAGCTGAACCAGTCAGTGTCAGCTTGTTTACGCTTGTTTCTTTTTTGCTCTGCACCAGTCCGGCAGTGCCACAAAGCTGAACAGTTGCATGCAGTGCACAAGAGTCATGGAAAAAGTGCACGATGTCAGATTAAGAATAACCACTGTGAGAAAGAAATTAATCCTTGCTTCTGCTGTGTCATATCAAGGCCACTATGACGTTATCATCACAGCACTAAGTTTCTACGTGACAGAGAAGAACAAGACTAAAAAATTTTCACATTTTAAGTCTCTCCTTATTTAATGGTAGCATTAATGGTGTTGCTCTTGGTTGTACACGAGCACTGACAAAGGTAGCTGTGGGAATAATAAAGAAATGCAGCCAGCCTTGCCAACATTCATGCTCATGCACACCTGAGCGGTCTCTGTGTAAGGTGGGCTGTATTTCTGGAGTGTCTGTTCTGGAAAGTTACAAAAAATTGATGGATGAATTGATGCAGTGGGTGTCAGACGCCATCCACAACCTTGTACGATCCTTGTATAAAAGCTGTCAAATGAAAATTTCAGTTTGTGAGTCATTTTTCTTATCTCTAATAAACACCATGTGAATGCTGTTGTGTGTCTTCATGAGATGACGGCTGGACACTGACTGTTCTGGTTACCAGTGAATAAAATATGTAGATGTGTTAAAGGCTCTGGTTCGTTTGTTGCAGTGTGATGACCTGACATTTGGACTGTGGGTTAGAAATCAGGGTGCTCTTGGCCACGGTAGTTTATAGATCTCAGATAACCGTCTCTGAGAATGATGGAGTGCTATCACCACAGGTCAGGTGGGATGAATTAAATCTCTGTCATTGATTTGCTCTGCTAGTTGTAGTTACACTAAGTCGATTACAGTGGAGAACTTAACATTTAAACAGTGCTGTTTCTATTATAACGAAGTTTAGAATTCATGAGGACTGTTTTATGAATCAACTGGTACACAGAGTGACTGACTCCCTTTGCTTCCTCCATTCCCTTCCTTCCACTTCAAACATTAACCCGGCCCAGTTGCCATGACAATCCAATCCGTGCAGCTTGTTTTTTGATGCTGCAAAGTACTCAAAACCCTGCTGCTGAGATTTGACTGCCATCACTGTACCCAGCCAGGTGGCTCCTTTCCTCAGGGAGCCTTTTCAAATAAAGGCATTCAGCCAAAAGACTTTGAAGTCCCACTGTAGAAAAGCTCTCAATAAGAGAACACATGACTTTCCTATTCCATCCCAGGCTTTGACTGGGGAATAACCTCATATTACTCATCAGTTTGTTCTGATATTAAAGCTGCTAAAATATATCCAAAAAAGTACTAAAAGATTTAAACCTAATGGTTAAAATTGAATGTTCAAAAAGCTTCTTGACTGTAACCACCTCAACTAACACCCTGAACCTTGGACAGATTTTCAGTTATAAATTTAAAAAAGGGACGGACAAATGTTGTAAATACCTGGCCGGTACTTTATTTCTATTGCTGATGCCCATGCTGTGGGACAAATAAAGGATTATCTTATCTTAGATTATTTTAGATTATCTTATCTTATCAATTCTTATCAATTCTTATCGTATCTTCACACTCACTGTTGTATCTATAAGTAATATGGAGTCACCAGCCCACTTGATTTTCTGTATTGGTCTTGGTACTGCTGGAGGAAAGCCAGGTATTCAAAGAATTATTAAACTTTGATTCAAAGGCTACATAGAAGAAGAATACATCTCTTTTGTTAAGCAATTAGATAAAATTTTTATTTTGGGTCTTTGACTGTGCAGTGTAGTTCAGAAGTTCACCCAGTAATGAAGTTCTTCCAATTCTTTTTTCTTCTCTTTCATGTACAGTGTGGCTGAGAACAAAAATGATGAAAAGTGCAATTAAAGGAATATTAAACTCAGAATTGCACGTCTTACATTAGTCCTTTCTCCTTTGAAGAAAGCTGTGAAGTTGACAAAAGTCAAAGTTAGCTTTGACATCAAAATTGTTTTGTTATTGAAGAGGTGGAGTAAAATGTCCAGTAAACCATTACATAATGACATATTTTCTTTAAAACCATTTAATGAACAATACAAAAAAAATCATGAAAATCTTACACAACAAGCAACAATAGCACATGGTGCCTATATGCTGTAGATGGCATTAGGCACTACACAGTGGATGTTAGTCAGAAATCATTAAAATATATGCATCACATTCAGTAAAATGACCCCACATATACCCTAAAGGTTGTATCTGAGTTAATAAAAAGATTATCTGTTTCCTGTTCAGAAATGTTGAAGAGACTTCAAGTAGCTCAGTGGTTTCATTATGCTAATAGAAAGATAACACAAGGTCTCTTTAAAGTCACAGAGTATTGATTGAACATGATGAGCCTCTTCAGGCCTCATTGTATCATGTTTGTTCTCATATCACTGTACGTACAGTAACTCACTGCATTAGTTTTTAAAATCATGTTAATATTGTCATTTGTTTTTCTCCCCGTCTCTGTTCTTTCACTCTCTTCCGC
The DNA here is from genome assembly GCF_900324485.2 of Mastacembelus armatus. Classification (NCBI taxonomy): domain Eukaryota; kingdom Metazoa; phylum Chordata; class Actinopteri; order Synbranchiformes; family Mastacembelidae; genus Mastacembelus; species Mastacembelus armatus. Next base: position 9,544,428 of record NC_046656.1, read on the forward strand.
TCACTTGATGTTACAATCAGGTTTTTCCATATTCATTGAAAGGCCTCAATACATTTTATTTAATTTATTTTGCTGGAGGAATCAGGCCAGTGGATGGCTCGCACTCAAGTCCCATTTGCTAATAAGGCAATTACAGGCTTTTTGCTTTCGAACAGTTTCCAGTGCACATAAATGAATGACCAATGGCTCAAGTGGGTGACTGGAAATAAGAGGTTTTTAACTCTACTTCAGAGAGTCAGATGTTATGTGATCAATCTGATACTAAGTATAAATAATCACAGAGAGCAAAGAGTAAGTTTTATTTTGCCTGGCCTTGTTAATCATTTACAAGCATGTTAGAAAGGGTTGCATAGCTTTTGTTATTTAATCTCTTTCACAGATTTCACTTTATACTATTATTCTTTGATGCAGACTAATCGAAATAATTACATTAGATGAGATTGTGATGTTTAAGAGGGCTGTAATTCCCACCAGCCAGGGGTTCCTGGGTTTTCATGCCACCCTGCTGCTTTTGATTTTAAGCTGAATTCCTTTGTACTCTGTAGCAATTATCTGGCTGCTGTCTCTCCATTTCCAAATGTTAATGTCAGAGAGCTTATTAGCAGCAGGGGCTGAGGAGCTCATTTTGGCTTTTATCGCAGGTTATTAACATTTCTACATACATACATCTGCAAACTAAATAAAAGTTAGAAAAACAATTGTTACGGCCAAATAAAGAACACGAAGGGGTACCTCAACAGCAGACATTTCATTTCAAGCCTGCATCAACACTGCCAGACATGTTTAGGCTCTGTAGTGTTCACACTCAGGCACTTTAACCACTATAGCAGTGTAATACATGTAGTATTTTACATTACAGACATGACCTGTCACCTCAGTGCTTTTTAACTGGTAAATAGTATTAGAGTAAATTTAGAAAGTTTTCTGCCAAGCAATCACTCTTGTTGATCCCCAAATTCCCCTCACTGTTCTATTTCTGCTCAAGCAAATAAATGTGTCACAGATATGGGTCAGCTGCCTTTCTTTCCCCACTTAAGTCAATTCAATTTGGTGGAATGATAAGAAGGTATCAAATTTAAACAGCTTGGAGGTGCTCTGCGGCAAGACACGAAGCGCAGCTGTCTGCCATGCTTAAAATACCAGCTCCTCTCCGAGAGTCTTCCTCGAGAGAGTTACATGACAGGAGGGAGAGGAACAACACCTGGCCCGTCAGAATAGCGGAAGAGAGGCACACGGAGAATTAGATTTCATCAGTACATTAGCAGGCAAACTAAAGCTGAGGTGGCTGTGAAACCCTTTAGACAGATTTTCTTCACTTTCTGTATTCTCTTTGCATTGCTGGATCAAATGCTTTTAGGACCTGTTGACAAACACACATAATTGCTTGTGGTTTCTTTGACAGGAAAGACGATAAAAAGGCACTTGGTTTCAGAGTAGCGGTAGGTTGGGAGTAGAGCTTGACAGATACATCAGCATGGCTGATTATACACGCTAATTTGCTGCCTGATTTATGTGTTTTGCTCTCTAATGATGCTGCCATTACGGTGGTGGCACAGTTGAACTAAATGCAGTTTGACTGACAGTGGAAGCAAAGATGTTTGGATCAACCAGTTGGCAATCGTCTCCTCTGACAGATGATAGTAGACTGTTTTAATGAGGCCCTGGCAGAAAGACATCATTTGTGTCACAGCACGGGTAGTTCTTGTAAAATATTTCACTCTTCTGCCCAGGGGATTTGATTGCCAATGGTTTTATTTTACTAAATACTTCAGAGATGAGGGTGATCATTCATTGTCCATCGCAACCTCAGGCAGGTTGACTCCAGGAACACTTGAGGCTTGGCAACAATTCAAAAATGATGAATGGCAACTTCTGACTTTAGACACTTCAGATTCGCAATCCATGTTTTCTTGCATGGACTACATAATTTAATAAAAATTATAAATGCGAAAGTGAAAGCACTCAGCTCAGACACACTGCAGCCAGATACTGTTGGCTGGATCACTAGGGCTGAATAAAAACATTGTTTTTCCAGTTATTGCTGAGTTTTACTTGAATAATCAGATGTTGATTCTTAAAATACCTAGATCAGTCTTTGCATTTGCACCTTTTGCACCAAGTTGATTGCATTTATCTTTTTACTGATGTTCTTTGTTTGCTTGATTTTGTTTGTTTTATCTTTATCGAAGTTAGTTTTAATAAGGAGACAAATGCTTTATTTGACTGCTGTTATGTTGCCATTGCCTCAAAAATACAGTATCTGTGTACCTCTCTTCCAGAGAACTGATGTATTTTAAATCTTCTCTTAACATGTTATTTTATGATTTAAGTGGGTATTTAAATAAACTGTTCAGATGCTATTGTGGAAATAGCACTGAGAATTTTGAAACACTCAACTTCGAAAATTCACGCTGGTATTTGTGTATATCATATATAGGAAAGTTTTTATTTTTACACTTGTTCTTATCAAACTGCTGAAGTTTAAGAAGGAGTGAAACCTCTGGAGGGGAGGGCTGATAAGCAGAAAGGATGTTGGGATGAAGAGGCACAGACAGACAGAGGGAGAGGGATAGACAAAGCCTGGAGAAATAGAGTGAAAAATACATTTCTCTTAGCTGTCTGCTTTGTCCTCACTTCAAAGGGCCCATAGATTGCACTTATAGGAGGTGTCTAAATGAGGTGATGTGAAAGATGAGAGCGAGAGCTGTGCTCTATCTGCCACAGGCAGAGTTTGTCAAAGGACCTGAATGGAGAGCTCCGCAATATGCACACACAGCCACAGAGATGTAGTGTGGTTGAATGTACCTTTTAGCCATTGCTTGAATACCAAGAATTCCTTTTGTGTGAAAGATGCAGTGAGTTATGTGCTCTGAATGAAGAAGAGTATTAGGATGTGGGGCACAGATGCACAGAGGGAACAGAATTTTTATAACTCAGTAGAAAGAAGGTTAAGACCTTTGCTCGTATTGTGCATACAAGTGTACAAGTGGATTATAGAGTGTGAGTAGGTTAGTTTCCATATGTACTATAGCAAGGTTAGCCAGCGCTGATCCAGGTGTGTTTCTGACATTCAGAAGCTGTAAGGGCAGGGATAGTTGGAAAACAAGCAGGGCAATGGCTCTCAACCTCGTCTACCCTCGTATTATAGAGTCTGTATCTGGCCTTTAATTATCTTCATTCATCCATTCTGGGGATTTTAAGAATAAGAACAACCCACAGTGTGCCTGAAGGAAGCCACACGGGCGGAGGAGCAGACTTAAATGGTCTGGAGGAGTGAGGATAGAAGAAGATTCAGGAAGGCAGAGGTGTGGTGTGTTAGAGCGCACATGTGTGTGTTTCGGTGAAGGGATCACACCAGACAAGCTGTGAACTGTCAGCCACTGTCACAAAGGCTGCTGTTAAGATACAAGCAGACAGCAGGGATGCATGGAGGGAGGGAGGATGAGGTGGAACAGCGGAGGCAGACGTCCAGGGACAGAGGACGGGCGAGACGTGTGAGAAAGAGAGGCACAAGTCCAAGACAGTGGGGGAAGAAATGGACAAGAGAGGACAGAGCAAGTGAGGGAACGCGGAGGGTGGAGCAAAAATTCAGCCAGAAGCATAACAAAGACGGAGAGAGACAGGGAACAACAGAGGATGATGGACAGATCAGGGAAGCGGCTTCGCGTTCCCTGTCAGCCCACTCAGTTCTGCTATCTATCAGAGAAGAGTACACTCCCTCCAGCATCCCTCACTACACTCCATCCGTCACTGTGTATATGAGAGTGTGTCTTCCACAAGTTGATTGGTCTAGCACGCTCCAAGGAAAATGGTGGCCAGAGTGAGCTCAAGAGCCGGTCACACCATCGCTCTCAGTCCCTGAGTGTTTATAGTGACTGAACACAGTAGACACTGCAGATTGATGATAGAGATGAGTCAGAGTTTGTGTGTGTATATGACTATAGACTCGTGTTTGGAAGCATGTGGTGTGTGTGCAAGCATGGATGTGCGTGCTGATGTATAGAACAAAGCTTCCAGCAGCCTTTATCTCAGTGCTGGTTGTTTTGTGGAGCATGTCGGCAGCTGATATCCACTATCAGCCACAGCCACGCTCCTCCATCGCTCGGCCTCAGTATTTTTGTCCTATATAGCCATTGCTCCCTCACGCCTTCCTCACTGCCTCTCCTCTTTTTTTCACTCTCACAGATCTGTAATCCCTATGTCCTCTCCTCCTCTGTATGACCCTGAACCCATCTTAAACCGATTACCAAACTCACGTCATCCCACATATTTAGAATTCAAGTCACGTTTTAATGACTTTGTTACGTGCAGTATATATTTCTAGTTGTCTTCAGTCACCCCATTGAAAAGACAGATTTACATTTCTATTTCTACATTTCTGTGTTACTTACAAATGAGTGTATAGTGGAATTGAAATAACAGTAAATCCAGCAACACAGATTATTGACATGTGTGGTTAATAAACCTAAAAAATGACATTAATAAGGCAAGTATTTCTGGCTTAAGAGCATTACTTGAATATACAAAACAAACACAAGCAGAAAGAAGTGACTCTTAAAGAAAAGTACATAAAAACTAGTTTATACTCATTAGACTGCACAACAGCACATCAACCACATTTTCTTACACTTACCACCACTCTTGTATCAAGTGTCCAACTACATTTAAAATGTTACTCTGAAACTGGGGACAGATAAAACTGGAGTTTGCTTCAAGATGCTCGAGGGGACGTTGGCATGTTGGCTTGAGAAATGTTGGAGACATTTCTGCAGACTTTTGCAATAAAATTTAGTATCATCCCCAAACTAGCAATGTTTGAACATCTCTTTGAGTGGCTGCAGAACACTTTGCCTGAGGGATTGCAAGTTTGGAATCTGTTTTACACATTTATATTGGAGGCCTGTTTTTTATTCATAGAGATTTCTCCTTTGTATGACCACTAACCATTGAGAATTTGAGGAAAATACAATGCCATTCAGGATAAATACTTTAAATTCATTTCATTTCCATTGTCAAGTGAAATTGTCCTACTGAATGTTTTGCTGCTCGTTACATAGCATTGCTTTGTTTAAAGATTGTGTTTCATATTTTTGATGTTTCAAGTGATGAGAAAAAAGGGATCAAACTGGAGTCATGGCACCGGGTAGATACATGAAAAACAGAGTGAATTAGTCGCTCAGTTCAAATAGGCCCTCAGGCGGCCTTGTGGCAATGCAGGACTCTCCAATTTGGCTCAGGGCTTTTGTCACATGCAATACCTCCTTTGTCACCAACTTGTCATTCTCAGCGTCAGACTGCCTAACACGGCATTTAATCTATGGAAGCCATATAAAATGAAATAGGTTCTCTTGTGATTTGTAGATACTAAGCTCTCAGTAGTCTAAGCAGCACTCAGACCAGCAGTTCACGGCTACGTGGGCATATGTGCACAAACGTATGTGCAAAATGTACAGAAGATCATTTCCTGCTACATACAAGGTTTCTGCTCTTTTGTCTGACTGTTTGCAACCTTTTTGCTCTCCCTCTCTTTATAGTCAGCCACTTCAGGTGAGGAGGTTTGTGACTTTTATCACTGTGGGTCTGTTAGAGTGTCGCAGTGGGAACCCAAGTGTGGAGCAGCAGAGTGGATGTGACTCTCAACCAAGTTCAAGCACAGCTCTCAACAAACCATTTTCCGTCATAACAGTATGTGTTTTCTGGCAGCCGAGTGGCACTGGAGGGCTACTCACAGGGACAGGCATAGCACCTGCGGAGCTACAGTGTGTTTGTTCCACATAAGTAATAGCTCTGCTTATGAATCTGGGATACATCCATGCCCAGAATCCTCTGTCCCTGAGTCAGTGGGCCTTTGAAGACTCTTATGCTTAGAGAATACGGCAGCATAATTGGTTATGCAATGGTCGTATTTAGCTTTGCCTCAACAACTGTCCTCTATTTGATCTTTTATTGTTGTTGTATTATAGGTTGTGTGTGCTGCATGTATATACAGAGGTGTCTATTTTTAAATTTTGTAGAGCCTCCCTGGGCGTCTACCCAGCAGCTTATCAGCAGTAATGTAAGCAAAATGCATCTGACTGGCTACAGCCTGATTCAAGACATGGACAGGCATGGCTGTAGATGAAACGTGACACAATGGAATTAACCATTAAATTCCTGTTAGTGGACCGATGATCTCTTCTGTTTTTTCATTATTTAAATAGATTAAATTATACTATTGCACTTAATAATCTTCATCATTAAGTGATAAAACTCAGATCGCAGAAATTGTGGCTACTTGTGGCTTTTCCTCATTCAGGCCTCTGTTCTGCCTCATCATCCAACATCTTTCCTTTTATTTTCTCTGTTTATTCACCTCTCCCTTCATGCTGGCCTGGCGTTCTTTGCTCCGTGTCTTCATTGCTCAGCAGAGGCCCTGAGCCCTGCAGAGTGCACATCCATTTTGAACCTGGAGGCTGTCAAGCATGTTGTTGGTAAATGAGCAAGCTAACCTGTGGCTGTTAGTCTTCCCACTTCCACTTATACTTTTTTTCATTCTCTGCTTTCCATTCGGTTCCGTTCCTTTAACCTTCTCTCCCTCTTTTCTCTCAGCAGCACATCCCTCCTTTGCTTATACCACTAAAGCTGTGAAAGCTTGTTGCTTCAAATGGCAACAGAACAAATTGTTATAAAACCAAGCAGCTTGGCCAGACTTCCTGCCCCATTATAGAGAGGACTGCTTTATTCAAACCACCTTGTAACAGGGACATCGTTTAAAGGATACCAGAGAGGGGTCTAACACAAGAACATGTTCTGTATATCAGATTAGAGATACAATTGACAATAAAACAAGGAATTTCCTGAAGTTTCATATAAACACTAGTCTCCTTCCTTTCTACTTGGAAAACGAATGAAGGAAATAGTTTAATTTTTAAAAAAGGCAGCATGTTGCAGATGTCGGGTGCAGAGTGATTTCACAACAGAAATAGACAAACAGGCACAGTAAGCAGAGCCCAGGGCCAGTCCAGGTTAGGCGTGTTCATTAATTTTTGTAGTTTCTCGCTCTCTAGCCCTGCTTGCTTTCTCAACGTGCCATGGATCTTAATAGGTTTTGGATCCCTGCTCAGTGTTTTGATGCACACAGAAATGCCCTGACAGAGGGAGGGAAATAAAAGAGAGAAAGAGAGAGAGACATCGGGTGTGATAAATAACGAGGGACGACAGGAGTGAACAAATGAAGAACATATGTCATAAGAAATAAATTAGCTGGATTAAATAGGAGAAATAATGGCTGGATTGCTACACTGAAAGAATGTGCATTAATTAACTAACAGTACAGTGTGTGCAATTATAAATCCAAGTCAATATTAATAAAATATGGCAGCAACCTTTATTTATATCTGCACACTGTAGCAAATGCTGATACAGTCCTTTGGATGCTACAGTAATGGCTACATGTGTATTGCTGCACATTGAATGAGCAGCTGGTCAACCATACAGGCAGTTTGCTTTGCCTTTAATGCGTCAGCTTTACAGGTTAACACTTAACCGCTGAGCCTGCTTAGAGTTGTGTTAACTGTGTAGGGCCAAAGGGCATAAAAAGGAACCCATCAGCAAGCTGCTTCCTGAAGTCCCACTGTTCCACCAGGCCCCCATGTGGAGCTCCATCTCTCTAAAGAGACTTCAAAGGCAGGCATTTGCAGATCCGATGTAGGCGTTAACCTTTGACTCAGAGGCTCTTTCTGTGCAAACAGGGACAGCCTAATTGATGCTACACACTGTGGGAAAGGAATCATATGTCCATGTGGACCACAGCCATAGAACAGAGTGCTTTCAAAAATGGCAATATTTATGACCCCTAGTGACCAATATTTAGCATATTAATGCTTCTCTATATGGCTGCAAAAATGCTAATCCAATTTTTTCTCATTCAACCTTCTTTGGGTTAAATATGCTTTTACACAATGTTTGATTTTAAACAAAATGATCTGTGGTCGAAGTTTGTGTATCGTCACAGTACCTCCAATTTAAAAATAAATCAACCGTTACATATGGAAGAAGTCAAAGGAGACAAAAACCAAGTTAACACACACTAAAATTATCTTTTAAAATTAAAATAGCACAAATGCTTTTCATAAAAAATGTAACTGATTTGGGTGTTTGTACCTCCTGTTTTCTTGGATGTAGAGTTGGGTTGTATGATTCCCTATTTTTCCAAATTTTTAACTAAAAAATAAATATTAATTAAATTAATTAAATTTGTTCTGGAGGGCCACTAAAGTGTAGCTATGGATTTGTAGATAAAGAAGAATTCTCAGGTGCAGTTTTCCATCAACCTCATGGCCTTGAGATGGCCAGATATTTGCGGCTAGAGATTGAGTCAAGCACCCATTGCTTCTTGTCTCTCTAGATAATGCTGAGTGCACACACAGTTCACTGTGGTTAATTTCCCACCTCATATCCTGCCTCTCTCTCAGAGACACACAGTGAGCGATAATCTAGACAGATAAAGGTATGTAGTGACTGAAGGAAGTTAAAAAAGGCCATCTGTAAGACCTGAATTTTGTGCATGTTTATTACTTACCACGCTGTTTAACATACAAAAGGCTTGCAGACATGATTCAGAGTTGGTCGGCATACTGTAAGAACCTTTTCAGAATCACGTTTCGAACATTTGCATTTTCATCTGTTGCTTTAGACAAAGGAAGGGAAGTTAAATGTTATGCCACTGTGGTTCCTCATGTACAATGCTTTTTTGTGTCAATATTTCAGCACTCTTATTTTGAATTTTGCCTTCTGCATTACAATAGTGATATGGGAAATGTTGGAGTGTAAGATGGAACAAGCTGCTCTCACATTGTTTGCATTTCAATTAACAGTGATACTTATGCTGTTTCTGGGAGTCTTGCTCTTGATAGTTAGTGTTGTTTTTGGGAAATTCATAATGAATATACTCACTGTGTTTTCATCTCATTTGAATACTGACTTCATCGTAGTGCCTTGTGTCTCTTTGCCAGATGACCTACCGTACAAACAGCTGACTCTAGCCAAGCTGTGGAAAGTTGTTATGGCAAAGAATCATGCAACGGCATACCAATGTATGTGTGAATCTTTTTCATCCAACCAGTTTTTTCCTTGCCAGCACTGATTGCAGTGGTGTGTTGCAGAGTGGATCATTCTCACCACATTACCAGGTTCTTCATTACAGTTCTGCATTAGTTTTAAAGTTATTGGACATATTGCAATATTCCTTATTGTGTACTCGTCTTTATTTCTGTTTTATGTTACACTGGGGTGCAAGAGAAATGAGGTTTCCTGTACACAGTACACAAATGACAATACACCTGAACCTGATTTGTCACAATGTACAGTCGGCACATTTTCTTTTGATTTCTGTGATACATGAGTCCAATAATAGTAACATTTCCAAAACATATTTTGAATATTGTTGCTTGACAAGAGGAAATGCTCAATGTGAGCTAAAGCATTACCGTTTTTTCCCCCCTAATTTTGTGCACAGCATTACAATGACACATTTGCAGGGACAGTGTCATTAGGCTTGCATTTATCCACACTGAATGAGTCCCACATGGCATCCAGTATTGAGGCCAGCATGTGTCCCTAAACACTTGTTGTCCTTTGCACACAAAAGACACAATGCTTTATACACAGGTGCTAGATTTGGAAATTGTTGTAGACTGTGAAATGTTTCCCTTTGCCTTGGATCTTTAATTGTTCCCATAGACAGTGAAAGTCTTTTGTGTGCTAAACTTTGGAAACTGGAGCCTGTGATTTAACAATTGTTTGGTTGTTATTGATACTAATTAAGCTGTGCTTTATTTTGTTTACAGGATACAGACCTACTGGATATAGCATACATAAAAGATGCCAGGAATGGAAAATGTACCAAAATGCCAAAGGTAAGCCCACAATTCACTAGTTTGAATGGGTTGCCCAGCACATTACTTGGATGTAAATGAGATGCCTTCTAGTTGTTCTGCGACTATACAATATTAAGTTTTGATTCAAGAACGCTATTTACTGTTTTTCTTTTCTACTTTTTGTCTGTTGAGGCTTTGGGGAAAAAATGAGCAGTAGTGAGAGGACAGAGGAGGGCTTAGTTCGGGTGATGATATGCTTTGTGTTTATTTTTGCACAGAAATGAAAGCCATGAGTGGGTGTGAGCCCGACCATTAATCAGACACAGTATCCATCTCATCTAGAACTCGGCAACACAGGGATTTGTTCAGGTTGTTATAATGATTGACATTTAAACATACTGTAAAAGTGTCTGCTCATTCCTGCTGGTATGGCAGTGTGGGATGGTGAAATTAATGTAACTGTCTTGTATATAACCTTCAGAATTAGCATTTTAGTGACTACTGACCGATATGTACAGTATTTGCGCACAGCTGTGTGTGCGGGGGTGTGTGGGTGCTAGTCGCGATCGGCAAGTTTGGCATAGTTTTTGATTAGAAGACAATAATGATGAAGTGAGGATCAAATGACACTGAAGACTGACAAACATGATTTAAATTCAAACCCACACAGTAACAGCACATGGTTGGTTTCCCAGGAAAACAAGCCAATCCAGGGTATCCAAATTGCTGTTTCACAGCTAATTAAAATCTGGTTGATATTGAGTGATGAGAGAAGAATTTGTACCCACATTTTTGAAACAGGCAAACTGCAACTGTTGAGGAATTTGGCACATTCTGGTGCAGTTACAAAGCCAAATTCAGTTCTCACAGTTAACTTCCCACTTACCAAGTGATCATTAGAACAGTAACCTGCATTCATACCCACTCTCCTATTATATTCCAAGGAATTAGTCATTTTTATATGGCTTTTGGATGTAGTCAATCTTACGATGTTGTTACATAGCAGTGGCAGTATTCATCAGTTTGACTTGCTGCAGCAGGAGAAGCGAGTGGGGGTCACAAACTGCTGCTCTATCTAGGGATTGAGTAATGATGAAAGGAGCACAATAACACAGAGAGGATTCATGCATTTCTAAACAGCTTACAGAGTGATGCTACCCAAGGAGGAGACATGACCACATGACAGGTAAGATGGTCGAAGCATTGGAAATCCATTACTGGGAGATGGAGCGCTGATGCACCCTGGGTATTGTAATGGGAGCGTTGGTGAGACACAGTGTCTAAGGAGTTGATGAAATGAGGGGGGGGGGGGGTGATAAGAGGCTGTGGGCATGAAAGGAAAGGAAGAGCAGAGAGGAGAAGGAAAGGAAAGGAGTTGTTTACATAATGTTTGAAGAAGGCAAGTGAAAGGATGAGAGGAATAGAGGAAGGACACTGAGATGATGTGAGGTCAAAGGAAGATGTCAGGCAAGAAGGACAGATAACACCAGACAGCAGTTGCGGTTAATGGAAAGCACATTAAATTGTACACAAGCATTTCTCTTTCACGCTTCTTAAGGGTCTTGCCTGAACGGTGAAGAATCACTGCAGTGTTAATTTCAGCTTGAAGAAATGCACAAAGCCTGAAAAGAGTTTTTTTTCCACTTAAGAGCACTTGTTTAAAGTAAATGTATTGGTTATGCAGAATTGTTGAAAACAATTTCAGTGCCATATACTATGTGTGCTCAAAAATATCCTATAATGACTCATGGCAAAATAACGGCGGAATTTAATCAACCGTGGTTAAAAATGCTGCCTTCCAAAAATCAATAAAACTGATCAGTAATAGTGATGTATCAGTATACTTTGTTTCAGGTTGTATCTATGTATAGGAGAGGGTAAAAGCAACCATCATTTAACTTAAGGTATACTCTGCAAGTCATATCAGTCTTCACACTCCTGTTTGTTCCATCTGTGGATTTTATTTTCATTTATATGATGTCTACTCTTAAAGCTCATACTGCTCCTTGTGCTCTCACTTGAGGGCTCCCATGGCAGCATTCAGTCATTTATGCAAATTTCAGGAAACCAACACACTTACCAAGATGAGATGAGATGTTGCACTTGTGATGGCCAAGCTTCAGAAGTGCTTTCATGGTGCTGCTCAAGAGTCCAGCGTCTCAGCTGAATACTGTGGCTCACATACAGTCATTTTCAGCAGACTGACTTCAAATAGACTCCAGATGGAAAAGACTGGTTTGACTCCCCTTGTGCTTTCAATTCTACTACAGCATAGGCACAAGTTCCAGCTACTCAGCTACTCACATGTTGTATGTTTTCCCTTTGAACACACACACACACACACACACACCCACACACACAAAACACGTAGAAATTTAAGAAATGCTCACTATCATTTACACGGTATATTGCATTCACTTGCATACACAGACTCCCACACAGGACCATAAACACATGCAATGACTAGAATAACAAAGGACGACAGAAGCAGTGTCCTTTGTTCTTCAATGCTCAGGCTGCTGATGCTATTTAGTATGTGTCCATCCCAACATCATTCAGTCTGATTAGATTGGCTTCATGTCAGAATGACAAGAGGCAATATTTGTTTGACGGGTAGCTCTAGAAATAAATCACACACCCTTAGGTCTGTTGAGCAAAGTTAGTTTTGAAAAGTTAGTATTACTGTAGAGATTAGATTAGTACAGTACATTAGATTCTGTATATTTGTAATTCCTGGACCACCTGAAATTTCAAGCATATTGACTGACCAATGATCGGTGGTAGCACCTTTAATACTGTTTTTATAAGACCATATTTTCTTACTTATAAAAGAAAAAAGTTTAACTGAAATATACTAAATATACTATATAATATACTAACCTTTATAGAGTCAGTATTTACCTGGCAAATCAAGGATTTACTACAGATACTGACATCAGTTCAAGTAGTTTTAAATATGGTTATGGTTTTACATGTGTTAAAGCCTCTGATCACTGTATCAGGCCTCACTGTTCCATAAATACCTTTTATATTGTCTGATTATAGCCTACACAGCATGTTCCCTTTCCTTAGCAGCAACAAAGCAGCTAAGGCCAATTACTTCTGCAATCTCTGGTGTCCACTGTACAAGCCGACTTATTTCTACATAACTGAACTGTGCTCAGATAAGTTTTTCTGTCCCCTGTGCTTCATTTTGCCTACTTGCACACTGTGAGGACCATATTGTAAGTCTGTCTCAGCCCTTCCCTTTTCTCAAAGTGTTCCTCTGACTGAATTGTTCTTTCCTAGTAGAACTGGCAATAGGAAAATGTAATCAGCATCTCACCATGGTGCTTGCAGTAGGTGTCTTACAAACAAAATTATATTCATCCTCTGTCTCTTTGAGAACCAAACAGATATCTGTCTGTATTGTCCTGAGTCTACTTGATGTCTGTGTAGTTCAGGCTGTGTTGTACATCTTGAAATTGAAAAAACCTTAATGATACAGTGTTCTGTATCGCAGACTTCATTCTTAGTTTTTTTTGTATAATGGAAGTAAGGCACAGACAGTGAAGCACAGTCGCTGTGGGAGGGCATAATGTGCCGACAGGACACGGTCTGATAATTCAGATATCCTTATCTTACCCCAGCCTGATTTTATCATTTGATGATTATTTTGCTGTGTTTGTTAAACATGACATGAGGAATACATATTTGATCTATTCCATTATGCATGAGTGATCAGACTGAAGAACTGCTGACTGATGAATGTAACATGGATGGATGAATGTATAAACTTTCACATGTCAGACATGGACAGAAACGTTGTGCTAGTTTTAGTTGTATTGGTGAAATCCACACACGCCTGCATTTAAAGGCTTTCAAAAAGGGTTAATCACATTCAACTGAGAGGGGAGCAAATTGATTTTTGGAGTCTTGTCGGAGAGAATAGTTTACAAAGGTGGACCGTCTGGACTGAGGCGGCCACTGTTATCAGATTAGAAACACCTGGGAACCACTTACAACTGCAAAACCAAGCTGACTGTGCTCCTATAGTATGCCATTAAAATGAAGGATATGTGTGATTTGAAAAGATGGATAGTTTGCTTTATACCATACATCAAAAATAACACTTAATATTTAAATGCATTTCATTTTTCTTCACTGCTTGTCTAGATAAGGGAAAGATTGTAATGAATGTAATGTCAAAGCTGGCATCAGAATCAAGGTTATGTTTTAGATTTTCTCCAGAGCTATTTGTTCTTTCAGACTTTAGAGGAAGTGGCCACCAGCTCAGTTACAATCTGAGCTTGCAGCAGAGAGGACTGCTGCTAAATACAGAGCAGCTTGTGTGTCCCCAGCAGTGTAACAGGATCTGGGAGAGGCCAGCAGGCCATTATCACCACTGCGCTGTCTGGCCAACAAAGTAGGCTAACGCTCTATCTCCCACAGCAGTAAGTGCTAAACAGCTCCTCTGAGTGCACAGCAAGCTACTATATGATTTAGATCTGCCCTCTGTAATACACTTAACTCTGCGCGTGTTCAAATCAGCTGTTTTATCTGAGTGTTTAAATCTGTGATTACATAGTTCAGACAAACATGAAAGAGGGTAAAGAACACTTTAAGAAAATTTTCGCCTTCACTTTCAGCGACTCGCATCATTAATACCGTGACACATGGGAAAGGATTTGGGAAGCAAGGCATCGGTTCATTTAAAACTATGACAAATATACAGACAGTCAGGATGTACAGCATGCCCTCTGTTGATTTGTGAAACCTTCCATACCAGTCTACAATGACACCATTCAGGGTTTGCCTTACAGAAGAAGAAGAAGAAGAAGGGGAGATTCCCTGGAATCCCTGAAAGGTTAAAATCTCTCACCAACCATAACTTACAGTAATGACAGAAATGTGTTCAGATGCATCTAGCTGCTTCTACTGGTGGTGGCATTGTAGTGCTCTACATTCATAGCTATTCCAGTTGAGTGTGTGTAAGTAAGATCATATCTGTGCTCTTTAATGTATGTGTGATTTTGTTTTTAGTATATCTCAATGATGTGGTGATGTGTACATATGCCTGAGGAGATGTAATGCAGTAAAATAGAAACAGCATTGGAAACGCTTACAACATCAACTCACCCACATCGCAGGGAGACAAATTGTAATTCAAACCCTGTTCTCACCTGTGGCCCAACTAAATAGTGAAGTCAAAGAGGAGGCATAGTTGATCACTGCTTACAGGCTGGCATGCAGAGATAATTGTTAACCTATGAGATTTAGCCAGATGGATGTTGGCAGCCCGTCTTGCTTACACTGACGGGCAGTAGATTAGTGTCACATGGCAGTGTGTTGAAACAGTGGACTATTATTGGAGACAATTAGTATTTTGCTACATATTAATGATCAAATCCTTAAGAATAACAATTGTGCAAATGAGCTCTGATGCTTTAAGAGATGAGCAGCTCAATGTAAAAGGAAACTTTAAGAGGACAATCAATGATAATGGCTCTCTATGGGACTTTGTTAGAAAGGCTGTGTGTGTGTGTGTGTGTGTGTGTGTGTGTGTGTGTGTGTGTGTGTTTGTGCACATATGCATGTGTAGTCAATTGACAGATTGAGAAATAGACTGCAGGTCTGCTGACTGACTTTGGCAGTGGTAGTGCAGAGCTGAAACTTCAGTTAGGGCTTTAAAGTAGAGCTACAACAATTAGTGGAAAATTGATTAAGAAATAGCATTTTGAGAATTGATTAAAAATGTATGTCAATAAAAATTGCAAAAGATTGTTTTTTTTCTTTTGTTTTTCACATCAAATATCTTTTTTTTTTTTTGTTTTGTTCAGCTGAAGCATGTAATTACCTTGGGCTTTAGGAAATTTTGGTGAGCGAAACTTTCTACATTTTCTGACATTTTGTTACCCAAATGATTGATTATTTAATTGTGAATATAAAAGGCAGGTTAATGAATAATCATTTTTAGCTGTTATCCAAGATTAGACACCCCCACACTTCTATTTTCCTTCTCCATTGTTAGTCATAAGTTTGAAGCAAACTCAAACTCAGTAAGAGCTGTGTATTACTGTTCAAAATCTAAAAAAAGGAATGCACTTGCAAAACAAATGATCAGATTTTTAACTATTTTTATGAAGCAAACCAAGGATCCATACATCCTATCTTATCCTTGTTATTCTGATGACATTTGCAGTTAAAGAATAAAGAATAAACATGATTACAGCATGATTCAGTACTATACAGACTTAAACTAATGACTATTTCCTTTCAAGTAATCTGATTTTTGCAGCCACATTATGGTTGTGATGGTTATAATGGTTTGTTTGGTGGATAAAATAATGGAGAATGTCCAGCACCGTTGCGATGTCTTCAAATGTCTTGTTTTGTCGCACCAAGCCAGATCCAAAACCCCAAATTTTTGCATTTGTGGTAGAAATGACCAGACCCATACTGTGCAATTGATGAAAAAGGTGAGAGATCTGTGGTAAATGTGAATCAATATAGGTATGTTCATCCGTCATCCCCAGCAGGCCTTGCTCACAGACACTGTGGTGCACAGAGGCATAAAACTGTCTGTCAGTTGAAGGTCTGGTGAGAGAACTCCCACACATTCCCATTTTAGACATGATTCACGCACAAATAGACACAGTACTCAATAGCACACACACAGCTATACCCATGACACTTTGTGTTACTGTGGTCACTGAAATAAACATGCCATCACAGTATCCAAGCATGTTTCATCTTCATGTTAGACTTTGTTTCTGTCTCTTCTTAGTTGGTCTGACACACAAAGTGAAATGAATCAGATAGTCAGTTCAGTCAGTGCCAATATGTGAAACGGATACGGTTGCTCGTGGCTGTCGTTTTCATCAGTGGGACTGTCTGCAGGGCCAATGGCAGCTTGCAGCAAGAGGCGATTCAATGCAGATATAGATTCATTGATTTTGAAGAACCTGCAGCACCCTTTGACAGCAGTCAGTGACCATCACACACTGATGATGAATGAGAAAAAAGAAATACGAACAGATGAAATGGTAAGTGTAATGATAAACAGAGGAGCCTTTGTTAGTGCGTGGAGGGAGTTACCTGAGTAGGTCCAGAGATGACTATCTTGGTGAAAAAGCCAGGAGGACAATGGTGAGCCTGTGCACGTAAAATTCCCACCTTTAACAGAACCCGAGCTGGAATGTCCTGAACCATTTACTCAGGACAAGGGAACCTTATCTAAAAGAACGTTAAAGAGAGAATAAGTGATTGGATTGTCTGCATTATACACTTTATATACAAATCAAATCAAATATTTTTTTCACATTAAGCTATACAGAGAAGTTGTAACATCACTAAGATGAGACAGTCACAATCCTGTATTTGTTTCTCAGTTGTCCCTGAGATTGAATTTAACTGTCAGCTGTGTGATATGTTTGTATCCCAGAAATTCAAAGATCATTGGTTAGAGTCTCATTTAATTATTAATCACTTTAGACACAGAGCAACAGGAGTAGAAGGCAAACAAAAAAATCTACAAATGAATCAAGAAAAAAAGGTTGCATTGTTGTGAGACCTATAGTATAAGTGAGCAGTCAGCAGCTTGACTGAAGGTCAGAATGTCCCTTTGGCTCATGACGCCTTGTTTTTTGTCGCCTTTCTCAGTTATTTTGTAGTGGAACTTGATGCCTGCAGTAAAATCAGATGTGACATTGTGTTAAGGTTATCTCAGTGGAATTAGAGCTGATCAAATTAGAACTTGCCGAGACGGTTACTTCTCACACAAGACCCTACTCCCTAGTCTGTTTTACCACTGTCCACTACTAGTACTACTACTATTAGCTAAGTGTTTTTATTTCTCTGCTAGCTTGCTGAGTGGAGGTTTGTACTGTGCAGTCTGTCTATTTTATTTTTCTTGTGACCACCCTAAAGATATAGTTTTTTAAATCAAATGACAATTTCTGTTTTTTCATTACATTATTTCATTAAACCCCTGGTGACTGCAGCAGTACCCCCTGAAGTACTAGTGAGGAGTAGCTGGGAGTAACAGCCATGAATCGTAACAGCAATTTGTCTAACCTGCCGATGACAACTGAGTTGCTATAAATCTAAAATCGCTGGCCACCACCAGTTATACTATCGACTGATCTAGATCTTGATTTACTGCCTCTTCTATGCAGGACCGAGTGTCACTGTTGTCGATATATTGACCCAGTTGCTCTTTTGCAGCCATCAAGTAAAAGATCCCGATCATTATTTAGCATGCTGATGCTTGACCACATTGGAGAGACTAACCACTAACTTACCTAATCTTAATGTAACTCAGAGGCAGGCTTTATAATAATATATGTATGTATAGAGTGACAGGAGTATCTCAGCTACTGCGATACATCAATATAATTTTCCTTCTTCAACAAACAATGGACAACACTGACCAAACAATGGAATTAAGTTAGAGTGGAGACGTGTATGCATAATCTGTGCACACATTACTGTACACAAACACACACACGCACACCAACGTGCGCACCTTGAAGGTGAGTGTGAAATATGAAGGCTGTGACCAGTTTGATGGGGTCTGTTACCATGGAAACCATAAGAAGAAGAGAAAGAACATAGCGCTAACAAGGACAGAAAAGGTGCTCTGACACACAGCTCCTTTGTGTTTGACAGACAAGCATAGGCACAATCAAATTAAACACTACTTAACCCTTCTCTCTTCTCTCCTCTCCTCTCCTCTCCTCTCCTCTCCTCTCCTCTCCTCTCCTCTCTTCTCCTCGTGGAAAAGCAGATGTTTACCTCTGTCTAGAGCATTTGTTCAAGTGAACTAAGTGAAGCAAACTTTGCTAAGGTCTGTTAACTGTTCCTGACTTTTGATTCTCAAAGTTTCTTCAAGTATCAAACTTACAAAAACACAGTCCTTAGCAGCATCTGCTCTCAGTTAAACCCAGCGAATGTGACATTTATAGCTTGTTCTGCAGTCCTTCAAATGTTCTCATATCTGCAAAAAGCTATTACGTTGACTGGGAGATTTGAAGATGCAGTGGCACAGCTTCAAAACCATTTTTGTGTTAATCTACTTGAAAGACCTTTGGACCAATGGATCTACCTTTCTAAAGTTGATGATTTTGGGAGCAAATGTCTTTAATTGAAAACTATAATCTGCCTTACCTTGCTAATGATAAGAAATGCTAATGAAGCAATGGTAATGATCATAGATGGTTTCGAAATGTAGATAGTTAAAAAAAAAACATCCATACATGCCTGCAGACAGAAATGTGTTTTTCCCTCTATAGTTTGTGCAGCTTTAATTGAGGTGATCAGTATCTCTTCCAAGTTTCTCACCAGACTGTTATCGTCCATTTTTTTCAGAACAGAAAGATGGGGAACAGGATTGTAGAGAATGAACTGTTGGGAAGTTTATACAGTACATTACCGCCTCTGCAAATGTGTTTGTGTGTGTGTTTGCGTATTTAGAGATTTTTCCAACGCCAAGAAATCAAAAGACAGGTGACCTTTTTCATTTGCTTTAGCAATCCCTTCCAAGCACACAAGCATGCCAAAGACATAATTGGTGTTAGTAAATCTCAGGAGTGTTAATGAAGTGTCCGATTCTTAATGCCGCTGCTCCAGAGACCACAGAGGTCTCTTCAACTATTTCTTTTCCAAAAGACCAGAGCAAATGGAGGTGGAATACAGATTCAGATTTTTAAACTAAGCTTGGATGCAAAAAAAAAAACCCAAAAAAACAAAAACAAAAGCGTTTGTGTCTTCTTGCTGAAGGACCATACTTTC
This sequence comes from Mastacembelus armatus, assembly GCF_900324485.2. Classification (NCBI taxonomy): domain Eukaryota; kingdom Metazoa; phylum Chordata; class Actinopteri; order Synbranchiformes; family Mastacembelidae; genus Mastacembelus; species Mastacembelus armatus. Next base: position 9,564,056 of record NC_046656.1, read on the forward strand.
TAGGAATTGTCACTTTCACGTTTCAGTTTCTACATGTTATATTTCATTAGTTGTAACCATTTGTTTGGCCAAAACAGTCTCCTTGCTTCCATTCTGGACGCCACATGGTTTGTAGCTGACAGACTGCAGGTGCTGTTTCACAAGTGTAACACTCACCAGAGATGCTGACAACAGTCTGTGGAGAAACATGTCCACTTAGTATACCAGCCTCATGTGCAGTCTTCTTCTTCATGTCAGATTCTGTATTCTTAAAAACAAATGAAAGTGCTGCCAGTGGGATAAGCCGTCATTAATTTTTAAACATTGTCTTTTGTTAACCTTCAATAGTAAGGCTGACCAGACCATTAGCATCAAAAAAATTAATAAACACCATCAACAGACTGTTTTATCCCACTGTTTAGTGTAATGTACTGCAATTATGGAAACATTTCTTCAAGACAAGCTACTCTGCTTCAAGACATATTGTCACATACTGAGCCTTAGGAAACATTAGTAAATAAAGCATCTAGCAGTCGTTTAGCTTTGAAAGGACATAATGATCCTTTCCAGGAGCCACTGTCACGAGCACAGGCTGGTCCTGTGTATATTGACAATACATTATGTGACATTTGTCCACATGCAGTAACAGCAATGTGAGGCAGTTGTAATTATGTCCAGTAACTAAGACAGTTTGTATATGCTCTACACATCAAAGTATAAGTGGAAAAGATGTGAGATTTGATTTGGCCAAATGATCCTTGCTTAGTATGGTAGGCTCATAATGTAGCTGACAATAGAAAAAGCAATGCAATTGGCAAATTGGCTGTGATCTGTTATGATAGTAAACAGGTAACATGTGCCTTTTGATTTGACCCTTGATCATAATACCCCAGTAGTGTGTTTTTATAGTTAGATATGACTTTCAGTTGTTTCTGGAGTTCATAGGAGGACTAACAAGCACAATTTTTACTGTGACTTTAGAGTGTTCTGATATTGATATTAGCACAAATTAAAATTCACAGGCTTCTCTGATAATGTCTTTTGGTTTGCCATTGGAAACTAAGACTAAAAGACTAATTAAGCTCAGAGGTGTCATAGGTGTCTGTTGTTTGGTACAGAACAACCGTGGACTGATAATTATCTTTTTATCAGACATCAGTCACAGAGAATCAGAACTAATCAGATATGGAGGATAGTTCTGCATGAAGTGTTAAATTTCTCTCATCATGCATGTCATTAACACTGTGGCATCTTGAAATTAGCTGTCAGCTCATCAACCATAGGAATAAATGACCATTTGAAAATTGTTTAATATCTACGGGCTTGTTTAAATTTTCAGTAATCCTTTGTTGGCAGATCAGTGGCGCACACAGATGCCATACCAAATGGGGCGTTATGCGATGGTGGTAGGTGGCTGGTTGCTTGGTGGTTGGCATAGCCTGGCCTGGCAGATGGTCTAGGGATGTCAGAACAGCAGGTTCTCTATGTCACAGCAAACCTAATGATGGCAAAAGGCTAAATGATGACCACAGACAGTGGATAAATCGCAGCTATCACTGAATAGTGCTTACCAAGCATCTTCAAATGTTTGCATTTGCATCCCTGTTGGTATAAAGAATCATGCCAAATAACGATTGTTTTACTTGATGGCTGAAAAAGACTCATGTAATAGCTTCACAGTGATTTCACACAAAAATGATAAGCTTTGGTGTGAGAAACCTGCAATTGTACTTAAGTTCTGCAGTGTTGTAGATTTGAACAGTGGGGTAGTCCTGGGTCTTAGCTTAGCAGCAGACCTGAATTCTTTAAGGCTTTTACATTAATTTTGATAAGCCACATTAGGATTTAATTCAAGTCTGACTACTGAGGTGCTCAATGTGACAACGACAATGTGAATTTTAATGCTGTGTCCTTTTGTCATCAGTTATCAGATATTGACATATGCTAAAAAAGTTATTTTATATCTAAATGCTTCTTTTTCTTTCTGTCAGACGTTCAATCATCATTGAACTCATGGACATACATATTACATTACATATCCAATTAACCATATCCAATAAATTTAGATTGCCAATAGCTTGTGGGTAGATAGTGGCTCATTGAATTGGCAAAAACTTAACACTTTTGTCATATGACAGTTCTCTATTGAAAGTTTGGGAAAGGATCGTTTAAGGTTAGAGGATATTTGTTGTTGGGTTATACTGAAATGAAGAGTGGTCCTCCATGTTAAAGTCTAATGTCAGACAGCCTTCTCATTCCTCGGTCCTTGGACCTCAGAGCAGAAATAAAGAGTTTTGGGACATCCTTCATCGTGGCAGACTGGACTAACTGGAACACCTTCGGGATGAGAGAGGGCTGAGTAGCAATAAAATATCGGAGATTCACCCTATGTCACCCCTACCATAGACTGGGAATGCATCCAGGGTGTACCCCGCCTCTTGCCCAATATCAGTCAGGACTGGTGCTGTCACATGACTGCTAAATGTTGCATAACAGTGAAATCTCACTATGGGTTGTGATAAGGCACTCGCACAACAACCTTTGGCATCATTATTATGGGATGACAGTCTCAATTTATTTATTTCTCCCTCATCCTATGCCTGAGAGCCTTTATATAATAAAGAAACAGCATATCCTTATCCTATCTCATTTTTCATTTTGCCTGTTTGTTTTTGTTTATTTTGTTGCAATTTAGAGCTGCCATTTTATATTGTGCTGGGACCACGTGGACCACTTGTTGTGACTAACTCTAATTATTAGAAAATGTAAAAATTTGTATTGTTGCTGAGCACCTGCGCGTCATTCATATTAGGACAAATCAGGATAAAGCTATGTCTCAGAGAGGAATAAAGCTGGGTCTCTGTATATCTCCATCTAGCAGAAAGACGAAGCACAGCACCTTCTTTTCAGCTTCACTATTACTTTATACAGCATGTCAGCTTCTTCTGATGTTGCACAGCCTTCTCCCTTAGTCCTGAAGGAATGTCCCCCAATAAACCCAATTGGTTCTGGTCAGATTTATTAAAAATGTCGCTAGGACTGGAATCTGCTTAGTGTCCTCTATGCAGCAAGGAGCCGAGTGTATTTGATAATTTTGTGAAGAGGGAAGTAGGGGTGGGGGTATAAGTAAAAGACGGCAGGAATGGAAACAGCTAGAGACAGAGGACATACAGTATGCTGCCTACATGTACAGCAACAATGGCAGAGCATCTACAGCCTGAAGGCTTCACTGTGCCAACAGGGACTTATAAATGATTTACTCCTGGACCCCATTGTGGACATTTCCCCTGCAAGGTCTCTCTCTGTGGGGCTATTGGCTCTTGGAGGACCCAAGGCAGGTGCCAGAGGGAGGGCTGCAGGCTGAAAATGGCCTTCTTTTCAAACAGCCTGGTGTACTGTGAGTCTTTGCAGACCTTTTTGAGGAAAAAAGGTTAGTTTTGATAGAACAGAAATTGAGCTTAAGACAAGATTTGTCTTTTCTGTCTCTTTACACAGTTGCAAATAATGGAATACTTTATTGATTCATATTGGTTTTCACTCCATGAGGAAGTAATAGAGTAATAAGGACACTCAGAGAATACAGCAGGTGGAAATTCAGTGTCAACCCCAAGGATGTATCAGCAATATCGACGCTTGTTCCACCAGTCTCTTGGCTCTTATTATTCCATATCTATTTTTCACCAACTATGTTTATTCATCTTTGTGTTGCTGTGTTGTGTTCCTCTGTGTCTTCTTAGATGTCAGCACATACGTATGTGTCATTTCCATGTCTGAACACAATGTATGTGCTGATTGCTGGTAGCATTTTATCTGCATTTACAGAAATCTGTCTGCACTAATTTTAGACCTTCTTTATCGCTACAGGATAATTACTGCAGTTATGTATCTGGTGCAGTACCTGGTGCCCAGGAGCTGTTTTTAGTGAACGTCTGCCACTTGATGGACAGCGTAACAGAATGGGGTTCATCCACCTCACAAATTGATGGGAATGAGTCACACAGAGTGGGTGGGCATAACGACCAGAATACCTGGGGCATGCTGAGATGGAGGAAGTACTTCTAAGTAGCACAAGGAAAAAATGGCATTTCTACTTTTACATCAGTTACTTGGGGCAAAATGACGTGGGGGCTTTATCATGACTTTATTCTACCTCATTTTTACCTTAATTTGTTGGCTTGAAAGAACTTTTAGAAGTGTTATGGGTATGGACCAAAGTATGTCTGGCAACATTTCTTGTTTATTAAATGGGACCACCTATGTATTTGGCAGTGTGTCATTTCATTGCACAACTTCTCGTGCCAAATACTGAATACTTCAACAAAGTGACCTGTGTATTTGAGTACTTGCTCATCTGTTTGACTTATGCACTGCTTAGTTCCCAGTTTTGTTGGGTGCTTGTTCTAATGAGAGGTGCTGAGCTGGTGAGTCACAGCGGTTGATTATTTTTCTCCTGCTGGAGTTCATGTGCTGTATCTGAGGTCAGCTCCCTCCTGTCTCTGTCTCTGCCTTCCTGTCTGCCCAATGTGAGCTCAGCCAGCAAATGGAAGAGTGCATGCCAGGTAGACTACTTCCACCTCATCAAACCTGCCCCTTGCCCCTTCTGTCTCTTCGTTTTTCCTTCACAGTGATTCAGACACAGCGTGAATCGTCCTGTCACTTCTTTTTCAGTGTTCATTCTCTCTCATTCCTACCAACCATCTCTTTCTCAGACACCAGTCTACCTTTAGATGCTCCCATCTGTGGACAGAGTCAAGTGTATGATCACATGTAAAATTTATAACCTCATTTTGCTGCTGCATACCAAACATGTGCCCTTGAAAGAGAGTATTATCCAGGTTACATTCTGAGAAACTGAGGGGCAAAGGGACTCTCTCTGACAGAGATGTGGCTAGTCTCCTCTGTGTAATTATTGTTATGTCCTGCCCTCCAAGCTTTTATCCTCCCTCTTAATCCATGCTGGCAGTCTGCTTGCCTGCAGGTCTTTTATTTTTCTGTTACCCAGGCGTCTGCTCTGAACGTCCGTTTTTGTCCATTAGTGGCAGTATAATCTTTTATTCTCTGGTGTCCTGTTCAGGTGTTGGTGTAAGTTATGATTGGATGTTTTTGAACATATACATAAGGACTTGAACAGCTGTTAATAATGAAAATCATCCTGTAGAGGGTTTGCAGAATGACTAATGTGTCAACCTTGTAATTCAGTGGAAAACATACTTTCTTTATGGTTGCCACTAACTTTTCATCTCATCCATGAGTAAAAAATGAATACTTTTGTTTCACTAGTTTTGGTATTAAATGCATTGTTTTAGGTATAATCCTTGCTGGAGGTTGGGGGTTGTTTTATATTATTAAAGCTGTAATAGTCACTACTCATATGATTCTCATGTTACTTTGCTGCAAGAGCAAAGCAGACTTTCCAATTTCTTTCCCATTTGATGTCAATTGTTATTCTCTTCAAAGCCCTGAGGTCATCATATGCAGCCAGAAGACATTCTTTTCGTTTTTTTGTTTTTTTTTTTTTTTTTTGAAAGATTGGGGTCATGTTGACCATCAAATGAAAACATTTGTTTAGCATGCTGGAATATCAGACTGAAAATATCTTGAACACATTATGTACCACAGTAGGTATTTGATTATGTTATGATAATTGAGGAGATTGGTTTGCACAAAGGCAAATACAGATACACACACACTGAAACATTGAAACACACTGAGTTGGAAGAAACGTCAGAAGCATGAGAATATCTTTGCGGATGAGTCTTTGTGACAATGTCAGTTGGGTGACACCTAAATCAGATGATTTAGTTATTAAGGGGAGCTGTGATTTGCAGTCGGATGCTGTCAGGCATTCCTTATGTTTCCAATGATGAATGTGTTTCTCCTCTATGACATGGCAGTTTGAATGAGATGTCAAGAGGTTTTATATGCAGGGTGGCAGGCTGAATTAGGAGCTTCTGCCATTTTCTGGCCCCGGCTGCAGGCACAGCTGTCAACAGTTGTCAGACATAGAGACAATTTTATTCCACTTAAACACTAGGATAGTAAGCAAGTGACTTTTGTCTTCCTTTCAAACCTCCAGGAAAAGTATTCTCATGTAGGTGGATGTCTTTAACGTTTTGAGCCTAAGAATGTTTGCTCGTAGATTTGTGATTAAAGCAGATTTACATTTACGCAAAGCCATGACACACAAGCTGCGGATTGTCTTCCTGGTCAAAATGATAACTGTTTTTTTTAAGCATTAGATTTTAGTAAATTGTTCGAGTTAGTCCACTGAATGGAATTAGTAGTAGTTCTATGAAATTATAAAAGCTTCTGGCACGATACATCAGACTAGGAATTTGTCACTTACAGACTTTCACCTGGACTGTTGAAGTCCAGCTGCCCTGGGGGGGGGACATAAGGAAGGTTTGACAGACGTTTAGCTGTGCAGTAGAATGAATTCTGATCAGTAGGAGGATTTACTCTAATACATTTGCACAGTCTATGTTTATATTATTCATGATCAAATGAGAAATACAGTGGCTGTGTAACTGCTGTTTTAAAAAAGCATTTTTCACTCTCTCCTTAAAGTCTGTGGTGCTCAGTCCCACCTTGCGTCATAAGATGATTAGCAATGCATGTGAATGATAGGCCACTTTCCTAAGACCTGAAAATGGTTGCCTATCAGTACAAGTTACTGGTGATGTGCTGGCATTTTGGAAAAGGCGTGATAATGTGCTTTCAGTGCACCCCTCCATCTTTTCTTTCATGTCTCATTGCTTCGGGATTTAATGAAATGCCCTTATTGAAGAGGTGAAATGAGAGATTGTTGGGTCCATATGAGCTTTCAGCCTCCTCCCACGCATTTTCCCAACCTGTGCCATGATGCCTGAGCGTCACACACATCACCACTGGCAAATATATTCCAGTGAAGAACTAATGATGAGCTAAAGCTTTAAAATCCTTCCTCTAATCAGGATGTTATTTTTGTGTTTTTAATCTTTTTAGCCATTATACATCAATCCTACATACAATACGAAGAGAAAATATTTAGCTTAAGAGGGCTAGCAGCTTTTAAAAATAATGCAGTTTAAATTGGTATATCTTTCAGTTTTTACACTGGCTCGTACACACTGTTAAGCATCCTTGAGCTCTGTGTTTACTGATGCTTCAGTGATGGACAGTAGCCACTACAGCTGCATCACAGGCAAGTGCACCAGATGGCTTAAAGAAACATAATCATCATTCAAGATATTAGAATCATTTTGGAACTTTCAACCAATGACAAATCCTAACGCAAGATTTTTCAGAAGGTCTTTTATGGTTCACGATTGCAGTGCACACACAAATGTGAGCGCACACACATTTTCATACTGTGGTCAATGATGCATCATTTGACAGCTGACTGATGAAGCACTGACCTTTTACTCTTGGCCTTGTGGGCAATTCTCTGCCTCATGAAATTGTCGTGGTCTGCATCCACGGAAACTTGAGTGCTCAAATGAATTATGATCATGTGGGAAAATAATAAAAGGAAGCATAGACAGTGAGCCTTACAAATGATGGGAGAGGAAAAGAGAGCGAGAATCAAAGACTCTCAGCTGATCACCCAATCTGATTAGCTCTCCTCCATCTCATCCTCTCCTATTGTTATTTACATGCTTCTATGGTGTTTGCAGTGGAGTTGTTTAGGAGTTGTTAAGAGGTTTATCTGTGGTGTAGCCTCGATTTGCACACTCTGAATTTCACTCCAAGCTAGACAAATTAGTGAGACCGTTTCCAAGCTGGCAAAGTTTAAAATATAAAACTGCAGAGTTCTAATGGAAGCACACAGCTCATCCTTATTTTAAACGCTGTTGCTTTTGGGGCTGAATCAGTCTGTCTGAGCAACAGAAAATCTTTAAGCTGAACGACATGTTATCCCCCTGTAGCAGAAATGCTCCATACTGTATTTTCCTGAGGGTGAAAGATTTTTTTAAAGAACTGAAGGTGTGTTTGTCTGTCTCTGTTTCTTCAGTTCGTGTAGGTGCAGGGTTATTTCCCATAGCTTCTCAGTTTAACACTAAAAACCCCTAATTGCTACAGGGAGTGTTGTTTAGGTTACATTATTTCTTTATTTTGTAACCTTATTGACCATTCTGAGGAAATATTTTAAAATATATGTATATACGCTAATTTGTATGGTCATACTATGCTGAGATCTTATGACATACATTTTGTTGTTAAGGCATGTGAACCATGTACCGAGTGTCATTTGAAGGGCAAATATAGAACATATACAGCGTCAGTGTGTGAGAATAAATAAAACAACCCTTGCTTTTATAGCCTTTATGTTTTTGTCTACTTGTGTGTGCAGATTGTGTTTCAGCGTATCTGTATGCTTAAAGAACATGATGGCTATACTTCTATGACTTGCAATGCACAAGTGTGTCTCTGTGTGCATATGCGTTCATGTGGGTGATTTGGAAGGTCATTTGCGGGAAACAGCTTTAGCTTGGCGAGAAAGACAGGGCTCTTTCTTCTAATGGGATCAATCTTTCAGTGCGTTCTGTCTTTGTAACTTATGATGTGGCTAATGTTTAAAACATGCTCTGCAGATGCAGCGTGACCCTCTTAAATAAATGACTGCTTCGCCAGGAGAGGGAGTCATTTTAGGATTAGCTTTGTTGTGGGGGAAATGCTCTGTACACTCTGTGACTCATGCTGGCTGATAAACAGTAAAGCACATGTAACAGCAAATGGGCACGCACACACACATATACACCCACACAGAGACACACACAAATACAAATACTTATGCAAACCCTTGAGGAATAAGTTGACATACAGTAATAGTAGTTTACTTAGAGCAGATCATCATCAAACTACCATTACTTATCTTTTCCAACACATGACTGCGAATACTGTGCACATCTGCACAGTATTTATGTGGCAGAATGAGAACATCACCCCCAGCCTGATGTCCCATAATCTCAGTCCAAATGCCCAGTGGCGGTGTTTTGCTGCTCTGTTAGTTAAAAAGGCTGGCCAGCAACAAGAGAACTGGTGCCCTGCTCAGAACCTGCAGTACTGCACTGCAGTGTCATGGTTCCAGGTGTTAAGATGGACCTCTCTGAATCCTGATGTAAAAGTTGGATTTATGACTTTTACGCCTTTTCTTTTAAGTGAGGTTATGTTCATCTTCACCTGTGGTTTACTTGTGTCGAGAGGTCCGTAATTGGGTGTTTTGTTAGATGAAGAGATTAGGAATTTATGAGATGTGTGTACAAGTAGATACCAGATGGGATAATCCACAGTAGATAATGACATTAGCTTATTTACATCATTTTCCAAATGCAATACAGTCAGTAAAAATCATACAATATTCAATATATGTTTCCGCTAAATATCTGAAAACCCTGTTCTTCTTAAACATTTCATTTAGCAAGTGCAGATGATTTAAAATATATAGCACAGACTGCCCAGCTAAAGTTTAACATTTCTCAAGATACCAACCAAAATGGCTACTTAACACATTATGTTAATAAAAGGAAAAAAAACTTTTTACATGATTGATAAAGAGTCTGTAACATCAGCTTGTACTCAGCACTTTCCTTGGATAAGGCACTGTTCACTTAACACCTAATCAATTATTTCAACTGCCTAGGCTTAAGGGAAGCAAAACATGAAATGCTGCCACTAGTACTATTTCCAAATAAGAATCACAGTGCTTCTTTTGTGAAACATAATTTGTTCTGCTTTAGTAGCTCAGTTTGCATAACGCTTTTGTGTCGCTGTCCTTTTAAACATTTCAAACAACATGACTTCTGGTCAGCTGTAAAGAATGCCAGCTAACTCAGTATGAATGCTGATAAAGTCATGGGATCGGATGAACTAAAAAAAGCTAAAGATAGTGTGACCAGAAAAGATGTTAACTTGCCTAGAAGGACTTAAGAATGATTTCCCCAAGAAAAAAAAAAGTGAAGAAAAGAGTGTACTGGAATAAGAAGAACACGAAAAGGGAGACATGCCCCCCCCCCCAACCAACCCCTTAGGTTTGAGGCTAAGCTTACTGTGTGGCTGGATAGCAGTTCATGGATCTATTATAACAAAAGAGAGGTGGCAGATGACAGAGAGGATCAGAGCAGAGAGCCCAACCTGGCTCCAAAACTGCAGAAGGCTGCATGTGAGATGGTAGAAGTCAAACACCATCAACGTGCATCCCAACCAGAGCAGATAAGGCTGAAGCTGCACGCGTTCCACTGCAGCCCCAAGGGGCCTGAATAAACAGGGAGTGCAGTGAGGGAGGTGGGCTGATTGCTTCCAACTAAAACAGGGTAAACTGTTTAATCACCATGCCTAATGACTTTAAAGACTTAGAATAATTTATTCTAATTCAGAGCATGAAATATTCTACAAAATTGGTTTATAAATACAGCTCTAATTGCTCAGATTAAAGTTAAAGAAGGTCACAGCATTTTAGTTTTGAGGGAAGATAGATCACAAAGAAGTTATTGTATTTGCTCTATACATTCTACTACCTCATGATAAATTACCAAAAATGTACTCAGTATATTAATCGAAGAGTCATGGGGAAGTTTAATCTGTGTAGGAAATTTCAATATCCAGTCCAACCCAGCTGGGTTGTATCTCATTGTAATTACCTCCTCTATTCTTGTAAGTATGGTCAGGAGTGCTTTTAAATCTATGCACACTCACGCACAAGGTAATATTGATAAATCACCTTCTATGCATGGAAACATTTGTACAAACAGCTGACACACAAAACTGTATGTGCACGTAGCTTATAAATAAAGGGCTTTCAGATAGCTCTATTGGAAGAACTCAATATTTTGGGACACGAAAATTGACATTTATTCAAAGGGGTTATCAGGGACAATATGAATGTAGTTGGAAAAAAGTATGTTTGAGTATTTTTATATTTTCTAGGCTTGCCCTTTATATAGAAATATTTAGAATAGAATTCAATTGCTGGTCTGTCAAATTATTCCTGGGCAAAATCCCAGACAATCTCATAGCTCAGGGTGAATACCTTTTTTAAAGTACGCTGTCATGACAGCAGGAATGCCATGACATGGAAGTGGGTGCAGTCAAACCTTCCAGCAAAGGACTGCAATTCTGAATCAGATAAATCATATGGAAAAACTGGCCTTTGCCCAAAAACCGGGACACATAAAATAATGGGAAATAAATGGACTACGTATGCTATTTGGTTTTACCATTAAAAGACCATTTTTTGAATAATGTTCCCCCCTCCTCTTTTAAATAAAAAACTGTTTATAACATGTGCAGTGTGTCGGCTGTAGCTTTAAATATACAGCCTCACATCAATCTGTGATGCAGTACAGTAAAGGCAAGTGTTGAATGGCATCTGTGTACATAGCTGGGTCATCATCAATCTTTCATACTGACATTTCATTTGATCTGATGTTCCTGAGTGTGTATTTATGTGCACACGTCTGACTGATTCATATGTGTGTCTGCTTGACTATGGTCTTATGGACATGAGCTCTTCTGCTGTGGAAGTTTAGACCATGGTACCATTAGGTACCATGCTGCAGGTTTATTGACCTGAGGAGTTTGCTGACACCCCTTTGCCAATTTGAATCTTGTCCCTTGTGTCCAACCAAGGGAGACACAGTCTGAGTGCACGGCCAGGTGAGGCCTTGTGACACACAGGAACAGGAAGTTCATGTCCTCAGGCTGCAGCTCCACTCACACGTTAACTGACCGAGAAGAGATCCCATACTGCCACAAGTGCCTTGTATGCCTAAATAAACACAGATAGATGACGCGCATTCACTTTGAAAGTAGGAGAGAGTCACATCAGTGGTGTACGGCTGTGTGCAGCTGAGCCTAAGCTCTCACAGTGAAACACGAACTATCCTCTCACTTCAACCGCACTATGATTCCAAATCCCATCCCACAGCCCACCCTTTGCAAGTTTGGCTCCAAATCTCCCATCTTTGTGGCAACTGGGACTTCAGGCGTGCCTCCAATAACTCCCACAATGCACCAGCACAAATTACATTTCACTCACATGGTCAAGCCCCCTCTCCACTTCTTCTTTTCAACCACTTTAATGAGTTTCCTTCTCTTCATTTTTGCTCCTCTCCTCATCCTTCCTCTTCTCTCTTGTCCTCTCCTCTGCTCATTTCCAGCCAGGCCCTCCTCTCTGACATCAGCTCATTTCTCTCCGGCTGTGTCCTTTCCCAAGATAACTGCTGATGTTTCACCAGTTGATGTGCCGTGAGAGCCTGCAGCTCCCTCCCAGATCAGCCATACGCTGACTGCTTACAAGGAGATGAGCTGAATGTTCAGCTAATGGCTACAAGTAGCATCAAAACAGTATAAAATTGTATTGACGTCCACGGGCCATAATAAATGAGATATGCATCTCACTGTTGTTTTGTCTGTTCTCAGAAGCCTTTCATCTTCGGCAGTCTGCCAAACCAGCCCTCAAAGGGTACTTTGGTGTTGTGTGTTTTAGCAAATTGAAAGTGGCTTTTTATGCTGTGATTGATAGGGCTGGTGGCATTCAGAATACATAAGTGGACAGTGATGGATTCCCATTTAGATCAGCACTCTGTGTCCAATTGATTGGTGGTCAAGCCCGGGGTCATGTAAGTCTAAACTTTTAAGTGAGAGTTATCTACAAATCACACAATAGGAAAGCTGTCATATATGCAATGTACAGTTAGCTATGGCTCCTTTTCTTGAAATTAGAGCGAGGCATATGTCTTTCAAGACAGCAGCTCTCCACGCAGCAACACACGATTTCAAATGCTTGTTAAAGAGGCAGAGGCTGTCAGAGGAAATGGATTCTTCAGTAGGGAAAATGCATTGCCTCCGAAAATTTTAGCACAATAAGAATGGGTGCCACTAAACTGCGTAATTTGATTGGGGGGGGCGTGAAGGACGTGTAGAGGACATTTATCTGCATGACACAGGACACAGTGCTCTTTGTTTGATTGGTTAAATTGGTGGGAGCTCATTTGCTTTCACTGCAAAATCCTTTACAGAGATTGTTGTTGTGTTAATTAAGCCAGAGCAACCATTTTGTATGCTGCGTGAGTCCTGGGCGGCAAAGGAGAGAAGAAAATCATTGTTATTCCTCTCCTGCACCTCGGAGGCATTGTAGTTTGTTTTTTGTATGATTTGCACCAAAGATGAGCTGCTTAAGTGTATATTTGCTAAAATTAGTTTGGTTTAGGTTTCCTCAGACAATTGTCTCATCTGAATACAAATTCCTCCATTTTACTTAGTGTGAACGGAACTGTTGCCAGCAACCAGTGGTTTCTTCTAAAAGACAACAGACTTCTTACAACAGAATCATTTATCCTGCTGCATTTCTTGGATGATGAAGGTTGCAGAGTTTTAATTTGAATGAATTTCAGGTGGAGAGATTGCTCAAGGTGGAGATCATTTCTTTTCATGAATCAAAGCATTTGTTGGAAACATTTCTAAATGATGTTTTTCTCATGGGATATCCTCAGCTACGTAAATCCAACAATCACTTTTAATGAAAAGTGATGCTGTGCAAGGCACTGCTTTTGCACCAGCTGCTCTTTTTATACCTGCTGAAAATGTGAGGAGACAGGAGCATGTTTTCCAACCTACGAGCAAAGCTAGGTTTGAAAACCAGCAAGCTCTCTTATTTGCTTTTAAATAGTAAAAGATTTCATGCTGTACGACCAGCGTTGTTCTTCTCTTATCATTTCAGTGCCTCCAGTATTGTTAATTAGTTTACAAATGAATACGTTTGCCAGCATAATGCTGCTTGAACCACATTGTTTGCTGACTTTATTGCCTCTAATATGGAACCTGTAAGTGACATTAAGATTCACTGGGGCTGTAGCCTCCTGCCTTGCTTCTCATGCTCTCTGTCTCAGTCTCTGTCTGACCGCTCATTAATCACAGAAATCAGTGACAGCACAGTAATGTCTCCCACTTTCTCAACTATACCTTGTCTTTTTCTCATGGCCTGTTTTATGTCGTTTGCCTTTGTGCTGATGGAAGTGTTATTTTAACCTCCTAGGTTTGGCTGTAGGTTAGGCCGAACTGTAGTGCGCTATTGTAACGATGGAGCGGTTCCCAGTGTATATACTGCTGGGCTTATGAGCTGGGATATCATTTATTATGGCATTAAAGAGTCAAACGCTTGATAACCTCTGTTAGTTTGCTTTATTTGAGTGTGGTTATGACATGTTTGCCTGTGTTTGTGTTTCATTGTCAAGGATGCCAAGCTGCGTGAGCTCCTGGATGTCAGTACCCTGTCGGGGAAGATAGAGAACAGGATGCTGACGGTGGTGAGTGGCCCTGACATGGTCAACATCACCTACCTGAACTTCATGGCTTTCCAGGAGGAGACAGCCAAGGTAAAAATTGTTCCTAAGAATGACAACAGAAAATGAAAACTATTGTACTATGTCAAACTATTTTGCTTCAGATTTTGATCATTTCACTGTTTTATTTGAGGGTCGTATGTACCATTTACCTGAAAAGACTTTGGAAAGGATTTCAAATAAATATAATGATTTACTAGGTGGGATAAAGATAATTATGACAAAAGTAAAACTATGCATTAATTATTATTGCAGAACTAAAAACTTAACATGATGATTGCATAATAATAATATAATTTTTTAGTTGACACTACCTATGTACTGTATGTGTTTAGTATGAGCTAATATCTTAATTTATTCCTAGCATATGGCAGTGATAACTGACAACCACATTTTAGACCTCAGCAGTTGTCAAGTCAAACTAGGATTGAGCATTTCTGACTCTATGTGTGTGCGTTTGCTTTATTTACTACAGGAATGGGCAGAAGAGCTGTTCAACCTGGCATCTAATCTCTTGGTGCAGAACACGTCCAGAGAGGCTTGCCTTGAGAAAGCGTATGTCGTCTGTACACACATGAATTCTACACACACGCTCGCTCAAGCAGTCACACACAAATGCAAATCTCCAGTCCCCAAAATAAATATGAAAATGAGTTCTGCACAAAAGAAACAAAAGAATGTCTCATCACCAGCATCGCATCAGGTATGCACAGTATTTTAATAAACACAAAACAAAACAGGATAAAGCAAATTAAACCTCTTGTACAGTAATGCCATTCATGATATATCACTGTCCTCTACACAGTACAGCTGTGTACAGTCAATGTTTACACACATTTTCAACATGCATATGTGCACAATGTAATGTAATAGCACAAACCCTGTGAAAACACATAAACACCTTCACACACACTGTACACCCGGGCAAATATGTATTGCGCACACACACACACACACACACAGGAGGTAAGACGTTGCTTAGCCTGAGGGTTGAGTTGTTAAAGGTCACTTCACCTCACAGTGATGGAGAGAGTAAGGAGAGAAAAAACAGCCAAGGAAGAAAATGAATAAATGAAACAGGTGGAAATATGTGTTAGTTCATGAACCCAAATCTGTGTATGTCAGTTGGCTAATTTGCTTCCCATGTGTATATGTGACTGCATTCAGGTGTGGTATAGTGCTGTCAATTTGTTGGCCTGAGCTGAGAGGTGGCGGTGGTGTGGAAGTGTTAGAGAAGAGTTGTCATATTCTGCTTTCAGCATGTCATAAAAATCACCCCCTAACCCTCATCAATGGCTCTTTGTCCAGTAAGACCGTTTTTATCACTAGTCTCCCTCACACCACCTGTGATCCTGTGCAATAACTGTCTGACATCTTACAGCCCCACAGCCACATTGATCTGATTGGACCTATGATCTATGGTCCACAACTGATTTATTTGTGCAGTGAATGGAGCTAATGATGAGGGAGCTAAAACAGGAATCAGCTATATTGTTTTGAGAGAATATGCAAGGCTCTGCTTGCTGACAACACCCAGCTGTCTGATGTTGATCAGTGAACAGAAGCCATTACCTCACACCCCTGAGGAAGTTAATTGACTTCTGAGGCAATACAAGTGGCCATCGAACTCATAGCCCAAAACAGAGTTGAAGAGATTGGAACAGAAAAGGTTTCATGCTGGTTGCTCACAGCAGCAGTTGTTGGCCACTGCTTAGTTACAAATAAGGCGATTCTTTGTCATACCACCACTGCAGCATGAGGATGATTCATCCCTGAAGTGATGTTGATGTTCCTCTGCATGTGGTTAACGCTCTGCTCTAGCTTGTGATACATTTTTATGGGGGGGGGGGCGGGCAGCAGGGTAGATGGGAAATGTCTCCAGCAACAGGAAACAAAACAGAACCCAGCATGTCATCAAATGGCTCCTTCCTGCAGGATATTCCTTTCACATCAATACAAAAGAACTGAGGACAGTCCTTGGAATATGATAACCTCTGCATCAGTGATTACAGTTACAATTGCACTACACATCATGGGGTGACCTGTGATTATGTCAGAAAATTGGGAATCTCCCAAGTATTGCTTGGTCTTTTTATATTTTGCATTATATGCCATACCAAAAGAGCTGATGTGCATGAATAAGCACTTGTATTACCACAGGTGAAATGGAAAGCTCCTTGGTTTTGCATTAACTAGAGAGAGAGAGTAGAGACAGTCGGTAAAAAGAGACTGAGAAAGTAGTGCAATAAATGGAAAGGAGACAGATGCAATTAATCTGTTTCCCCCCACTTGTCTTAATGAATGATACAAGCACTCGTAAAGCAGATGAGGGCATCAAGAAACACCTAACTGATTCCTCCTTCGTTCCTTAAGCCATGCCTTTCTGCCTTCCTAACTGTTTTATCCTCTATTTTCTATGCTTTTTTCAAAAGTTACCCTCATGCAGCTTTAGTGACATCAGCTGTTGTCAACTACCTCTTGGCCAACACTTCAGCCCTCTCCTTCTGCAGAAAAAAATGCCTCTGACAAAACCCATTCTGGCCCCATTAACCATTACAGTCATCGGTGACTTTGCCTCTGGCAGCTGGCCTGCCCTGTGAAGTGGACACTGTAATGGATATTAATTATTAGCCAGCAGCCACTTAAAGGCTAGCCTGCAATGATGACTCCTGTTGCAGCTGAGCTATTTATAGCCCAGGCTGCGCTGCCTGTGTTGCTGCTGCATGGCTCTGTGCTGCCAGTGCACGGCTTCCAGGGATTAACCGCCATTCTTACCTGTCATGTAAAGCCAATTATTTATGGTATGTACAAAGAACTCTACACCTGCAGCCAGTCACAGGGTGCTATATTTCTTGAAGTGTATATTTCACCATAACGACGTTGTGCTATATGAATATGCTCCCGCTCATAGACAGACACGACAAATGATTATGTGCATCAAGTCACATGTGTGAACCCAAGCAAATACAAATACAGAATTTGAAATTAAATCCTCACACAGAAAAACTGCTGACTCCCTGTTGTGTAAGGTGTCTGCTTTGTCCAATGCAGATATACTCGGCTCAAGCTACAACTCAACCCTGATGGGCGAATCCCCGTCAAGAAGTAAGTCTTTCTGACTCATCCTTCGCTCCCCTACCTCAGCTCTTTTGATCAATGCATAACTTCCTCTGCTTTCTCTCATTGCCCTCAGCATGTATACTCTTCAGTATACACAGAATATGTGTGCTCTGTGAATATGTGTGCATTTTTTAAAAATATGGTGTCCCTCTCGTCTGTCATCACAATATTCCTCTTTTCATTCTTTTCCTGACTCTGCAGCTCTGCAGTAAACTTGCTCCTGGGCAAACCCCTTTTTTTATCTGTCACTAAAATCAGCTCTAATTTGTGCCTGTCTGTGATGTGTGTGAGCATTTCACTCGGTGCATTTCACTTCTGTCAACGTCAGCTTCCGTTTCACTTATCTGGGAGTTTGTCATCAGCTCTTTGAAAGTCCAGCTCTTTCTGTCTCCATTAGTCAAGTTGAGTTTTTAGGCAGGCAATAGAGAACTTCTGTGATAACCTCCATCAGACCCGCAGAGGAAAGCCGTGGCAGAGAGACACTCCTTGCTGTTTAGGGAATTAACCTCCTAGCTGGGAGGACATGTCAGCTTGACTAATGTCATCTGGAGCCTGCTCTCCCACTGAGCATACAGTGTGTGCCCAGGGATACCTCTGCTTGTAATTAACACCAACTATGGCCAGCAGAAACAGACCTAAACAGTCAGCTGCAGCTGCATCAGTGTTGGAGTTAATCACATTTATTGTCTGTATACACTTCAATAGGATACAATAGTATAGCCAGCCCAACCACACAGAAGTGATGTCTCCTGCTACACAAGAACTGACTGATGTGGCCGCTCTGCATATCCTAAATAAAACATGTCGAATTATCTGAATAATGCAGTATCACAAACCTGTTTGTAAGTGTGGAACTAGAGATGCATGGATTTCACAGAACATTAACATTGTCAATTTCCATCAAGTTGGAACCATCTACATGTCTTTTGATTATTCACACTAGGCTAATGGTGAGTCAGGATATGAGGAATTACAAATACTGTCTATGTAACTGATATAATAACAAAAATCATAATGAGGGCAATGACAATATGAAAAGACAACACTGTGGAAGCAACTTTTTTTACCATCTTTGTAAACATTATTTGGGGTGGTATTATAATAATAAAGAGCTACAAACATGATCACTTTTTATGTAAATATGGTGTTGCCATCTGGAGTTTAGATGTGTGTGAACAGCAGAAATCAAATCAGCTCATTCTGTTTAGTAATTAAAGTACCATTAAGATTTGAAAATGAAAAGCGTGAAAATTTTTCAATAATATTTGGGAAGGTGCAGTACACTAGTTTATATCGTTCTACCCTTTAATAAAAATGAATGGGTATAAAATATTGGAAATACTATATTGAGTTATACACAATATAATTTAACAGCATCAGAAACTACAACCTAACAGCTCATATATGGAGTTACATATATGAACTAAAAGTGCAAAAAGTAAGTTGACTCAACATATTTACTGCATTAGTTTTAGTCAGGTATGCCTCCCTTCACCTCTGCCTGCTTATTCTGCGTACATTAAATTTCTGTTTTTCATATATGCATGATCTGAGCCTCATTTCCTTTTTCAATTTGTAATTTCTCCCTGGAGTTCATGATTGCAATTACTTAGAAGTACCAAAGGTTCAGGTGTTTTGATTTTCTACTTCTGTTTGCTGCTTAAACAGAATTTTCTCATAGGCTGTCATAATATGTACCGGTTTCAACAGTTTGATACACAGATTCAGAGTGAAAACTCCTCTGCTTGTGTGGCATCTTCTGTGTGTTTTTGTGTCCCCACAGTATCTTCAGGATGTTCTCGGCCGACAGGAAACGAGTGGAGACAGCCCTGGAAAACTGTAACCTCCCTTCTGGCAGAGTGAGACACCAACATACTGATCCTCCTGATTTTTGAAGTTTTAACGCGTCCTTGTATTTCCTCTGTCTCTGAACCTGTGTGTCCTTTTTCTCTGCTTTGGCATGTTTGACTTGTCCTAGTCTCTTAGCTCTTTCCTCTTCTCCACCCATCCATAAGTGGGTCCTCTCACCATTCAGCTTGTTCTCTATTCTTCTAAAACTGCTATTGATTTGTGTTTTGCTCATTTGTATGAAGTCTTATTTTCTGGATGTCTGCATGACTTCCCACACAGAACTGATTTAGTCCTGGTTGTAATGAAAAAAAAAAAAAAACCCAGTGGGAGCAATAGTGATGACAATAGCTGTTTTATCTTTACCTCTCTCAGATATTACTCGAGAGAAGCTGCCCCCTCATGCATAGACGTGTAAACAGACTCCCAACACAGCAAACAATCTCTGTATTCCAGCAGTATCAGTTCATTTGCATGTCTGAATTTGGAAAATGCCATTTAATGCACTTCTGAACACATGCTGAACCATATGCCCATACAGTAGGTCAGGCACATTGTTGCTCTAATGAATGGCTTCTGAATACAAACAGAATGAACCCATACACACACGCAGACAAGCTACACATAATTAGTGCAGGGAAAGAGAGAGAGTAGAAGGTAAAACCGTGTTGCCGCATGAAGGTCTGGTGGGATTTGCTGTGGTTCTAACGTGCACGTAATTACAGCTAAATGGTGGTGCTGTTAATCCCTCAAACACACACTCTCAGAGGCAGAGTGAGCATACACAGCGTAGCTCGCACCAGGTTTTTAAAATGACTCATTGAGTTTTGGCAGGGCTTGACCTGTATCCTCATTGGTGCATCCTTCCTCATCTTTTGTTTTTTCTCCTTTTCTTTCTAAGAGTGTTTGGTTCTGATCTCTTTATTGCTCGCACATTAGGCTTGTTTGGCTCTGATAGCTCTATAAGGATCTCTTGTGGGCACTGTTATTTTTTTATTTTTAAGACTAAATGAATGTTGCAGGCAGTAATTTTTCATTAGTTACTTACATTTGAAATTTATATGTGTTTAATTGGTTCCAGACAGAGACAAGAGGCCAGGTCAGCTATAGAACATCCCATGAAATAAAATATATCTCTCTATTAGGAGCACACCAATGGGTCAGGGAGTTATATTTACATATAAGTATAGATAAAAATGGTAAAATCAATAAAAATAAGACTTGAATTTGCACATTTAAGATCCATTCTTTGAAGTGCTATTGGATGAGTTCCAAGCCTACAGATACTAGAGATTTGTAGTTCTTCACACTAGTCGTGTACACGTAGAGGATTTAACTGATCACGTTGCTGTTGCAGAATGACTCCATTCCCCAGGAAGACTTCACTCCAGAGGTGTACAACATGTTTCTGAGCAACATCTGCCCACGCCCTGAGCTGGACCACATCTTCTCTGATGTGTAAGTGCCATATTTTTCTTAACATTAAAGAAATTTGAAACCAGGTAAGAGCAATTAAATTTTTTTTTGAAACACTTTTTCAGAGTAGACGTTGGATAAAACCTGACAGTCCTCATTGGGAAATATTGCTTTACAGGTTTAAGACACCTGCCCTTGTCCATTAGATTAATTATAAGCAGTTAATTAGCATAGGAATATGTAGTGCAATGGCCTTTACTGTGACTCATCAAGCCTGGCTGTGTGTACCATCCTGCTGAAGAAGCAGAGCTGCCCTTTGGCCCAAAGGGACTCAGACCATGAGCTGAAGCAGCATACCAGCACAACAAGGGCCTCTTTAAGTCATAAATCTGGATTTTAATCACAGTTAAGTGAGATGGCATGGGAGCCAGGGGGATATGAAGATGATAATTTAGTGGAACAGGCATAGAAATGAAAGACATTTTAATCAAATCTCATAATTTACTCAACACAACATTTAATCCTCTGCTCCTTTGCGTGTCTGTTGCTCTCCCTCTCCACATCTCTTTGCCGTTTTAATTACCACTCCTCCTCTCCATCATCTTCTCCTCATTTCATTTTCTCGTATCTTAACTTTTGAATTCTGTTCCTGCTGCCACACGTTTCCCTAGTTTTCCCCACTTTTCCCTTTTTGCATTCCCTCTACTAACCCCGCTCTCTTCTCCTCTCCTCAGGGGGGCTAAGAGCCGTCCCTACCTCACAGTGGAACAGATGACAGAGTTCATTAACAGTAAACAGCGAGACCCTCGCCTGAACGAGATTCTCTACCCTCCTCTCAAACCAGAACAAGTCCAGGTGCTGGTGGACAAATATGAACCCAATACTTCGCTGGCACAGAAAGGTCAGTGGCTCAAATGTCTGTCAGTACAAACACAGGCACACTAACTTGCTCATGTATATCTGTAAATGGATGTAATACACAGTCAGCCGTACCTTTTAAAACACCGTTGTTTTGAGTTAAAATTATTTTACAGTGAAACATTTTTGAAAACTTGGGCAAACACATAAGTTTAAGTGTGCATGTGTATGAGTCCTAACAGTACACCTACCCCTCAAGCCCCCACCACCAATAAACTTGGCAGGGGTGTTACCATAGCGACAGCCCCGTTGCCTGGTGTCCAGAAACTCGGAAAGTGAGGGGACGTAGTTGGGTGCCACAGCACTGAATGGTGAAAGACTATAAATACCATACACAAAACCCTCCCAAAGTTTTTCATCCCCTCAAAACATTTCCCAGCCTTAGTGTGGATGATCCCTGACATTTAATTTACACGGCCTGGACTGCATGAGTAGAATCCTTGAGTGGCAAGACAGAGCTTGTGAAAGAGAGAGTGACGAGTGTGTGTTTGTTTTTCAGGAGAGCTTGAACAAATACAGTAGCGAGTTGAGTGCAGGAGTTACACTTACCCACACACTATGTAGCACCGCTACACACAAATATACACTTGAGTAAATTTACATGCAAACAGTAGTTTGTCACTATATTTTACTGCGTATTTGGATAATCTACAAATTATCCATTCGTCTCTCACTATAAATATACTTTTTGAAAATGTCAGAAAAAATCTGAGCAGTCTCAAATAATCCTGTGTGAGAGGTAGCATTGGTGGCTGAGAAAGCTTAAGACATCCATTCATTCATTATCTATACCCACTTATTCCTATTTAGGGTCACGGGGGTGCTTAAGACAGTGCAACTTAAATCCATAGTTTCATTTTTGCAGAAGTACAAATGATAGAAGAGAAGTTTGATACCACTCTTGCATCTGTTTAATACAGTGGAACCAGCAGCTGGTTAGCTTAGCTTTGCAAAGAGACTGGAGATAGGGAGAAGCAGTCCAGCCTCTCCGATGCTAATAAAATCAGTACCTCTAAAGCCAACTAATTAGCATGCTACCTGTATATCTGTAAAGCAGAATACAAAAATGGCCATTTGCTCTTTTACGATGGGTGTTTCTTAGCTAGGAGCAGTTGCCAGGCAACTAGTAGTACTTTTTGCAGCTTGTTGTGTTTCCGTAATTGTGTTTTTGCAATGCTTTCTGTATTGTGTGTATGTGTGGGAATTTTTTTTTGTTGTTCTAAATTACTTAGTGTGACATATGTGTGAACATGTTCTTTTATTTGCTTGTGTTTTGTCCATTTGCGTGTGTCACAGCCACTGTATTACACTGTATGCAAACCTATGCAGATCATAGATCTATATGTTAAACCATTGTGTCCAAACAATGAATTCAAATAATAATCATGAAATTATGAAACTGCACATCCGAAGAATTAATTGTAGGTATAGCATTTTAAGAATCAACAGTGGCACAGAAACTTCATGAATAACAAAATGGGATGAACGTAGGGAATCCAACATCCCATGTTGTGGAGATGTTGTGCCTTCTCGTTGTTTATAGTGTCAGTGGACAGACAGCTGCCAAAGCTGGAGAACATCTTCCTCCAGCAGATATCACACATCAAGGTTGGACATGTGCCAATTCAAATTTTATCTCTGCTGAATACCATGTTATACAAATGTGCCAAAATACTGTAGATAAGTCACACACCTATACCTGATATTATAGATCCAGTATATTCTATCTTCTTTTCTTCTTTTCAATATATGCTATTTTCAGCAACTTACTTTACACCATGTTATGTTTGTAATCAAGCAAAGTTCAGTTTCTCTTTCAAATCAGTATGCACAAACATTCAAACAAATAATTGATTGCATGATATGCAGTTCATACCCTAGCACTGTGGATCGTTATATTACCTGCATGTGACTGTTCTAAAAAATGTTTTGTCAAAAATGTTAGTACATATAGTTCAATATATTTACAAATATGTGGAGAAGAAACTATTTCCTTTGGAAGCTTTTATTTATTAGTTAACAACTGTTGCCAGATGTGTCTGTCATTATGCCAATCACATTTTATTACTGATTACACTGAAACTAAATTGACCCAGGCTGAGTAAAGTACATACATTTTTTCAAATGTGTGACAAAATAAATATTTGGTGCCTAAATTATTTGAAATTATTTGAAACCACATTTAAATATCCTATCTGACTGCCTAGTGTTTGACTGATCATACTGTGATGTTGTGTGTTCATCCTGTCCCATGCTCTCTGGAAACATGCCCTTCTCTGTCCCAGTGACAGATTTCGCCATGTGAAGTATTTATCTAGCCGGAGGAAGTGCTGCCATCTGCTCTGCAAAGGGGTCCAGAGCTCCACATGCTACCTTCACACACACATTCAGATACACATACTGTCTATGTCTATGCTTTTCCTCTCCCAAAGACACTCTCACATGCATAATGAAAGGTACAAGAATTTACGAGTGACTTTGTGCATACTGAACAAGTACTTTTGGATTGGACTGAAATAACATCATGTGGACCCATATGCAAAGCAGTTGATATGAATAGATGCATGGATGCATTGGAGCTAGAGTATCAAGTGTCATAAGGAAGAGAAGTGGGCAAGCAGTTAGTGTCTTTTTTTCTGTTCACTCTCTTTGTCACTTTCTCTTTGTCCATTTTCATTTCAGATTTTTTTCGTTTCATTCAACATTTCAGTACTGTCATTATCTTTGAATACTTTAGTCTGTGTTTACTCAAGTATTTCAACATTGTATGAAGGCAGATGAATAGATTGTTATATGAATAAAGACTTTTAAAGTCACTATCCAGAGTGGATAGTGGCGTATCATCACATATTCATCTTCAGTGGTTGCAAAGAGGAAGTTCTTTGAGGGATGTTTTTTATCAGTGTGGGTCTACTCTTGTCATAAGGTTATCATTAAAATTAGATGAATTAGATGAATTAATTACATTTCCACTGCAGTTTCCTAATTTCCTCATTTTTGTAAAACGTGGCGCTTCAGTTTGACTTGTAGCCTTTCATACTCTCTTCTTTCAGATCTGACTTCACCTTTCAAATAACACTTGTTGGTTGTCACTCATGTGCACCTCTAATCACAGCCATGTTAACATCATTTTTCTCCGTTTGACCTACAAATGTCTTGGGAACTGGGGATAGTCTGTCTATACGTGCGTGAGGTGCAGGGGTTAGGCCTCAGCCCGGCAAAGGGAGGTCCTGGTAGTCAGCGGGGAGTAAGATGCTGAGTATGACTGAGCTCAGATGTCACAGACAGCAGCCAGCGTTAATTAGTCCAGCAACTCTGCAGAGGGCGGCACTGCATTAATTAGCATAAAGTGGCCGGAGGGACCTGCTGCACCCGTCAAGTTTGCATCATTTAGCATATTTAGCATAAATTCAAGCAAATGTGTGCCTATGTGGGTGGAGGAGTTGCAACCTTGAGTGCTTGCTATATGTTCTACATGTATGTTGTTTATCCATAGAGATGTGTGTGGCATGGTAACGTGTATGCAAATTTGAAATCTGTGTCTGGATGTTTGGTTCATCTTCTGCTTTTTACTGATGTATTCAGTGTTATTCCCTTCCTCTAGCATGGTTAGTTACGACATGAGCTCAGTGACAACAGCAAAAAGGCAAAGTGTGTGTGCCCTTGACAAAAAAATCAGAAACAAGGAACGAACAACATCAAGGGCAGTTCAGCATTTTTATATCCCTGTAAGACTTTATTATGAACAGAAGCAATGTAAGCTAGTGAAGCATGAAATGTAAGAAATCCAGTTTGCATTGTAAACTGCCTTGTGAAACGAGGAAACATTTTATATTTTTATCCACTTGGACCCTGGAAGTATTGTAATGAAGGCTAATAACTGACAGTACAGTAAATGTAAGAAGCTGAAACACTGAGGCACAGGCTTTAAGGATTAACCACAAAGGCTTTCAGCAAATGGTGAATCAGGCTTCCTGCTAAACTGAGCTACTAATGTAATCTTGGTGTGGCTTTAATTAGTCATTATGAACATTTTTATGTAAATGTTTTATGCTATATTTTATGTGACCTTTAAAAGCATTTGAACACAGTTTTCTAGCTGTTTGTTTGAGTGCACCTACAGTACATGTTTGCATACATGTGTACACATATATGCAAACTCTCACATGCACTTACTCTTTATAAAGACAAAGATAAAGACAAAAAATCGTAAGAATCAGCGTTTTGTAAAATGGTATACAAGGAAGGGCACTTCAATTCTCAGCAACCACTGCTCATGTACTATTCCTGTACAGTTCCTGTCCCTACTAAAATAAAGTTTCCAAACATATCATTTTAACTGACTTGTCTGTGTGCTGTGCTCTGGCTCTGCAGGTCAGATCTCGATGGAAGGCTTTGCCAGGTATCTGAACGGAGAGGAGAACAGCATCATGCCCCCTGAGAAGCTGGATCAGAGCGAAGATATGACCTTTCCCCTCTCCCACTATTTCATCAACTCCTCACACAACACATACCTCACAGGTACACACATACCCTGTCAAAAGCTGTGCATGTAAGGACCTCTGCCTGTCTCTCTGTCTGGTTTGCACTCATATACTCATAGCTCAATTTTACTCCTGACTGGTTGCACACGCGTATCCTTTGTTCTTCTACACATGAACAGAGCAGTCGTTCATTTAGAAATACAATTATGGTTGCACAAGTGAATACACCCGACTTTATACCTCGCGGGTCAGTCAATCAAATATGGCGATGAATATCAGGCTGTGTTACCTCTCAAGAGGTTATCCAATCAACTCATACCATGAGACTCGATTCATTGATATTCATGAGTTAAATATTTCTTTAGACTGGTAGTCACAGTAACTGGCTCCTGGCAGTGCACAAGCATGGCATTTTCTTTTCAATGGATATTAGAATTCATCTATTCAAATCTATTCTGGGGGGGACTGAAGAGCATTGAATCTTTCAAGTGGATCAAATTTATCCAGTGATGGAAAAAATGGAATTTCTGCTGTACACCAGCCTCACAGCCTTCGAAAAGAACACGAGAAAATCGAACAACAGGTTCTTGAGTCTCTCCTCACAAACTCAGTTTTTTCTTTAGGTAGTGACACATGGTGATAATATACTAGAGTAGTGAGACATTGCAGAAAGCGTTTTTGTCCATGCAGTATATATTTAACATTTTTATAAGAAAGATCCACACAAAATAATTAGACTGACAACAACCTGCGCACTTATTCATGATTTATTTCCAATCTATTGATCAATGGTAAATTAATTAATTAAATCAGTGTACAACACATGAACACAATTAGGAAGAAGAATGTCTCTAATGGGTTTGGATCATGACGCCTTTCAGTGGAAGAGAAGGAAGGAGTGAGAGGAATAAATAGAAAAGTAATAAAAATAAAGTCAGTAAACCAATGATGCCACCTAAATTGAAAACATCGCTCGACCTCTCACTGTACATTACCACCCCCTGTAGTAAGGTACGCTACTACTGTGAAGAGATCATTTCTTCCCTAATGGTGACAAGATGATGAGGTTTGCCTGCTTCAGATAACAACGGTTTTTTTTCTAACATTAAAGCTTCTGAAAAGTGGGGGGGCATGCTCTTCTAGGCATTCTGGGACTTTTGGCATAAATGTAACAGAAAGGGGTGATGTGGTGTTTGTGTGTTTCATTGCATGAACGATGCAGCCGGCCAACTGGCGGGGAACTCTTCAGTCGAAATGTACAAGCAGGTTCTACTGTCAGGGTGTCGCTGCATTGAACTGGACTGCTGGAAGGGTCGTACCACAGAAGAGGAGCCCGTCATCACTCACGGTTTCACCATGACAACTGAAATCTCCTTCAAGGTAAGACAAGGACAGCAGCGGTGTGATAATGATGTCGGAGAGGGGTTGGGGAGCAGAGGGCAGAGGCATTCTGGGTGAACAGACCTCAAAGACAAAGACGTAATTCACGTTATGCACATGCTCCACTCAATCCATTCACTCAAATGCTGATAGGGGTAAATGGGTTTGACCATTGCCAACATCCACTGTGTTATGGGTTAAAAACTGATTTCATAGGGTTCTCTATTTCCAGTAGATTCTATTTGGTAAACATGATTTTGTCCTTTAGTGTGCAGTTTATGTACAAGTGTGTTGGCAGCCACCAATGTGAACATTTGCATCTTCAAACATTATTTTTTGGCTTGTTATGTTATTTCCTTGGAAATGTCAGCACTAACTATGGTGAGTAGAGTGGTTGTTTTGCAATTAAAACTAGATATGCTTTTAATATGAAGCAAGAGCCGTATGGAAATGTTTCTGTGCGTTTATGGGAGCTTGTAGCCCTGACACAAACAAAGCAAACAGTAAACAGACTGTTATCAGCGAGATAAAATCGGGCTGGATTACATGCACATGTTGTTTTCGTGTGAATCTTGTGCTTAGGTAGCAGATCTGAATCCAGCACAGGAATGCCAGATTTTGCCATTAGTGACAAAATATACACTAAAGAGTTATAATTCCTGACTGTAGGCACATTACAGGCTGACCATAAATCGAAGAAAACGTGTATGATTTTATGAAAGTCATTAGGATCCAGCTATAATACACTTTTATATGGCAGGGATCAAACAGACAGAGAGGCAGAAGATGAAAGTAAGTACAGAGCAAAGCAGAGACAGAGAAGAAGTGGGAAAAACAAAAAGTGGGGCAGCAGATGGCAAATCGTAAGGGACAGGGATGCACTGAATGACCCTAAAGAGAAGCACTGAGCGACGCTTAATTGATGTCTCAGAGGATGAGAAGACAAAAACTAAAAAAAAAAAAATGCTTTAAAAGCAAGAGAGAGTATAAAATTCTCAGGGCAGAACAGGTGTCAGGAGAAAAAAGCGCACAGTGGGTGGATTGATTAATTGAGGAAATTTTGCTCTAATGAGAATAACAGAAGTAGTAGAACAAGCTGAATGGTATTAGTGTGAGTGAAGTACAAAAAGAGATGAGTTGCAAAAGACAGGTTTAAAGAGAGATACAAAAGGAGGATGCTGTGTTAGAGAAAAAGATTTTTATTGGAGATGGAACAGATGAAAACTGAACTGACACTGTTGTTAAAGATTGTAATTGACAGTCAGTCACTTAGAAATCTGATATCACATGTTGAACTATCCTCACTGCAGCTGTGCAGTAACACCACCTCATCCAGCACTGGCAGCTACAATAGAGAAGCTAAAGCCATGCAGCCAGAACACGTGTTGTATTTAGAGTGGATGACTTCATGTGTCATCACTGTTGCTACTGATTTTGTTATGGGTATTGATTTCCACATGTTTGGGCATGTTCTTTGGGGGACACTCTCCAGCATTCTGGGAAATGTCGGGAATCACATCATTGTAAATGGAGATTATTGTGGCTGGTATCAAAGCTCAAGAGCGTTATGAAATGTCTACAGAATATCCTGACATGAAGCAAATGTGAAATGTGAAATCCATTGTTTTTGATTGTGTGTTATATTACCCAAATAACAATTCAACATTAACCCAACACAATGTCCCACAATGTATTCAACATAGTTTCTCATTATATTATTCATTTTTGTTTTCTGTTTATATTTTTAGGAGGTGATTGAGGCTATTTCAGAGTGTGCCTTCAAGACCTCACCCTTCCCTGTGATCCTGTCTTTTGAGAACCACGTGGACTCGTAAGTCAGCATGTAATTTCGTGTGAAGAGTGCAAAGGCTAGAGCATGATTGTCATCCTTACTGCCAATGGATGGTTTTTCATCAATGAGCCCAATCAGCCATTTTGTTGTACAGCTGTGTAAACATCTGCACAGCATCAGGGAGAAGGTTGTCATTGGTTGGTTTGATTTTTAAATTCTCCAAGAGGCTTCTGAAGACCAACATACAGATTTAGTGTCTATTGATATTTAGTAGACAAATCACAATGGTGTGTGTGTGTGTGTGTGTGTGTGTGTGTGTGTGTGTGTGTGTGTGTGTGTGTGTTTGTTTGTTTTTGTATGTGATGGCTCCCAGGCCGAAGCAGCAGGCTAAGATGGCAGAGTACTGCCGGTCAATATTTGGAGATGCATTACTGACCGAACCTCTGGAGAAATATCCTGTGAGTACATAAGATGCTTAAATACACAATCCACCCACACGTGCATGTTCTCTCTCATTTCATATTCTTGTTCTTTCTATTTCTGCCACACACATATTGTGTGCGTGGCTTAGCCAGCAGCAGACGTTTCAGCAGAAATGATCACACAGACAAACGCAACAAAGAAGTGTCCTTGAACACTGCTGCCCCAGCATGCCACACACACCTATATACTGTATATGTTTCATTTTATCACATACAGTATTGCTTAGTTGCATGGTTGATGTTTTATCGTTAGTGAAGCCTGTAAGTTTTGAAAATGAGGTTTCTACCCTCAGTGGGATTTAAATCTAGGAAGGATGAAAATGTAAAGGAGGTTGTTCTCACATACAGCATCACATTGACATGGCCTGTAGCACCTGGCAAAATGTGTTTTCACTGTTTTCCCTCGTTCTGTGACTGTAAAGCATTGCGCCTAAATATCATCGTAGACTTTGTCTCTCTGGTTTCTCTTTTCATATCCAATCACAAATCCATACCTGTAGCTATTTACATACAGAAGCCAGTGTTTAATGACTCATCCCTTCATCATTTTTATTCCTCCGCATCATCTCTGTCTTATCATGGGAGAGACTGCAAACGACAGCCGTGTAAGATTAAATGGAAGTGTTTTACGCTGTAATCTAAACATGGCTTTTCTTGGCAGCCCTTTATCTGTCTTTTCCCAGTTTCCATGGCTACCAGTCAAAAGCTTGCTTTGTCCCTTTGTGGCCAAACTCTCTCCCCCCCCCCCCCCCCAAAAGGCGTCTTTGTGTGTAATGACGCAGGCACTTACGTGAGGCAAATGTAGACACTTGTCGCACAAACTCTCACCCAGACACACAGATGCCTCTCATGGTCTCTAGTGCACACATGAACGGCTGCCACACATCCAGTCCTGCACACATATGCTCTATAACGTATCACCTACTCTTCTTATGTTATTCACCAGAGAGGTGTAGTTGAGTGGCTAAAGTTCCCAGCAGTCAGATGCAGCATTATCTCACATATACAGAGAGGTCTTCCAGCACTGCAGCCTGCCAAAGACGCAAACCCGCTGAGAATTACAGCCTTCTGACTGGATTTGACATTGAAGTATCAGGGAGAAGCCTTTCGAATGGAGTAGCATAGGGAAAGAGAGAGGGAGAGATATGAGGAGACAGACACCAAGGGAGAAGTTCGAAAGAGAGAGACAAAAAGAGCAAATGCAATTGAGGAATCAGATTTCTACCAGTGAGCATGTAATAACTGGGAAAGGTGAGTGCAATGACAGCCACTCCCCTCTGGCACTGAGACAGCCGCGTATACAGCGTATCGAATGGGATATCAACTCATTCAGTCCATAGGGGCAGGGGCAGATCGGGTAATATAGCTAGATTGGTTCCAGCTGAGCCTAGGATGAGAATAAAGAGGATTACGGTTTTCTTAGAGACTGTCTTCACAAAGATGTCACTTGTGTTGAATGGGAAAGACTGGTAACAAGGTTTTGTTCTTTTTTTTTTTTTTTCATTTAAGCTATCTGCATTTTCCAAAAATAAATAAATAAACAAACAAACAAAACAAGCATAGCTGAATAGCTGAAATTACTTGCCATGTTTTCTTTTTAATATTGCCCTCATCCCTGCATCCATTATGGTGATGAAGGAAGTATTGCCAAAATATTTTAGTTATAACTGCAGAAAAAAATATTCAAAACGTTGAGAAATGAAGTGATTTCTATTTATTTATTTATTTGTTCAGTCTTGTTGTGGGTTAGTTTTAAGCTACGTACCCGCATGCTGCTGAAGGACAAGTGAGTGGTGTGGTAGTGTGGGAAGATCAGCAGGAGCCAACAATGGACACAATACACCTTTCTATCAAACAATTACATGTCATTAGTTTATCACTGACCTTTCACTTAATGCCCACACCCTTTCTGCTTTGCTACTTGTATTTTTACATTACTATACAATATGTATAATGATGTTATATAATGGTGGAGTAAGAAATACAATGTTTGCCTACAATACAATGTGGCTAGAATGTTAATATTTAAGTGGGACTGTGTCAATGAAGCTAAGGCAAACAGGACGTCTATTCTTTACTTTATCTCAACAACAACAACAACAACAACAACAACAACAGTACGAAGGTGTAAATGGATGTGTGTGGCTGCTGGTAAAGTAGATGGAAAAGGTTTAACTTTAAAGAAGTTGAGTAGTTAAGAAAAGTAACATTTTAAGTTTGTTTATGTTTATAGCTGATAAGTTGTGTGGATGTGTGTGTGTGTGTGTGTGTGTGTGTGTGTGTGTGTGTGTGTGTGTGTGTGTGTGTGTGTGTGTGTATTCACCATCAGTGCTGACTTTCTCAGTAATACATTATTAATATCCCTAAACACTGTGATCCAAAAACAGGCATACCCCATAAATAAATAAATCAGTGATCTGCCTACTTCTAGTCAGCTCCCTTGAGAGGGTTTGTGTTTAATGTTGTTTCCCCAGGAAGCTGATTTTAATGTTGAAAGTGTAAACTTTTGAGTTATACATCAACACTTTCTAATGCTCAGTACCAGTCCTTGTGGTCACTGACAGGCTCTACAGAATCTTCCATGGTGAATTTTGAACAGAATAATCTTTTTTTTTTCTAAAACTACTAATTTACATGTTAAATGTCGGACTCCAGTAAACAACTTTAGTAATGCTAATTACCTAATTTGTCTCCGAACAACAGAGCAACATTTTAGATGTTGACATTTGTTTTTATAATTTTCTTAGAATGACTTTTTGTGCTGGTCACAAAAAACATTGCACGTCTCCATCTACCAACAAATCCATACGACAGAGCGTGATGTTATTCTGCAGAAACCTTTCAAAAACTCTTTTTCTAATAATGTCTCGGCCTCTGTCTCTTCCCACACTGCTTCCAGCTGGAGTCTGGTGTGCCACTACCCAGCCCGATGGAGCTGATGGGGAAAATCTTGGTGAAGAACAAGAAGAAACACCATAAGAAGGATGGAAGCACCAAGAAAAAACTATCAGAGCAGGTTTCCAACACCTACAGTGATTCTTCCAGTGTGTGTGAGCCGTCCTCCCCTAGTGCAGGTACTATGCTCGCTCTAACAACCAAAAAATGTAGCCTCACTTACCTGGCACCATCTGCACTATGGGCCAACACCTCTGTGTCATCCAGAAAAGCAAATCACTGGAGCGAAACAGTGCTGTTGTTTATCATTCATCATTTTCGTGGCCCTCTCCATCAGCTGAAGGTGTTATTGCCTTTTGTATACACTTTCTGTCAGGCCTACACTTTGCTACTCATTGGGGCATCCTAAAAATTAGCCAGTACTTTCCTTCACTGTGTCAGTGTGTGTGCACGCAGTTGTGTGTTAATGACTTTATTGCCACTTGTGAAATTTTACATCTCATGTTCACAGCTGTTCTTTGATTTTAATTTTCCTTGGATCATTTCTGTTTGCGTTGGTGTTCAATACACTCTATCCATGTCTTTTTTATGTTTCTATGTTCAATCATGTTTTATGTACTTTATGTTTTCTAGTCTTTATTCATGTTTATATCTTTGGTATATAATTCAGCTGTAGATTTCTAATGGAACTTGTGGTCAGTCAGGATGATTTTTACTTCTGTCTGAGCTGCAGACTTCATTCTTAAACACACACACACACACACACACACACACACACTGCCCCCTGGTGTAAGAATCATAACAGTAACCTTTAAGTGTTTTATAACAATCAAACGGTGTGCTGTCGCGCAGATAAGCCTCGGCAAAGTGTATAATAATAGTGTAAACACTACATTGCCAAATGAAGCTTGACAACACATCATAGTTTGACCTTGTAGGTTGCGGGTTGTTTGCTGATAAGATTTGTTTTCCTCTCACAGGTTCAACGAAAGAGGAGATGGCAGATTCCTCGCAGCCCTCTGAGGGTGCTGAGCTCAGCCTGAGGCCGCAGGGCAGAAAGTCTATTGGTGAGTCATACATAGTACACGACCTCAGATCAGAAGCAAATCTTTTGTAGAGTCCTTGTTAGGCCGTCACAAAAGCTCTAGGTCAGTTTGACCATTACAATGTTAAAATGAGTTTTCTCAGTCAGTGTGGCCTCACATTCAGTAGAAAATCTTTCATTATGAGATCGCTCATTATGTGGGGTGCAGAGGCTGGCTGTGTCAGCTCGGTCAAAACAATATTTAAAATCATTTCCTCAGTCTGGTACTGGTATAAGCTTTGTTTGTGTGGTTGTGTTGCATGTAAATAATTCTAGATAAAAACTTGTTTAAAAGCCGTCGGCTTTCAAACCAATCTCTCTAACATTTCTATTGACTGTGTTGTGTGAGTCCCAAATTTACACATATTTAACTTTGGTTCATTTAGTTTTATTTATTGTAATAATCTCTGACCAAAACTGTGGGCCATGTTTCAGGTGAGGTGGAGGCAGAAAGCGAAGATGAAGATGATGATGACTATGACTGTAAAAAGGGCTCAATGGATGAGGTGTGTATCTTGCCAATCAGCAGTCAGTTCAAGTCCTTGATATAGGGGAGCTTTACAGCTCAGTGTACTGTTTGCATCAAATGCACTAATGTTGCCCTCTAGTGCCCATATTTAATAAGACATTTTATTCCTACTGATGTGCCTGACACTTGCAGTCTATTTGCAGTCTAGAGTGAACTTGGCACGTCTTCTTCTCATTGTTTCAAGGATATAAAAGACCTTTTGCTGCATTGCATTTAAGTGTGTGTGTGTTTTCATGTACAGGTTACAGTAGGCAGGGAGGCATCTGCCACAGAAGAAATGTCCAACCTGGTTATCTACATTCAACCAGTCAAGTACAACAGCTTTGAAGCTTCCAAAAGTATGTAGAAAAGATTTACTGGGAATATAGCCCAAAGAGAAACACCCACAGTTTGAATACAACCTACATCTGAAACAACGCTTAAGAGATTAGTTCATTTGTTCTTCAAATATTTGCCTACAAAATAATGATTAAATGTGTACTGTATTCACGTCCATGTCTCCAAACTTGACTTATTTCCTCCTGGGAGAAAACAGTTTTGTTTTTTGGAATATTTAGGTTACTAATAGTTACTAACTAACTAATAGTTAGTAACTAACTATTAGTTACTAACTAACTAATAGTTAGTTAGTAAGTGTTTTTACTGCAGTGTTTTAAACCTAAATGATTACAATTTATCCAGTGACCATAAATAACTCTCATCAACATATCACCACCTCTGTCCACAGAGATCAATCGCAGCTATCAGATGTCATCCTTCGTAGAGACTAAAGCTTTGGAGCAACTGACCAAATCTCCTGTAGAGTTTGTGGAGTATCCTTTTCAGGCTTGATGAATTCAACGATGCCTTGTACTAGTTAAAGTGCAGCTACACTCTAAATGTATTTTTGTGCTATACAAATGACATAGGGTTTTATTAACATACTGTGTTGGTGACTTTTCCTAAATCTTCCGAATCCTTTGGCACCTCCCTTACTTTGATGCAATAGGCAGGACTCAGAGGTCTGCTTTGTACTTTCCCCGTTATACATGCTTTAAGTAACTCCAGTAGAGTTAGTGACCATGCTACACTCAGCACTCGTCAGTCCTCAGACCCTCTACATCACATTATATAGCCACAAGGCTACACCATCTACAGTAGTTTCTCCTTCATTCTTGCATTTTTTAATCATGCTAGGAGAAATGTGTAGCAACTCTAATATAACTCACAATGTTTAATCTAATTTGAGATTTTAGTGTCTTTTCTTCCAGCCTTATGGTCAGCCTGTGCTCCTTATGGTCATGACTTATGGGAGCTACAGCTGCAATACCCTCTTTGTTGTAGCCTGCTTTTTATCATTTTGCTGCCGTGGCTCAGCTCGTTGAATAAAAGTAATAAACGATAATGTACAATTAACTAGCAAAACAGTAAACAGTAGCAGAATTGGTGGCAGTTTCAGAAGTACTGGTTGTATTTTCTGTAATATGGGTCATGCAGCCTTTTCCTTAATTCAGCTCTGTTCAGATACAACAAGCTGCAGCTGAGCAGAATCTACCCTAAAGGCACTCGAGTGGATTCATCCAACTACAACCCTCAGCTCTTCTGGAACGCTGGCTGTCAGCTTGTGGCGCTCAACTTCCAAACCATCGGTGAGGGCAGATAGCGAAGGAATGTTTTTCACACTGCGTAAAACTTTTTTATTTCTTGATGCTATTAGAATTTGTCTAGACATCTGGTTTTGTAACACAAATGCATTTTTGTCTTGACTACATAGACTTGTCCATGCAGCTGAACCTGGGCATGTATGAGTACAATGGGAAATGTGGCTACAGACTCAAGCCAGAGTTTATGAGACGGCCAGACAAGCACTTTGACCCTTTTACTGAGAGCACAGTGGATGGGATCGTAGCCAACACGCTGTCTGTGAAGGTGTCTGTATATAGGTTATGTGAGATCTTTTCTTTGTGTAGCTCTGTCTCTGTGATTTATTGACTTTTTCCTTCCTTCTTCTATTTTGGTTTCTTTATTACTTTTTCCTTCCAGATAATCTCAGGCCAGTTCCTGTCTGATAAAAAAGTAGGCACATACGTGGAGATCGACATGTTCGGCTTACCAGTGGACACCAAGAGGAAAGCTTTCAAGACCAAGACGTCTCAGGGCAACGCAATCAACCCTGTCTGGGAAGAGGAGGCCATTGTCTTCAAGAAGGTGAGACGAAGTGTGTGAATGTTTAACGTGTGTAAAAATCAAGGTTAAATCAACTTTACTGACCAAGTCTGTTGACGCATAAAAGGAATTTCTAATATAAAATCTATTTCTGTAAATGCACAGGGGAATGTGTAAGCATACGTATAGAGTATATGCATATATCCAATAAAGGGTTTGAAGAAAACATGGAATGTAAATATTGCCTTTCAAAACAGCTTTCTAGCAGTGGGATTTTGATGTAATAATGAACGGATTTCATAAATTTTCCCCAGGTTGTTCTGCCCACACTTGCGTCATTAAGGATAGCTGTGTTTGAAGAGGGAGGGAAGTTCATTGGTCATCGGATTATTCCTGTGTCAGCCATCCGTCCAGGTAACAAAGTTTTGTTTTGACAAAATCTTTCCAAACATGGATTCAGTGTGATGAAGGATTAATTTAGTGTTAATTTAAAAAATGTTTTAATGTGTCCAAAGTCCACATATACACACTTTTCAGTGTTAATTTAACACTGGTGATTTTACTTTGTAGGTGGATCTTCTAAATTGTTATTTTTGTACTAATAGACATTCATTTTACTAAAACCTTGCAGGCTATCACTACATTAGCTTACGAAACGAGAAGAACCAGTCCCTGACATTGCCAACTCTGTTTGTCTATGTTGAAGTAAAGGACTATGTCCCAGACACATTTGCAGGTAAGTCATGTGATCATATTTAAACCAAAAATGTAAATATTTTGTACAGAACAAAAAGCGCACGTTCAGAGTCATGTTCAGCGTTTGGAAAAAAGGTTTGATCCCATTTGATCCATGTTCCTCAGATGTCATTGAAGCCTTGTCCAATCCCATCCGCTATGTCAACCTGATGGAGCAGAGAGCCAATCAGCTGGCTGCTCTCACTTTAGAGGAGGGAGGAGAGGAAGAGGGCGACAAAGAGGTGTGTATTGTCCACTATACTACTCTCTCTATCACACATACACTTCATCCCACATTGTGTCTGTTCGTAAGTGTATGTGTGGAAAGTTTTGTGCCACTGAACAGTTGCTGATGGAGAGGAGCCAGTCTCTCTGCCAGCTGGTTGTTACTCTCACTGTCAGGAATCAACTGCTTCAGAAATTTAAAACATATGGTAGGCAGAATTAGAAGATGCAGAGAGCATTATTATAATGCAGTCTAGAATAAAGCAGCATAAGGAGGTTTTTGAAATCTCCACAAAGTACTTTTCCAGCACAGATCCACATATACATGATCAACACACTTCATTTTTCAATATCCAGTCTGTCTGATAAAGTGTAAACCAAAGCTGCAACAGTATTATTACTGTGTTTCATTAAGCCTCTTCCAGTTTCTATAGACCATCATTCATTCTCTCCATATGCCCCTTATTTGAGATTTTACCTTGATACACCATTGTCTGCACGACAACATGCTAGTGTTGCTTCATGTGTGCTGGATACGCAAATAAGTACCAGCCTGCTAACACATATCTACTTTATAAGATAAGAGCACATACATTTATGTTTAAATTAGTTAGTGACCAACTGCAATGTGATTCACTTTAGATATCAACAATATGAAATGTAACCTTGAGCACAGGTTTCAGTGTGGACACAACCTAAGTGCCACAAGGCGTAGCTGCTTGACCTGCTGCTTTGTCCCAAGTGGCATCCAAAGAAAGACTGCACATGTAACATGTCACACTAACGCTCCATCAGCATTACAATAATGGCAGGAGAAAGGATTATTCTGAATTTGTTAACTCATAAATAGCTCATTTAGGGTAAAGTAGCAGCAGTCTTGATAAATGGTAAATGGAGTTGATGGAGAGTACAAGTAGTGAAGGATTAATGAAGGGGCAGTGGCACAGGGACAAGACAAAGGGGTGATATCAATCTATAAGTGACGATTTGTACGACTGAAGTTAGGACACATTTAGGGTGAGAGGCCAGACAGAACTGAGGGCTGTCTGACGATGTTCCAAAAGGTGACCAGAAGGAAGGGCTGTTCCTGAGGGGTACATTCATCTGATTTGTAAGCTGATATGATTACCCGTGAGGATGGCTAACAGAGAGATGTTTTCATGCTGCGACCATGGCAACAGTCACCGAAAGAGGTAGAGCATAGAAGAGCAGAGCACAGTGTAGGAGAATGAATGGAAAGAGAGCAAGAAAGAAGATCTGATGAGTGTGACTGTAATAGAGATTATTTAAAATTGCATTAACCTTTCAGAGATAGGAGTGTATAGTCCGAGATTCAACTGAGCCTAAGGGAAATTAAAATCTGCTGCACGGGAAGCAATGCTGAGAGTGGGTTACCAAAGATATGTCTACACACTATCCTGCGCGACACAGGTACAACGGGAGACTTCAGAAAAGAGCTATCCAAAAAAATCCTCTGTAATGTATTTTAAACTCTTCTTAAAGTATTCAAGGCTTTGTGAGAGTGAAGAAAAATATTTTCTGCTACATTGTTTTTTCATGAAATAACAGCAAAGGAATGTGTTATATAATAGGTACATGTGGCAAATATCTGTTTCACCACTGGCAAACATTGGCAAATGTGTGCTATCCCTTTTATTGTGCTTCACAATTAAGAGGCTCAAATGAAGGAAGGCAAATGAAGATGGCTGAAGATTGTATTTATATTATTTTGTATGAAGCAACTGCAGAGGAGTCGGTGGGAAAATGTGCATGTACAGATGAGTTGACTGGATTGATCCTAATGTCAAATCTATCATATGATGTGCAGGTGGAGGCAGGAAGTGATGCCCCCTCAGAATCTAAGGTGGACCAGAGGGTAACATTGCCTGCAGAGAACGGACTGAGCCACACACCCATCATTGCCCCGAAACCCCCATCGATGGCCGGCCAGACTCAGTCTGCAGGTGCTGTATATGTGACCAGCCTGTAAATCCCATCAGCGCATGAGCAATAGCCAAAATATCAGACAAAGTCCACTGAAAGTGCCTTGAAAGTTGGATGTGCATTTTCTTGAAACAGTACATTCTTTTCATAACCCTTTGTTTTAAATACATTTCATTTCAACATCAAAATTACACTACAATTGTACTATAAATGCACATGCCTTGTTCCTAGATGGGAAAATCTGTTTAATATTCAACCTCTTATTTTCAGCTTTAATAAAATAAAAATAATAAAAATAAAAGGATCATTTATCTGATTGGTTAAAGATAAAAAAAACACTAATATTTTAGTCTGGCTCCTAGATGATTTTCAGTCCATGTTTGTTTTGATGTTAATAAAGTTCTCTATTTCATATAAATGTTGCTTGTTCCCTTGTGAATTTGTTTTTTTGTAACTAGGCTCGTTGAAACCATCGATGAAGACTGAAGACATCATTCACAGTGTTCTCACTGGTAAGATAATGTTTTCAAAAACCTCAGCCTTGAGCACTTGCTCTGATATATCTGTTACTGACTTGCCTCAATTTTCATTTGAATCTTAATTCAAATGAAATTTGTCCTCTATCCCTTGTCTTTAGAATTGGAGGCTCAGACAGTGGAGGAGCTGAAGCAACAGAAGGGCTTCGTTCGAGAGCAAAGAAAGCAGTACAAGGAAATGAAAGAGCTGGTTCGGAAACACCACCGCAAGACCAGTGAGCTGATCAAGGAGCACACAGCTCGTGTGTCGGAGCTACAGAGCCAGCACCAGCGTCGACGTGCTGTCCTGCAGAAGAGCCACAAACGAGATGGTAAGAAAAGGTAGGTAGCCCCCCTCTTCTCCTGTTTAGACCATGCTGTTTGTCTTTGTCTTTGTCTTTCTGTGCTCTCTTCCTCTTCTAAGGGAATTTGCCAAAACACAAACATAAATCAACACAGCTAAGTGGTCAGTTAGTATTTTCACTAAAGGCATTTGGAATCAAAGAACAAGGGCATCTCTCTTCATTAATTCAAAAGATGAAAATGGACGTTTGAGTAAAGCACAACTTAACTGATAGTGTATCTGGATACTTTTTAAGGCTGTATATCAAGTTCTTTACCGTCCTCTACGACTTCTTTTCTGTCCTCCATCCACACAAACACCTTAAAATACACATTCAAAATCCATAGCTTCATATGGTGTTGCCCAGAAACACTACAGGGCAGATATTGACTTCTGGCTGAGCAATGCGTAGAATACAAATGAGTGCATAAGGTTTTATTCCAAGCCTCAAGGACACGTACTCGGTGTTCTTAGCACCACTGCCCGAGAGAGTTCTCTGCAAACGTTGTTTTAATTACCAGTAGACACACTGAGGGGATCCATGTAAAAATCTGAGGTTTAAAGCAAATTAATTTAATAAATAAATAAATATTACATCTATTTATTTACTTTATGCAGTTACCACTCCACTGACATTAATGCAGATTTCTTAATTTGCAGATGTTCTGTTTTTATGGGTGGCTGTGTGTCTGTGTGTGTGTCTGCAGTCGATCCGAACACTCTCTGTCGACCCTGGACCAGGATCTGTGTGAGCTGGATCAGGAGTGCAGCCAGAGGCTTGCAGAACTGAAGGAGCAGCAGCAGCAACAGCTCCTTACACTTCGCCAGGAACAGTACTACAGTGAAAAGTACCAGAAACGAGAACACATCAAACAGGTACTCACAAATGTTCAACAAATACGCACAGGGCAAGTGGGTTGGCTAGTTGTCAAATAGATGCAGTAGTAAGAGGATTACAAAGGAAAGCACATCTGCACTTTTTCATCTACGCCTCCAGTGTCCTTATTTACCTTCACTACTGACGCTAGCATGGACAAATCCCTTTGGAATATTCATTTACCGTTGTGTGCAAGGCTCATATTAACTCAAGAGCTCTGATAAAACATAAACATTTTGTAATGAATAAGGATAAGCATAATAATTTAAAAATTAGCAAGAGTAGGTATTAAGACAGTCCACAAATCTTAATTCTATGTCATCTCTGTACATTTGTTTGATTCTAATGTATGGCCACATACTTTTCTCTAATGAACCCTCACTAAGCTCTTACGTTGTCCGGGATAATATGCTGACTGTCTCCCACTGTCCCGAAGCTCAGAAAGGCTTACACACATTAACTTCATCAAACAAATGAATAAACAAAGACGGATCACTCCCTGTAGAACATTACAGGCTTTGTTTTCCTGTTTGTGCACATGTTCTGTGGTATGGGGTGGAAAAATGAATGTGTTCTGCTCCAGTACACCTGCACAGCTGAGGTGTCAGAAAGGTTTAGTCGAGCTAAAGAAAACAAGCATTGGAGAGGAGATCACCTGTGCTCTTAGAGGGCGGTCATGACTTAAATCTTAATCGGTGTAGCTGGATTTGGAATGAAAAGTGGACTAAAATGCTTAGAATAAAAGCAGATGTTTTTTTTCCCCCTCTGTTTTCTTTCTTACTGTCACATTATGACTCACTCTCTGTTTTTCCAGTTGGTTGAAAAACTGACCACTATAGCAGAGGAGTGTCAAAATGCTCAGCTCAAGAAGCTCAGAGACATCTGTGAGAAGTAAGATTTTGTTCAGCAATTCATGCAAACACACAGG
This sequence comes from Mastacembelus armatus, assembly GCF_900324485.2. Taxonomy (NCBI): domain Eukaryota; kingdom Metazoa; phylum Chordata; class Actinopteri; order Synbranchiformes; family Mastacembelidae; genus Mastacembelus; species Mastacembelus armatus. The sequence goes on from NC_046656.1 coordinate 9,606,016, forward strand.
AGTCCAACATTTTCTTTCCTTTTATATCACGCTTTTCTTTTTGTGTCGCTGTACACAGAGAAAAGAAGGAGCTTAAGAAAAAGATGGATAAGAAGAGACAAGAGAAAATCAATGAAGCCAAATCTAGAGACAAGAATGTAACAGAGGAGTAAGTCTTTGCATTTGACCAGGAATATGGTCTCTTTCTTTGTGGTTTCAGATGTTATATTTATATAACCACTAGATGTCACTAATTACCATAGGTTTAGTTCCATTGTGGTCCCTTGGTGTGACTGGGTAAAATTTTCCCCACAGAGAGAAGCTGGAGATCAATAGATCTTTTGTCAATGAGGTGGTGCAGTACATCAAACGGGTAAGAGAAGACATGACAGAGAACTTAAAGTAATTAATGTATACTATCATGACTAAATTGAAAGCTGCGGAGTTGTGCCAGTATGAACAGTATGAATTCAGAACAATTTATTTATCAAGCTATACATATGCCAAGAATGCAAAGACTTAATGGTGTGTATGTGTGTGTGTGTGTGTGTGTGTGTGTGTGTGTGTGTGTGTGTGTGTGTGTGTAGTTGGAAGATGCACAGAGTAAAAGACAGGAGAGACTACTGGAGAAGCACAAGGACATCCGCCAGCAAATCTTGGATGAAAGGCCAAAGGTAAGAAAATGTTAAATGAAGCTTAAGCATTAACTGAATATTTATTCGTGAGGCTGATACTGTACATAGTGAGATTTTTTTGTGCTATCACATGAGTTACTGGTGTATTGCATGGCAGGCTCTAGCATCAGGGTGTTCAGGGCACATGGCCAATATTAATTCATTTAAGGCTTAATGTTGCCACTAAAACAGTACATGTTATTTCACTCAGCCACACTCAGTATTTAGCTTTTTATATTTTTTTATAAATTGTGAAGGGAACAAAAAGCTTGACCTTGACACAAACTCTCTAACTAAACACTCATTTCTCATCTTTACCACTGGGTGGCGACCTGGGCCAGGTTTAGTGAGATTCTGCACTGTTTGGTGCTTCTGTATTAAAATGTATAATGAATATTGTTGAATATGAAGCTTGTTGAAGCCACTGATTGCAAAATAACAGTTGAGTGTTTTTCCACTTAAGCCTTCCTGGCCAGGCATAAATGCCAGTTTCTGGTGTACTTGATGTGGTTGCCTACAGTATAAACAGTATCAATAGGTGAAAGAATTGTTGGATTGTATATTTCTGAAGATTGATTTATTACCTTGTTACATAGAGCTTCTTTGCTGTGACTCAATCAGTCCTTGGCTGTTACATAACGCCGTCTTGCCACCCTGTTATATGCTATATATTTTCAAAGTGGATGCTTCATTGTGTTTATTGAACTTTTACAAGGTCTGCTTTCGCTGTAGAAGTTTCACAATCCCCATCCTTGTCACTATAGCTGTCACTGTAGCAAGACCTTACAGCTGGAAAGCATTAAGACGACTGCTGCTTTCCAGTGTTCAGCTTTAATATACATGTGCATCGGCGTGGCAGTAATAATAAAAAAAGTCATTAGTACAGTGCAGATGACTATAAATTATTGCATATATATGCTGTGTGAACAACAAAACCCATGTGGTTGTATTTCTGTAATGTAGCTGTAATCAGCATAACATCGTAACAGAGGCAACAGATTGGCCTCAGTATGGTGAAATCACACCCCAGTCGGAGTGCTCGAATTTAATCCCGCCTGTTGATGTGGCCTTGAGCACAAACCAGAGAATAAGGGGGAGAAATGTATAAAATCAAATCAAATTCACAGTTTGTTCTATTAAATGCATGGCTGCCTGAGGAATTAGAGTAGCACACAACTTTGTTCTGGCCCCAGTCAGGAGGCACAGCTGTCCTACTCGTAAGAGATTTGTAATACGAAGACATTTAGCTGATTATCAACATGCAGTTTGCCATGATCAGAGATCAAACCTCAGTTTATCATTGAGCCACTAAACACAAAGTAGTCATTTTCTCTATTAATCTAATGCAGTATAACCCATATTATGCATAGCACTATAATGTTGGGCTCATGTTTTTACTTGTGTTGTCAAATGAAGAGGGTTGTGTAGATTTGCTGTATCTACTGAGACATGAATCAGGTTTCTGATGAAGTTACATAACCACCCACTCTCAAAGGGACAGCGCCCTTTTTCTTTGAAACCACCTCGAGTTGACAACGTGACAAAAACTGTAGCTTTTCCACACTTTTCCCACAAAGGTTCAGTAGGGAGAATAACAAGCTGAACAGCAGGTAGTGTTAGAGATGACACATTAGTCTTGTTAACTAATGTATGTTTTGGAAATCAATCAATCTGTCAAACTGCACTCATTTCTATGTGATCCTGTACTGACTGTCATCATCTTTACATTGTTGAGTTGCTCGAGCATCTTTGTTCATAGCACCATGATAACAGTGATTTCATAAGTCAGCACTGAATCAGTATGAGCTGTATGAAACAGTGTCGTCATGGTTTAATCAACACTGAACACTGAACTAAGTAGGTTTCCAAGGGTGGGAAGCTGCTGTTTTCTTTTCCTGAGCACTTCAGTGTTGCGAGCAGATTTCCTTCTGTGGGCGGTCACTGTTTTCCACAAAATTGTAACTGATTATTCAGCACCTGACCTGCTGCACAGTCACTTCCCAAATCGACATCCGGACACATGGCAAATGTCATTGCCTGAAGAAGCCTATTACATAGTAATCAACCTCATCTGCAGTATTTGTACTTCTGCAAAATGTATAACAGATCAGAGGAGGTCAAAGGACACAGCTCTGGAGACAAATGTCTCAGGCTGTGTTTGTTAAGAAACTTCTGCTCGCTAACCACAACACTGGACTAACAACCAAAATTAAGGAAACATTTTTGCGACAAGCTGTAGCTATATGGTATTAAAATACTGTGACAAAACAACATAGTTCATACTATTCCTAAGAGAAACATGTCTTGGGAAATACTGCTGCATAAAGGTCTATAAAGCCTTTTGTAGCTGCTAAGGTGAAACAACAGTGGATGATTTTCAGAGCAATGACAGCCTCCAGCTTATGGCCAACACTGGGCTGGACTTTTAGTGCTTCTTACAATATTACTCACCTGCAGCTATACAATTGTTTTCACAGAGACCATGACTATTCCTGAAGAGACTTAACCAGAGGTTTTCTGTATGAGTTAGCCTTGACAGATATCAGTTCCACACTTAGCAGCTAGTTCTGTTGTCTCAGCCAGTTTTGTCTGTATAGCCCTATAGAGGGAGAGACCAGTTTTTTCCTATAAATGTTGGTAATATTGATCTGTGTGAAAGTTACCAGTCCTGCTTAATAGTATGTGGCTGCATCCTTGGGTGAGTCACTGAGCCCCAAACTGCTCCTAATAAGAAGGTCATTAGCCTTGCATGGCAACCCTGACAAGATCTGCATGTGTGTGTGTATGAATATGAAGCATTGTGGAACACTTGGCTCTTAATAATAAAGCTGCTATGTGAATGCTGTCCATTCACCATTGATAAAATTCCCCCAAATTATATTTAGGGCAGAAAGATATAGTTGGCAGCCTCATTCCTAGTAAAAGTATTTATTAAAAAAAGTCATTAAATCATTGGGTGAATGTAAACAACAACAGATAGATGGACACATATGATCCACTTTGAAAATTCCAGTGGGTGCTAATGAATGTAGGCATAAATAACCAAGGCAGAAATGATCTCATTTTTTGTGTGTCTATTTTGTTATGTGTATGTTGGCCTTTATGAATCACAGAGAAGATACAACATACTTTCTCTCTCATACAGTTCTGACCCAATTTTTCCTCTTGGCTCAAGGCAGCCACTAATGGACAGCTATAACCATCCCTGGTGGAGACCCCGAGAGCTGAGCAGCCCAAAATAATAGTAGTTGTGTGTGTGTGCATGTGTAGCGACATGTATGTGATATACCAACTAGCTAAAGTTTCTTTGATATACAACTAAGCAGCTAACTGACTTTATGAGAGACAATTTCCAGGGGCTGTGAAATATGACAGATATGTTGGCTCCAACTTCAGCATTATTAGGAACCTGCGTATATTTTTGTAAGATTCTGACGTCCTTGTTGGCGATCGTGTGAGGGTCACATTCTACATCAAAAGAGCAGAGAGAGAATGAAAGTGAGACATGGTGAGATTTGTCGTCACTCGCAGCACGTGGCCTCAGGTGTCACTGTCCTGTCCTGCTAATGATCCAATCAAAATGCCCCCAGGAGACAGCGGCACCCAGCATGATGGCAAATGTTGTTTTGGCACACCTCAAGATCCTTTAGCCTGTCGTGTTTCTTCTTCTTCTTTTTAATTCATACTGTGCTTGCAGACACAAGGTCTCGTTCACTTTGCCATATGTCCATGTTTTATTTTTGGCGTAGTACTAATTGTCAAAGCAAATGAATCCTACTAAAGAGGTTTGTATTTTGAGACTGACATCAACAAATAGCATTTAATTTGAGTATGACTTGACTAGCATGTCCTGCCTAATATTTCAGGTCTAGTATGGTATGACTTTAAGTTTCATACAGTTGTGTATCTCATTCTTGTTCAACCAAATTAGATAGATGTGCATCTCGTGAAAAGAATTCAAGCCTCTGAACGTTGTTTTGATTGGACAAGACTAAAGGCTTATCAGGCCATGTTGTTATTGCTCTGTACTAGTCATCCTCTCCACACCACTTTTGGCTGTGAAAGGGGTATGAAATTGTGAATAGGCAATATGTTTCACAGCAGTGTGCGTTGGTGTATGTGTGTGAGGTGTGAATGTACGTTGTTGTGTAGGAAGCATCGTAATTCTTTTCCTGCTTAAATGAAAAGAAAAAAAACTATATGATGGTGTCTCCCCACTTTGCAAGCTTTGAATCCACACACAGAACAACGCATTTATGCACACGCACACTCATTCGTTCAACATGCAGGATCCTGTGCAGTCGTCATGGAAACTTGAGCACCCCCCGCGCCCTCCCCCCTCCCCCCTCCCCACCTCTCTTCTCCTGCTCTATCCTTCATGACTCTCTGCAATCTGTTAATTTGGAACTGAGCCCTCATGACGAAATCCCAGGGATGGTTTCTGGAGGTAGAAGAAAGCAGGAGGAGGGGGGAGATAAAGAGAGGGGGGCAAACAGGTTGGTGAAGGAGGTTGGAGGTCTGGAACTGAAGAACAAGTATGTGACTCGCTTCTCTTCTGTCTCTTTCTGTGTCCCTCTCTCTCTCACTGGGTGTAGGGGTGGGCACTCTGTTCCCTCATCACAGAGTTTGATCTGCATCATCTCTGCCTAGTGGGTTTGCATCAATAATGCACTTGTGCGCACACGCGCACACACACACACACACACACACACACACACACACTACCCTACAGGGAACACTGTGTGCGAACCAGAGGCACTGAAGTAAAATCCATTGTGTATATGTGAGTGCATGTGCATGTTGCATGCTCGGTTACTCTTCTGCTCTGTTATGCTAGCTGCTATTTTAGATCAGTGCACGAGGGTTCATTATGAATGCTACATGTGCTAATGAAGCTCTCCAGGGTTATGCTCTGTCTAAGGAACATTCACTAAAGAACTCCTACAGGAAACTATCCTTTCTACCATATGGATTTGAAGTTGCAGATGATGTTCAGCCTCAGCTATTCTTAACAGTACATGTTGCATTATTGTGTTACACCAAATTAGATTTTTCAATAATTTCCAGCACAGCTTCACAGCAACAGGATAAATATAATGGAACTGGTAGAGAAAAGTCAGGAGAAACTAATTCCCCACATGCCTGCCCTCAAGAGACTGCAAGCTGACACGCTGCAGGTTTTTAATGCTGCACTAATTAATATTTAACATTAACAATAGCTCAAATAACTACTGTACATGTAATGTGAAAGGGGTCATTTGTAGTGACAAATCTATACATAACAAATCTGTAGTTTCACTCAACACTGCAGAGCCTATTTCATTTCATTGCCCATCTAAGTGACCTGCACCTACTGTTTCGGTTGCCGCTCACCACCATCAACCTCCTTTCCATCAAGGCATCAAACCACAGACATGGAAGCTTTAACAGCCAAGGCTTCAATTTAGCTGCCAAAACACATCTACAGATAATACAAATACTAATGTTTCTCTGTGTGTGCTGGAAATGTATATAAATATGTGTGCTAACACAAAGCAACGTTACATTATATGTTTTATTATAAAATAAAACATCCATCACTATGATAATTGATGAAAGTTACACATTGCATTTCAAATAACAGCATATTTTAATGTTTAATGCTACATGGTACGTGTAGTTTTTTTGTAGATGGCATCCCATTCACATCTGAATTAAAAACATCAAGACACCACCAAGCAAATTTCACTGCTAACCTTTCCGTGTGAACCAGTCCTTTTAGGGGAAACACTCGATACTCTTCATGCATAGTAGAGGTATGCAGGAGTGCTTTTTAAATTCCTGGACTTGAAGAGAAGAACCTAAGAAAAACTCCTGCAAAGCAGCAGATGAATTATCTGAGCACAGTCAGGAAAGGGCACTGTCACACACACAGATATGCAGAAAGAGAAATGGTGGATGGAAAAAGAGCACCTAACCTATTCCAAGTAGAGGCTGCGTCTGTTTCTTTATCATTATTTGTGTCATCCTTTCTCTTTTATTAAGTTACTGTGGTTCATTCGCATAGTTCTGACCAATACAGTTAAAGAATGTGAATGAAAAAATGGCATTCCCTGTACTGTCTGTTCTCTCCTACTCTTTAAAATACACACACACAGCTCTGGGGTTGCCCACCAAACCACCTTTTTCCTTCGAAAAGTCTGGTGACAGGGTGGTGACCTTGTCTTATCTCTTGGACATAGGATCTTTGGTTTAGTCTTATTGGTCTTTGTTTGGATATGCATGTTATTTCAAGGACAGGACACACACACCTATACACATCACACAAAATCTGATTTCTCTGCTTAGGGGCTTTCAGCTTCATTGAAATGGCTCAAACGGGAGCAGGCACTGGATAAAAACATCCATGACAGAAAAGCTCCTGTTTTCCTTAGATCATCTTATTATGACTGCAAGATGAGGCACAGTTAACATAAAAGCAAGCTGTAGATGCCGTGCAGGTTGTTGCTGGTTGAAGGCTTTTTTGGTGGTGGTGCTGCAGCAAGCGTTATGTCATGTCTCAAAGCAAAGAATTAATTTGGCTCTTTGGAGGCCTTCTCTGCTTCCCTCGATAGCTTCTCAAAACGAGGACAGCTGGTGAAGAAGGTCACTGAGTGCTGTATTTTAAGAAAGGAAGAAGAAGTGTGTGTGTGTGGGTGTGTGTGTAGGTGTGTGTGTGTGCGTGTGTGTGTGCATGTAGTTTGTTGACAGATGACAAACCTTCAGAGATGAGAGACAGATTTAAAAGCTGGCTGGAAAGATGCTGCTGCTGTTGGTTGGTGTCCAAACAGAAACTGGACCACACGCACATACACATAGACACATATATATGCATGCAACACAACATGTGCATGTAGAATACACCAGCAAGTGCACACTATTTTGACCTTGGGTGTCATTCAGTTTTAACAGTAGTCTTCCTTTCAAAGAGACCTAGAACTTAAAGCATCACGCTTGGCCTCATTACACTTTAAAGATTTGATGCTTTTGATGTTCCAAGTTAGAATTTAGTTCAGTCAATTTTAGCATGACGAGAATGAACCAAAACTTTGCTCCAGCAGCTCCAGGAAGCTTTAAGTTTTACTGATGCCTTCACCCTGTACTCGTGTGCTGATATTTCTTCACTGCCAAGCTGATAAAACGTCAGATAAAAGGTAGTGATCATAAAGCCATAGACTGGGGAAACTCTCAATAGATTGTATTTAACTGTAGGTGTCTTTAACAGGAGCTTTAATTAAACTATTCCTTGGTGAAAGCAACGTGCACCCAAACTTCAAGCCGTGTGCTTCCGAGCTGTTGATTAGATACACAACAGACGCGCATACATGCGTGCGTCTTAATGAGAAACACTTGGTGCCCTGCCCCCTTCTCCCACCTCCTTCACATGTGCCAGGGTGTAAGATGAGAGAAAAATGACAGCTTTAATCAGAGAGTGCTTGTGCCTCAGCGGGCAGGGTAAAGGCAAGCTGCACACGTGCACATACACACACACACACACACACACACACACATACACATTGTGGAGATTGTCCCACCCCTAAGTAGGTCATGCGCAGTGCAGAGCAGGGAGCGAGAGAGACAAGCTGTAGTGCATGTTTAACCATCTGGTTGTGATGTGCTGGATGTCCGCTCTGTGAGACCCACTGAGAGAGTGACAGAAAGAAAGGAGGAAAAAGAGAGTGAGGGAGAGGGAGGGAGGCATTTTTCAGAGAAGGTCACCTTGAGATGCTGTGCTTGGTGGGGCTTTAGCAAGCTCGACTGTACCACTAACAGTATCAAACAGGCGTGAGTCGGGCTCCTCATTTCTCAGTAGCCAATGGATTTTTTGTGTTCTATCACATGTTAACTATCTCTGAATTTTAATGGAGAACTCTAACACTTATTCTTCCAACATAATTTCCACAGCAGTAGCCTTACAAAAAAAAAGAGATTTGTTATAATTAGGGTAAATCTATTTTTACATATGCTATTTAGAAAATGTTTTTAACTGGTTTAGTGTAACAACTGTGAGTTGTTGCACAGTTTACAGTTTATAATAAAGTACAAAATTGTGATTAAAAAGTTAACATTTTCTTTGTGTAGGAAACTTTCAACAATTAATACCCAGCCCAAACTCATAGATAAGTACTTATAATCTACATGACCCAGTATCAGTCCAGTTTATTGTATGTCTCTGCATTTAAATGCTGTCAACATGAAGCACTTGGTAACAATGCAACACTCACAAATAAAATGGATGTACTAGGTCATAAAGTGAAGTAGAGAGCGCAGAACACTGGGACGTCAAAAGAGCAGGATGGCAGTTCTTGACCTTTATTCTCTCTCCTGTCTTATTTACTTGTTCTTTAAAGGTTTTGTGAATATTTCTTAAATGAACCAGGGCTTTTGTCTCCCAGCTTTGCTGTATTGACTGGAGGTTTTGTGTAGGTGAAATCATCCAGGGGAATCAGCTTTGTGTTGTTTAGCTCTTTCTGTCAGAAGTCCTTGCAAAAGCATGTATGCATCTCAAAACACTTTTCAGGTTTATAGCGTCATTAGTATTGCTGACCCTGAGCCGGTCCAGCATGTATTCCCTGTTAACACTGTGTTCACATTTGAGTTAGAAGTTAGGTCTGAGTCTGAAGTATGGCCTTATTCGATTAACACGGGGGTCTCAGACAAAATATGGATCAGAGATAAATCCTCTCAGAGCTTGCAGGTGTTTTCGATCTTTCATAATGCTGATGTGACTGTATTGAGCTGTTGAGACTCTGACACCATTCATCTTAGCAGCTTTTCTTTTAATTACTGCTCTCCCATGGGAGCCAGCCGGGTAGTTAAACAGAGAAATCAGCATTACAGCAATTATTGGCTCATAATGAAATGAATACAATCTTGTCATCTGTAATCATTGGGGGAGTCTATGCCTGGGAGAAAACAGTTTCTCCTATCTGAGTTAGGAGAGGTAGTGTCTGTTACATGGATGCAGAGGACATCCTGGTTTAGCTCAGCTGTGCCTGTTCACTGCTCAATATCAAGGTCCAAGGCCCATCTATTTTATCTATCTATCTATCTAATTTCTCTAATGAAGCAGAACTCCTGTGAAAATAATCTTTGGATAACACTCCAAGAGGAAAAAACGTCTTGGATTCTGTACTGCATCCAAGACATTTATTGCCCAACTCTGAAGACAAACAATTCGAAAATGTGCACACCACGTTAAAGGATCATGGAAATTTGTTACTTACAGTACTTGCGATGCAAATAGGCTGTTTGTTGCTGCTGTTCCTGGACTCAGCAGCTCCATGACATGTGGTTGTTACTGAGTGTTGTGATTACTCACTTTATCCTCTGCTGGGTGCTACTTACATGCAGAGGGTTTAATGCAAATAGGTGAAATTAGCTGTTAAACAAACCTATTGGTCACCTTAATGACCTTTACGTAGTGTACATAGGGAAAGTCAAGTGATCATCCTTCATGTACAGTCCTGTTTACCAGCGTAACTGTGGCCAACTAAATGGGGAGGTGGTTAATTCTCTTGCTGGAGGGAACATTGAATGTAGCTTGTAAGAGTTGGAGAGAATTAATGATTTATTTTCCATTACCTCCACAGGGAAGTGAGCTTTTTCTCAAAAACTAGTGTGGCTACCAAAATGTTAGTTGTGTGACTATAGGGACACAATCGGAGCAGTTTTCTGTCTTGACAAACTTGGTGAAGATCATGAACTTCAGAAATGTAACACAGTCCAGATTTGAGATTTAATCCTCTACCCTCTCCTACTGTATCTCCTTGGTTTATGTGCTTTTTCTTCCTCTCTAGCTGCAGAGTGACTTGGACCAGGAATACCAGGACAAATTCCGTCGGCTACCTGTGGAGATCCAAGAGTTTGTTCAAGACAGCAGCAAGGCCAAACTTAGCGACGATGGCGTCCACGGAAGTCTTGTTGCGTCCTCGACCACCGAGAAGCTCAACCACAAGGCGTCACAGTCAGAGGACGACATGGAGGAAGGCTCATCGGAAAGAGTCTACGACACACCCCTTTAGAGATTTGACCTCAATGCTTTGCTTCACACTGGGACACTGATTGGTGGATGTGTTTGTGGCCACAGATCTAGGATCAGACTGCCTCAACTTTGGCCCTAATTTTAACCACTGGGAGGATTAGGTCAGATCTGAGCCTGAACTGGTGAGTAGAGGTCCTCTCTGCATAGAGTGCAGTCTTGTCCAGAAAAATGTTTTATGTAAATAGTAACTTTTTGTGTATTTGTATGTTACCTGTATGTTGTCGTCTCTTTCAGTACGGCCACAGGATGTGTCACAAAGCACTAATTAATTGCAAGATCTAACTTATTTGAACTATTGCACAGAGAGAGTAGTTTCTTTTTTTATTTTTTATGATCATGATATTGACAGTCGTAGCGATCAGTGAGGTGTGTGGTGCCAAGGTTTTGAACTCACTTACATTGTCATTTAAGTGGAGTCGATTTGTACATTTGTACTGTAAAGAAAACACCACATATTTAGCCTTTAAAGCTTCCATCTTTATAAGTCTTAGGGTCATCTTTACATATTTGCACTGAAGGCTCTTTACATAACTATGTAACTCTTTAACCCAGAGGCACTGGTGGCTTGCTGGTTCTCAATTTTGTTCTCACAGAACTAAGCCTATGTGTTGCTGCTATTTTGTTTTAAAACCCATCGTTTTTTTTAACAGTTGTTGGGTTTGTATGATATTTTGCATGGTAATAGTATGCAGTCCTCTGTCATTCTTTTTTTGTTTGGGTAGTTTTTAACATGTTGTGTGCAATCCTGCCTAGAGAGGAAGTGAAGGGAAAGTGTGCTGTACAGTATCTGCATGTATTTGGATTAACTGTAAGCATTACAGTACCTCCGTAGCAGAGATGTTCGTTAAAATAATAAGTCTGTTTTCTCTGAAACAGTTTAAAGTAACCTGCGAAAGAAGTGGACCCAGTGTGGCTTGATACCGTAAGCTGAACTGAACTAAAATAAGTAACAACAAACATTTTTTGTTTTTTTTTTTTTTTTAGGTCCAACATTAGCTAGCTCAAGTTAACAGCTTGTTTATTGTATTCTTTACCTTTGTCCCCATGAATTAAAACAGGAAAACTAGGACACCTAAACAGAAGAGGATCTTGCTGTAGTTTTATAGAAGTGGACTTCCTCTTAACTGGTTCATGTGTACCTACTGGGGAATGTGTATGCCATTCCCCAATTCACAGAGCAGATGCCCGGGACCACAGGAAATATGTCACCCCTTGGCATTATTTTCAGTATTCACCCACAATTGGTAGCTCTTCTTTGAAATGGGAAAAAAAAAAGTTCAGTTATTTTTAGGCAGCCTTCAAACGCTCAGTTTATATCTGCAAAACACCAGCCTTAACATGATCTCATGAATAACTGGACTATTTCCTCTTTCATGTGTGAACCATAAGGAAGTGTTTTTTACTTCCTAACTGTCCAGTGCCATTTAACTCACAGGTGTCATCTGATATCAAATCATATTTCAGCTGATTTTCCTTTAAAAAAAAAAAAAGGATTACCTAACATGTAAGTACAAACTACTTTTAAAAACGATATTGATGTGAGAGTCCTGTGCCTTTGAATAGGTTGGCCTTGTTTGATGTTGAATGTGTGAAATGCATCATTGTTGAAATTACATTATATAATATAAAGCTGTCTGATATTGAATAGACCGTGTGCACTTTTAGTACAGTTCCACTACTGAGTAATGCTTGTGATGAGCAGTATTTGACAATTGTCTCATAAGAAATGCGAGACTTCCTATTCCTATGTCCACTTTATTTAATAGTCCTCCCCTTCTCATCAACTTAAGTGTATGCACTCTGGAAATGTAAATGTATGTATGACATAAAGGATAAAACATTAAGTTGATTAAAAAATACATAGTGTAAAGGGAAATTGCCTGTAATTAAAATAAATGTGGCTATTATTGTACTTTGCTTAAGATGAGTTGTGTGTCTTAATTTGCCATCGGTCATCTTTATGTCGTTTTTTTCATGTTTATTTTTTTATCACCTTAAACCTCTACACGTGTGATATATTTTCAAAATACTGCCATACATTCATCATTTTGAAGCCATATTTTCTCAGCTTTTTCATGTTGTATGTCTTATTCTTTCATCCACTCCTTAACTGTGGATTGATTGCATTTTCTTTGCCTTACAATGTGTCAGTTGTTATTGTCCTATCACGCTTTCTGGTTTTACTTGAAATAGAGATTTCATTGTTAACCCACAGCCTTCGTAACAAAGGCTGTATAATAATGGTAAAGAAATAAGAGCACAGCAAAGAAGACTGAAAACATGTTGAAAAAGATTATGTAAATGCAGTTGCAAGAAAACCTCCGAATCCAGCTCTAGAGAATGTGTTTGTCAGTATGTGTGTATGCACGGTCTGTATGTCACACTCAGGGGCGGGAGAAGCGAGGGAGGCCCTTTGATGATCCACTCCTAGGTAAAGCACCTCCATGATTTAACCACTGGTCACCACCTGAGGAGTGAGCAGCACTGAAATCATAGTTTTGATTATTAGTGGCATAGTTTTCTACATCACTCAAATCTGCTGTGGTATTGGTCACTATGCTATGTGTGATAACGCGCATGTGCACGTACATGTTTGTGTTATACATCCTGTGCCCATTTGACTTTTCTTGTCCCTCAAAAGTCAAATGTGTGTATGTAGTACTATGTCGCACCTGTAGTATGTTTTCTGCCACAGGAATATCTACTTTTCACTCTTTAACATATTACACATTGTGTGAGTGCTGGTGTTTTCTGTGTGTAAGCCTAAACGTATCTGTGCTCGTACTCTGGGTCCATGTGCTTGTGCATGTGAATTTTCAGCTGTGTGTGGTGGTGTGTGGTGAGTGTGTGTGTGTGTGTCTCCTGCTCCTCAGCAGAGCAGAATCCCAATAGGCCACAGGAGATAAGACAAGCCTGGTCCAGTCGCCCAGTAACAACCACCATGACCATTCAGAGGACTCCATGCATGCCAGCAACTAGGAAGTGAGCTAATTAACCCCGAGTTCAGGGTGGAAGGAGAGTGGCTTTTTAATAAGATTCTCTGGCTTATATAAACAGTGACGCCCCTACAAACTCCCAGGAATATTATCACCCTGCGCCTGTCCATCTGTGGCTGTGATGAGGAGTAGGAGGTGTCCTGTAACTGGGCTTTAATGAGGCACACCAGGACAGCAGATGAGGAGAGGACCACAGAGAGCTGCTTAGAAGGTACAGACACACACACAGACACACACAGATCGACACATTTACAGACATGTCCACTTGAATGGATTTTCATGGACTACTTAAATATAGTCTTAGTCCACTCCACATTGCTCATATATAATAATCCAACCCTAATCCTAAACCCGACCACACCCTAAAGTGTCACAGCAAAAACTATGATTACTTTGTGCTTTTGTCCTAAGGACGCTGCAAACATTTTTAGGTGTTTTGGGCAAAAATGAAATCAATAAGAAAATAAAAACTACAAAGCCTGATGGGGTGTGAATACTTTCAGGTCACTCTATCACTGCAAAAGTTGCTGTATATGACAATGACAAATTAATGTGCTGCCTAGCTGTCTGGGATCTATAAGGAGAAACAGCACTGAAAAACTTCACCCGAGGGGTTAGATCCTCAAATAGATGAGTTTATTTTGATTCTGAATTCATGTATGTAGAAAAATTGGGATAAACTCTGGATCACATTTTAAAAACAGAAAAATCAGCTACTGAATCCCTGCAGTCCACGTAGTGATGCTATGATAGAAATGGGAGTGAGCGCACGGCAGCCTCTGTAAGACGGGCAGTGCCACACGGTGCCACCACAGAGAGGAGGGGGAGAGTTTGTGTCAGCACACTCCTCAGCTGCTGGAGGAGCAGGGAGGAGCTGGATCTAGATCTGCTGGATGACTCACTCTGTCAACGCAAGGCGCACTCATTCACTCATTTGTGCACGCTTACACAAATCGCGCGGGCACGTTAAGGGAGAGGGAGGGGGAGGACAGGGGGAGGGGGGTGCGCGCGCTGCCGAGCTGGAGAGTTGTCCCTAATCAAAGCGCACCGGGGCCGCTCACTCTCCACTGGAGGGCGGCTGGTACAAGAGCACCGGGGCACTCCGGCAGCACGGAGACGGGAGAGAGCAGCCGCCGCCGCCGCCGCAACAGCAGCAGTTACAGCAGTTACAGCAGTTACAGCCACACAGACAGAGACAGTCCCGACCCGGACGCTGCAAACCAAACCATCCTTTCTCTCCGCCGGCGGATTAAACCCGTCCCCGTCTCCGACACCGAAATCACGTAAGAAACAAACAGCCTTTGTCAATGTCACGCTGCCATGCGGACACTAGTGTAGACTGCGCTTAATCCAACCTGTTTAGCTGGTTAGGCGGATGCAGCGGACCAGGACCTTTGATTCAGGTGTCTCTGTCAGGCTCGGACACCACATCCTCTCCCCGCCTCACTGTCACAGCTGGAGACAGCAGCCTCTGCTAGCTAAGCTAACGTGCCAGATGCATCATTAAAACAGACCTTTGAGCAGCCTTATACCACGTTCACTGCCCCTTTTCTCGGCGCAGCGGCTTCTCCTCCAGGTAAAGAAGCTAAAACAGCGAGCCGTCGCGGGTTGCTGACACATTTAACCGCAGGTGTGACCGGCGGACGGCTGCGAGGCTAGCCGCCGGAGCTAGCTGATAGCGGGACACAGTGAAGCCAGCCGGCCGATGACAGTGGCCATAAAAGTCAGCGGACACAGATATAGGACACGGGCTTTTATCGCCTTATAGTCACACTGGGCTTTGTACGCTGCGGTTTGCTGCTCTGTAATATTTACAGCCTGTTGACCTGCTGGAGACTTTTACCGTCATGTTAATTTAATATCGTTAAACTGATACAGCAGCTGAGAGCAAGGTGTCAACGATTTACTGTAAATACTGCAGATAGGAAGTCAACTGTTGTAATGTGTGTCAAATATCACACGGAGCAGAAAGGTAATATCAGTGTGTGTTTTCAGTCTGTTCGCTCTACTTGCACCAGGTGAGTGAAAGGTGTGTGTGTGTGTGTCTGTGTGTGTGTGTGTGTGTGTGTGTGTGTGTCTCTTGACATTAACTATAGGTGAAGTCAATGTCATCTTTCTGTCTGGACCTTCTTGCCTTTTTTTTTTTTTGAGGTGCTTTCAGAGAGCTGGTTTCTATTTTCAAAACCTGTTTTAACACAAACAGCCAGGAGGAAGAGAGTGTTGTTTGTTCAGGAATAACCTATGGGTTACTCCGTAGGCTTGTTTGCAGTGCAAATAGCCCATAATCTGTTTTGTTGAGGGTTTTGTTTGGGTTCACAACCTCCAGAGTTAGTTGTTGTATGGGCATAAATGGTGCCTTAATAAATTTGTTGCAGTGACTTGTGTTTGTTCACGCTGACATTTGTCCACCTATACATCATTATATTTACACAGGATCACTTCCGGCTTGTAAAGGTCTTCACAGGTGTGTTGCATTTGTTGTTTGGCCACTTTTTTCTACAGGTTTTTGGCCGTGGATCTGTTGTTGTAACATGGCAGAAGGTTATCGCCCATCCATCTTTCCAGAGTCTGTCCTCTGCTGCATATGAAACTGCCATTATGTAAAGAAAAAGAAACTCTGCTCTGGCTTATTGACATTGTCGCATAAACGTTTGACTGGTGATTACGGAGGCAAACATTACCCTCTGTCGCAAAATAACAATCTCTTACCTGTGGCTTAAACCCCGACTGTAGAGCATTTTGATGAATAGAGGTGGACTAAGAAGCTTAAAGGTTAACTGAGGATGTACAGGTGTTTTTTTTTTTTTTTTTTTTTTATTATCTTTGGGCCAGATCATATTGTGTTATGTCTTTGGTGCATTCAGTGGTCAGTGCTTTTAATAGAAACTTCAGGTAACTGTCGGGCAGCACTGCACAGTACAGTGTTTGTTGAGTAATGGGATGGATTATCACCTGCTGTTATTAGTTATAATGTAACTGACTGCACTTTTTTGTATCCTCTTTGTTTTTTATTATCATGCTACAAAACAACTGTTTTCAATAATCCAAATTTAATACTTTAGATCTTATGAGCGCTGCTGGCCCACTTTCGTGAGCTTGTCTTTGAGAAATGAAATCATTTCCATCAGTCCCTTTTTGGTTGTTGTTTTTGCTCTAAACAGTGAAATCATCCCCGGCCTTTCCCGTTTGAAACATGTTGCATGTATTTTACTGTAGGAGGTGTGGTTGAGATTTCATTTACTAGTCAGAATTGGATGGATTGAAGTACATTGCTGTATTCTTTTCAGCAACTCTGTTCACTGAGTCCCAGAGAGGAAGCAAGAAAACTAGATGCTGACACTTGGATGAAATAAAGAAGAAAACTAAAATAATATCTGAGTACTGGCACACATAATGCTAAGCCCAGCTTGGCTTTACAGTCTTAAGGTTTACAAATGTGGCTGTGTTGCAGTCATATTAGGATCATTAGGCTAAGAAATGTGTCTAAGGCACACATTGACCCATGTTATCCTGTGGGATGTTTGTATTTCTATGGTGAGCCTGAATGTAGCTCCAGGGCTTGTTCCAAACCACTGAAGTAAGAAAATCTTTTTCTCTGTTTGTGGCATACTTGCCAACATTATATTGAACTGTTCAAAGGTTAGAGGTTTATTCTGGTGGGAATCCATTCTTCTGCCTGTACATCTTAAACGCTGGGATCTCTGGTGTGCTCTTTTGCTTGCTTTCCCTCTATATGTGCAGCTTGTTTACATTTTCTGATTAGACAGGCCTGGTCTTGATTGTCTTCGTTCAGTACTACATCTTTTTGTTTTTTTTGTTTGTTTTTTTGAGGCTATTACATTTTTAACACAGCACACTTTCTGGTTTCAGCAGCCTTTACCACCCTGTCTGTCATCTTTATGGCTGTGTTAGGGGCAGAGAGATCTATGAATGTGGAAATAGAGATAGACACCCAGATGGCTTGGTAGACCAACAGAAAAGCCGACTGGCACTCTGACTGCCAGCCCTAATGTTGTGGTAGTATGTTCAAAACATGTTGAATCACACCTCTCCACGTGTCCATTCTTATTGTTAAAGTCTGGCTGTTGTCTGAGGCTGTTGTGAAGCTGTTTATCGATATTGTAAATTACTTTGTTTTCTTTGGCAAGGGAGTAGTAGAATGTGGTATGTGCTCATCTCTCTGTGTGGTTCTCTGCTCCTGCCCTTCATACTGTATTTCAGGGTTTTAGATCTCAGTCAAATAAGTCCAGATTCAGGCCTCTGTGATTTATGGACTTTTCTCCCCTTCTTACCGTATGTCCTTTTTTGTCTTTTGCAGGACAAGACATGAGCTTCTCCCCCTGAACATTATTGATGCTAAACTGGTGAGTTTTGGTCTTGTTCACCACGAGAGATCAATGTAGGAATACACATTTCTTTCTCTTGTTAATTTTATTTAGCCCCACTTAGACTAGGTTTTGTCTAACAGCACGGTTGTCTAATAACCATCTAGTAGCAATTGGTAAAGAGACTCTCTATCTAGAATTTAGTCTAACACAGGCTGCCTCTTTAGTATTAGTTTCTACTTTCCAGAGAATCCAACTCATGATTGCTTATTACTGACCAAGTTTGCATTAAGCCAGTTGATTGATGTGGATGCATAAAGTATATGCAACATTTCTTTCATTTCAACATTTCTTCCTGTAGGCTTACCTGACAAGTTATATAATGTGGACATCTCAGTGTGTGCTCTAATCTTTGGAATGACGCACAACAAAATATGTTTGAAGCTAAAAGAAAATAAGAATTATTTTTCTGCTATTTTAACATTTAGCACTGAAGTCCATCTGACTTTTATTTTGCTCATTAGAGAATACAGATGCTTTTCTCTCCCAGGCATTCCACATTGTAAGCAAGTTGGACTGCGAGCTGGAAACGACTGACATTTTATTGGAATTGTGTTGAATGATGAAATCAAGAGGCCAGTGTTTTTTGTTTTTTTTTTACTATCTTTCATAGAAGACTGATGCAATGTTTGCCTGGCCACAGCCAGATATCATTTATTGATAAGCAGATGGTGTGGCTGCTGCAGAAACTGCACTGTGGCAAAGAGGTGATTGCTATCTAAAATACGTTCTGTATTAATGATGTCATCCTCTTTTAATCATGTAATGTCTAGCATGAAGGCTGTGTTGGCAGGGCCCGATTAATTTTCATAAAGGCGAGAGATATACATTTTCATTATCCCTAAATTATGTTTGCTCCATTGTAAGTTTTTCTTTACAACAACAATGAATAGGAAAATATTGCTAAAATTATTTGGAGGTTTACTTATTGATTTTAAAAAAACAAAAGGTGAGATGAATAATAATATTCTAATAATATTTTTTCAAGGTCTGGTTGCAAAAGCATCATGGTGCTGCATAACAGGGGTCAAAGACAAGGCACACAGAGATTTCATAATCCTAAACTATTTATAAAACACAAAGCATCACATCCTGTATAGACAGACTTTTCACACTTGTATTTCTTTCATAAATATGCTATATATATCTATTACTTCCTTTCCTATGTATATATATATATATATATATATATATATATATATATATATATATATATAACAGTATTTACTTGCTGAAATATGGCAATTTTTTTTTTTTTAATTCATTGTAGGGTGCATTGTAAGTTGCTCCCCTTAATATATTTTAGTATCATGTCTTTCTTTTCTCACTGTAAGCTTGTTTATTTTTGGCATATTTTTGGTTCCCATTGTAATCTACAATTCCCACATACAGGCATCTAACATGCATGGGTTTAATATGTGCATATGACAACATTATCAGGTCATTGATTATTGATTGAGTAGTGTGTTACCTTTTGTTGGGATTTTTAAAAATGTGAAGTTTCTTGGCCCAAGATTTTCTAGCGGTTCACAATCCTGGGACTAAGAAAAAACAAGCACTGTAACACTTGCATTTCCTTCCATTCTGTCCTAATAGAGCTGCATGTTAGCACAGATATAAGAGAAGGGAACATAGTTTCACTTTTTGCAGACTAAAAAGGGATAAAATGGCTCACAATGGGCATGGTTCATGTATCTCAGTTTTGTGGTCGTGGTTCATTTGGTTTCATGATGTATCTGGTAGATTAGGGGAAAAAGCAACATTCATGGTTAGGGTAGCATATTAACTATCCAGCTTCTGAAAAAAATAGAAATAATGTGAATATAATACAGTGACACAAAGCTCTGGCTACTTATATATTTTGTCTTACTGCTGATAGAAATTACTCAGCAATACAAATGTCAGTAATACAGCATTCTTGTAAACATTGCACCCTGGGAATATGCAATGAAAATGAACTCATGCAGGTTAGTCTGTTTCACAGGTATCAGAGACACTGGGTTCATCCTTTGTTAAATGAAATGCTACTTTTTGATCAAACACCTCCACCAGATCTTTCCAAAGGTTGAAAATGTAAACTAACAGCAGCAGTTGTACAGCAAGACTGCTTGTAATGTTTCAGCAGCACCAGCAGAGTAAACATACTGCACCTAGATCAGTCCACAGTGCAAATGTTTGCAAACCCTGTATTACCCTCAGGTGCGTTTTCAAACTTTGACATTCATAGAAAATATAGATGTGACAGTTAATGAAGGCTGTTTTCAGGCCACAGGATCTTTAAATGCAGTAGGAAGAAAATGATTCTCTAATATGAAACCAAAGCACCGTCATGTTCATCTACATGTGCTAAAGTAGCTCCTTTAAAAAAGTGAAGGGAGATGTCTTAATCATTTTAACATTTATGCATTTCTGTTATAAAGGGCATGGGTTCACATATTTGTATGACTTATATGTCTGTTCAAATATGAGAATATCTACATATAGTTAAGCCAAATTAACTAGGTGTGATTTGGGGATTTTTTTTTTTTTTTAATCTTAAGAACTTTTTAATATTTGGTCTAACTAAAAATCTTTCACTTGCTGGCCTGTGACTCTGCTAAAAGGCTCAGGAAATCCCAGCATCGCCTCTGCTCTCTCAGCTGTTAACCCACTCAGCTCCACTCAATCAGTCTCAGCTTCAGGCACAACATAGTTGATCAAAACCTGGCCTCAACCCTCACTGGTCCAGATGTTTTAATTTAATATGCAAGTGCATGTTTGCAACTTGAAATAAAGGATCAGTGATGATTCACTACAAGGGTAAGTGTCTGGAGGATAAATATGACGGGGGTATTCTCTGGCTACGCTCAACTAGCAGCAGAGAACATGACAGAGATGGAGACAGAAAGCAAAGCAGACAAAAAGAGGGAGCTGCTGACTCTCACACCAACAGATGGGAGCTGTAGTCATCAAGTCAATATTTACTCTTTCTTAACAAAAAAATTGGCAGCATTAACCTAGCTTATTCAGCAGCAGGCAGCGGGAGGATCCTGGTTTGTGTGAAAGAGGCTTTGAGGAGTAAAAACAACACTTCACTGATAATGATTGTAGCTCAGCTACACACGTAACTCTAAAAATACATTGGAACTAAACAGGAGCACTATTACCAGGCCCTACATGTTTTTATTTTTTTAACCCCCCTTTCTTTCTCACACAAACACACACATACTTTTAAATGTGTATGGTGTGCACGTTCACTTTACCTATGGCTCAATCCAGTGTGGCGATCTATGTGAACACAATTTGCTCTTCCAATTAAACTGTCGACCTTCGCTCTAGATTGCAAAACTTGATTTTATGCCATCTTCTCCTAGATAGCTCCTATTACCCAGCAAGCACAATAATGGAGAATAAGGTTTAGCAACACGCTGAAGAGGACCTCTGAAGTCAGCAAAATAATTGCTGTGTTTATCACACTGTCAATATTTGCGCTGGGAAATTAAGAAACCTTTCGAAACGCTGATTGATTTTTTTTTTTTTTTTTTTTTTTTTTTTTTTGTCTGAGTATGCAGTGATTCATTTATAGAGATGCCACCTCTAGTAGTGCACATTGTGGTTAGAGGCTTCTTATTGTTATAAGGCTTATTGTTACAAGGCTTTAATAAGCAGAGAAAAGGAGAAAGCAGTGCTGGTTGTGAGCCAAGAAAGCTGTTGGTAAATACATATATTAGCAACATTAAACTAGTAGGTTACAAATATGTTTGAGGTCTTCAACAGTAAGAAAAATGTAGAATTGTTTTGTGTTTTTAAAAATCCAACTTCACTTTAAGGCAGAGAGTGATGTCAAAGAATAAGTTGAGATGCTACACAAACAGCAGAAATCATTAGTCCAAGGTTAGCCTGAAGCCTTCTGCCCAATCTCTAACATGGCTCTGACACATGACTCGCTGGCCAGATCAGATGACTAGATACACAGCAAGAATGTGGCTTTTTCCTCTGAGGATAAGCACTGCTCTTGTCGGCTTGGGGGGGGGGGAAGCGAGGTGTGTGTTTGTGCGCGTGTGTGCACACACACAGAAGGGCATCTTCAATCAGCCCACTACTGTATGAGATAACAAGTCCAAGTAATTATGCAACATTTAGCGGCTGAGCTTATCATTTATCCTGCTCAGCTAAGTTGAAATGCAGGATACTCAGCATAGCGCCGTTGTCTTTATTTTAGCATTCCCTTGCATAACGTAATGGCTGCAAGCAAATGCTAGATTTATGCAGACATCCTTGAGTGGAGCAGTGTGAAGTATCTAATGTGGGGCTAATTTATTTCATTTGTTCTATATATTGGTAGACAAAGTGGATTTTAATGGTGTTTTTGTCGACTGGAGTTTACAACTCATAAACTAGAAATGGTCTCTGACTCTGAGGGACTGAGGGAATACATATTAGGCAGAATGTAAGCACACAGTATAACAGGCAAACAGTTCACTCACATGGAGTCGTAACCATTGCCAGATATTTGTCAAGGACCTATGGCTATTTCTCATCAGACGCTTCTCCCATGTCACTTAAACAAACCTCTGGGCTAAGCACATAAATCCATTAGATGGCTACCATAACAAACTGTGGAAGTAATGTGAAGTTTAGAAAAGTGTCACAATCAAAAAGGAGGAGTGCTGTAAATCTTCCTTATTGGCAAATGCTGGTAGACATATTTTCCTGAGTGACACTATTATAAAACATGAGGAAGAATAGGAAATTACAGTTTATATATCAGATATATACAGGGCTTCCAGGCTGCACTTAGTTTATCTTAAAGGCAATTACTCAGGGGAAACCCTGTTGAGCAGCTTTAACTTACTTGACTTGACTCAGTGCTCCTTTGTACTTCCCAGAGATCTTATCTGGTACATGAAGACTGTAGGTTTTATGCACTGTATCTAGAAAGTGCGACTGGAGAAATCCCATCAGACCAATAGAAAACAGGAAAGGAAAAGATTGTGAAATAATACAATAGCTGTTGTGTATTTCATGAAGAGGTGATTGATCATTTCACTCCAAAGTTTATCTCTCCTGGCTCAGGAAGAATTGACTCGGTAATTTTTTAAATGATAAAGATATTAACTACCAGCTTTACAAATGACGAGAGTTTGAGTCAGCAGTGAGATGAAAAACTCTGACTGGTTCCATTGTACTACAACACACTAAAAGGAATTGTAGCTATTTTCACTTAAGGCCTGAGCTAAAAGCCTCTTTCAGACATGCATTTCATTATGTAAGTGTACTGGCAATTGTTTAAATAAGCCTGCAAGTTACCTTTCTGAAAAAGTTATGATTGCAATTTTAGCAGGTCAAACCTATGAGTTCGCTCCAAAATTACTTCTAAAAAAAATATATGTAATATAAAAAGTATGAATCTCCAGCAAAACAGACAATTAGAATAGACCTTGTTGATTTGGTGACACCATCATCGTCACTAATTCTAGTTTTCATTCCCTTGCAAAAATTAAAAATCTCTGATTAAAATGTCAGAAATGATCAGATTTGCTAAATAACTGCAATAAGAGCTAACCTGTGACAAAGTGCTTTTTCTGAGACCTCCTGAGACCTTAAGAAAAGCCACCCTGTGTTTTCCTGTTGAACACTCTGAATGTACAGTAGTCTGTTTGGCAGTAACATGTCAGCTCTGATATCGCTGTGAGTGAGTGAGCAGTAAACAGAGAGCCTGTAACCATTAAAGGTTAAATTGGAAGAAAATTACCACTGGGTTATATGCATTCACAGGAAATGGAATCCAGTACAGGAATGGTGAAAATCCACGAGTAACAATGAACCCTATTATCCTGCATTGATTGGTAATTTCAAGATACAAATACATTCTGGCTTTGACTGGAAGGAAAATGCAAATGCACTCTAACTCTATGCTCCTGTAGTTTAAAGAACTGGGTTTGATATTGATTGATTTTATATATATATATATATATATATTTTATAATCTTAAGTATTGGAACATAATATGAGCAGATACAAATTACTGTGCCACAAGCTGGAATGACAGCAGTTTCTATGAAAGGTACTATTGTACCACTGAAGTGCTACATACTGTACAGGCTTCATCCATACAGCTTTCAGTGTCTTACCAACTCAAATCATGCAAATCTCTACATTAGTTGAGGGTTTCTGTTATTGATTATAAAGACAATGTCACTGTGACAGTGGCCCTGGATTCTGGACTCTATCACTGCTAATGCAATTCACTAATTAGCCAGCACAGCGGTGGATGTTGAGAAGTGCTCTCCCTGTGTGCGATGCATGTGTGCAGTGAACCAGACCTAATTCTGTCCTTGTTAAAGACAGTCGTTCATCATCCACACAGGCAAAAGGAGGGATGTTTTCTCTGTGTTATATCTCTCTAAGTAGAAAAACTCCCTCTCTTACTTTTTCTCTCTGCCTGGATTTTACTCTCTGGATGTCTGTCTCTCTTCAGCCCCCAGGGAGCTGGCTCCTGACAGCATCACACAGAAAGAAAAAAAACTGAAAAGTCAAAGTGTATGTGAAATGTTTTGGTGCGTGTGCAGCTCTCTCTCTCTCTTTGACTACCTTTCTCTCCTCCTCAACCATCCTCATGCTCTCAAGGCGCATCTCCTCTTCTCCTAACCACCCATTTCAATTTCACCCACGTTCTAGTGAGAAGAGCATATTAAACAAAGTGTGTTAGTCATTCATTCAGATCAGATTGGGGTTGGTGTTTTGGGTCGTTCGTAGTTTTACTGTATCTATAAAAACAAGTGATGTATTTGAGCCACTTGGAGCCAATATCAGTTCTCCTAGATATTTAATAATGTATTTTTCTATTCCTTCCCCATGCACATTTCACACTATAAAAATAAAAGTGAAAATACAATTATCATCTTAAGTAAAAATAGTAATTGTGAAACTCCTTCATGAAATTCCTCTAGACAGACTAGTGTCTTGGTGACTTTTGGCAGAATCCAAAATATGGAAATGCTCTGTACTGTATGTCAAGGACTGAGTCATTTGGCTTAGGTCGGCAATCCTTTTGTTCACGTTTACAGTCTGGTACATAGCTAAATGCTTTTATAAACAGTAGTAGTTAACTGCAGATAACTGGACATAGTTTTACGAAATCCAGAAGATCTGGCAGAGTTGCTGGCCATCCAGACCATCTATTGAAACATTGTTCTCACCATTTTCAGCAGCTGTTCATTATACATTTTTGAAACCAAAATGGTTTCAATCCTCTTATTCACTTTCTAACAGCATGTCTGCTGGGAAAATTGTTGCCATGCTCATGCCTTTGTATTAAATTAAGGCTACTGTCAGCAGCTGGTCAGCTTAGCTTAGCATTTTATTTCTTTCGGCTGCTCCCATTACAGGTCATCACATCGGATCAATTGATCCACATGATTGATTTGGCATGTTTCATACTGAATACCCTTCCTGACACAACCCTCTCATTTACTCAGGCTTGGGGTCGACGCTAAGACTGCACTGCCTTGTGCAACCTCAGTGGCTGAGTCTGACGGCCACTGGCCTTCCAAGGAAGGCTTCAGGTACTAACCTTCCTGTTTTCAGGCCTGGCCTTACTTAGCCTCCAAAATCTGATGGGACCGGGCATTCACAAGACGAGTACAGAAGAGAGCTGAGGTGTTGGTAGGCACGTTTAGTTACCTGTGGACAAAACCAGGCTAGCTTTTCCCCTGTTTCTAAGGAAACAGGGACAATATAACAAAGTTGTGCAAATTGTATCATCTGTATGGCATTGATCTTCTCATCCAACTCTAGGGCAGACTATAGTGATAATATTAACATAACTTTACAATGTTATAAAACATTCAGTTTTATTACAGCTGTACAACTACTTTTTATGTTCCTGTTTGTCTGGGTTTCCATCTGACCAAATCATGATTTGAAATGAACATATATTACTAGAATAAACCGCTGTTATTTTTAGATGTCATTGCTCCAGACCAAGAGAATCACTTTCCAATCTGTTGACCCTCCTTCAACCCTCTCAGAAGCCCCAGCACCCTATGGGACACAGCTGCATGACAAACAGGGGGTGGGGTTTTCTCAGAGTGCTCCGTCAGACGGCGAGGTAGTGTTGTTTGTTCCTCTTACTCTCACAAGAGTCGCATAGAAAATGAAGATAGCTGACCTCAGGGACAAAATGAGCTAACTGGTCAATACCCTGACAGGTGCTGTTCATGGCAGCAAAGCAACTAATGGAGTCCCGCAGGGAGCTGAGCGTCAGACAATGGGTTGGGCCGATTTCCTGCGGTGGGGACATCCACTGCTAGTTCTCGAGCCACCTGTTTTTCTTCACATCCAAACAGGCACATTAATATGTACACGCAGTGTAAATATCTTAGGACAACAGGCTAAAACTAATGTGGTCCAATACAACAGCCCTGCGCTAAATTCTTCACTGACAATGTTCAGTTTTTGTTCAAACTGTTTTGGAGGTTGTGTGCATGGTTAAGTTGCATTTGTTATATAGACACTTTTGTATTATTTTATTCATGATATTTGTGATGCTAGGCTGAATAACCTAAAAATGTCTTTATGTAAAGCACTACACAATACAGTATTGTATTGTACTCTTGTACTGCAGATTAGGCTTTTCCAGGTGGCATGCATGGTGTCGCTTCCCCCTGCCCACATCACATCTTGTGACACCTGTTGGAGTGTGCATGCTTGGCTGTGTCCTTCTGATCAGCGCCCCCCCCCCCCCCCCCCCCCCTTTTGTTTCCCCTGTAGAGCTGTCAATGTCTGAGTGGTGATAGTAGAGCTGCCACTGTTTATACCATTTAAATCTGCTGGGCTGAGATTACCAGCCTCTTACCTGTTGCCCAAATCAAAGGAATTCTCACAGTGCAGCTGGATGTTACTTGGAATAGCACCCTCTAAAAATAGACATGTACTCTAAACACACCCAGACAGAAAGGGTGGAGGGAGAGAGCCTATTAGGTAGCAAAGTAGTGTATATCCATCCTTGGTTTAATACTGTGTATCCATCACTGGACTATAATAGCAGTGGTGCTTGCTGAGAGTTTACATTGCTCTTTCTGTTGTCTCTTATAAAATGTGGAGACTGAATGGATAATGATACTGTAATACAACATATGGCCAGTGTTTAATTGGTGACCTCTGATTTTGACTGCCTGTGTGTGTGTATTTGTGCTGATATGGTACCTCTGTGATATTAAAAGTATAATAACTAAAAATACTAAATAGGGCATGGCTAAGCTGTTGGGGTTTGGACACTAGATGAGGGAGGCAGACATTAAGTATGTTAATATTTTAGAAAACCATGAGTGTAAGTCTTTACAGTAAACTGAAAAGTATTAGGGGACGGCTGTGGCTCAGGGGGTAGAGCAGGTCGACCATGAACCAGAGGGTTGGTGGTCCGAAGTGTCCTTGGGCAAGACACTAAACCCCAAGTTGCCCCTGGGGGCTGTTCCACCGGTGTATGAATGTGTAAACGTTTGTGTGAGCGAATGGGTGAATGGACAAATAGTGTAAAAGTGCTTTGAGTACACTTGAGCGTCGAAAAGCGCTATACAAGTATAAGACCATTTAACATTTATTGGTGTGTATATTAGACACGTTAAGAAATTAATTGCCAGTGCTGTAAGTCCCAGGGTTAAGTGTGGGCATTTCCAATGTGCAGAGTAGCCTAAATTGAGTTTCAATTATTGCTATAACATTTATATAATGTATATTCAGGGTTAAGCCATGTAAGCCCCGCAGCTTAATAAGTGAGCATTACAGAACATAGCGTGTTTTCAGCATCGTATTATCTACACGTTCTGGGACCTAGTGAGGTCACTTCCCATGTATAATATTTGATCCGCCAAAGCTGGTAAACATGAACAGGAGAGTCAGAAAGACAGATACAAAGCTAGGAGGCAGATAACTGCAGAGACTGAACAGGTGGAGCAAGATCAGTTTTGATTGGATCAATAGTGGATTACCTGTTAAGGAAATACCGACTCTTAAAATCAGATGTTAATTGTCTTTTTGTTTTAGAATTAATGTGGTACACCTTTGTGACTATTTTATTCCACTTTTGCTTTGAAATCACTTCACTGGCATAAAGTGAGTTCAGTGAGTTAAGCAATGATAAAGATGCTTGTCACAGCAAAGACCCATCATTAAGGAATAATCAATCATCATGGAGGAAATTCCAATTCAGGAATTAAAGTCATGTTTAGAAATTGTATGGAAATTAGAAAATATTTGTATTCATTTGGCTAATACTTCAGTATTGTTGTCCACTTTAACATGCTGAATAAGGTTCATGTAGAGTAGTTATGAAGCAGTTTGTTTCATCTTCTCACCTAAGAGCTGAAGTGTATGATGAGCCTTCAGTAAAATGGAAAACAGGTCTTACAAAAATCTACGTGTATGTTCTAGGGTAATCCCAGATATAAAATTAATTTTCAAAACAGCAGCCTATTTCCTGTACTGTCAATGCTTATCTCGAAGTGTGTCTTGTTAAAAGGTTGTATAAAGAAACCATTACTGCCACAGTTCCTGTCCAGCACTAGGCAAAGCAAAGGCTGGAGCTATAACAATGAGGTGAAAAGACACAAGCAGAATCACAGTTGCTGCCAAGTACAGGAAATGTTAGAGTTTGTCTTGTCATTGGCGTCATTGGCACAAGAATATAAAATGGCTTGCCAAGAGGATAATTATCCCTCTTTCCATCTATAGTTTAGTTCTGTTGCTCTCCACACTATCTGTCCCTTTAACCCAAGCTGTATTTTACATTTACATTGAAGCTTTTAGCTCTTATACTGAGCAATTTACCTATTGCTCATAAGCTATGGCAGAGCAGATGTGGAGGTGGTGCCATTTCTCTAATTTGCCAGCTCATTTCCACCACCTCTCTATGACGAAAGCAGCCTTTCTTAAGGGAGGCAGCTTCCTGTTAAAAGTTTATTTAGCAATAGCCAGAGGAATGATTACAATTCAGCAGAAGCCAATTAGGATGAGGAGAATGAGGGGGTGCGGGTGAATGATTACATCCCAGTGCGCATTGTGCACGCATACTTATAGATACTTATAGAGAAGTGCTTGTGTGTTAATATATCCCCTGAAGGCATCACAAGCATCTGTAATATTACTGTAAGTGTATGAGATGAAGCTGAATAATGAAGTCAGCAGCACATTGGACATTTGCACGTTCCACTTGACTAATTTCTCTTTTTTGTTCCTCTTCCTTCTATTATTTTCTCTCTCAGAGTGGTCCAGCGGTGTCCTCCAGTGTTTCCCCTCCCCTCAGTTTTCTGTCGCTCTGTCTGTCACCTGGTAAGTACACTGGGATTCAGCTCCCACATGTGCACTACAGAGCCTTTACGTAATCTGGCTTGGAGCGCAGATTGCTCCCACTTTTATCAAAAAGAGCATCACTTCTTGTTAATGTATACTAAATAGTACTGTACGAAATCAGCAGACAGTGAACATACCTCTGAGTGTTAATGTGCTGTTTTTTTTTTTTTGTTTGTTTTTACACGTTTGATACATGAAGCTCTATGCTGTACAAAAAGACACTTATTGCACAATGTCAGAAGTCAGTGACGTCAATACTATTTTACACAATGTTAAAATCAAACTGTAGCCTGGAATTGGGATGTAGGAAAAATTTCCTGTTTATGTAATTTATTTCATGTTGGTCCCCCAGTGTACCTGATGCTTTTTTCCTTCAAAATTCTGGAGAGGTCTCTTTGCCTTTCTATTTGGCTACAAAACAGTTAAATTAAATTATGGCACAAACAGGCATTTTCAGGTCTCTGTGACTGACCAAACACGAGGCTGTTTCAGCTAATAACCAGCTGGCATTAGGCCTGCCTCCCACCAGTTGCATGTAAATTCAGTTCAGTAGTATACACACACACACACACACACACGTGTATACCTTTTTATATAAAGGTAATAAAAACATGTCAAGGTCTTCAGTGGAAGCAATCCCCACTTTGCTAAAACCCCTTGTTTTGTATCTGGAACAGATCGATTTGATTTTTTTTTTTTTTTTTTTGCTTTGACATACAAATATTGGATATGGATGGGATTGTTTTTTTTTTTTTCACTGTGAAACAAAAATCAGAACAAAAATCACGTTTATCTATTCAATTGTTGATCGACTCTATTCATTATTCAGAAGATACAGAAAATACAGAAGAATACAGATACAGAAAATGTTTTCTGGATTCATGTTTCCATGCAAAATTTTGCAAAACCTTTCCTGTATGTTAAAATGGCCGCACATCTTAATTTTCAGCCGACAACAGCCAGTGCTTTTTGCATGAACACAAGCCAGCTCTAATGTATAATTCCCAGCTATCTGTTATCGCCAATTACAGGGCTTGTTTACTAGAATCAAGGGACTTGGTGGATCTGTTTTTATGGGTGTGTGTGTGTGGCCAGGGCTTTTAATGATAGGGGTGGATGGTCTCTGTTTAGAGATGTGTGTTCCTTGGTAAAGCCTTGGGGGAGGGGCTGGTGGGCTAGTGAGTCCCTCTGTCTCTATAAATACACACTGGGATCCCATTCAAAGTCGTTTTGTGTATGTATGGTGTTTGTGTGTGTCTGCATGACGCTGCTGCAGCCAGGGAGGCTAGAGGCTATTACTGGCCAGTGCAGTTGCCATGGAGACCAGTGGTGTCAGAAAGGAGCAACATCTGTGGGGTGTTTGTTTGTTGAGATAGGTTTTCCTCTTCTGTCTATTTTCTCTGTCACTCTCATGGTCAAAAACTCACTGGCATGAAGGACTAATGACTGAAATTACAAGAGCCTGGTCAAAAAATCTCCAGTCTCTCAGCATTAGTGTTTTCAAACATTCATAAACATAGCACTTAAATGAGGTAAAACCTGTAAATTCTTGGATGATGTTTCAGCTGCCTATGTCCAGTCCCGCTCAGCACTCACACTGTCAGTCAGCAGGGATCCCTGGACTCTTTCACTGGGTTTGCACCAGTTTTCACGTTCTGGGAGCATTTAACCCCTGCCCTCTTCCTGCTCCCTCTCTCCACAGCTCTCCTCTCTATATGGACATGTTCTTATTTCCACAGCTCCTGTCTCTTGGCTACCTTATCAACAGCTCAGCAGGGCACAAATTCTCTTTTAATAGGTACTTATTTGGGCAACAGGAGAAATCCCATATTTTCGAGCACCCCCTACTCCCTATTCCCTCCCCCTGTTCCCCTCTTGCCCAGATCTCCTCGTCTCAAACTCTCAGGCTCCTATTTATTACTCATTTCTGTTGCTGGGTTATCCCTCATTTCTCTGTGGCCCTTTTTTGCTATGGACTACAGTTTAGAAAGTGAGTGCAGAGTTACTCATTTGGCTAGCATTTCAAGTGTAGCCATCATCTTTACAATTTTCTTTTTTTTTTTTTTCTTTTTTTGAGTGTCCATGAATTTGAAACACTTTAATTCCCTTAAGGGACTGTCCTCGGTTCCCTGTTATGCTGTTTTGCAGTATCTGGGACAAACAGGTTGGGTTTATGTGAGGAGAAATGAAATTCTGAGGCCTCTTGAGCACTTCACATAGGTCTCCCAGAATATGTTATGTGTGTTTATGTGTCCTCAGTATTTCTGACCATGTTTGGTCAAACATTTCTCAGCAGAGCTCTTCGCAGGGTGTGTGTAACTGGGCAAACCAGACCTTTGACCTTCTAATCTGGTCTAAATGAGACCATCACACACACACCGCACAGTGGTGCACAGTACAGGGCAGTATAGAGGCTGTGATGTAACAAAGATATTTTGAGATCCTTTGGTATTTGCACTCTGCAGGCATCCTTCTGCAAAGGCCAGTTACTTAACTTCCATGCCCAAATTAACAGGTTGCAGGTTCACCTACACAGACCTTCATCACCTTTAAGTGAAGCATCAATCCTTTTGTGCAAAGACCAGGCTAAGCCTCGAGTTAGATTCTGGCTGTGTCCTCACATGCCGATGGTCAAGATTATGACATGGATGTCAAACAACCAGAAATACTTCTTCAGAAAAATATGTGAACTACTCTTTTATATAGTAGAACATTTAACCTATATGTAGAAATTACATAACAAAAATGAATTTACTGTATTTCTTGTAATCACATAAAAAAGATTCTTTTTCCTGAGTTAGTTTTGACTAAAGTAATGAAAGCAGTTAAATCTGCTTCACAGGTGGTTGAGATGAACTTTGTCATTATTAGTCTATCAAAAGAATTAATTTCAATGCTGATTTTCAAGAATGTAATTTCGTCTTCTCGTGATATTTCTATTATTAACCAGACACGGACCCTATCTCCTCACTTTCCCCTCCTGAAAGCCACATATTCATCACTTAGAATCAGTGATATTTTTAGCCTCGTCTTTCCTGTGTAAAGCTGCTTAAACATCTAATAGGAATTTCACTTGAACTATAGGAAATCTGTAAATGTTTTCTGGTTTGCTGATTTCTTGCTCCTGTAGTTTCCTATTGTTTTATGGTAATTTTTAAAATAAATAATAACAAAAATAGTTGTGATTTTGACATGCTGTCTGTTTACAGATGGCAGGAAAGCTTTTGACCAGAGAACTATGTCCCAGGCTCAGGATTGGGTTAAGCCTGCTAATGCGTCAGCCTGGCCCCTTTATTACCTTATTACATGTTAAACAGCCACACAGACACACACAGACAAACATGTAGTGCTCTAAATACTTCTGATTAGTGTTGCTGATAACAGGGACAGCCCCTACCCCTCTCTCACCTCCCTCCCTTCCTCTCATTTCCTCTGTCTTCCCTCGGTGAAGGTACTGTACTGAACTTTAGTCAACAGACTTATTCTCTAAGAAATACACACAAACACACACTAATATCCACCATTTGGAAAAGGCTTTAGGCTACTATTTATTAGGTGGATTGACTGTCCATTAGGCCATGTGTTAAATTCTTTGTGTAACATGATTTGGCAGATGGTAAATGTGGATGACTAGAACCATTACAGTATGTGGATGTGTTTATGGGCTTTATGAACTAATTTATATCTTCGTCTGCTGTTCAGTAGGTATGAATCCTAGAAATTGACCCAATAAATTATTTTTTCTTTAAGCTCCTAGTGCTGTATTTGAGTTTGGGAAAGCTATTCGTATTAACTGCCATTTACATGTTATGTATTATTTATTTCTGTGTGTGGTAAATGCATGTATGTGCACATATGGTTTTGGACACTGTAGTTTGTGTCTGTATCTGAAAGACAGCCAATTTCCATCCCAGGCTGAAGTTAATTATGTAACTCAGGACCGAGTAGCGTGAGTAAGAAGGGTGATCCTCAACTATAAAAGGCAAAAAAGAGGGTAGGACAGGGTCATTTGGCTTGGAAAAATACATTCTTCCCTCCAACAGCATAATACTTCCTCATCCAAAGTCCCAGAGAAACAAATGGTAATTACAGATCTTTGTATGTACAGCCCAAGAAAAGCATCTATCAACCAGATGACATTAGAACATTTTTTTTTTTTTAATCTCTATCAACTATTGCTTACTTCTTATGTACAGTACAGTATGTTGTATTTACCATACATCCATCAATCTATTATCTAAACCTGATTATTCCTATTTAGGGTCATAGGGATCTGCTGGAGCCTGTCCCAGCTCTCTTTGGGTGGAAGGCACGGGGGACACCCTGGACAGGTCACCAGTCCATCACAATCATTTATATCAGTTATATTATTAGTTACAGGAAGAAATTAGTGTTATAGCTAAACACACGTGGCTCATCCAAAACACTGACATAAAACAAACACGCAGAGAGACACATACTTGTGGCCACGCACACACACACACACACACACACACTGTCACACACTGTCACACACTGCTGCAGTGGCTGCAGACCCATTAGCTGACAGTCAATGAACAAAGTAGAGCCCAAATGCAGATCAATTGAAACCAGTGAAAAGGGAATTTCTGAGAATTTCAGCAGTGATTAGTAGTTAGTTGCAGCTTTTCTTCTTACTTCCCAACTCCTGCAGTTCTCTCTCGAACTGTTCTAAAATTATTCACTGCATGCCAGGTTCTGTATAGTAACATGTAGCCCACAAGTTGGCATGCTACATGTATGTTAGTCCTTAGTTGAGGATCAGGAAATGCAATAATTAGTGAAATAAGAGCTCGTATAAAGGAACACATGATCTCCATCCTTGTTGAGATAAGTGCATATTTACTTAGTGATCATTGTCCTTTCTACACAACCCTTCTGTTTAGTCACTGAATGAAATTAAAAAAACAGATGCTGATCGAAATATTGAGTTCACTGCCATTTGTGCTGTTTGCTTAGAGAAAAGGAGCCTTGTTCAACACTGTTTTCCTTGCTAAGGGCTCTCATTGAATTAAAGACTACTTTTATTCAGTGCAAACAGTAGGTTTTCATGATAATGCTCTGTGTCTCAGAGCATGAGAGAGTTTGAGTGATGTGTGCTGCAAACCTTTAAGCCCTTCTACTAACTGGGTTCTGTTTGATATGATAGACTTTACTCTTATTCATATTATTGCAAACCAGCCACCACCAGAATGATGTATCGTGTCTTTGGTCTTGAGTTGATGTCAGCTCAGAGCAGCAAGCAGTTGGTGTTTGTTTGTTTCTTGGTTGGCGATCGATACAATACCTGTTATTAGCAGGTATTGTATGATAGTACTATTCACACCTTTAAATGGGTCTCGTCTTTGGTATTTATTTGTCATGCGTTAGACAAGGTGGAACAAAATGGACTTTTGATACAGGAGGCAGTTCAAGGCAACATGTTCATGTCTTGGTGGAAATTGCAGTTCCAGATCCACTTATCAAATCATTTTGAGTCCCTTCCCAAATCTAAGTACTTCATTACTTTGTTAATTTAAAAAAATAGACAAAACAAGCTTCAACTTTTGTGTAACAATAAATGTACCTTAATATTAATGTAGCTTTTCTTACAATGTTGGTAAACTAAATGGTCTCTATCAGACCAATTTCCAGACTAGTTTGACACTAATACAAACTACAGTAATGAACGTTGAAAACAAAAAAATGTGCCTTCTACTTTGTTGAAGGATTGTAGGACTTTCATGACATATTTTGTGTCTGTTATTCTTGATGATGTGAAAAATAACAAATTCATTTTTGACGCCTTAGCATGTTTTACATGCTAGATAAATATTTAAACTGAATGAATCTGGGTATTTTATCATCTTGGAACGAGATCTGAAAGACACTATTGGAGGTCACCGCAGTATTATAATTTATGTGGGACATCATAGACAAACTAGTCACGCAATCCATTGACAAATCTTGAGATAATTAGAAGTTAATTCCTTTCTTATTCTTGTTCTCATGCTCTGTCTCCCGCTTTCCCTCTGCATCCAAAAACAGCAGGGGTTGGGAGCAGCCACGTGCGTCATAGCTTGCATTGCAAATTGCCTGCCAAGATGATCTTCAATTTTTCATTCTTAAGATGCAGTTTTAATCCCAATATAATGTGATGCAGCAGAATTAATATAAAAGTTTTACTTGAGTTTCACGTGTCATGAAGCAAGTAATATTTTAGAAAAAAAGTCTAGATATGAATGTAAAGATGATTATTCCAAGTCATGTGAAGAAACTAGCCAACTTTTTTTCATGTTAGCAGCTAGATTTACATGTAGTGTTTGCAAGTGTTCATATTTATGCACATTTGTGTTGTGTTATTTGATGAAAGCCTGAACCACTGCTTACAGGCAGAACAAATAGACGTGCACGTCCGGGTATGGGACAACACTGAGGTGAAGACAAATTACATCAGCTCTGACATTATGGGCCATTCATCAGCTCAGGATATTGTTGTTTATCTTTTGAGCAAATGACAAATTGCCAGTAATTTTATTAAAGAAAAACTTCATACTTGTGGTTAATTTTGATACTTTATTTTTTCTTATACACATATTTCAGAATGTGTGCTCATGGAAAATTACCTGAGAGTCATGGAAATTTATTAGGAAAATTGCGTGTGACCTTGGTGTGTTGCAATTAATCATTTACTATTTCTGCTGTAGTAAAAAAAAATATGTAGTCATGATTTATCAGCCAAATCTAGCAGCAGCATGAAAATGCCAATCAAATGTGCGACCGATTGTAAAATGTGTGAGTAGTTGATTGCGTTGGCTTAAATCAGGCTTTTTCACTATCCTGCTGTAGAAAAGATGGTAGCGCTAGCTCTCTTTTAAGCTTATAAAGTAAACATCATTAGAAATCTTTTCAGAATTCTGGTATTTGAACACGATGAGCATGATTAGGAATGTTTTTAGTGGCAGTGGCTTTGTTTCAGCGAGTCTGTGTAGGTGAGTCGGCAGATATACGTCCTAAGATGGCTTCAGCCTCAAGGGCTGCTCTGACCGTAATAGTAAGAGAGGAAAATTGATGGTAGTGTTGAGGCACAGGCCCGTTATGAAACAATGTAGGGGACCACCAAGAAAATGTTCAGTGTCTTTCTCTGCCTTCCAGCAGGTAGGCATGCATATAAGCGAAACTTGTATGTAATGAAAAAGAAAAATAATTTTCAGTTGTGTTTCTCTACTGCAGTTTGCTGCACTAACAAATGCATTTGTCTTCAGGCAGGTCTATTGTTATGGTTGGTCAGCTGTTTGGAGGCTTGTCTGTGTAGACAGCAGAAATCTCTCTCTGTATGTAGATTGATGTTTCGTGCCTTCACTTCCACGCTCTTGTATCTGCAAGACAAATATCCTAGACAAACAGATGATAAGATATGATGGCAATATGTATAGTGCAGATTATAGACCCAGGTGCAGCAGTATGACAGCAAAGTGGCTATACATACTAATTCAATAAAACAAATGAGGTCAGTATGTTTTTCCATTACATTTGACTTATACACTTTTAACCTGTGAGGTATATAGTTTAAAATACATACAGAAAAACAGCAAGACTGTTGCGTCAAACATAAAAAACATGCTTAACAGCAGTGCTGCAGAGTATAAATGGATATCCTTGCTTTTGCTCATGCTTGACCTTCTCCTGCTGGTGTAAACATTTCAGCTGTCACATGTTTACCTACCAGGTTGTGGTGCTTTCTCAAAGGTGTAAAGACACAATACATGTGCACAAATAAAGCTAATGGCATATGATACCTTCTGCAACCAAGACTTCTCGTCAAAGTTTTGAGTAAGACCATACATGGTCAAACACTGAGCAACAGGGGAATCATTGTTCAGTTCCATGTTGAACTGCATAGCATTTATCTTTTCTTCTAACTCCAACCATCTGTTTGATAGGGAGTTTGTCAGAAAGTGTCTTTACTACTTTTGAACCTAAGAAAGGAGCAGCCTGCAGGAAAGTTTTAACTGGAACTAAAATACTTTTAATAATTTGCCTGCCATTCATTTCGTGGCAGGAGGAAAAATTGGAAAAATTCAGGGTCAGTAATGAACAAGATATGGCCTTGATTTATTCTTATATGGAATATGCTCAGTTTCATTATTTTGTTACTTTGCCTAGTCACCCATAAATTTTAATTCAAGTTAAAAATATTTATTTGAAATCCAGATACTTTAGAGATGTGGCAAAGGTGTTATCTTTTATAGGCCCTGGGAGATTGTCATCTGTGGAACCAGTGTTTTCCACAGCAAGGGCTCAAATGGTATAGATCCCTTTAAATTTTAAATGCATGAATGAATACAGTAACATCATCAAAACTTCATGTGATGATGTGTGCTGTAAGGTCAAATGAGGTATGAAAACAACCTTAAAAAAGGACTAAGTTCCCCTCAGAATTCGAGTAGTTTTACTTTGTTAGAATTAGCTGTAAAATTGTGAAGCCCTGTATTTAATAACTGATGTGGATTTTTCTTCAAATGAGAGCTTTGGTTATTGTATCAGCACTGTCAGGTGTACCTCTCTGTGTGTGTTGTTCACTTGTGTCCATTTGCGTGTGTCCCCAGTCAACCCTTCCACCACTGGCTGACTGAAGTAGCGGTAGCCTAATTTTAGTTTATGAGGTGTGGGACCGCTGGGTGTTACCCTAGCTGCCATTTTAGATGAGGAGGCTGGGAACAGCGTGCCTCACGGGGTTCCTATCTATTGTAATTATCTCATTGTCAGTGGTTGGACAGGGGCTCGGACCTCACTTGCTTCCTTCAGTTTCCCTCGGCTTCTCACGTGCACATTCACGCGTCCAGGCGCTCAGAGGCCTGTTGTGCATGATGGCATGGCCTTACAGAACCTCAGCATGCTGCACTGCTATTGGACAGATTTCATCCCGCTGAGGAAAATGTTATCTAATGCACAATGTTGAGTGGCAAGATCTAGGCTAACATCAGACAGGTCAGCACAACCCAATTAGTCCAAATTAGATATGTGATTTGTCCTATCTGAATACATTTGAATCCGGTTTAGTATTATTAAATAATTTAGATAAGGTGCAGCCTATTTACCCTACCCTTCTCTCTGTGGGATGGGTTATTGGCATTCTGCCTGCCCTCAGTTCCTAATCTCCACAGGAAATGTGCATATGTGTTTTCATTCCCTTGACAGGAAGTGTGTGTCTGTTTACAATCCCCTGGTAGGACATCACAGATGGCGTAGCACTGAGTTTGATGAAGTTGGCGCCTTTTTCGTACATCACTGGGTCCGTTGACCTGTCCGAACAACTATATCTCCTGTAGCGTTGTGATGCACAACAGATCGTGCTTTTGTGTTGGGACCTAAAATGTGCTAATGTCTTACAAAAATTACTGTTTTCATTTGCTGTGATTTTCAATTTTCCACTCTCTGTATCAAGACTAATTGTATCTATTAATGAAGCTGCATGTACAGTGGGGGTGAGATTGGCCCTTATTAACTGCTGTGTAAATGCGCACCCTTTCTGAAACACTCTTTATTGTCATGACAGCCTACAGACATCTCTGAAACCTTGTTTCATCTGCATTTGTCATGCCGGAGGTGGACTGTAGCCCACCCAGCCGGTGGTTTTCTGTAGCCGATGTTGATGTTGTCTCTGATTTGTGTTCTCCACATCAAAAGCAGACACCCCCCTGCTGTACTCAGCACCCTGTCCCCCAGCCAGCCGCTGTCACACACAGCTGTTTCACTCGTCTGTTTCTCTATCCACTACTATTCTGTTTTATCTCAACACCTCTCATTTCACTCTCTCCTCATCTCTTTCTCACCCATCTGCCTTTCACCTTTTCCTACCTTTCATTGGCTCTTACTTTTAGTGCACCTCTTATTTTCTCCTGCCTCTCTTATTCGACTCTGCCCATTCATTTTCCCTGTGCCTTTATAGCTTTCTCTCCTTTCTGTTTGTCTCTGTTCCTCTCTCTTTGTGTATTGCACCTCTGATGTCTCCCATTTTGGCATCTCAACCATCAGCAGCCAGTTTCCCTCTGTGTATTCCTGGGAGGAAAATGGGTGGTTTCAGCATGAAATTTGGGGCTTTATTCTGTGCACTATCTGCAGGGTGCTTACACACAGGCATTCAGGCAGACATTCACACCAATAAAACTTATGGTTACATCAAAACAAATCACAACTTCAATACACATTTGGCATACTTTCAGAGAGCAAATTATAGCCATCTCAATTAGTAAATGATTCTGTTTTCTATGATTTATTCCTGTATATCTAGTATGTAATTAGCATGCTGAATGAATCTTAGCCCTATAGGTTGAAACACCTTCTAATCAAATTGCACCTTTGAGTATTGCTGTAATGGCTTAATACTGCCTGAGCTCTTAGACTAAACATACTATGTCACGTTCTCAAGTACGCTTCTCCCTCTCAGTTTTGCCTGACACATTTGAGGCTGACAGAAGGGGATCCTATATTTGGGTGGTGTCATCAACAATATTACAGTTTCATGTCAGGACCCCCTCCCTCCCTAAGCTGGATGTCTTATGTGATAATACACGTGCAGGTATGTCACATGAATCAAGCCTGACTTCCTTTTTGCGTTTGAAGCAGAGTACAGTCCACACCTAGACTGTTTCAGGCCAAGTGAACATTTAAAAATGGTATTGGATTTACAAGTCTATGCCTTTTGACAGTTTTTCGAGTTTGCATTCCTGTAAGCATAAATAGAAACATTTATCTAAGCTCTGGACTGCAACTCAACAGCACAGTAGTTCATATCCTGTTGGCTAAAGGCTGAATAAGCTACACTCCAAAAGCAGAACAGTGAGGCCCAAACCTTTGTTTTTGCTGTAGGCTGAAAACATTTGGGTTTGACATCAAAAGATGAATATGAGACAAGAGATCAACATTTCAGCTTTTATTTCCAGGTATTTACATCTGGATCTGATAGACAACGTGGAATATTGCATTATTTGTAATGGAACACCAAATTTTTAGGTGAGCCAAATTATTGGAACAGATAGACTTAAAATAGATTAAAGTGAATAAGACTTAATATTTAGTTGCAGATCCTTTGCTTCCAATAACTGCATCAAGCCTGTGACCCACTGACATCACCAAAACTTTGCATTCTACCTTTGTGACGCTTTTCCAGGCTTTGCGTCCTCTTTCAGACCTTCAGTCTCCTCTTTAGCAGGTGAAATGCATGTACTATAGTGTTTAAGTCTGGAGATTGACTTGGCCAGTCTAAACCCTTCCACTTCTTGCCCCTGATGAGCTCTGGCAGTGTGTTTTGAGTCATTATCTTGCTGCATGATGAAGGATCTCCCAATCACTTTGGTTGCATCTTTCTTTACATTGGCAGACAAAATGTTTCTGTAGACTTCTGAGTTCATTTTGCTGTTACCATCATGTGTTTCATCATCACTGAAGATTAATGAGCCCATCCCAGAAGCCCAAACCATGACATTACCTCCACTGTGATTGACAGATGAGCCTGTATGTTTGGGATCATGAGCAGATGTGTTCTTTCTCCAAATTTTAGCCTTTAAATCACTTTGGTAAACGTTAATCTTTGTCTGATCAGTCCATAAAACTGTCAGAATTTTTTAAACTCATATTTGTACTTTTTTGGAAAAAAAAAATTCCAGCCTGGTGTTCCTCTTCTCCCTGCTGATGAGTGGTTTGTATCTTCAGCTGTAGCCTCTGTACTTTCGTTCCTGAAGTCTTCTGCGAACAGTAGATTGTGATACCTTCACTCCTGCCCTCTGGAGGTTTTAGGGTCTTTACAGCTCTCACAGTGTTGCTGTCGTCAACCAGTCGTTTCTTTCTTCTTCCGGACTTTCCAAATGGTTGTACTGGCTGTGACCAATTTTGGCAATGGCTCCCTCCGATTGATTTTCCATGTTCTCTCTGTGCTCTGTGCTTTTCATGTTGGTTACACCTCTAACTATAAATGCAGTCTGCATTAGCACTATTTATTGTTTGAACAGTCAATGTAATAGAACACACCTGGGCAACAAAACACACTTGCCAGTCACATGTTCCAATACTTTTGCTCACATGAAAAATGGGTCAGCTCAAACAAAAAGTGCATTCTTCTAAGTTGTGATGTAAATACCTGGAAATAAAAGCTGAAATGTTGATCTCTTGTACATCTTTTGAAGTTAAACTCAAATGTTTTCAGGCTACAGCAGAAATAAAGGAATTGGCCTCAATGTTCCAATACTTTTGGAGGGGAGTGCATGTGTTGTAGATAAGTTGTGGAGGAGGGATGGGCTAAGTTGCAAGATATTTGTTAAATTGTGCTGTTGGGCTGTTGCCTAATCAGATAATACCACTTAAATGCCAACAAAAATTCAATTTTATGACTGTAGTGATTGATTTGTTTCTACTTTAAGAAATTTCCATTAATGTCTTTGTACACTAGTCTAAGGCTAACCCAATATGTTGTCGTTTAATAGGCCATTACTTTTTTTTAAAAATCACCCTGCCTCTTGTAGAAGACCAGAAGTCTGTGCCAAGAGAAAACTCAGTGAGGTTAATGTTTAAGGACTAGAGGATGAGACTGGAAATGCCACGAGTTGAATTCAGACATAAATGTGCTGCAGAGTTTTATGGTTGAAATGTGGCAAACAATATGTCTTGGGAAGATGCCTTGTTTATTTTCCTGAATATTTTATTGTAAGGATTGATTGGGTTTGGCAGTGTTGCATCAGCAGTTTATATTTATATTTCACACTGAGGAAATCTATATTATTTTATAAACTAGAACACTCCATGGTGTAAAAGAAAATGTAAAATCAGTGCATGAGTGAAATGTCAAATTAATATGTAATAATAATAAAAACTGAGCAACCAGCTCCAACTTTTTAGTGACCATTTAACAGCTACACTTTTTTCTGTAGTGCTTTTGTTGAAATGCATCTAATGCCTTGATTCATAACGGTTGTGCTTACATTTCTTTCTTATATGCATACAGAACTGTTTATAAGAACACTTTCTCACAAGCCTCCACTATTCTACGTTTTTTATTTTATTCCTGAAGAAATTAAAATGCTATGGGTGCAGACATCACTTGTTAAATCCTACATTCTG
This sequence comes from Mastacembelus armatus, assembly GCF_900324485.2. Taxonomy (NCBI): domain Eukaryota; kingdom Metazoa; phylum Chordata; class Actinopteri; order Synbranchiformes; family Mastacembelidae; genus Mastacembelus; species Mastacembelus armatus. The sequence continues at coordinate 9,648,557 of NC_046656.1, forward strand.
TTAGGGCCAATGATAAGGGGGAGAGCTTTACTGTCCCCTAGTCTGTTGTCACTGAAAGATTAATACAAAGAATCTAATTTAAGCACTTATATGACATTTTCAGATCATTGCTCAGTTATCAGTATTCATTTACTTAGTTAAACAGAACCAATTATTATTAAAATATTAAATTGTCACCTTCCTATGCTGGAGGTGGTGTGGGCGAATGGCTGTGACATGCAAACTTAACTCCTTTTCTTGTCAGACATCCAAGTTTTCTACAAGTATGTTTAACCCATAATAACCCATGAATCCTGCACATCACATCTTTTTCATTGGAAAATGTTACTTTACTTCTCAGGAGACTATATTTTGGATGAATTACTGAAGGGCTAGATAAATTAGCTTGCATATTGAATTCAGCATCTCAATTTCTGAGTGTGAGAGAGAAAAGTAAAGTTGTACTATGCAGCATCTTCTGACCCCCTTGAGCTTCTGCACATGGTTATTACAGTTTTCTTTCTCTTTTTTATTTTGTATCTCTTTTTTTTTTTTTCAGGTTTGTGAGCAGTCATGACAAAGTCCTACGAGTTCAACTGGCAGAAACACCTGCCTGAGTTCATGCAGGAAGGCGCCTCCTTTGACAGATTTGATGAGGTAAAAATGACACGTTTCTTGTGAGCTTGTGAGTGTTCTATAAAAAGCTACAGCCCTGACAGTAGAAATAAACAGCCTTTATCTTGTTCATGCCAGATTTGTTACACATTATTGTTTATCTGAACATTTTCTGTTGCAGCCAATTCTTGATGAGCATGTGAAACCTTAGCCTGTGTTGCAAGCTGTACGAGTCTGTCAGTAACTTTGCTGATACTCACAAAGGTTATTAGTGTTGGCCTATTAATATTCTCCACCTTAATGACCACTACTGGGCCACTCATTATTGCATAAAGAAAACACAGTAGAATAAATTATCAGTGTTATTTGTTAATGTTTGTTAATCATTTTCTTCACTGTTTTATCTTGGGTGCAAGTAAACTTGAGTAATGTGATTGAAGTCAACAGAAAATATAGAAAAAATACAGCTGTGGAGTGTATAAGAAATGCATAAATCCTTAGATTTCAGCAGTAATCTTGAAATGATTACAGTGCCCCTGTTGTTGGTATAATGACAAATATTTGCCAATAGCTTTACAAAGTCTGCCTTTCTCTGTGTGTCCCTGTATAGTCATATATATTCATGACCCCATGTATATCTTCCTGTCTTTTTGCCCACGTTTCCTCTGACTAACTTAATCAGGACACTTAGCTAGGACATGTGCAGTGCAAAGGCAAAGTATGTCACACACATGCGCACACACACGTACACAGGCGTACGTCCCCTTGCACACATCAGGAAATCCCCCATCAGTCCTCTCCACTTATACAGTTGTGCTCACTGAGAAATGAGAAATATTGGCCATTTTCCTTGCGAAATAAAAGCGAACATGCAGAACATGTCTGCCTTTTTGAAATCATAATAGTTGTAGTTAGTAAAGATACAATCTGACCACTGTCCCTAAGTTTTCCTCTGTGATTATTTTAGTCACCTAGGGGTCACCAGGATTTCTCAAATTGTGCCAGGGGTATGTAAATTTATGAGCAGAACGGGCGTTAGTTTAGGGAGGAAGATCCCAGTTAGAGAAAAAACTGGAACGCATGTAGGGAAAAGCATCATTGAATCCACAGCCATGTCAAAGTAAGCTCTGAAACTGGGCCGGTATGCCTTTGAAGCAAGTCCAGTGTGTTGCTGCTGTGGATGAGAGCCAGGCAGGACAGGGATAAGACTGGCCTGAATGGGAATAAGGTCAACCTGTCATCATTAATGTAGTCACTGAGGAAATAATGCTAGCCTCTCACTGCTGCTTTTTGTCAGTTATATCCTTAACATTGATACAGTAATTAATAATATTATCCTTTTACTTATCTGATCAGGAAAGCAGATCGTTTCTTTAATATTAGTTGCAACCTCTTGGATTGTAAAGACTTTTTCTAACTCCATATCTGTGAGCGAGTGAATATCTGTTGCTCTATTGCCTGCCGGGGACAACTGTGTTGATTGAAGTAAAGTATGGCTCATCCACTAACAGACATAGACATGCTCTTTATCACTCACTCCTATGAGTACTCATACACAAACACACACACCATTTGTTTTTATTTTTCATGGGGACTGTACGTTGACTTGCATATATTCCCTTACCAAAACATTATTCTAAATCCAACCTAACCCAAACCTTAAACCAAGTCATCACCCTAAGATTTATTGATTAACCAAATGCTGATTCCCCAAAGTGTGAGTTGAGTTGTGGGTGAGTAATACATACTTAGATACAGATTGAAACCCCACTGAGTGACAGATGGTGGAGACAGGCAATGTGCAAGTGTGTCTGGGCGTGTGTGTACTCTTATGAGGTGAGGACATTTTTTGAGTTTTTTTTTTTTGTTTTTTTTTTTTTTTTTTGTTTGTTTGTTTGTTTTAAAAGAGAGTGAAAATATTTTGGAAAATGAGAATATCAACTCACTGACATTCATAGATTTGAATTGAGGGTTCAGATTTGATTGTAGGTTTAAGGTTAGACTGAGGTTTAGGTTAGGGTTAGTGCGAGGGGATCAGCTAGGCCGAAACCTTTGAAGGCAAGCATGTGGTTGCCTCTGTTACAACTTGGTTCTCAGATGTCACCTTATATCAACGTGGCCCCTGAAGTTGTGTGACATTAACTTATCAACAGCTCAGAAGATGGACTTAAAAGCCAACATCTGTAAATGGCTTGGTCTTACTTGATGTCTTTCCAATACATCACTGTTTGGAAGAAAGGCCATGAAGCTTCCACTAAAATCCATTAGCTTCGTCTATAAAGAAGAGAAGGCGAGTGTCATGTAGACCAGGCCATCAATTGAGTGAAACTTTGAGACTGCTGGATTAATTACAACAGCCAGGCAGGGCCTGTCTCAGATTTGGATCAACACCTAATATATGATCCTTAGCCACAGATGAGGATAAGCTTTGTGATCTCTGAAGATTCAATTCAGTTTTATTTATACACTTCCAAATCACCATAAACTCATCTCCAGGCAGTGTTCAAGAGGAGAGGAGAGCTACAAAGTGAACTGGACAGTCCAACCCGGGGGGCCATGATCAATAAGAAGGGTACATGGGCAGATATGAAGAGAATACCCCAAGTGAGGATGATCCTTCTTATCAGAGCTCTGTGTAATACACTTCCCAGTCCCTAAAATCTGCAACTCTGATAGGGATCAGAGGAAACCTGCCAATTCTGTGACTTCAAGAACCAGTTTCTGCAATCTCACAGGCTTCAAGCTGTGGAAGGATTTCACAGAGCTGGTGGAGGAGACAGAGCAAGGGAGCTTTTGTCTCTGGCTCTGAAGACAAGACAAGGCATAAGAAAGCAAGGATCCTAGCACTGGTTGCTGGGGATGATAGGGAGAGATCCCTACTGCAGTCCCACCACCTCAAGATGTTCCAGGCATAAAGAAGCAAATCATTGGTGAATGGAGGCTCCCACCTGATGGCCCTGCAGCCAGCACTGTTGGAAGTGCTGCAAGCAGAACTGCCCAGTCAGTTAGTAATAATACAGCTAAAAAACAAAATACAAAAAGTAGAGATTGACAGTCATTACTTTGGATTTTTGCATTATGAATACTGTTTTTGTTTTTTTTTTTTGTTAAATCATTTAAGCCGTTTCACTGCTGACTACCAGCAGTGTTTTTATCACCCAGCCAGTGGCTCCTGTTGATCTTGCTTGTTAAATGCTGTAGGTCATGTGTGTGGATGAGAGCGTCTGTATGTGCATGACTCAGTTTGAGTGTTTTATGTAGGGTGCCTTTATGGTCGATCATGCAGATGTAAACAAAGGACTTTTTTTGTGTGTGTGTTTGTGCCTGTGTTAGCTCCCTGGACTACCATAACCAGAAGTCTTTATCTGTCCACCTCCCGAGAGAGACGGCACTTGTTGGACCCTCATCTAATGTCTCCTTTGTATGAGGATGGACTGAGTGTTATCACAACCCTTTTAGCTTTACAAGAATTAGCTACCCCATAGTGTAATCATAGTCGGGTTCTTGTTTGGGACCATCCTCATAGAGGTGGCTTCAATCTGTGCAACTGAAAACCCCGTCAATGATGTTTTAGATGGGGTTTTTCCCCCAGTCAAGCTTTTAACAGCACTTACAGCAGACTCAAGTCTTCCTAAATGGAAGTAGGATTGTTCTATTGGTTTATTGGTTATACTGGTGACAGGATAGGACAGTAAGAAAAACAGCCAGATAATAAGCCATCTGTCGTATTTTCAGCAGCGTATCTAATGTCAGTAACATCCTGAAGTAATAAATTGTGTGTGTGTGTGTGTGTGTGTGTGTGTGTGTGTGTGTGTGTGTGTGTGTGTGTGTGTGTGTGTGTGTGTGTGTGTGTGTGTGTGTGTGTGTGTGTGTGTGTGTGTGTGTGTGTGTGTGTGTGTGTGTGTGTGTGTGTGTGTGTGTGAGAGACACTGTTCTCCATTCCTAATATTAGTGTGACCCAGGAGCGATCTCCTTTTTTGGTTGTGTTTTATCCTGCTTAGCAGTATGATTTGAATGGGATAAAGAATTTACACTTTGACCAGGTCACTGATCAGAGCAGTTACAGCTTACAGCAGCTAATTAAACTGAGTGAAAAATGTGTGAGATAAGCTATTTAATGTTAGTAAATTTACTGCTACAGCATTTAATGATCAGCGCATGTTCAACTACAGTATATGTGTGCATTAGCATTCTAGTAGCATAGTTAGCACACTCCAGGATCACTCATAGACGCGTGCGTACACACACACTCGCTCAGTTAAACTAATGCAGTCTAATCCAGCAAAAATCCTCCTTTATGAAGTTGATAACATTCTGTGTTAAAGAGTTGTTGATTCAGCTGTGCTGCTGTTGAATTTTAGTGTGTTAAACTGACAGGTTATTTTATACACCCCACTTTTCTCATTAAGGCTAAATAACAGAAATTCCTCTTCATATAATACAATACAGTTCAGCAGCAGCACAAACTAAGTGATTATACAGCTGAATCAGCTCCTATCTGTCAAACTGTTTGAACAAAAGCTGAACATGATCAGTTCCATTAATTATTGCAGGGTTGTTGCATTAGTTTTAGTTAAATGTGCATAATAAACTGACAATTCTGGGTAGATGCATCTAAGTCATGTTCACGTCCTGGGTCTGGGACTTTGTTCCAGCCAGATGATGTTTGCATTAAACAGGTTATGGCAGTCACATTTACCTCATGTTGTGTTTGCCTTAAACGTGGTCTCTCTGCACGTAATGTGTACATACAGAATGTATTTGCACAAACCTTGTGTGTCTTCTTGCATGCATCTGTCTTTATGTAGACAGGTTTGCATTAGAAAAGGAATTAGTGCTACGTCCATTTGCCTGGTTACATAAACCTTATGTGTTTTAAACAGGCTGGCTCTTTAATGTTTCGTCATGTCAAATGATGATTGATGAAGCGCCCTTATCTCATTAAAAAACTGCTTTTCCTCTCCACAGGACCCTTACATCTTTGAGCCCAACTGTCAGATGAAGGTGGATGAGTATGGCTTTTTCATCACCTGGAAGAGTGAGGGAAAGGTAGATCCTCCACCTTTACACCTCTGCATTCTCTGGTCTTCCATGGGATTATGTAAAGAGGAAAAACAGTATCTGTTATGCATAGAAAACTGCATCTAACAAAATGTTTTAAGAAATCTCCCCTTTTCATTGAAAACCTTTAAAACAAGAACAAAAACACAGCTTTAGTGCACATAATTCTAAAACATAACATTGGCACAGCACCCAGAAACACAGTAAGCTGGTTTCTGTACGTATAGTATTAATTCAGAAAGGATCCAGTAACGTATTTGTTGCAGGTGTTGATGATCTATGTTAAACTGTTGCTGACAGGTTGTACTTTTACTGCTGTGTACAGAGTATTAGAAGTGATGTCACAAACATTATGAACTGTGACCCATGTGTTTTGTATTTATAATTTTTTCATTCCTCCTCCTTCCTCTCTCATTCTCTCTGTCTTTCTTTGTGTGTCCTTCTGCAGGAAGGCCAGGTTCTTGAGTGTTCCCTCATCAACAGTATTCGTGTTGGTGCCGTCCCAAAGGTGAGACCTCAGGAAGAACAATTTCTTCTTTTCTGCCCTCACATCATTCACAGTTTCTGCCCACCTTACCCACATTCTGCCTCTTGCTTCCATAATGGTCGTCTTGTTAAGAATCTAGTGACACCGCCACATCAGGAACGTTACTCATGCTTTGATAGCCAAGACTTCAGTGACTTCAGTGATCTCGGGCTCTCAGTTAAGTTCTCACTGCAGAGATTCTCTCTGAAATACCAGATTCAACCAGGGCACTTGGAGAACATAAACATGAAATATTTAACTCCTCAATATTTACACAGCCCTGACTGGGTTTAGCCACAGGCTGTATCAGAAAGTTATTTGCAGTCCTAGCTTGTGCTTTTGACCCAGAGAGGAATAATGACACCTGGGCTTCCAGTCCTATTATGATGTGCTGTCAGAGAAGCACTGGGTTAAAACGTTCACACTATGGGATTCAAAGCTCACAGGTATAAGATGTTCTGTTTCTGTCAGAATGACTTTTCTTTGTCATGTAATAGGAAGCTGACCTCAAAATAGCCAGAATGTGCCAACCGTCTCTATTCAGAATTTTCTGTAACTAGTCAGCTATTTATTTAGCTGGTATGGAGCCAGATACATACACACAAACATAAAGCTGTATGGCCTCTCTGTATGTTAAATATCGATTTGTGCAGTGTAGCTTGTAGTGACACATTATATTGTCCTATTTGGCATCAAGCACAGCAAATGAATTATGAAAGCTATTATGGGAATACCCACGCAGATCCCTGCCTTCAATTAGGATGCTAACCTGTCAAGCCACTCAAAGTCAGAGTCCTGACAGGAGACAGTGGTGCATGCTGTATGCGTAACCGTTACTGTTGACAGCAGTGGGAGGTCTGTTTGTTTGGTCCTCTGTGTGGCTGTGTAGGTGCATGTGTAAGGGCACGTTTACAGATACCGCAGGCTAACAGCACCCCTCCAAATGCTGTGTGCTCCTTTATAAGTAGCAGACTAACAACTGATACTGTAGCTGGGCTTTTCCTCACAGGCTAATATGGTTATATAAGCCCTCAGAGCCGTTTCAGATAATCCAATGAACAAGAAAAGATGAATGGCAGTGGATGATTTCTGGCTGAGGTTTTAAAACAACAGAACCTGTTGCCTGGTGCTGTTAATTCAATCGCACAACAAAAAAATAGCAATACTATCCTCCATGGTGACTATGGTGACGAGCTGAAATCTGGTTGAAAAGATGAGAAGTCGTCATGCTGAGAGAATGCTTTTGAGTTTTATTTTCCTGTGGTATATCACATCACAAGTTTTTCCCATCAAACATGACCCACACATAAATGTATTCCTAGATTCTTGTATTCTTAAGAGCATTTGGGGTTTTGAATTGGTCTTACTGACCAGCTAGCATTGTAAAGGTATTCAGAAAGTCTCCAGTTTTGCAGTCTGAAACCTGTTGATTTGATCTTTAACGTCATAATAAGAGCAGAAAAAACTGTCAACAAGTAAATACAAACCTACTGTTAGAACTATGATTTGCAGAGCCTTGCATTTATTATTCTTTGTATGGCTCAAAACAGACTTACATGTCATTGTGTTTTGATTCCTTAAAACACACAAAACCAAAAAATAATAGCTCTGATACCAAACTTCATGTCAGTTATTTCTAACTGATAAGGTAATATCATGTTATGGGATCTTTTTAACATTTTAAGAGTTACCACTTGACAACAGTTATGCTAACCTTTTCCACCCTCGTCCGGTTAAGTGGTGTCTGAAGTGTTGCTGATCACGTCCAAATCTGGATTCAGTGCAACTCTTCAGTAATCTGTCACAATAATGTGATGAGTGTTAACAGCTTCTGAACTTAATATTTCAATTTGTTCCTCCACAAGAAGTTTATCATATCGTTACATTTACCTTTGAAAGACATGAAGCTTTAAGTCTCACGAGCATGAAAAATACTGCATATTACACTTATTTAAATCTCCGAAGCTTCTCCACAACAGCAATAACAAATTCCTCTCTGAGCTTATGTTCTCTGGTGTGTTCTCATCACTGTTGACTGTTTTGCGGTGGCCTGTTTATTTGCCTACTAAGCTGTCTTTGTCTTTCTCCTGCGTCCTCAGGACCCTAAGATCTTGTCATCATTCGAGGCCACTGGAAAGACTGAGGCAGACTTGGAGGGTTGCATCATCTGTATCTGCAGCGGCACAGACCTCGTCAACCTGAACTTCATGTTCTTGGTGGCAGACAACCCAGACACAGCCAGGGTAATTACATTTATTTTCAATGCTCAGTGTGTTGGCTCTGTGGTTATGATTTACGGTGTGAAATGGGGAAAAAAAAAAAAAAAATTTTATCTTTGTGTAAAGGTTAGTAGGTGCAAGTCTCTTCAGTGTACATCACCTTTGGAAATAAGTCGATATCTGATCAGCAGAAACATGGACAGAACTAAACGTATTTTTGCCAAATTTCCTAACGCCCTAAGAGGGCAGAGCCATTGATGGTCAGAGGATATTTGTTTTGAAAAAACAAATACACTATGAAATCTGTTTAGTGCTTGGAGTACACCCCTCGTTTATTCAGCATTTTCACATCGCATATAAAAGCCCCCGCCCTCCCAAAAAAACACCTGACACAAATATCAGGAATAAAATAAAATGCCAGGTTAATGGTTAGTCCCAACTCCTTCACAAGAAAAAATTGACTGTGGTTCACACTGATAGACGCGTTCAGAGTGACTCATTTTTCTCACCTCGTCTCTCACTCGCTGTGTCCTTCCGTGCTTTTGCTGTTATTTTCTCATCCTTTTCGTCTAGCTCTCAGCCTCCTTGCTCTTTTTTCCTTTCTTTCACTGTCTATCTCTGTTTTTCTTCCCACTTACCTAGGAGAAAGTCTTGAGAGGAATCTGACCGGCTGAGTAGAGAAACATCTTTCTCTTTCTAGCTCTCAAATTCCAATCTCTTTGTTGGGTGACCATATTTGGATACAGTATTGCAAAAGCACTGGATTCCCTCATGCCGTGAAATCACTCCCTTTCTGATTTGACCACAGACACGACCAAAAATCAATAATAGTTGACTGACCTCTTAATACTCCTACCTTCTCTGTGGCACTCAGCAACAAGGCCATTTGTCCATATTAAAGTAATTTCAGCTGGGCACTGTAGTTTATAAATAAAACAATACTCATTTGTTGGGGGCTATTTTTAACTGCAGATTAATATCATGCAGCACACTCTATGTGACATTGAGTTATTGTGTTCATAACAATGAGGAACATGTCGCCCACTGCAGTGGCGTGGCTAAATGATGTAACTGTATGAGGCTGTGGATACTAGTGTTCTGTAAGACATGTTTAGTTTCGGTTGTTTCATGAGCTTTGTTGACAGTATGAAAAAACTAGAAAATAGTCACATTATTATTTTATTCTCTCACATTTGGTTAGATTACAGACAGCAAAAGAAACTTACAGAGAAAATAGAAGGATTAGAAGTCAACTAATGTATCGGCTTTAGTGATACATCCAGTGTGGGCCAGAGGTTTTAAAGACTCCAAGCCAGAAAGTTCATGAATGACATACAAATGTAATTTTGATGCCAGAGAACTTGTAAACTTGGACAGGATTTGTCCTCCACAATTGTTTGTATTGGAAGATAGTTCACAGTAAAGCAAGTTCACTGGCAGTGACGGAACATAACTAGAATGACTGAAAGTCCCAGCACACTGTAGCTGTAATGAAAATATTCTGAAGTAATGCTTTAAAAGATTTTTAATCTGTCGAAAAATGTCTGCAGTTTGAATCCAGTTTTGTGCCAGCACAGATCTGTTGTTTGGCACCAATGTGTTAGTGTTTATGCAGGTCCCTTGAGGGGGTGTTTTGGTGGTGATGGGTGTTATAAATGATGTTTGGCCTCTGAAGAGCTCAGTGCCACAGGGCTGCTGATGATATTAATGCAAAAGCCTGAAGGTAAACAACAAGCACACACAGATTCAGGTACACGCCCTTGTCTCCCACAAACTAAAACTCATTAATTCCTGCTATTTCTGTCCCCCTCCTACAAAAACACTGTGACACCATGAGCACCTCCCAGTATGGAGGTGGTCCCAAGCAGGAGGCCTCGGGAGATGGCAGTTATTTACATCAGAGACATACATTGGCACAAACACACACACACCCAACAGACTAACTCTGCTGCAGCCGTTATCTTGTTTAATGTTTACAATGATGTCAGTAATAATTTGCGGTGGAAGTGGAGAAGAGGCAGAGCACGTTCAGAGACAGGAAGCCCGGATGGTCAGAATTGTTCACATTATCATCCTCGGTGATGTTTCCGTCCATACTGTCAGCAGCGTGTCCATGTAAAGCTACAGGGCCGTCTCCAGCTGTTTGTTTTATGTCACTGTGCGTAGCCTTGAAAGAGCTCACTGTGTTTACCACTGTGTGCGTGTTTTGGTGTGTGTGTGTGTGTGTGTGTGTGTGTGTGTGTGTGTGTGTGTGTGTGTGTGTGTGTGTGTGTGTGTGTGTGTGTGTGTGTGTGTGTGTGTGCGTGTGTTCGTGATTGCCCTGTACCGGCGCTCATCCATGTGCGAATTAACGAGGCAATTCATTTGCATGTGTTTATTTCCCCAAAGACACTCCCTTCTAAACACAACGCAAACTCTGGATACCCTCTGGGCTGCTGCGCATGTGTGCGTTCCTGTTGGTCAGTGTGTTGAGACTGTGTGTCCTGAGTACTTGTGCTTGTTTGTTTGCAGAAGTGGATTGAGGGTTTGAGGTCAGTGATTCACAACTTTAAGGCCAACAACGTCTGTCCAATGACCTGCCTCAAGAAACAGTGAGTGCATTTTACTGCACACTAGTAATTTCCTCAGCCCTTCGCCCTGAATAGTACAGGATCTTTCCCCAAATATGTGTCATAAATATGCTTCTTTCTCTAATCTGTTGTTCTGTCTTTACTTCCTTCTTTCATTTAGCTGGATGAGAATGTGCTTCCTGACTAATGTGAATGGGAAGATCCCTGTGAGAGGGTAAGTGTTAGTAGATGAGATATTTTGCCAGCTGTTGTGCCATGTTTTTACCAGAATCACTTAGTTCTAGCATAATTCAGTCACCTTGGCTCTTAGCCTGTTCTGTCTTTTCTTCCCTCACTTTCTCATTTACAGCATTACACGGACATTTGCATCAGGGAAGACAGAGAAAGGGATCTTCCAGGCTCTAAAGGATTTAGGCCTTCCAAGTGGAAAGGTTGGACAAAATTGGCTATAAACTGTGGTGGTCAGATGAATCTGTTGTGTTCTTGATTAAAACTGTAAAATTTGTGTTAAAACATTAACAGCTGAAGGAAACAGCTCTGTTTGTAACAATCGGTGGCTTAATTATGATCCACAGAATGATGAGATTGAACCATCAGATTTCACCTTTGACATCTTCTACGCACTCACACAGAAGATCTGTCCTCGCACAGACATTGAGGAACTCTTCAAGAAAATGTGAGTTTCCCTTCTTAACCAGTTGGCACTCTTCTTTGTTACGGTAATTTGTATTGATCTTGTACCTCAAAAATAATAATGCGACAGTAACCAGAACTTACTGTAGTATTACATTGTACTGTACCCATGCTACCCTATGCCTAAATAGAACAATGATATCCACAGTTAACATACTCTCCAAGTGTGAGCTACTGCATCTTGTTGGAAATAATCAGAACAAATGTTTCTGCGCCTGCTGCACTAACTATGTCTGGACAGCCTAACCTGCTTCAACAGTTCACCATTAATTACATTGAGCCTATTGACAACATTTAGAAAAATGATGATGATTAACATGTTACTGAAAGTGTAAAAGTAGGGACTGCTGTGTAATTTAACTGACTCTGAATGGCTATGGGGGTGTCTATTTAAAGAAGCATAACATTTTGTTTTTTTTTTTCTTTTCTAATTAATTTCTTTGCAGCAATGGGAACAAAACTGATTATTTAACTGTAGACCAGTTAGTCAGCTTTCTGAATGAAGTAAGCTCTTTATTATTTATAAACTTCTGTGTATTTGACTTGCCGGTGCAACTTCCCTGCTTTACCCCCATCTCGCTGTGGGTAGAAGTTGTCCTCCAGCCTCGACTGCACATCAGGCGACCCTCAGTTAATAGGCCGGACAAAAGATTTAACTTTCAGTCAGCCTGCAAGGGCAACTTCAACCTACTCCCCTATTCTGCATGCCCAGCCTGCACCCCATTCCCCCATGTTCTCCCTACCGCAGCTTGCCTCCCTGTGTCTGATTGGTGTTGCCATGGTAACGAGGGGGTAGCAGTTTCTATCCTGTTGTTTTCTGCTGTCTATGTCTGTGGCCGTGCTCGTCTGTGTGGCTGAATACCTGCTAAGTCCCTCCACAGCACAGTGGCGTGTGTTGCTTATGCCCAATCCTGTACATCATCTTCTGGAGCCACAGCTTTGGTTAGATTCATTTTCACCAGTCAAGTGGACAATGGCACTATAGAGAAGTAGTGATGCTGTTGATTTTCCAAAGTAGAGCTTCCCCAAACACCACTAACACACAAGATATTCTTGCTTTTAAACACTTACACTTGTTAAAAGAAAAAGAAAATAAAGAAATTTTGTTTTGTACAACCTGTTCAGACCTAAGTGCTCTGTATTTGCAGCTATTCTGATTTAGAATAACAATCTTAAGAAAATTTATATTAGTCCAAATCAGGAAATGATAACGAGCCCTGTTGGCCCTATGTCCCATGTTGCTTGAAGTTGTCCTGTGTGTCAGTACAAAATGTTTGTAGATCGGGTTTGTGTTTGGAAACAATTGTTTTTGTTGACAGTACATAAGTGGATGACTCAGTGTGTACATGTGTTGTTCCACAGAACCAGCGTGACCCGAGGTTAAATGAGATTCTGTTCCCATTCTACGACCCCAAGAGAGCCATGCAGATCATCGAGAAATATGAGCGCGATGAGGAGCTGAAGAAGAAAGGTTAAAAAAAAAAAAAAGGAAGGGGCAGATATTTGAGGCTGTGCTGCCATCTGCCAGTGTAACCCCAAAGCTGCAGTATGAAACACCAGACAATTAGTCAGGTTTTCTGCTGAAATAAGTACTACACTGTGTGCACAATTATTAGGCAAGTTGCATTTTTGAGGATTAGATTTATTATTTAACAGCAGTGCTCTTGGTCAAACCAAAATGTTTATGAACTTCAAACCTCAATATTTAAAGAAGTGAAAGTGAGGATTTGGCTTTTGTACAAAAATATCTGTGTGCAGAATTATTAGGCAACTATTAGTGTGCAGAATTATTACGCAACATCTCACTTGATTATTTTCGTCTGTTAATGTTAGAATAATAAAGAAACAACTCAATTTACAAATAAACATTTTTATCATTTTAAAAAATAAATCACTGACCAATATAGCCACCCTTCTTTTCAATAACACTCAAAAGTTTTCCATCCATGGAGTCTGTCAGTTTCTTGATTTCCTGACCATCAGCTTTTTGTGCAGCAGCAACCACAGCCTCCCAGACACTGTGCACAGAGGTGTACTGTTTTCCTTCACTGTAAATCTCACGTTTAAGAAAGGCCCATAAGTTCTCAATAGGGTTTAGGTCAGGTGAGGAAGGAGGCCATGTCATTATTCTTTCATCTTTAAGGCCTTTACTGGCATGCAGCGGAGTACTTCGATGCGTGAGATGGAGCATTGTCCTGCATAAAAATCATGGTCTTCTTGAAAGATGCAGACTTTTTCCTGTACCACTGTTTAAAGAGAGTTCCTTCTAGAAACTGACAGTAGGTTTGGGAGTTCAGTTTGAGTCCATCTTCCACCCGAAAAGGTCCAATAATAGGTCTTTAATAATTCCAGCCCACACCAGTACCCCAACTCCTCCTTGCTGGCGTCTGAGTCGGAGTGGAGCTCTATGCCCATCGGTGATCCAGCCGCGATCTCAAATCTTAATCTAATCTTAATCTAGTTAATTTGCGTCTTTTTCTCACAACACGTTTCAGAGTCTGTTAAATCTCTTTTCTGGCCCGTTTTGTCTGTTGAAAAGAAGCTGTCTAACAATTGTGCACACCTGATATAGGGTGTTAGTCTCCTAGGGCCACACCCTCCCTCAATGCACAAATGCACATCACCTTGTATGCTGAAATCCAATAGGCAGTCAAATTTATACAGCTTGGAGTTGGCAAATTTGCATTAAAATGACAATATGGTCAAAATACTCATTTCCTTAATAAATGTGCACATAGTGTACAGTCAGTTCATTTCTGCTTCTCCCTACTTATATAAAGACTTGTTTACTGACAGACTGTTAGCTGGTAGTACTGCTACTACATTAACTGAGTATACCTTTGACACTAAATAGTGCCCATCTTCTAGTTCCTCATAAATGTAATTATCATTATAATCAGTGCAAACTGCACAGCAAAAGGTTTGCTCAAATAATCAATTTGTTTCTGTTTGTGTACAAGCTTTTGTCAATAGTGAGCCATTTCTGTCAGCCTCCTGAGTTTAATATCTAGCCAGGAGCCAGCAGTGCACTTAGCAGGGAATCCATCATATGTTAGCAGTTCAGTGAGGACAGCACAATGAGAAATTTCTTCAATCATTGTAATAGTTTTTAAATTAAATTCAAATTTGGCTCAATCAATCAATTTGATCCTAATACTATTAATCTGAAGCAAGAAAGATTGAACCGTTTGTTTTAGAAAGCTGCACCCACCACAGCATCATTCAGAGTTATTCTAGTATGAAATAGAGATGATTCGTTATCTATTCTTCACCAGGTCGTATGTCCAGTGATGGGTTCTGCCGGTACCTGATGTCAGATGAAAATGCTCCAGTTTTCTTGGACCGTCTGGAGCTGTACCAGGAAATGGACCAGCCACTCGCGCACTACTTCATCAGCTCCTCGCACAACACCTACCTGACGGGCCGACAGTTTGGTGGAAAGTCCTCAGTAGAGATGTATCGCCAGGTCCTGCTGTCTGGGTGCAGGTACATAAAGGTGTCATGGTCTGTTAGGATGGGAATGCACATGTAAATGTGTAGCTGCACAAAAACCGTTGTATTTATGCAAAAAGACACACAGACAATACAATCTGTGGATGAGCTGTTCCTCAGTGGTATATGTCAATTGTGGTGGTCAGTGGATGTCTGCATTTACAGTGTTCCTCTGTGCTTTCCTGTCTGGTCAGGTGTGTGGAGCTGGACTGCTGGGACGGAAAAGGAGAGGACCAGGAGCCCATAATCACTCATGGCAAAGCCATGTGCACAGACATCCTGTTCAAGGTGAATTCACGCACCACAGCACAGTGCATGTGCTTTGTTCACATGCAACAGTTGTGACTGCTGCCTCAATATTGTTTCAGAACGTGTGCCTGCCCCCTTGTGTTTAGAGTATGGTTATTGCATCTGTGATGGCCTTTTCCCTCCGATTTCTTTTACTGTATTTTCCTTGTCTTAACTTTTCTTCTTCTCTTTCTCATGTTTAATCATTTTGTTTTTATAACCACCTCTTCTCAAAGGATGTTATCCAAGCAATCAAGGAGACAGCATTTGTAACTTCAGATTATCCTGTTATTTTGTCCTTCGAAAATCATTGCAGGTAGGCATAGTGATTGTGCTTTTGTAATTATTTGTGGCAGTGTTTTATTGAGATCTATATCACATGGACACAATTCATTCTGAGCATTTGTGCATGTGTGTGTTTTCACAGTAAACCACAGCAGTACAAGATGGCCAAATATTGCGAGGAGATCTTTGGTGAATTCCTCCTTAAACAGCCTCTGGAAAACTATCCGGTGAATACTATCCTTCTGACCCAGTGCTTTTTTTTTTTTTTTTTTTTTAAATTACAGTAGTTAAATGTATGTTAATGTTTTCTCTGACAGATTGAACCTGCGCGTCCATTACCCTCTCCCAATGACCTTAAACGTAAAATTCTCATCAAAAACAAACGTTTGAAACCTGAAGTGGAACAGAGTATGTACACAACTTATCTTTCAACTTGTTAAAGATCTGTTTATTGTCACTTCGTCTTTACTGGATGTTGTGATATAAAATGTGTTTCTAATGGACTACAGAACAGCTAGAGGCCTTTAAGAAACACATGGAGGCAGGAGAGACCAACACCCCTGCCATCATTATGGGAGAAGAGAATGAAGAGGAAGCAGACAATGGTGAGTTACATGGTGGTTTACTATATGCTCTGTGTGTGTGTATACAGGTAGAAGTAACATCAGACCTATAACCTCAGGTTATGCCTGCATACATATCTGTAGGAATAACATGCTTATAAAATGCAAATATCAAAGATGTTTTAAATGGTGGTCGACAGCAAGATGATTTGCAAACACTAATTTCAAAAAATCACAACATTTGTAGAATAAACACACTTTTCAAAAATCTGCAAGTGAACATTGCAAACTAAAGATGTGTGACACAGCTTATTTAAATAACGACTAAATTAAATACAGTTTACTGGAAAGAATATGTGCTCCAATATACTTTTTTTTTTTGTGCCGTGTGTGAGTGCAGGAGAAAAAGAGGCTGACGATAAGGATTTGAATTCAGAGGCCCCCAGTCTGTCAGAGGCAACCAGTGAGAAAGACACCAACAGTTTGTCACAAAGCTCAAGGAAAGAGGAAGAACGCAATAACAGTATCAAGAAGGTGGGTTGTCACTTTGAGGATCAAGTGGCCTCTGAAAATACCAAAATTAATGTTTGAGCCCACCACATATCAATAGTGCCTTACAGCAGATGACTGGGGGAGTGAGATTTAGAAAGGCTGTTGTTCTGACAACAAACAAGTGGATGTTGTTTAGGTCAGTGAGAAAGTAGAAGAGTACCATGTCCACCTACTTCTCATTCTGAAACACCCACTGAAACAAAAAAAAGAAGGAAAATGTGGTTAGAAGTGTCTAACAAGTTAAAATGATTACTTTATACAGCTATATTACAGCTTTTTGTTTATCAATGCAGAGAAAAAGAAGGAAATTGTTGTGGATAAGGTTATCTTCCTACTAATGACACATCATCTTGCAAATGATTGATGAGGAATCTGTGTTTTCAGGTACCTGATGATGAAGTGACAGAGATTTCCGAACCCACTGAAGCAACAGATGCAACAGATATCTCTGAGGCATCAGACCAAGACAGTAACAAGAAGGCAAGCATGTCACCCAACTCCTCCTCTCTCACTCTCTCACGCACACACACACGCACACGCACACACACACACACACACACACACACACACACACAGTCGCTACATAGTACAACCCTAACATTGTGAATGTGTACCTTTCCTGTGCAGGGTGGGGAAGTGGCAGAGGACTCTGAAGAGGCGCTGATAGCTCAGTATACTTATGTAGGAGCCACCACTAACATCCACCCTTATCTCTCAGCCATGGTGAACTACGCACAGCCTGTCAAGTTCCAGAGTTTTGATGTGGCAGAGGGTGAGTTGCACCCTCTTTTTAATTATCCTATACTATGGCCATGATATGAATGAATACAGATATCTGGGACTGAACTAATGTCATTCAAAAAACTTACTCATATTTTTGTTTTAGCATCTTTGTACTATATAATTTACTGTGAATAAAAGCAAAATGCTTAAAATGTAATTTTCCTTTGCACGAACTATGACCTGTGCTGTCGATGCCAAATACAACTAATGCATTTTTGTCTCTTAGAGAGGAACATCCACCATAACATGTCATCTTTCAATGAGTCTGTTGGCCTCGGTTATCTGAAGACTAATGCCATAGAATTTGTCAAGTATCCTTTGAACTGTGACACCAGTCAATTGAAGTGCATTTTTCTGAATATATTAATATGGACATTCCAGTTATATAGGGACATGATAGTTCATAGTGACATCAACACACCCATATATATCTTGCAAAATCCCACAAGACCCTCTTAGGAACACGGTTGTCTACAAAACACATTTACACTGGATGGCCTAACTCCTTTGATTCCTCCACTAATCTTGCAGTGGTTCAATGTCCAGAACAGTGTCCACCTTTCTCCACCCTGTTGGATATGCTTTCCCCTGGAGCCTACACAGTGGGATATCCCAGTAACTGGGGCACACCTTCTAGTTCCCATTTTTAAACATGGAAACCACCACCCTGGTCTGCCATTCCCCAAGCATTGTCTCTGACAACCATGTGACACTGAAGAGGTTTGTCAGCCAAGACAGTCCAATTAATGTCCATAGACTTCAGCATCTTGAATCCCATCCACATCACCTTGCCACTTCTTAACTACCTTAGAGATCTCTATCAGAGATAAGAATGAGGCTTCCCTGAGTCTAAATAAAGGTTAAAAAACACCCCTCCAGCTTTGTCAATCATTGTCCATGTGAGCGTAGAAAGTCCCCAACAAAACTACTGCACCCCTTGTTCCTTCTCTTTCCAGGACCCTAGCCATAGACTCCAAGGATGCCAGATAAGATCACATTTATCCCTACACCTGCCTGGTGCAACTCACCCTCACCGTCTCTGGAATAAGACAGAATTCAGCCCCTCTCCAGGAGTTTACTTTGAGGCTGTGCTATGTGTGGAGGAGAGCCCAACTACCCTAGGGGAGTCTTATTAGACATTCCTAGAACTCATCTGCCTTGCACTCCAGCTGACTGCAATGCTTATCCCTCCAGGATTGTGGCTCCAACTGCATGGGTCAAGGTCTGGCCACCAGACATTTAGTTTGCTGCCCCTCCTGGGTCTGGCTTCAAGACAGAGCCCTGGTTTCACTAATCCAGGCAAAGTAACAATTCTTTAAAAAAAAAAAAAAGTCCTTCATTGCTGTTCCGCAAATTGCTCTTCGTCTGGCCCATCCCCAATTTGGGAGAGCCTATGTAGGGTTGTGACAACACAGCCCCAAGAACGCTAAGGCACATAAAACCTTCCACCATGTTCAGGAAGCGATTCAGAGACAGGTGGCATAGCTTTGTCGCTTTCTGGTAAAATCAGAGTTTTAAGGTCACCTAAATAAGAAGTGGTAGGTCAGGGCTGATGTTTTTCAGACATAAAACTGGAGACCTCTAGGGGCCAGTGTGCCTTTGGACTGTGTATGTGTGTGTGACACTCGTACACTTTTCATCCCTCTCTCTCTCTCTCCCTCCTGCCCTCCAGTGGGACTGCTTGACCCAAGCTGTTCACACTAAAAATAGTCCTGCAGTCTGTTTGATGCACCCACATGCACTCAAATCAAACACACATGTGCTGGAACACACATGGTCTCCTCTATTTTTTTTTTTTTTTTTTTTTTTTCCTGAGCGTCAGTGCAGCTACAACAAGCGTCAGATGAGCCGTATCTACCCCAAAGGGGGCCGGGTGGACTCCAGTAATTACATGCCTCAGATCTTCTGGAACGCAGGCTGCCAGATGGTCTCACTGAACTTCCAGACCCCAGGTACCACAACACGTAACCTCTGACCTTACACACACCCATACAAATACACCATATACAATGTGTGTCTATGTTACAAACACATGCAAACATACAGTGACCTTCTGACCTTATTCACACATCATAAACTTGTTAAAACATGCATATATAGCTTAGGACGAACATGGAGCCACATTCAGTCAGTCCTCTACAACCCACCAACTTGCACATGTACACATGCAAAGATGACGAGCATAACATGAACAAAACAGGCATTATTGCACATTTTCTTAGTTACTTCCAGGTAAACCAATACATAATTTGAATGAACTAAATCTTTAAAGGAAAAAAGTAGATTGAGCAAAAAGTAGATTGAGCAAATTATCATATTTGTGACATAGAAATCTATCATGCACCTCAATCAACCATTGTTCTACATAAGCATTGACACTCCGCCTGTGGAGACAATCCAGTTACTTCTTAGTTCCTAAAATGGTATGGATGACTTTTTTTTTTCATACTATCACACTGTTTCACACATTTCCAAACTGCCGCTCCCACATACTTACCTATACTGTGAGTGATGCCTGTTGTACCACAGCTGTTGCCCTATATCCAGAGGCGCGGGGTCAGACCATATGGCCGGCTGGGAGAAGGGCATGTGCAAAGCTGGAGGGGGAGGTCACATGATTTGTAGTTTCTGTGATGGAGAAATAAAAGGTTTTGAGGGGAGGAAGAGTTGGCAAAAGTTAAACCATTGACCAAGTAAAATCTTCACAGCTAAAGATTTGGATAAACTCAAATGTTTATTGTTTAGAAACTTAATGTTTGTGCAAGTAATGTGAGAATCTGATGTCTGTGTCTCATCTCATCTTCTAAACACCGCTCACACTGTCCTCTCTCTTAGACCTGGCCATGCAGCTGAACCAGGGAAAGTTTGAGTACAACGGCTCCTGTGGGTTAGTACAGCTCCTCACTCCTGTCCTTAGCTCATTCCCATTCATCCTGTCTGTCCTATTCCTCTTTCTCCTCCCCTCTCTGAAGCTCATCAATTAAAGCTTGTCACATCTTATTACTGGTTGCTAGCGGCAACTGTAGGTGCTGTGTGTCCTGAGAGCCAATGAGTGCTTTGGAGTAGTGAGCTCCTCCTCAGTTGCCTCTGAGGCTCTCTGCAGTCATCCATCTCTTCCTCTCTCCATCTTTGTCTTCATCCCTCGGTTCTAATACAGTCCCTGAGGGCAGAGATTTTACTGCTAATGCTGGAAATCTTGTGTAGGGAGACCAGGGCTTTTGCAGAAACCCATTATAACTAATGCCTCTCCGATGGCCCTCGATTAACATACACCCCCAAACACAGAACCTACATTCTATTTTTACTTCAGATCATTTAATTGATAATAAATATCTACAGAAACAGAATATTTCATCATTAGTTTAAAAGTTTATGTAACATTCCCATATTTAATCTTAAAGGTAGATTCATTTTGTGTGCATTTTTTCTCTTTCTGTTGTGTGTGCGTCAGCTACCTGCTGAAGCCTGACTTCATGCGGCGGTCAGACAGGATGTTTGATCCGTTCTCAGAGACGCCGGTGGATGGTGTCATCGCTGCAACCTGCAGCGTTCAGGTCAGGTCATCTAGCACTACAATCACCAAAGAAAGCTGTTAAATCCTACAGATGAAAATTAAAAAAGATAATAAAGTGTAAATATACCACCATTTATACAAGGGGTAGTTTAGTACTGTGTTGTGCCCTATTTCCAAGAGACGCTTATATTTAGTTTTATTCCTCTTTTGCTTAACTTAACTGTAAAAGTGCTTTTGTGATATTACACATATGGATGTAGGTATTCATATGAAAACTTAAATAGGATGCAAATTGTGCTTCACTGCACCTCATACCTACTTTGATCTAATCATAGTGAATAATTACTCTGGTTGTCCTCCCTGTCACTTCAGGTGTTTTCTGGGCAGTTTCTGTCAGACAAGAAAATTGGCACCTACGTTGAGGTTGACATGTATGGGTTGCCAACAGACACTATCAGAAAGGAGTTTCGCACACGTATGGTGATGAACAATGGACTGAACCCTGCCTACAACGAGGAGCCCTTTGTCTTCAGAAAGGTAGTGAGAAGGGTGGGAGGGAGATATTGGGCGAGGAGAAGGAGGGTTTGTTGTCGTACATAATAAAAACAAATGTTCTTCATATATTTAAATCCTTTTAATGTTGTTTGCACTGTGATGAAAACTGTGATATTTGAACAGTAGAGGAAGAAGAGAGGATTTGAACTGGAACAAGAGTCTCAGGGACAAAGGAAGCCACTCATGCTGTCCTTTCAACAGGGATAGAGAAAAGGAAGGAAGCAGATGGAAGAGACATATCGAAGGTGGCTGTGTTCTGGTTCACAGAAAGGAGAAAGGGTCAGAAATACAAGACAAATCAAAGAAAGGAACAACAGAAAACAGATGAACAATTAGAGATGGAGGAAAGAGAGAAAATGAGATAGATTGAATATAGCAAAAAAAAAGAGAGAAACATGCTGCTCTCAGCAAAACAAGTCTCTCAGCCATGACTGTGACTCCAGCTTCTTAACACACACCATCAATCACAGCCTGCCGCAGTGCTGCTCTGCTCACACACACACACAAACTTATAGTACTATGAAAGAGGGCATCATAGAGAGCTGCTGCCAAGACTCGTTTCTCACATTCATACACACACACACACACACACACACACACTCTGAACTGCACATACAGACACAAATGCCCTAAACACTATCAGGACTTGTGCATACACTGCACCGTCAAGATGACTCAGCAAACAATATACACCAGTACTCACACACGGTACATCAGCAAAGCTACGTCAGTGTAAGCGTACACACAAGTGGGTGCTTCTGCTCATTCATCTCTACTGAGTATTCTTCAGCCTTATCTCTTACCTTTCCCTTCGTCTAGGTATTAATCATCCTCCACTCTCCATTCGCTTATCTCCACACACACACAAGGCCAGTTAAGACTCACTCCTTCGCTCTTTCTTCCCCCAAAGGTTTACACACAAAAGCCACAAAGTTACATACACACACACATAAACATATACAACATATACTCCCTGGATGTGTGGTAGTTGTGGAGATAGCCTTGTCAGTAGTCAGATATGTTGTTTTGCTCTATCACACCTTTTCCCAATATCACTTTGTGACTGTGTTTCAGTTTCATCCTTGACCTTCCTCCTTTTGATACCGTTTCTACATTAGCTTAAAGAGACATCACTTTACCGCAATGACTACAGAATAGTTTGTCATTTACTTTACTTTTCACAGCAGAATGAGTTCAGTAGACTTCCCACAGTTCCATAGGGCCGACTCCTGACTGTCTCACTTTTTGTCCTCACACCCCTTTGTCTTCCCTCTGTTCTCATCCCATCTTTCTTTTTTTTTTTTCTGGTTCCTTCTCCCTCCCACCCTCTATTCCCTTCATCCCTCCCTCATAGGTGATCTTACCCGATCTGGCTGTACTGCGCATCGCAGTCTACGACGACAACAACAAGCTGATTGGCCAGCGCATCCTGCCTCTGGACGGCCTGCAGGCTGGTTACCGTCACATCTCTCTGAGGAACGAGGGCAACAAGCCCCTGTCATTACCCACCATCTTCTGCCAAATCATCCTCAAGACCTACGTGCCCGACGGTTTCGGAGGTGAGGGGAACAGGAACACACACATATTAATTACCAAACTTTATATTGCTGGATGTTCATCAATGCACAGAATTACAGGTTAGTTTCATATGGAAATTGTTGCCTCAGTTTATTCATGGCTGATAGTAAAGTGGCTTCTGTAACCTATAGGGAGAGAAATGAAAAAGAAAAGCATTGCAACTCTCTCTCCTGCTCACTTTGCCTTGGGTTAGGTTGGTTTGAACATTTGGAGTAATGGCATGGCACAAACGATTATAACAGTGATTCTGCAGTAATAGTTTAAAACAGGCAGACGCATACAAATGAGCAGGACAATTGGAGTTGTCATTAAATAAAGCCAAGGGGCTTGGGCTGGGGAACCATTAACTTTCTTCTATAAGATCTGCTGCCGGAATCACTTCTCTACCAGACACACACACAGCACTTTACTTAGAGCTCAGAATAAGTTCCTGTCCTGAAGTAGCCCTGCTGTTTAAACACAAAAGTGAAGATCTTTACTAGTGTGCTTTCTCTGTTATTTTAGCATGGAAGAAGAAGATCGTTCTAATTAGCTGGACACTGTGTTTACTGGCTCATACACCTTAAATCTCTGATTTCATATTATCATTTTATTTTCTCATTCTTTCACTATTAGCAACCCTAAAGTAAAATACTATGCTATGTCAAAAGGAAGTGGTTGAGCTATGGCTCGTTACAGAACTGGAAGAAAAAAAGCTGTTACTCTTTAAATTAAAAGATAGATATTCAGCCTAACAATCAATCCTCTCTTATTAATGAATGTTTTGTGTGTTTCAGCTATTGTGGATGCTCTGTCAGATCCAAAGAAGTTCTTGACCATAGCTGAGAAGAGGGCTGACCAGATGAAGGCACTGGGGATTGACACGGTACATGGCAACAAGCATGCGGACACACACTTTAGATCAATTCATTCATTCATTTCCTGGAGACTTACTCTAACCTTAACCAAACATAACATTAAATCAGGTTGTCTTTTTAAAATTCATTGATTTACATGATTTGCATGTACCTTCTCAGTCCCCACAAGGAAGCAGGTGTGAATGTGTAAACAGGTTTTGGTCCCCACAATATAGGAGAAACAACCATACATACACACACATTTCCTTGTGGGGACTTAACATTAATGTAATTAATGTATTTCTTACATTGTGACAACCGACACCTGTTTATAGACTTATCATGGGCACCACCATGTAAATCATCCACTTTAGACTGACTATCTGGTTTAAGATTAGGGTTAGGTCTCTAGGAAATGAATGTAAAACAATGTAAAGTCCCCACAAGGAATGAAAACAAATGTACACATACCAGCGTCTGGTCCCATAATGTCTTCTTAAACCTCAAACAGCCTTTTTGAGTTGTGCAATCTGGCTTAAATGTCCTCACATTGATGGAATCAAACAAAAATCTGTCCTCACAACGTAATAAAGACACACAGATGAAACTTCAGTTTAAGAAACACAAGTTCAAAAACAACACTAGACTACTAGAAAGTGTTAACTAAGTATAGGTGAACTCTGTAGTTAGGGGTGATTCATACAGTAAAAATATTACTTTCCTCTTAAAGCTGTCCTTTCTCTGTTGTAGAACGACATAGCAGATGTTCCCAGTGGAAGCTCAAAAAATGACAAGAAGGGAAAGGGTAAAGGAGACACAGTAAAGGCCAGTGTGACACCGCAGGCAAGCTCGGACATGGGCCAGACCTCCAATGCTGCCCAAAATAACACAGCAGAAACCAAGAAAGGTATATACTCACATAAATACAAGAAACAAATACTGTACATAGGCACAGTGTGTAAACAAGAGTTAAAATATAATCTTTCTGTTTCAGATTCTGCACTTGTGCCTAACGTCAGCATTGATGACTTAAAACAAATGAAGGTTGGTTACATCAATATTAGTCTGTGCCTGATGAAATACCTCACAGAAGTAACTACTTTACTGTATTCAAATGGCCAAAGGCTTCTCTCAACATGGCCTGTACAAGATAACTACATATGCTCCTCTCCCACTGCAGACGTACCTTAAGTTGATTAAAAAGCAACAGAAGGAGCTCAACACTTTAAAGAAGAAACACTCAAAGGTGAGTGACTGATTGATGCAGAGCTGTCTGCTGATAATGCAAACAAGATGCTGTTTATAAAGGATAATTATTGATGCTCAGAGGGACAGAAACAGAACAAAGGATCAAGGCTTAGGTGCCCACAATGTGATGAATACCAGGTGACACACACACACACACACACACACACACCCATACCCATAATTAATGTTTTGTAAGAAATTAGACTTGCTAAAGGCCCCTTTCCTTTGACCAGCACTCACCATGGTCTCTATGGTGAGTGCTGGCTCATTCTTAATGGCAGATTGATTATCATAGTGTTGAGTCGTTTTGCACATGTATAACAGTACCATCCAGACCCATCTGTTGACTGAATAAATATGGCTCATTACCCAGGGTAGTCAACAGCAATGTGCATGTTTTTAAAATAATAACTTTTACATACTGCACCTGCCAGGTTGCTTTCAAATTCAGTTTGAGGCTTAGCAGTCGTATGTAATTATGGAGTAGGTGCAAGTCAAAACTGCACTTCCACAGTATATATACAAAGGGATACAGGATTTCGTCCCCCCCACAACAGGATCAGAATGTAATGCAGAAAGCCCACTGCAGCCAAGTGGACAAGTTGGTGTCTCTGCACGATAAGGAGAAGACAACCCTGGAGAAACTATTAGAGAAAGCCATCAAGAAACGAGGGTAAGTGAAACACATTTAACGTCAGCAACACCAGCCAGGTTTACTATGTGCTTGAGCTGAAATGTAAAAATACCATTTTTGGCCACAATGTTTGATGGAAACCTTTTCAAGGACACAATTTTTTAACCATCCAAATATTTTCCTCTTGACTTGCATGGTCCTTAATTGTCACTTTTATGTATGTGATTTTCATCCAGAGAAAACAACTGCCAAGAGCTGAAGAAGGAGACAGAAGATAAGATCCAAACTCTAGTCACAGATCACAAAGTCAAAGTAAGATTTATCTATGGTGGTGACAAGTGCCTTACTGTAGCTGTGTATAACTGACTGAGGTGTGTACATGACGTGTGCATGCAGATAAAGGACATCACAGCACAGCACACCAAAGAGTGGTCGGAGCTAATCAGCAGTCACAGCAGTGAGGAGCAGGAAATGAAGGACAGCCATGTCACACAGCAGTGTGAGCACCTCAAGAAACTCCTGGCCGGTGTCCAGGAGCAGCAGACCATGCAGCTCAAACTCATCCATGAACGGTGAGGTGCACGTGCGCACGCACACACACACACACACCCATATTGGCATATCTACTGTAGGTGATATACAGCTACTGTTGTTGTACATAGTTGTAATCAGATGTCCTTACAGTTCATGTGGATTTTGGTTTCCTGATTTTAGGCAAAGCAAAGAAATGCGAGCCAACCAGGCCAAGGTGTCCATGGAGAACAGTAAAGCCATCAGCCAAGACAAGACTATCAAAAACAAGGCTGAGAGAGAGAGGTGGGTCACACACAATGTATACTGTGCCTTTTATCATGTATTTATTTACTTGCTGGTTTGCTGTTGAATTTTGATGTGACAATCGTTGTACGGTATTTGTATTATCAGGGTCCCTTCATTCATCCTAGTTTTATACTTTATCCTATTTATTCTTTTTGCTCTTTAGGAGAGTGCGAGAATTAAACAGCAGCAACACCAAGAAGTTCTTGGATGAAAGGAAGAGGGTACGTTATTCACTGCTTTTATTATTTAGCAGGAAATACTCCAGGCATGATTAAACACTAACAAAATCTTTTTGTGCTTTAATGTTCTAATATTAATTAACTTGTGATAGACCAGACTTATCCAATATGTATGGTGGGTGACAGGGTTGGCATTAAAAATACACTAATGGATTACCTTAACAATACATTTTCTAAAATATATAGGTGACACTAAAACAATGTGGATGAAATTGCGCTGATGTTTTCAGTTATCTTAATTCAAAGTTTCAAGAATAAAAACATATATATACATCAGTCTAATCAATCCTAAACCAGTGTGTTCAGTGGTATTTATCTGACTACTAATCAGAGCTTGAAACTCAGACTGAATGGTTGTAAATGTATCACCTGCAGCTGGCCATGAAGCATCAGAAGGAGATGGAGCAGCTTGAGAAAAATCAGAGGGAACAGCTGGAGAAACTGGAGAAGTTCAATGAGCAGGTAAAGCACTAAATGAACTTGATTTTAGAAGAAAACAACTGGAGATAATTGGCCTGTCTTTAGCTGAGTGTTCTTCATTTGAACTGCTAAAACGTCTAACCACAGCCTTTATTCGACACACAAACCCAAACATCTTTCTGTTTATGGATATTGTTGCTCCAGTGGCTTTGTAAGTGTAAATGAAACCTGTAGCTGGGGATTAGTGCAGCTTGCTGCTGATTCCTTCCGTGGATAATGGCAGCAGTTTGTATCATTTGTGATGTAAACAGTAATTAGTTTTGCAGGAAGTCTTCCACATAGCTAACATCTGAATTGTCCAAAGGGACTCCAAAGACAAAAAGCAATTCTGCTCCCAAAGAATAAACACAAAGTCCCTATCAGAAAATCAGTCTCAGCTCATGAAACAACTTTTCTTCTTACACACGTATTGCTATTGTTCAGCATTGCTGATTTTACAATGTCTTTTCACTACAACACTTGAGTAAACCATATCTCGCTGTCCTTTTTTAAAATTGTACACGACAAATATAAGAAATTACATGAAAGCATAGTCCATAAGGTTTTTGAAGGCTTCGTGCCTCCATTTTTCCAATTTATTTTTCCATTTGTCACACTCCATTACCTGTACATGTTTTACATTTATACACATATCCATTTGTTTTTTAATATGATTTGCTTCTTCCGGCACAGCTTTTGAAATCACACCATGCAAACAAACAGGTTCAAGGTAGGCATCTCCATCTCACTCAGCTCTACCTCTGATACCGCCTCCCTCGCAGTATCACCTTCCTATCAGTGCATCACTTCGTGATCATGTTTC
Organism: Mastacembelus armatus; assembly: GCF_900324485.2. Lineage (NCBI taxonomy): Eukaryota > Metazoa > Chordata > Actinopteri > Synbranchiformes > Mastacembelidae > Mastacembelus > Mastacembelus armatus. The sequence goes on from NC_046656.1 coordinate 9,676,888, forward strand.
CTCATCTTTCTTTACCTTCTGCCTCTGTCATGTTGGTTTTTTTTGTTGCATTGGTTTTCTGCTGAGCCAATTTAAATGTGTAATCTTCTGTCATTAAATGACTACTATAATGAGCACTCTTAGAGTGAATCACCACTGAGTAAAGCAGGGGGAAAAAATACAACACAAGCCACCACTTTGAAGAAACTGCAAGATTTATAAAAAGTGATTCATTTCCTTTTGTACTGGGAAATCACATTCCTACATTTTGAATCTGCAGCTCTCAGGGTGTCAGCACTGCCAACCAGCAGCTCAAGTCATTTATCACTGTGACTTACCAGTTATTACTAAGCAAAAACCTCCAGCTCACAACCACTGTGCTATCACTCCAGCTCATAATCGCTTTCATACTGTGTGACAGTGTCTCACTGCAGACATTTTGTGGCAACCATTATATGTCACTCTTACTAAGTATACAGTTATAATACCTGCAAAAGCACTTGGGGTTTGGCACCAAACAGAAAGACTTATTGTTGAGGTAGAAACAAATGTGTCACTGATCAACTGATGAGCAATATTCAGAACGTAAAACAACATATTTACACATGGTAATAAAAGACAAAAGGTGGAGCCACTGCAGTGTTACAGGTCTGCATTCAGTGTGAGGTAAACTAATGTATGCAAAGGTTTGGACACTCCTGTGCAAATTACATATTTGTATTATGTAATTAAATATTTGTGTTGTCAAAATACAGTCCCTAAATTAAGAAGTGGAATTTCTAATCTTGGTTAAAAATAAATTTAGAATGTGTAACGTATGGTTTTGAAACTGAAAAATAGGAATCAAATATCTGAATATCAAATATGTCTGAAAAATATGCATCATTCTATTTATTGTTACAAATCTGTGTCTTCAAAGTTGTCAGAAGAAACTATACCTTCATCATTATGTCAACATTGGAAGCAAAATAAGTGGCTGTGGGCAGGCTGACTGCTACAGTGGGCCAATAATCCAAACTAGCCCTCAAAATCCAACACATGCTACTTCAGGAAATACAAGCTGAAGCATCTGTAACAGACTTCACGTCCCCTGTTGTGAACATCATTGAAAATCTGTGGGTAGATCTAAGACATGCTGTGTGTGCCAGACACTAAAAATAACACAGAACTTGCAAGTGAGCTGCAGAAAGAATGCCAGAAAAAATCCAGAGCAGAGCCTCTTAACTGGCTGCAAACATTGCTTGCATGTCGTGATATCTGCTAAAAGGGGGTTTACTACAGTACTAAGCTCAAACTACTGCACATGCCACAATTACCGCTATTTCTATTTTTAACGTTCAAGAAATAAATATTAAAAGTGCATTAACATTGGAAGAAAGCTGTGTTGGCTGCAGGGGTTGTATTTATTTCACTTCCATTTACTTTTCTCTTTACCAAAATTAACAAAATGTGGAATTTGCACACAGGTGCCCAAACATTTGCTTAAGACTAGTTTCTATGTTTGCACAAATATGTATTATGTCTCTTTAAAGGCCAAGGACATGCAGCAGATGGCGAAGCTGGAGGAGGAGATGGACCGCAGACCTGCCACAGTGGTGTAAGCGACTGAGTCTGACACAAAAAAATAAAAAACCATAAGTATACTCATACACAGGTGCAGAAACACTCCACCATGGACAACTCTCTTCAACCAAGACGAAATCCCTGTTTGTATTACTGTCTCTGTGTTTTCCTGCCATGTTCACATACAGTAGCCCTTCCCACTACTCAGCTGTTGTTCCTTCACTCCTTCTTTATACCACTGAGCCATGGGTGCTTATCACTGTCTGACAAGGGGTTTAACCACTCATCGAGAAAATGTTACTAAGTCGAACAACAGAGTCAAACACGTTCCCCGATTCACTGTACATAGATTTAATTTTTTTAATCACTCTCACTGTTCTCTGCATCCTCTGAGCAACACAACTGCAACTATTGGTGGACACGTTGATACAACACAAACAGGATCAGTCAAGATCGGATAAAGCAGACATCTGTGCCCTCTGACGTGTTTTTTTTTTTTTTTAAATCAGTACCCAATGAACCACACCAGAAACAGTGTGGAAGAGGAGAGAAGAACATGTATAAGCATTCTGTGTTATTTCAGCACAAATGAATAAACTTTGTGAAATACACTGTATGACACACACACACACACACCAGTCCTGTCCTGACATAACAATGTGGAAAATGTAGCAATGCACTACTGTAGGTTTTCTGTATTTCAATAAGAATGTATTTAATACAAAAGAAATCTCTGCATGAAGGAGTGGCAATAAAGGGATCACAATGGATAGATGTTCACCTTGATTATTACGGCCAATTTCGCAGTCAAATTTGTTTTTCTTCTTACTGGGAAATTCACAAAAGATGGTATAATAGCCGATTCATTTGCACTTGGAAATTACATTTCAGTTTCTCAAATTTTCTTATGCTCAATTTTCACAGGTTTACAATTGCAAAAGACTTTAATACTTCATTCTATACTTCTAATCTGGACCTCGAACTCACACGTACTAAGGATGGACACTATACCTCAAGGTTTAGGGTGTAAAAAATTCTCAGGAGATTTTACAGCAGCACCTAAAAGAACGTACATAATATTACAGTAATGGTAACTAAAATGTGGTGTTTTTATGCCTTTGATGTAATGATGAAAGTTATTGTACTTGTACTTGTTATTGTTAACCGAGGCAATGATATTTAGTTGTTACCACACCTAACTGAAAATATATAACTGCAAGTCTCACCAGTTTAATACTCAGTAAGACTGAAGTGACGTGTTCCCTTAATAGTTTCTTGACTGCACCTTAGCAACCTCAGCTTGTAGTTCTCATTGTTCTCATGCTGGGCTTTGGTCAGGAGAGATCTGGCAGAATGACCGTGACAAAGCCTGCAACATGGCTGCCCCACGCTGTCCACATCAGGAGTATCAGACGAGGTCTACCTCTGGTCCCAAATGGTTCCCTTTAAATGTAACAGCTTGTGGGGAAAAGGTCTAAGGATGCAGTATAGTAATCAGCCCTGCCAACACTGCTGGACAAAAAGCCACTGCAATGAATTGTCCTCTTGTGTCTATTGTAATGTAATTCCTGTTGGTACTACACTATAATGTATGTGTACACAAGAAGAAGCCAGGCATTCACACAGCACAGCATAATAACACTAAGATTGACCAAAATGACAAGACGTCATTATGATGATATGAAAACATACAAAAACATGGGAATAGAAGCACCTCCAGGTTTTTGGCCTTTCTAATGTTTTTCTGTTTAATTCTGCTGTAAACCGCATAAAGGGTAGATGGGGTATTCTTGTATATACTGGAATGTATGTAGTTTAATTTCCTTTTTGAATAATTGTGTTCATACAAGGGCTCGGGGATGGTGTGGGTCTACTGGATGTTGGGGAAAGACATTTCTCAACCACTGGGTTTTCTTGTTTTCTTTTTTCCAGTCTGCCCTTACTGCACCACACAACACAATATACAGCTCTCACCACATATCTAGTGCAGAAATTAATGAGTAAAAAGTGCTTTTAAATTTTATTCCATTGCTTTCAAATGTGCCACTCTGTCTGTTAGGACGTTTAAATTATTTTATTAACAATAAAATGCCAAATTAAGGGGTTATTTATATGAAGACATATATAAATAAATGAATATATATTATATATATATATATATGATCTAATGAGTAGTTTAAGATTACTATGTTTGTTAGAGGCTTTTTTGCACTAGTTGAATGTTTCTGTTGTGTGATTACATGTAACCTTTGGCTCTAGTTTGTCAAAAAAAAAAAAAAAAGCAGATTATTTTTGCAGAGCAATGTCACAGATCTGAGTTCCTCAGTTTCTACTGTATCCTCTGTTTTCTATTTAAATTGTAGCCTGTCGACAACCCACTCTGTGTTTTTTATTTATGTTGTATTGTTAAACTTATAGCAATGAAAATACTGTTGTTATCAAGCTCCTTTAATACTGTTTTATAGTATGTGTACCAATAAATCCTGGTGTAAAATGGGAAATATGTGGCTCCTGTCTGTTCTTGGGCAATCGTGTTATTTGTGAGGACATAGTAGTAACACTACATATTAGGGTGGTGCTTTGGTGCTTGGAGGGTTTGTATACTTGAAAAGAGCAACACAAACTTCCTGTGAAATCAAAGCCTTATTGTCGTTCAAATGTTTTCCTGATGCCAACAATGGAGACTGTCCCCCCTCAGTCTGCTGCTTTAAGCTCTGATCGTTGGTCACATTTACTGTCAACAGCCACACTGACCCACAGGCGCGCGCACACACACCACCCACACCTTTATTTTTCCAAAGACTGGCCGCTGCCCTCTGATCCCATTCAACAAGTGCAGGGTGAATTCATGTCCAGGCTCCACTGCTGAAGCTTTTCATTGTCATGATAAACAAAGTATTTCCATTAGAAAGACAAACAACGCGCGGTAATTAGGTTTGCGTTGCCCAGCAACTCCTTGGCTCCCCTCTCCACTGTATAATAGGACTGATGGGGTCGTTTTCCCAGCAGTCCTCGGGTGAGGAGGTTTGCAAACCCGCTCCAAATTAAAGAAGGATGACATCTCTCCGGTGAGTCTTGACCCACTTCAGAATCATGTTAAAGTCTTCCGGGAAATCTGACGGACATGCGGGCACCAAGATCCTCCTGGAGGCGATGTCCCAGGATAAAGTCCACCTGGCGAGGTTCGTTCTGGACGCGCTGGATGGGAAAATCGTGGACTCCAGAACAGAGGGCGCACAGACTCCCCTCATCTCCTCCGTCCTGTTGCCTGACGGTCAGACTCGGTGCAAGTTTGTTGAGCTCCTGCTGCAGAGAGGGGCCAGCGTCAACTGCCAGGACGACACCGGGCGCACCGCGCTAAGTTACGCCTGTGAGAAAGGCTACCTGGATGCTGTGAAGATCCTGGTCCGAAACAACGCAGACCCGGAGATTGTGGACTTCTGGGGGAACACTGCGTTAATGTACGCCGCGGCAGCAGGTCACTCCCCCGTTGTTGAGTTTCTGGTGAGAGCTTTCAAAAGGTTGGGTCTCCAGATTCACAGACAGAATAAAGTTGGCAACTCTGCAGTTGAGGTTGCCAAGTTTCTTGGCCACACTGAATGTATCTTTGCGCTCACTAACACCAGGCAGGGCCGTGAGTCTGCAGGAGGCGCTCTGGGAAATGCGCAGCTGCGACTCGGTTTGTGCTGTGTTGATGTAAATGACAAGTTACAGACGAAAGTTGGACATTTAGTGAACAAACTTGAGATCCTCCAAACGTGCAACCATGCAGATTACCTGCTGGTTCAAAACTGCGCTTGGCTACCAAGGCCTCGGATAAAGCAGAGTCGGCTGCCATCGATGGACTCCATAGAGGAGTTTGAAAGGGAGAACGATGGATCAACTTTGCCTCAACAACAGGAGCTGCTCTTCTCGGGAGTCCTAACTCCTAGACCCCCTCCACGGACCTCTGAGTATTCTGTCAACCCTAAACACCCTAAAAACACGGAGAGGCCAACAGCATCTAAGGATCAGCTCCCGCCTCTTACACAGAGCTGTGAGGCTCAAACATCCATTTTCTTCTCCCCTCGGCCGAGCAGAAACACGCCCCAACCTGCGGCGCCCTCTGCCCTGGGCGTCTTACTGACCCCCATTCTTGCCCACAACAGCGAGATTGAATCGAGAGCAGAAAACCCGAAAATGTTAGACTTCGGTGTGCGCAGATTTCACGACAGTTACTACCAGAAAAGGTGTAGTCTCCCAACCAGTATCCTCAGCCCCACACCTCCAGACCGCACAGTGGTGTCTTTGCATAAATCCAGAACCGCAAGACGGAGCGAAGCGTCCCCCTGCAAGGCTGAGGCTCTTCGGGTGAGCGCACCAGCTGCCGCCACTTCAACCACCACTTTCTCGGTGTTGAGCAACAAACTCTTGCGCCGATTTACCTCCCCGGAGTTTAAAAAGGACGTGAAAGAGTTGGATGAGGATCTGGTGTTGACTTCAGGGCGGATCCCGAGATCAGAAACTTTCCCTCAGGACACAAACCATCCTCAGGTTGGCAGTAAACCCAGCATCGAAAGCATCAGCTCCGTAAAGTGCGAGTTTGACTTTCATTTGAGAACGCCCAGCTCTTAAACCTCACAGTGCGTCGTGCGTAAAAAGTCTCTTAACCACCACCAATGTAAAGACAACAAGGGATCAAAGAGACAACATTTTCTAAAACACACCGGCTCTGCTAGAGCTCGTCATCAGCCGAAGTACAGAGGGAGTAAAAACGAACCTAAGACTTGAACAACGTCGGAAGTACCGTGCGTAGAATATTAGCGTGCACGTCAGAAACAGTCAGCTGGATACAGAGTGAACGGACTGGAGCGCAAGGTGCAAATTGTAGTTTCAGTGAATGTGGTTGTTCCTGTGTCCAGCAGCGTTTTCCCTCCTCTGGCAGTGGGTGGGGGCGGCACTAGGGCAGGTGCAATAAATTATATACAGGTTCACAGTCTGAGCGTGGTACTCTATGGGCGCTAATGAATAAAAGCTCAGTGTCCGAAATGAACATGATGCCCTGTGTTGGATGGGAGTGTGTAAGTGTAGTGCATGTGTGACACAAACCATTACTGTGCACGGTGCGTTGAAAGGCTCAGTTTGCCGTTGTGCGTGTTTTGCACAGTATTTGGGGGTATTTCTGTCAAACTGAGCTTCGTGGAAGAAGAGGGACATTGTACCAGGTTAACTTGAGGGTAACTCATTTCTCAGTCTCCCTGCAGAGCTCAGGATTTATGACACAGAACAAAGATCTTTCCTTCACACCACAAGAAACGTGCTGTGAGGTATCGCTCCATCCAGTATTAAAAGTTATATATGGGATTAGTGGGATTTTGTGTTCACACACTCCCAGCTGCAACATTGCAGAAGTGGCGTTTGTGAGGGGGGGGGGGGGGGGGGGGGGTGTCTGGGGGTGTCTGTGTGTGTGTGTGTGTGTGTGTGTATTGGGGGGGGGGGCTGGTTTCCCTCCAGGCATCATTTCAGCCCAACCTCCAGCTGCTACCACACAGAACAGACTACAGCACTGCGGGAATAACTGCATGTGAGTCATCTAACAGACAATTTCAGTGTGCGGACTTGTTCTGGTTGTTCCTGACGTTAATGATGAGCAGGAGTCAGTCACTGGGTTAAAACCCATCAACCTGGAGAAGAAGATCGCTTCTAACAGCCGCAACTTCTCGGTCCCAGCTGCTTCCGCAGCGCAAACCGGATCTCACATCCAACCTGGAGATATTTTTGCTGCATTCACGATGATCTGAGAGAGACTTCTGGGAGCTGAGTAGGTTGCTCCCCTCCCTCTCTCTCCCTCTCTCATTTCTTTCTCTCCCACCTCCTCTCTCCGCCTTTCTTTCTCTCTGTTCTTTCCGCGGCTTCAGCACAGGCCAGCCACAGTCAGCCCCTTTTTCAGCGCTGGGGAAGTGGACAGAGATGGGACGACTCGGTTTCAGCACCACGGAGAGCGCCAGACCCCTGCTGCTCAGTGTGTTTGGTAAGTGTGTGTGTGTGTGTGTGTGTGTGTGTGCGCGCGCGCGCGCGCGCGTGTCAGTGCGCAGCTGTCGTGACTCCTCACTGCAGTGTGTTTGTGCCTGTGTGCCAGAGTGTGAGTGCGTGTTCTCTTGTCGATGAGCAGACACAGTATCTCACCTGTTATTTCCTCCTCACGTGAATCAAAAGGACGTGATCAAAGTTAGAGTTCATCACTTCCTGACGCTGTTCCGGCTGCAGTGGCTGCTCATACTGCAGCTCTCGGTCTCCGGTCCTCATTTTGACTTTGCCGTGAGGAAATGTATGATATGCCAGTGATCCCGGTGTTAAATGGTTTCAGCTCAGCTCACAGGAACCCATTACGGTTCTGATTTTGCTGATTCGGCATGTTCTAGTGTGTGTGTGCCCCATCTGCTATCTGATTCACGATGTGCCCCCACCGCCAACTTCTCCATATTCTGCTCCTTTCTCCGGTGTTGCTGCAGGTGTGCTGGCGCTGTCCGTGGTGCTGGCGGAGCAGGAAGCGGAGAACCTGTCGGGGCTGTCCAACAACCCAGACAAAGCGATCTTCGCGGTGCGGGAGAACGGCACCACATGCCTGATGGTGGAGTTCGCCGTGAAATTCCTCGTGCCATATGACGTGCTCGCGCTCAACGGGATAGACGTAAGGAATCCCCCGTGCATTTCAGTACATGTGGATCCTGGATGTAATAAAACACACTGGTCATTTCCATGCTGGCAGCATGAAGGCTGCAGAAAACGTCGCTTTATGTGGAAGGTGTTAAAATATTGTCCAATGTGTTTCAGTCGTATCATTGACAAACATCTACCATGATACATTTGCATCAGATCCGCAGTGGTGCGTAAAATGCTGACGTCTCGATATAAGTCCCGTTATTCAGAAAGTTGGAGACTGTTTCATTGTCAAACCTCATTGGACTGATCGCTGTTTGTTTCCGTTTGTAACAACCACTAATTTCTCTCCGGATATTTGGTGACGCATTTGTGCGTAAAAAACGGGCTGATGACAAAACGTCCCTCCAGCGACATTTTCAGTCCATCTCCCCGTTTGTCAACTTTTTTTTGTGTTGACTCTAATTTGCAGTTGATCACGGAACAAGCGTCGTTCACGCTGCCCCGTGGAGCAGAAATCGAGGGGAAATGTGGGAGCACGGAGTCAGAGATTCACATAAGCTGGAAGAACAATGCCTACATCCTCCGCATCTACTTCTCTAAGGTGGGCGAGCAATGGCGCAACGAAATGGCCATGCTGAATAATAAAGTGTAACATATCTGCATTTGTGATAAAAGTCAGAATCACCGGGAGTATGAAGACAACACAGCGCCACATATAACAAACATACCTTCTCACGAATTTACTGTCACTTGGAGTCTGAGGCGTTTGAAATTAACTCCCACATTGTTTCTGATTTATTTAGCTTTTTTCTTTCAATTGAAAGGTGTTTCTGGTCATAGCAGCGGAATGACTTTTCTTATTCTGCTGGGACACTTTCTAAATATTATAAAATAATTTAGTTAAAACAAGGACTTCACTAATTCTAAGAACGTACATTAACTAATTAACTGAAATCTAAAAAGGCTTATGTTGTTGCCCGGTTTCACGCGTGTTGTCTGCCTGTTGTCTGCCTGTTGCAGGAGTTCCGTGACAAGGGCACTGAGGTGTGGAAGGTTAGTAAGGTCCAGTTCGTCTACGACACCTCGGAGACATCCAATTTCATCAACGCATACAACCGTGAGTAACCCGCAATAGGCTCTAACAGCTACTCAGCGCATTTCCACCGCCTGCTGCTTTAATCCAGCTGCAATTTATGATTTATGATTTGCTCCTACGTCTGTATCTTATTTGACTTTAGAACGAAACTATTTTAAATCGAGGTTATTACAGATTTTTAATCTCAGCGTTTTATCTAAAAGTATGTGTATGATCTGAAAAATCATATACAAATGAGCATTACTAAATAAACGGTGCATACATCCAATTATTATTATTATCATTAACTTGTTTGCCTACTGTATATAAAGTGACAGGAAGTCAATCACACAGTCATGTCTGGGCCTCCTATCACAATGGTCACACTGTTAATGCCTGACCCAAACCTAATTCTAACATACATGATGAAGACCAACTTAAAGTCCTCACGTTGATGTTTACTGTAAGTAAGACATGAATAAATATTATTCACGACTTTCTTTCTCTGTAGCTGGAAAGCACACAGCGAGCACCCACCGGCTGTCAGCCCTGGTGACTCCCAGCGGGCGCTCCTACGTGTGCACGGCACAGCAGTCCTTCACACTCATCTCTAGTGACCACCAGAAGGGCGTCACCATCTCCATCTATGACACCCAGATCCAGCCCTTTGATATCTCCTCTGACTTCATTTTCAGTGAACGTAAGAACCTCCATCCTATGACACCTTTAAAGAAACAAAGTCATGAAAGTCAACCTTTGCTACACACTGCTGCACCTTTGTCTAGTCTCACATTATGACAACATGAAGAGAAATCCTGGGGGTTTTACAGCTTTACATCTCTCTGACACACACCCACACATCCACAGTCTGGGCTCTCTGGTGGATTATTGCTGCAGTATGGGGACTATGTAGGCCTGCACATAGGGGGCAGGGGAATGAAAGAAGTCGGGGTGGAGATCCAAGAGAGACACAAAGACATGAAGAGACCAGGAAAGAGAGAGAGAGAGAGGTGAAGGGAAAAAAATGGTGGCAGTCACTAGGACTGAGTGCAGTCACATCCCTTGCCCTCCATGCAGCTTATACAGACATACTCAAAGTACCTGGCTGTCCTCTGAAGCCATCACCTTGGAAGAATCATTTGCTCTGTGCTGCTGTAAACTAGGCTGTGCTATGCTTCACTGCCTTCCTCCTAGTGAACATTACTGCTGTCCAGAGAAGAGAAACGCCTCCGACTTTAAACCACATAGACCTACTCCATACCCAGCTGTCATGACCGAAACAGTCTGGCTGAAATTTGTGTCATTTAGCAAATAAAACCTCAGAAGCACACACACGCACACACACTGTACGATCTGTTTAAGACTGAATTTACATTGTGAATTTAACAAATACCATCAAGGACATGATCTGAAATTAATATCACAATAGCCTAACCTTATACAATATTTAACATTATGACATTAAATAAAATGTAAAGGTGTTAAACAAAATACATATAATCAGCTACTTTTTAAAGTTTAATCCACAATTTCAATAAAACAATGTAATGATACAACAGGTAGAGGTGAAATAATTACTTGATAAATCAGCCAATCAACAGGAAACTAGCAACTATTTTGATAAACAATTTTCTTTGCATCACTTTTCAAGCAGGAATGCAAAAATAAACCCTTGTCAGTGAAGGTCAATCACCTTATCATGCTGACTGTGTTCATTATTCCACTGCAGCCTACCAGTGTATCACCGACCAGCGGGAGCACCTGGAGGAAACCCTCCCTCTTATCCTGGGGCTCATTTTAGGCCTCATAATTGTCATCACACTCACTGTCTACCACTTCCACCTCAAGCTGACAGCAAACCAGCCCCAGCTTCCCAGAGATCGCTCCATGTACAAGAACATGTAGTTGGCAGCTCCCTCAGCTCTCTCCAAACCTAACCTGCTCAAAGACTTGTCTCCTCGATATCCCAGACCCACCACCACAGAGAAAAATGCCCTGACATGGGCTGAATCCCTGACAGAGAAACGTGTGCCTGTACTGTAGGCCCACTGGAACTATTAAACAGCTGAAACACTAGTTGATGGGACAGCCTGCGGCCTAGCAAGGATGTAGTTGGAGGGTAAACCCACCAAAACCTTATTTACCTGGCTACTGAAATGAACCTTAATGCCATAAATTCATGGTCTGCATTACAACGATTACAAAATAAAATATTAATTTATGCTTTTCTGAAAATATAATTGATTTGTGTTCAAACTGAGGGTTCTTGGTCATCTGAAAAGCACCAATTTGAGGTCACGGTTCACCTATTCTTCCCCTAACGTCACTGGGACTCTTTATCACTTTAGCCGTTTTTACCCAACTTGTCTTTGGAAGAAATATCAGACATTGCCTGAGCTTCTGCTGTAATTAGCCAACAGTTTGTTGTCTTATCCTCTATTTCTCTCTCTAAAACTGCTGCTACATCATTTCCAATACCTATTGTTGGCTCTGTATTTGCTAATCATATTTCTGTTCAAGAATTCCTTTTGTTTAATTTTTGAATGCAGTTATAGTGTTGACCGTGGACAAGTCGTGTAGTGTGTGCAGTGTGGCATCCAGAGTTGCGATGTTCTTGCTTTGACTTCCGATCTTTTTTCCACACTGACGTGTGGAAGACATTAAAAAAAGAAAAGATATATAAACATACATGAAAAACTGTTCGCTAAAGAGTGGAGACTTTATCCAAACGCCATATGAAAATGTTTATGAAAGTACAGAGAGGTTAACAATTAAAAAAAAAAAAAAAAAAGTCTAATATTTTGAGAAACAAAGTCTATGCATAAACCTCAGCTGATGCAATCTTGCAGTATTCTGTTTGTTGAAATAAATTGCTGGAATCAACACTGTCCTGTTTCTGTCCTGTATTGGTTTTAAGAGAGAGTGTTCAAATGAAAGTCTGTCTAGTAAAACGTGACAGATACACTGTCAGATGAAAAGCTGCTGGGATGAGGTATTGATTTTGTTGTCTGACAGTGGACCTTCAAATGAGCAATATGAACAAATCTAATTGAAAACAAATAGAGCATTTGTGTCAGCTCCACCTGTTTGTTTCAGCAACATGGAAGCCATATATCATCCTCTGTCACAACATTTTTGAGTTACAGCCCTTTAATCCAATTTTTCACTCACCACAGCCACTTCAACACTGGAAATTATCTTGAAGAAACAGTCTGTTCTGAGCGTAAAAGATCATCTAAATCAGACTCAATACAGGTAACTGCCTCTGTACCAACCACAAAATAATCAGACAATTAATCCTTTAGTTGATAGACTAATAGCAACTAATCAGCAACTAATGAGATGACAATAAACAATAAACTGATAAATTATTAATTAAAAGGCCATTTTCAAAACAAAAAAGAGTCTCAGGATTTCAAATTTTAACAATTGCTTTCCTTACAATGAATGTATAGTAAACACACCCAATGTTTTCCACAGTCAACCAACAGCAATGAAGAAAGGTTTAAAGGTTTATTTTTTCAATTCTACATCAAAAGTGTTAAATAAATTTAATTTTGGGTCACATTTCTGCAAATTATCTGTAACCATGTGGACTGTATGGTCCTCAGGCAACCTGGCTACTCCGCCTAATGATGATTTACAGTGTAGGAGTGACACTGATAGGACTGTAGCTTCCCTGTTTTCACCACACTGCAATAACTAACATCATCACATTATGAAATCTCTCCAAACTGCAATAACTAATGTCAACACGTTATGAAATCTGTCCAAACTGGAATAACTAATGTCAACACATTATGAAATCAGTCCAAAACTGGAATAACTAACGTCAACACGTTACGAAATCTGTCCAAACTGGAATAACTAACGTCAACACGTTACGAAATCTGTCCAAACTGGAATAACTAACGTCAAAACGTTACGAAATCTGTCCAAACTGGAATAACTAACGTCAACACGTTACAAAATCTGTCCAAACTGGAATAACTAACGTCAACACGTTACGAAATCTGTCCAAACTGGAATAACTAACGTCAACACATTACGAATTCTGTCCAAACTGGAATAAGTAACTCAACACGTTACGAAATCTGTCCAAACTGGAATAACTAACGTCAACACATTACGAAATCTGTCCAAACTGGAATAACTAACGTCAACACATTATGAAATCTGTACAAACTGGAATAACTAATGTCAACACATTATGAAATCAGTCCAAAACTGGAATAACAAACGTCAACACATTATGAAATCTGTCCAAACTGGAAAAACTAACGTCAACACGTTACGAAATCTGTCCAAACTGGAATAACTAACGTCAAAACGTTACGAAATCTGTCCAAACTGGAATAACTAACATCAACACGTTACAAAATCTGTCCAAACTGGAATAACTAACGTCAACACGTTACGAAATCTGTCCAAACTGGAATAACTAACGTCAACACATTACGAATTCTGTCCAAACTGGAATAAGTAACATCAACACGTTACGAAATCTGTCCAAACTGGAATAACTAACGTCAACACATTACGAAATCTGTCCAAACTGGAATAACTAACGTCAACACATTATGAAATCTGTACAAACTGGAATAACTAATGTCAACACATTATGAAATCAGTCCAAAACTGGAATAACAAACGTCAACACATTATGAAATCTGTCCAAACTGGAAAAACTAACGTCAACACGTTACGAAATCTGTCCAAACTGGAATAACTAACGTCAAAACGTTACGAAATCTGTCCAAACTGGAATAACTAACATCAACACGTTACAAAATCTGTCCAAACTGGAATAACTAACGTCAACACGTTACGAAATCTGTCCAAACTGGAATAACTAACGTCAACACATTACGAATTCTGTCCAAACTGGAATAAGTAACATCAACACGTTACGAAATCTGTCCAAACTGGAATAACTAACGTCAACACATTACGAATTCTGTCCAAACTGGAATAACTAACGTCAACACATTACGAATTCTGTCCAAACTGGAATAAGTAACGTCAACACGTTACGAATTCTGTCCAAACTGGAATAAGTAACGTCAACACGTTACGAAATCTGTCCAAACTGGAATAACTAACGTCAACACGTTACGAAATCTGTCCAAACTGGAATAACTAACGTCAACACATTACGAAATCTGTCCAAACTGGAATAACTAACGTCAACACATTATGAATTCTGTCCAAACTGGAATAACTAACATTAACACATTACAAAATCTCTAAGGTTGAATGTTCAGACACAAGAGGGAGAGTTTCTGCTGGACTGAAATACACAAAAAGATCACTAAGTAGTAACTACAGCAGAGATGCAGCTCCTACTACATATCCGGATGATGTTGCCATGACAACACGTGAACAGCTCTGTTTTACGTAAGCTACGTAATGAAGCCAATGGAAAAAGAATCTACGAGATAACACCAACCTACTGAATCTTCCAGTAGGCTCCAGTAGGTGAGTATGGACCTACTGAGCCATAAATATAGCCTGACGGGAAGCCCATTGAACTTAATGACAACAGTCCAACCTAGTGCCACATCAAATCCGCAGCTAGCCTTAGCAACGACTACCTGTTTCAGTTTCACAAACTGGCAACCCGAAGGCGAAACACAATGTATGTTTATGCTACGTGGTTATCAACAAACTGTGGTCACATTCACCAAATCACTCAACAAGCAGGTCGCTGCTCAGGCTGACAAGATGAGCGACACATTCACACAAAGCAGCAGCTCATTGTGACTTTGGGAAAACTCACCTGTTACTGAGTTTCAGTCCAGCTATGAAGCCGCTGCTTCACCCGCTTTGTTTCCCTCCTGGTCGAGGCCGAAATACGAGCTGGATACAAATGTCCTTGTTTCTTTGTCCATTTGGAAATAAAGTCCTTAGAAATTTATGGTAAAAAATTCTGCAAAAGTCCGAATTCACACGCCACAATAAAAAAAAAAAAATCAATTTCAGCGTCTATAGTCAACAAACATTCAAAACGCAGGACCCGCGACCTGTTTGGCAGCTGCAAACCCACAGGTGATCCAGATGTTAGTAATTACGGGGCTGATCCCTCTCAGACTGAATGCAGCCTGGATCTGCAGCAGGATTTTAGAAAGACCCACCTAAGAATAATTATTTGACTAGACACCAAAATACCTGTAAATATTTTTTTTCACATAACAAATTTTTATTTATATTGACTATTTTATTTTATATGCTTTAAATGCTTCTTCAAAGGATTTCCTAAACTGCCACCAATCTAGTATGAGCAGACAAATACTAAGTCCCATTTTATATACATTTATTTAACTGCATTGTTTTGCCAAAACCAGTCAAATGTAAAGATACTGAAGAACATCATAGTCCACTTTGGATAATTACCAAATTTATCTCTTACTGTAACATGCAAACAGACTTAAATGCCCCAGTTAATAATATAATTCATCCTGTGACTTCCTGCCTCTATCTATGACATAGTGTGGTGTGAAAAAGGTTCAATAAATGTTGATTAAAAAACTTAAAAACTTTAACTCCCATATTCAAAGCCAAAGTCAGATTTTTCAGTATAACTTTGACATGATGTTGACTTCCTGTGAGTGGAGCAGTTAAATGTGTGTGTTGTTTTGTGAACACTTGGTTGCATTATATCATTCACTTTAATAGTAACTCTACAGTCTTCACTTTGATCCTCATTGATGCCCTGCAGTCCCACTGGACCCTGTACTTGTGCTTTTATTTACTGGGCCATTGGCAGAGGCATCTCAGAGAAAGAAGCTCCATTCTCTGTCTGAGCTAAATCAATATCCCATTATAGCGCATCAGAAGGGGGTGGCTTAGAGGAAAGAAAGAGAAATAACCTCATATATTATGGCAGCACTGATCCATTGATGTGTCTTACTGCTTCTCTGTTCAGAGGTGAAGTTATGGTGAAACAGTTGGAAATGAGAACTGTTGAATTCAGAGAATATGGAAGACCCAAACAACAAGGAGAAGAGAAAAAAAAAGATGATTGAAAGGAAGTCTCTTAAATAATCTGACAGTGTGCTCATTGGGGAAAAAAAATCTCTGCTTGATATGAAATACTGAGAGAAGAAGGAGATTGCAGAGGGCGATGAAGGAAAAATCCATGCAACACATCCCAATGTTTTTATGGGCGTTTTTTAATTGAAACCAGCTTCACTGATAACAAACATGCAATATCACTGTACTAGCCAACACCACAGATAAGTGTTACTCATTCAGATCTTGACACATTGCCAAGGATTAGCCAGCACACGCGCGCACACACACACCCACACACACACACTTTCAGATGTTGTACAGAGATAAACACACTACCTCTTTTGCTCTTTGACATACAGACACAAACTTGCACACAAACAAACACGCACAGATACACACAGTCATATTTACATATCACAGTGAATGATGGGTAAAAACAATGCAGGGAGGAGTATTACACTGTTCTCCTGGTCAGACCAGAGATGACAATGGGAGCACAGTTTTAGTGATAGCGAGTGTGCGTCTGACTGAGGTGGGATAAGGAGTGAAATGATGACAGTGAGGATGTGAGTAGAAAACTTTTATCAACATCCTAAAATCTGTGTGGTAGGCAGGAGTCTTGCATTGAGGATGAGACTCCTAATATAAAAGAAAACAGTTGGGCATGAAATAAATCTTTTTTTTTTTTTTTTTTTTTTGTCAAATCCACTGAATCTGTGCTACATTTAAATGCATGGTGTAGATACAGTATCATAAATACACGGCTTCATGACTTCATAAATAGGTTTGGGGTATTGCTTGAATGATATAACAACTGATATCACTGTTTTCAGATGCACTTTCAGAAATGTAAATTAAAATCCAATAAAAAACAACAACATAACAAAAAAGGCCACACTACCAAAAAATAAACCTCCACTTCCAATAAATAAATAAATAGTTTAAATGTCATACAAAATTCTGACATTACCCTTTTTCCAACATTTAATGGAAGTTCTGTCTACAAATGTAACATAATAAATATATTTAGTATTCTTAGTAACAGGTTTAGTGGGTTTATTTGGGATATCTCTTATATCTTTAAGCAAAAACTGGATTATAAACAGTAGGAAAGATCTCTGCAGAAACTCTATTTAATACTGCTCATATCACAATGGTTACGACACGATAAAATACTGCAAATTATCAAAACTGTACAGAAAAACTTACAAGTTTCTCTAAAATACATTTTCACTATTAGTGTGTGAGAGATACAAGAGCGCTTGTCTCTGATTGACCAGCTGAGCAGCAGCCTGGTTGACTGACAACGCAGCAGCCGTACGACAGTCAATACCAGTCAAAAAAACAAAACAAAAAACCCTCTCTCCACACACAGCTGATTGTTCTGCCCTTTGCTGCTCTGGCTTGGAGCAGAGCACAGGTCCCTAGGGTCCCTCCACCTGGTCAACAGCTCACTGTACCCCTCTGGAGCTCTTGCTGATGACTAATACAACTCTACATGGAGTTGAAGACAGTCTAGGAAGAAAGAAGACTGCAGCAGGGTAAGCCAACCCACATGTTTCTACTGTCTAGTGAGCTCCTCTGGTACGGTACACTCTTCTACTCCAGTTCATAGTTATAAAATAGTAGACAATTTTTTTCTTCTTTTGTCTTTCATGTGTTTTTTTAAAAGTATTTCTTAGATACACCGCTATCTAATCTACAACACGGTTACAGGTGTGAGTGTTAGTGGCGTGCCACCAAGTGGTGGGGTGTTCTGGGTGGGTGAGGGCAGTGCCACCCTGGTAGTGTGTGTACAGTATATGTGTGTTCTTAGTGTAGAGGGGGGCTGGTTTGGGCCAGCAGCTCAGCGGTGGCGGTAGTGTCTCATGAGGGGGACGATGCAGGAAGGGGGTCCCGACAGCTTGAGGAAGGGGTGCTGGAGGAGCTCCTGGGCTGTGGCTCTCTGAGAGGGCTCCCTAACCAGCATCAGGTCCAAGAAGGACCGCAGCACTGAGGACACCTGAAGATTATAATGACATACTGTAACTTTGTTCCTTTATTTGATCTTTATTATTGACTATGCAACACTATGTATGCAAAAAAGATAAAGTAACTTAAGTGAAAATGCAACCAAACCGGGCGCAGGTGAAGTAATAAAGCATTAAGAGTAAGTAATGCATGTTTTAGATTTGTAATGTTTGTTATGTAGTGACAGATTTACCTTGTGTGACTCTTTTAGCCGTGGGGGCAGGTTGTCTCTTATCCTCCTCATGGCCTGCAGCGGGGGCTCGTTGAAGTAAGGGGGCTCACCATCAACCATCTCAATCACCATGATGCCTAAAGACCAAATATCAACCTGGACACACACACACACCAGCATATTCATTCATGTTAGCCCAGTAAGTGATCATCTACAGTATTTAGTTTAAAGTTAATATGGGTCTTACCTCAGTCCCATAAGGTAGTCTAGAGATGACCTCTGGTGCCATCCAGTACGGCGTACCCACAAGGGACTTTCTCTTGGGCACCTCTTTGGAAACTTGGGCACAAAAGCCAAAGTCTGATAGCTTGATCTGGAAACACACACAAACACCATACCCCCTTCAGGCTGCACTCTCGGCCATGTAGGTGTGTAAACATACAGGAAAGACCGTAACAGTTCAAAACCTCAGTGTTTGATGTCAAGAAGTGCACTGACCCCGTGTGATGAAGAGCGTTCGTAGAGGACACTAATCTCGTGTATTAGTGGTTAATTATCCTGCAATTAATCAGCTCGTTATCAGCTCGTTAGGAAGCACTAGGCAGGATTTAATTACTGAGGAACAAGTGGTAATTGATGGCACTGGGTTTCTGGGACTGGCTGTTGTCAAGTGGCAGGAGTGGCAGGTCAGTAAGTGTGTGAAAATGAGTGTGTTGAAATCCCCGGCGACAGGAACGAGGGTAGTCACGTTGCTTATTAATTCCTAGTGAATTAGTAAGATTCCTGTTGAAATTGGAATAGTCTGGTTTAATAACACCAGATAGAGGAAAGAGTGTGAATGCACACACAGAAACACGTGCACACATACACATGTTCATCGTGTGCACTTACTCTGCCATCGCTGGTCAGGAGAATGGAGTCGCTCTTAATGTCGCGGTGGATGACACCCTGTGTGTGCAGGTAGGACAGGGCCCTGAGCACCGACAAACACACTGTAGCAATCTGCTCCTCGTTCATCCTGTGACAAGACAATCACAAATGTGTCAGCAATAACTATAAAAGTAATAGAAATTACAACTGTTTATTAGGCTACAGTACAAACAAGGCCAGCCTCAGACTTTGCTGTCATCCTAGAGGGATTACAGTCCAACACAACTGATAATAAGCAGAAATCTGATTTAAAAACACCCTCTGTAGCCTGCAGCGGCTGTAGCTGTAATGTGCAGAGTAGGCAGGAGGGTCCCATATGGAGAGACAGGGCAATGCAGTTCATCTGACTGAGCTCACACAGAAACTCAAAGCTTCACTGAACATTAACATGTAGACCCAGCTGGCCAGACCAGGCTGTGTGTTTGTGAGTGTGTACCGACGTGCAGAAATACAGACATGCTCATATGCAAGCACAGACCTTACATACACATACACATGTTCATGCATATACAGGACACACACCCACAGTCATAAATGCTCTCTTTAGCTCTCTCTATCACACACACACACAGACACACACACACTTCTCTTCATCTTGTCCCTCGGTCTGAAAGATCACACTGTTGAAAGTGACTACACTACGTACGCTTGCATTACGAAAAACAACCCCTAGGCTACACACACGGGCCCATTTACACACACTTCACACATTGCAGAGCATAGCAGAAAATTTTATTGCCACAGGTGTATGAATTTACAATCACAAAAGATAAATGAGCCTTCTGCTAATGGAGAAACAGTTGGCTAACTCAAAGTCATTGGGATGTATGAAAAAAACCAGTCATCACTTACTGCTGATCACACACACACACACACACACTTGAATGAAAAATTGGATTACTGAAATACAAAACTATTCCAAACACAAAGTGAACAACAATTTTAATGAGCCTCAAATTGGTGAAAGAATTACACATGCACCAGCGCGTCCGTGCACACACACACACACACACACACACACATAGACATGCAGGTATTCATCCACACATGCACAAATACATATGCTTTCAGAATTGGATGAAATGCACATGAAGTGCAGCTCATTAACCAACTTTGAAAGTACAATTGAAATTGAAACGTGACTAAAATAGTGCAGGAGCAGGGGCGGCCCTTCTGCTACTGCTGACTTGCCGCTGTGCATTAGATGTGTGTGCTCACTATTCTCCGTGCTGCCAACAGCCCTGCAAGCTGATGAGGCAGGCAGGAGTTATTTCCATAACAAAAGCCTTAACAGAAATAGCACAGAGCTTTCACCTGGACAAGTATGGCTGAAATTAGCAGGTAAAATATACACTGCTATAGTCCTCATGACACACACACACACACACACACATATACATATATATATATATATATATATATAAATAATGCCACATAATTAAATCAAGGGTCCAATTTCTATAGCTCCAGATCAAAAATGATTAGTAGCCAGTAACAGAAATGTTAGTGATGTTAAACTAGGTTTCATTTCATAATCTGTTTGTTTTCATAGTCTCTGTTCTGATGAGTGATATTTGTTAGAAAATAACAGAATTAAATATTAAAAAGCTTTTGTTCCAAACATACACATTTATTTCCACTTCAAATTAAACAGGCATATGTGGCATGTGAGAGATGAAAAAGAGAAAAAAGGCTGAGTGAAAGAGAAAATGTGTACCCAATAATATTATGTTACTGAGCTTTCCATTAGTACTTTTAAAAGCGCCCATGTGGATACCAAAACTCCCTCACACACACACACTGAACACACAAGCAGGCAAACATCTGTGTGGGAGACTGTTCAAAATACTTCACGGCAGCAGCGGTGCTCAGCATCACCAAAGCGTGTTATTAGTATCCGACACCGCATAGCACTAATGCTGACACTCCATGCAAATGACTGTAATTAAACACCAAGCACAAAGTAAGATTAAAACAATGAAGCAGCAGCTTAGAAACACGACTCAACAACAGTGAAGCAAT
Organism: Mastacembelus armatus; assembly: GCF_900324485.2. NCBI lineage: Eukaryota > Metazoa > Chordata > Actinopteri > Synbranchiformes > Mastacembelidae > Mastacembelus > Mastacembelus armatus. Next base: position 9,698,295 of record NC_046656.1, read on the forward strand.
TTGGAAAAGTTGGAGAACAATAATCCTAAAACTATCAAAGCCACGACCGGATTACAGCCCATCAGCTTGTTTCTCCTGGTTGTCTTGTGAAAAGGTCTGATGTGTATAGTGAAAAAAAAAAGCCAACTTGATTTTTAACAACACATTTTTACTTGCTGATCACCAGTTAAGTCCTATTTGATGTTATCACCATCACCTGAACATCACATTCAGTCATCCACACAATTCAAATAAATGTGAAGGAAGTGCACCTTACCCATACGGCTGCTCCCTGTGTCTGTCTCAGCATTTCTCAACACACACTCAAGGCCAGTTAACTCAGCACAACTAACACTTGCACACACACACACACACAAAGCTGTGTAAAACCTACAAATATATCATAATACATTCAGCTCTTATCCCTCTTTTTTATCCTGTCTATATGAGAATAACATCATGCTCTGTAAAATATGAAGCTTCGGGCAGCACCCAGTTAGCTTGGCTTAGCACAAAGACTGGAAACAGAGAAAACAGCTAGCTTGGCTCTGTCTGAAGGTAATAAAATCCTCCTGTCGACATCTAAAGCTCACTAACTGATACATTATGCTTGTTTAATCTGTACATAACATGAATTGTAGTCTCCGCTGACTGCTTGGCATCCATCCATCCACTCATCCATTATCTATACTGCTCATTCGCAGAGCATTTCAGGGAGCTGGAGCCAATCCCAGCTGACACTGGGCAAAAGGCGGAGTACACCCTGGACAGATCCCCAGTCTATCACAGGGCTGACTACTGGCAACTTCATGAAGCTAACCACACAGCTCTAGAGGTGGTGGTAGGTGGACTTTATTACTTGAAAATCAGGCTAGCTGTTTATCCCGTTGACAATTATCATATTAGGCTAACTATAGCCTTTAGCTTCAAATTTCACAGAGATTTGCGAGTGATATCAATTTTCCCATCTACATCTTGCCAACTTTCCAAATATAATGAGCTCACTTAAGAACACTGAGTAAACGAAAACTCAGTAAATGCATTTCAATCAGGCCACAGTATACCTGCAGATCTAACCCTAAAAATGTATTTTGTCAGCTGACTTGTAACACTCCATTTGATTATTTCACCTGTTTTTGGTACCTTGGCATCATAAACTGTATTTCTATAGGTTACCTGGTGTGTGTCACAATGTCAGTGAGTGCCCCACCCTCGAGAAACTCCATCACAACCCACAACTCGTCTCCCACTAGGTAGCTGTTGTACATGTTTACAACATTCTCGTGATGATAGTCCCTCATGATCACCACCTAAAACACAGACAGAGACAGAGAGAGGTGGAAGCAACATCTTTGCTAAATTTTATATTGTATTTGTGTCGATGCCCAAAATCAATTGCATTGATCCATGTTAGCTATGTTGCAACATATCGTTTAATATTTCATCAGTTTCTAACATGTATGCATGTAATTTCAAATATTCATGAATTAAATTTTCCTTTGTATGATGTGAACATGTTCTGGAGGATTAACTTTAAAAGGATTACATTCAGAAATTAATAGCATTAAAAGAAGTGAATTAGTTCTCAACTGAACACCCACTGCGTGCATTATATTTACATGCTTGCAGTACATGTATACATATTTTCCCTCTTTCTCACTCTCCCACACACACATTTATTTTCTATCTTTTTGGGGATTCTTCATTTCCTGCAGACTTACCTGACCATTATGTGCCTAATTTTAATCATTAACTTAACCTAACCCCACTCTAAACTTAAACCAAGCTGTCACTCTAAAATTCAATTTACATGAGTAAAGCGAGTCCCCACAATGTGAGTACTACCAATTGCATGTGCGCACGTGCACACACACACTCAGACCCAAAACAGAATTACCTGATAAAGGAAATCCAAGGTTTGCTCTTTACTTAATTAACATTTTTCTCATAACCAAGCAATCTTAAAGTTTGTCTGTAAATATGATTTATTTCAGTGAAAGTACAATTTATATGGAGCTCATTTTTCAATATTTAGCATATTGGGAATAGAAACAGCTATGAATAAATATCTTGCCTAGGGTGTTCAGTTGGAACGCTACTTAATGTTTAGTAAACAAATGCAATTACAAATGTAAAAAATGTGTTAGTGGTTTGAATGCAATGGATGTCTTGTCAAGGAAAGAGATGCAAACTAAACTCTGTTTTCCCGTTAATGAGCACGCTGCTATAATGCTATGGGATTGTCAGATTTATTTTTATCTGGTTGGCACAAAAGGAGAAATGTTTAATGATGCTATTTAAACTAGTTTCATCTCTGCTGCTGCTTGTTTGAGATAGGAGCAATCACTGACGAATGTTAGCTCTGCTACACACTCTTTATTTGTGGGGGTGAAACTAACCTACAACAGCACAACAACATCGAACACCCAAATTAATACATACTCTGCTAAGAAACAAAACATTTAACATTTGCATTACATGTATTGCTGTTGATCGGTTACTGACCGATGTTGAAATATACTGCTTTAGGTCTGAGCATGTTTGCAATAAGTAAGTCAATCTTTGATACCTCATTAAAAAGCAGCTCTCTTCTCTGCTGTTTTCTAAGGTCCATCTTCTTCACGGCCACCTGCTTACCACTGTGTTTCTCACTAGCGATGCACACAATACCCGTGGAGCCCTCACCAATCTTGATAAAGCTGTCCAGGTATTCCCGGGGGTCACCTGTAGGCGAACACAGTTCAAGCTTGATTTGGCACCAAAAAAAAAAAAACAACAGCAAATACATATGTAGAAGAAATCTCAGTGCCTCTCTAATTTTTATCATCCATTTCCCACCTGGGTTGACCACCAGCTGAAGCGCGGCTCTAAACTGTTCATGAGAGACTCTAGAGGGTTGAGTGTCAGAGCTGGACCCCCAGGAAGGGGGTGGGTAGGCCCCAGGGGGGATGTAGGGTGATGATGGCTGTGAATAGGCCCCCTAGATGGAATACATAGACATATATACAAAGTGAGAAAAAAAAGAGCAACAATAAAACAGTATAAACATTTCCCAACATCAATTACTATTTCAAAGTGAGATGAGAAATTACTAAAAACCTTCAAAAAAAAAATGGCACTAATCTCGTCGTAGTCTTGTATGGCTTGTCAAGCACAAAATAACCATCTCACAACAGTGATTTGTAGAACATCATAAAAGACATTTTCCTTATCCTACAAAATAGGATTTCACTGGATAGAAACAATATTTTGAATATCCATGTGTTATGTGAGCTTATTACATTTTTATCTGTCTTAGCCCCAGAATGATTGACTGAATCATCTCTATAATGTGAAGTGAATGTACTATACCTGAGGGGTGTATGGTGGACTGGGCTGGGAAGGGGGGTGATGGTAAGGCGAGGGTTTATAATGGTGAAAGACAGGGGGGTAGGGCAGGTGCACTGGGGGGTAGCCAGGCGGCTTGGTGTGGCTCTGAGGTAGCTTGAGAGGCCCTCGAGGGTAGGTGTCGCCACCTGTAACCTGGGGACTGCCGTCTCGTGACGGACGCTCGTAGTCGCCCTGAAGAAGAGAGCAAAAGGACAAGTTGTTTAACTCTGGGATTCAAATGAAAAAAAAGAAAAAAGTATTCAGTTACACAGTGTTGTGTCTTGAGTGTGTATTGAGTGTGTATTGCCACAGACGTGTTACGTTATTGAAGCATGTTTCTGTGTTGGATGCACCAGTGTATATGCATAACCAGACACAGTCCACCACATGCCAGCTGTATGTCTGCAGGTACATTAGCCTTGGACAGACTGACTAGACAACATTTAGTTCACAGGACAGAGACCATACTTTATCATTAGCACCCCACACAGCTCGTCAACTACTCCATTCATCAACCAAGAGCCCAGGGAGCATCCAGAACAGGGGACACACCTCTCCCTTTAAAGATGTGTGGCAGTGTCAGTGTATGCATGAGCACTGGTACAGCCATGACTCAGAGCAGCTTTTCAAAAGCTCAGTTGTATGAGTCATTTTAAAGACTCTGACTCATAGCAGCCCTGGAGTACACACACAAATGCATGTACAGATACACACATAGACAAACACACACTTTAGGAAGAATGTGAAACCACAAATTACCAAACCAGAAGTAATTTCATAACTCTGTGACATTATACCCATGATCATACTATGACAATTTATAGAAGGGGAACCTGTGCTAAACCGACCACAGCTAATTAAATACAAGAAGCAGGTAATAATGTTGTTATTCAATGCTTGGTGGCTTGTCTAATATGCAGATTAAAGTAAATCACAGAAAAATCATCTGAAGTGATGAAATAAACTTTGCATGTAAAACTGCTATAAATAGTAACATTAACACTAACAAATTAATAAAAAGCTACAGAATGTATAAAGAAAGTATGTAATTTTGTTAAAATGTATCTACGAAAGTCAAAAGATTCAAGCACAATGCCTAAATATCCATAGTCCAAGCTGCACCATACAGATTATACAGTGCTGACAGTAGTGCATCAAGCTGCCTATACAATGGGCAGATTAAATTAAATTGCCACACCTTCCAAAAATGCCCAACAACCAGAATGCTTCCTATAATCATATATTGTCAGATGACTGAGATGATAATAAAAAACTCCCACTTTCTCTTTCCTTCTATTTGTTTTTCTCTCTCTGACTGCGTGTTACACACACATACATTCATAGAGAGGGCAGGAGGAGGAGTCCTGATGTGTTGGGATGGTGTATAATTACATGGTGTGAACTCTTTTAATCAATCACTCTCAGGCAGGTGTGTGCGTGTGTATGTGCGTGTGGTTGCTGCTGGGATGCGCCTCCCTATCGTTGGCCGGCACTGCTGGCTGGCTGTCAGCCAGGGGTCTCCTGATCCATGTTGGTTAAACGCACATTAATCTGAGTTTGGCAGGGTAATCAACAACCTAACTCAACTGTGAAATTGAATTCCGCGGTGGAACATCGTTCGGCCAGTTTTATGCTAAGGCTGCAGAAAGGGAAAGTGCCGCAACATCAATTTGTCACTGAGAGCTGCGGCACTGAGCTCACACTTGCCACAAAACAGAGAGAGAGAGAGAACGAGAGAGGAAGAAAGAGAGACGGGGAATGTGTGTTTGTGTCTTTGTGTGTCTGTGTGTGGCCAAGTCTTCGTGCTGTCTACCGTTACATCCCCGGTGGCTCCCAACAATTGCAGGGAAAAAGAAGGATTTACTTCAGCAGCGTGACTGGGCTGAATAAAAGAAAAGGAAGAAATGAGAGTGAGAGAGGATAGAGAAGGGTGGGTTTGTTACAAGGTCCAAAAGCCAAGAAGAAAAGTGATTCTTAAGCTTCTAGATAACTCATTTTTTTCTTACTACTACCACAAAATCTCCAAACACCAGAACGAAAATTATGTTTGATTGACTCCTCATCCAGCACTTCACTGTTAACAGGACATCAAATAAGACATTAAAAATACACCAAATGGCTTCAGATGGAGTTCATACGTGTTTGGGTTTTTGGATCAATATACAACTTGTGAATGTGGATTCATTGCTGTACTGTTATTCTAAGACTTATCCTTAGATGCTGCACATTTTCAGGAACGCAAATGGCTTTTTACAAAACCTGAGAAAATGGCACTAATAAACAGTATGTAAGAAATGACCTTCTACCGCATTCCTTCCAATCCTGCTACTCTTGCTTTCTCCGTAGCTGTTTTTCTGTAAGCGGCTATTTACTGGAGCATGCAGGTTAAATGGTTTTTCATCAAGGCACCCTGGGATCTACATCAGCAAACCCATTTTTCCTCTCAGCTGCCGGACTCAATAGGTGTGAACGAGGGATGGTAGAGAGCAGTTATAGTGGTACACACTCCTATATAATGGACTTAATGGGGCACTGAAAGCTTTGGAGAACAATTTAAAGAAAAGAGAACACCTCATAGAATGAGCACTCTTTCTGTGACATACCCCTGCTGCTGCATTGACTGGCAGCCTCTTTTGCCCCCTGTTAATGTATAACCTATTCTGATACCATCTACTGTTGCAAATGCTGTTCTGTATAACAGTGGAATCACTACAAGCAACTTATACTGGGAACATATGGTTACATTACACAGTCACTAATGCACAGGCGGTTTGTTTGCCCTTGTCTGCGGAGTCTCGGTGTGGGAGAATGTCTTGGGTGTCTCAGTCTCTCCTGCTGCTTCACTGGAGCACAACACCAGACTGCAACACACTCGCCTAGTGCCAACATACTTTAACTGCGGTGTTCCATAGACAATGTGAGGCTATACATTATGAAACACAGCATCAAAATTTATTCATGTTGCTTGGCAGGTTTGCTAACACATAGGTCTTTTATATTTACTATGTACATGTACATTTGGCATCTGTTAAGTATATTCTTACCTCAATATCTGCAGATCACTTTGAAATCTGTTGGCTTATTTTTTTATGACATTTATTAGTTGGAATTACTGATAATACAATCATGTAAGCTGGTGTTTAAGAGTCATATCTGTGTTTAGTTTGACTCTCTACATACAAAAAGTAAGATTAGATCACCCACTGGGCATCATTTTCAAACATGCATCCTCTATGGAGATGATGCTCTTCATTTTAATAGTTTAAAATGACTTAAAGACTTTATGATAATTACTTAATTGGCCCTAAATAAAAGCAGGTCAGCAAGTCTTTGTTTTTATTGACCGATCAAGCTCATACACATAAACTGCAACTGGAATAGTTTGTTGTGGTTATAATCATCACAGTATAATTCCGACCATATTATTTATTGTGGAAACCTTAAAGTCCAATATTTTACTGTGATCACAGGATACTCTGAATGTTACGGATATAAAGTATATAATGTTCTTATCTTTTACAAAACTCCCAAGACTTTGAGAAGACTCCATTGCCTCATCTCACCATAACTATTGTAATTCCTTTCATTGTGGCCTAAGTCAGAAATCATTCATTTGGTCTTTTTTGCTCATGGCACATACAGGAATATTCCAGTAAAAGCACATCTCTTTCCATTCTGCTCTGGTTTAGCCACATATACTTTAATTTTACCTGGTTTGGCTTTTTCATTTTCTCTTTCGTGCTCTTCCTGCCATGTCACTGCCTCACACTTGGCAGAAGAGCAAGAAAAAAAATATATAGAGCAAGAATGTGAGAGAACTAGACATGCATGAAGAGAGGGCGAAGAAAGAAATTATATATGGGACAGACTGCAGGTTGATGGAAGGTGGGACTAAATATGGGGATACATGTGTATAATCACTTAAATGTGTCTACTGAAATATGTGGTGTGTTGAAAACATGTTTTAAGACAGGCACTTTAATTGGCTAGCTTATACAATATGCTCTGCTGTTTTGAGTAAAAAATGCCAAATAAGGTATTTACCTTAACTATGGTCTGTGAGTTAGTGAAACTCTCTGACAGTCGAGGGTAGGTGTAGGAGCTGTATGCGTGGGCCTGTGGAGGGTTCTTGAAAAGCCCACTTGCCGCATAGGGGACATTTGGCTCCTGCAGCCCAGAGCCTGACCGAGATCGCTGTCTGATCGCTGGTGTGGGGCTGGTCTGTGTCACGTAGGAACTCTTGGGTCGCTTTTCATACTCGTCCCGCAAGCCGCCATAGCTCCACTCACTGTCTGGGTAGTTGATCTGCTCACTGTGCAGCGAGGCACGAGATGGCGTGCCTACTGAAGTGTCCCTGTAGTCCTGGCTGGACGACCCACCCACAGATGCCCGATAATAGCCACTGGAGCCCACCGCACTCCCCACTGTGGAGGCCACCTCATCAGCTGAGCGGCCTTTGCTCTCCAGGTAGGTGTGGTAGTCTGGGGGCAACTTGCCATAGTCTGATTTTGGGGGCATGGCATCCGGGTAGAAGGGGCTGCGTATAAACTGTGAGTGGCCATTTTGTTTGGTGAATCGATAGTGTCTTCCAACAGCCCAGTCCCCATCTATGGAGAAACCTGGCTTGCCAGGATCCTGAGAGAAGTCCCTGCTGGAAGTGTCAAGATCACAGGAGTAACGGGAATAGTAGTGGTTGAATCCATTCTCCTCCGGGGCATTGGGATGACCACTACCCAAGGGTTTGGAACTGCTTCCAGCCTGGTGTGGGCCTGGTGGGCTCTCTTTACGCAGGGAGTTGGAGCGCGTAACTGAGATATTGTCAAACTCCTCCAGCAGGCCATTGATGGACGCATCTTTGGGTGGCCGGTTCCCTCGAACAATGGTCTATGAGAAGAACAAACACATTTACACTTAGCATACAAAAGAGTCTGCTGCCTGAAAGTTTGATGGAGCTAGCCCTGATACTTTAAGTTCAATTGCATTTAATTTCAGTTTAATCATTCCTGAAAACTGAATGAGATGAGTTGAAATTCCAGTTTAAACAAGTTCGGTTCATTCAAAATAAAGGATTTCTCAGGCTGGAATTTCAATTCATGGGTATCAGGGCTTTAGTACAAGTATGAAATTAATCATCACTTGCAATAAATGAACATTGGTATCATCTGCAAGAACAGCAGGCATTGGTTTACACAACCACTTGTTGTGAGTTGGGATGCATCTAGAAAATGCATGGATATAAATGGCATAAATACCTTAGATGCTAAAAGAAAACTATTGGTCAGCTGAAGGAGCTAATTCCTGCCTCATTTCCCTTCCAACAGTTTAGCTTCATTTTCAGTGGACTATTCAGGATGCATTAATAGTCGAGATATTCTAGAGTTTGTGAGATGCATGAGCACACTCAAAAAAAAAAAGAGTGAGGAGGAGAGAGAGACTGAACACATGCTCACATCTGCTTCAAAGCAAAGGCAGCTTAAACATCAGGGGTGCTGCTTATCCCCTCCTACCATGTGTTAAGCCCTTTAGACGGCTGTGTCGTGACTCATGGGGAACTGGTGCTACAGCAGTATCACTGAACTGCATTTGGTGTGTGTGCATGTACAGTATGCTGCCTTTGTGATGTGGATTGTGAGGCTCACTAACTACATACAGTCAAAATCACAGGTGATGGCAAAAGCCAGACACACTGCTTTTATCTACTCCACGCAGCATTGAAAAATGAAAACATGTGTGGCTTCTGAGTGCTGGGAGGAGGCCGTGCTGTGGGGATTATTTGAATTTCAAACTCTTACATAATCTATCTGAGAGCTTTTCGTGACGATCAAACAAAGCTGCAAATTTATATATTTGTGTATCTGTATGTGTGATGTTTTCCTAGCATTACAGCCTTTAAACACCTCAATATCAAATCCATCCAGTCAACATTTTGTCATTGTTATGATTTGCATCTATCATCTCAGTTCTCACAAATACTTGTGTGTAGATTCTTTTCCTATCCTTGCTTTTACCTGGATTAACATCCTTGATGTACTTCATGTGTATGTCCTACTTAAGACACTTAATGTATTTGAGCGTCTTGATGTACAATTCAATAGGGAATGCAATAAAGGAACATTGACTTCTGGTCAACAGATTCAATAAACAAGAAAATGTCATACTTGACAGTGCAAACTGTGATATCAAGTTGTACTTTAGCATCATTTGCTGATTGTTTCAAAGTGAGCCTGGATTTTATCTGAGGAAATATGTCAAAATAAATAAAACCTCCATTTCACTATAGAGATGAAAAAAAAAAACTTATGTTAACCTTGCAAAGGCTTACAAAAACAAACATATTGCATTGTTTGCTTGATTACTGTACTTGTTAGCCTTTTCCACCTTTGGAAGTGTTGAACCTCTTACACCTAACAATGCTGCATCAGCATGTTCTTTGTTACTGTTTGACAGTGCTCACACCTCGCTGTCACATACCTGCCACATTTGTCTCTGCTGTAGTTTCTCCACATCACATGTGCAAAGGCAGTCTGAGAAAAGCTAGGATAATCATCAACTCTGAGCAAACATAGTGCTGACAGGGACACATCTCTGTGACTCAGCTGACTGAAAACCTTCACTGCAAAAACACCCTCCTGCTTCTCAACTCCTTCACTGGTGAGACTGAAGCTTAAACCAGGCTACCACAGTTAAAAAAAACTGTTTGATTACTTCTTAATATAATGGTGCTCATCCCCGGTGGTCCCAATGAAGGATTAAGTTTTGTCCAAAGACAAATGTTATGATACAAATTAGGCTCCCATTGTTGTCTCCTTGTTTCACTTTAATTACATTAACTGGGGCTGCTAGATCCTGTGAAGCTGTGCAAATTAACTTATTAACAAAAAAGTATTAAAAACTAGCTAAAAGCTAGAATTATTAAAATGCTCCATACTACATTAAACCACGACTTGCAGCTTCTTGCTCAGTGTCATTACTGAAATAGACAAAGTTCAAAATAATGAGAGCTGTTATAAGCTGGGAAGATTTTTGTTTTCTACAGAGATGCTCACAGTTGTTTTAGTCCAAAAGAGAGACAGATCTTCCCTGAAGCCTCTGCTGTTCTTCTAGTTAGCTAGTTCTTCCACACATCATTTCTTGGTACACCTCTACTCTCTATCTTTAACACTCCAGTTGCTCTCCTCTGTATGAGAGCTATAGGTTGCTAGTGCCATGAATGGGCCCAAGGTGAAATGTCCTATAAAAGCAGTGAGTAAAGGCTAGCTGAGAGGCTGAAGCTGCAGGGCAGATGGTCTTTTAAACAGTGAGGAGACATCCAATCTCTGCAGAGATGTTGTAGAAGACCAAGAGAATATGAGGAGGCAAAAAAACCAAACAAACAAAAAAAGAAAAAAAAAAACGACGTACTTGAAAGTCTTACTGTTATTCTGTTGGAAATTATTCTCACATTTCCTCTAAACTGCACTATGAATTTCTAAATGGTGTGTTTTATGTGAATCCTGAAATGGGACACAGGATGTTATGCTTCATGGATGCTGGCAATTCAGAGCTAATTCAATTGGCATACAACAGTAGGGAGTGTCCAGTATGTAATAAAACATCATCGTCTTCATTTGGTTCATAATCAATAAAACAATGTCAAGTTAATATCAGTTACATGAGAGTAGGAGACAATAAAGCGGTGACTGAAACCTTGAGGGTGATGATGGTGGAAAGGGGAGAGGGGGACAAGGTTAATTGTGTGCCAAACCACTGTCAAATGGTCGGTATCTAGACTGAAAAATCTTTCCATCAGTTTGAATTAGGGGACTGATACAGGCTCCTCCTCACCCCCTTCTCCTTTCCCCTCTTCGCCCCATTCTTACAGCTGCATGAGCCTTGTGAACGGGCCATGTTCAGCGGTGGCTGTGACAGCAGCCATATTTCACCAGCGTGCAGCGTTGGGCTGTCCTTTAGTGATAAGCTGTAATAGATCTACTCTCCACTCACCACAGCCTTTTCAAGGTAAGCAGAGAGGAGAGGAGATGAGAGGACGAGGACAGGAGAGGGAAGGAAAAAGAAGCAAGGAAAGGGAAGGAAAGGAACTGAGGAGAAGGAAAGAATCAGAAAGAAAAAAATGGAGAAAGGGTAAGAGGAGAAGAGGAACCATGAAAAATGAGGCTCATTGGGAGATAAGGGGGGATTAACCTTGCTGGTAATGAAGGGAGGGTGTGATGGGAGGATGGAGGGAGGGAGGAAGACAGGCAGAGATAATTAATGAGCTTGCCCTTCCTGTGACTCCTTGCTAGAACCCTGGTTTGGAGGCTGCGCTTCACTGGCCAGCGGGGCCTCTGGATGACTGAGGGACTGTATGAAAGGAAGTGACTCTGCTTCTCTGCTGCCTGGCTCCTGAGTACTTCTGTTTCATTTGATTTTGGTTCTAGTATTAGCAGAAACCTGCACATGAAACACTTGTAAAGACTGAAGCAGAAGCATTTTAACACTGTTTAAAATGAAAGAATTCATATTTGTCAGGGGAATTTTGTTTGAGAAATCTTACAACACTTAGGCTCATGAAAAGCTTGAAAAGCCTGGTAAATAAAATAAAAAATGGAAAACTTAAAAGATAAATACTGCTTTTTTCACATTTTTGAGACAACATTCTGAAAGTGACAGAGGGTGACAAAGCTTGCTTTGCTGTAAAAATGTTGTTTACATATTCATTCATCGTCACATTACCATATTTTGAAAAAAAAAAGTGTCGCCTCACACACATTCGCATACAAGAAAATAGAAAATATCTTCATTTTGGATTACTGTGTCTCCTACAGGGTCTTCATTAGGAAAACAGCTAGTTGGTTAGTGCAAACTGTATTAACTATATTAAGTATTTTCTTAACCATAGCCTTAACTCATGTTACCACTTTTGTATCATACAAGGAAGACACACACACACACACATACACACAAGAACATCATCACATAATCAACACACCCACTCTCCACTCTCAGTACACTCTCAGTACTCACTACAGATCACAAACATATAAACACAAACACATACTAGGTTTCTGGACATGTTGTGATATACTTATGTACAATGCGTGAACATGTAGTAGAAATGTTTCTCTGTCCACATCTCATCATTTGCCCTCTTTTTGTAGCAGGTCCCATTTGCCATCTCTACTCTGTGAATCGCAGTCATGACTCACACTGTGGAGAACAAACATGCATGGGTATTTATACACATGCAGTATGCAGAATCCTTCTGCATCAGAAAACAATTTGTGAACATTTTCACAAACATATTCACTCCTGCTTCAGAGCCTTTGAGACAGCAGACAAAGAGACTACTCACAACTCTCCTTTGTGTTTCTTGGTAAAGACCTACAGTTCTGATTAATGAATGATCAAACAAGACAACTACTGTACCACTACTGACAAATGAGCACAGAATAAAGGTATTATTTGTAAAAAAAAAAAAAAAAGCCTCCATTATTCACAGATAAAAATAGCTCTGTGTATCATCATTACTCTGTATTAGGTTCTCCTTTGATTTTGAAAGATAGTGTATGCACAACAAAAACATAAAATGGATTTAATCTGACTTGATTCTGGTAAGCATGGATAGCAGTGTTTTTAATCCTCTAGCTCCCTCTGTTGGATGGAAATGGTAAAAGAAACAACCTGCTGAAACCAAAAATGCTATTTATGGTTTGTTGCCCAAGGCAACGCTGGAAACAGGAAAGTTACTCAGATGATAACATATCACAGTAGCATAATATATAAAATCATTAGAATTTAGACTTTACATTGACTTACATTTATTTCCTGTAGACTTGCCCTTAACCTTAACCATAATTACTACTTGCCTAACGTTAACCCTACTTAACCTAGCCCTAACCTTTTACTAAGCTTCTATCAAGTCATCACCATAAAATTCAATGATTTACATTGACACACACAACGGTGACTGTAACTCTGGTCTCCACATACCATATAACTTGGTGTTGGGACATGAAAATAACCATGGCCATGTTTGTGTTTGTTTAGAGGGAAGAGGGTTGTAACGTCCTAATAATTCTGTTAGACATTTCCTGGAAAATATGAAATAAATTGTTAGTAAGTGTGGGGAAACCCTATACTTCATCCCTATTCTATGTGTCTTTAACGAATAACTCGTAATAAAGAAAAGGTATAATAAGGTCAATGTAAAAAAAAAAAGCCAAAGGTTTTTCCCCATGGTAGCAGCGTTTTCTATGCAGCGTTTTGAGAAGATTATGAAGTTCTCTTTGGGTCTTTTCTCGTGCTTTTCTGCTCTCTGCTGGTCTGAATTAGTATATTAAATCTGAAATAGCACATTTATTGTGAATTAAATAACCGTGCAATGAAATTATGTGGATGTTAATTTCACAGATAAAGGGTAAAAGTACAGTGAGGCTTCTGGTAATGAGATTCCCTGCGGCACATATCTCAGATCTCTGTTATTAATTAGAACGATTAATCCTAACCTCGGATCAGTACGCCGACTCACAGGATGACCCCACCTGTACTACTTAGCACAGGATTTCACTGAATCGTTTCACTGAGTTCTTGACGTGATATTACCCGGACTACAGGCAATGTCTTAGCAAACATGATCAGGATTATTCCAGGAGTGGGTTTTGGAACATTTCCATGATTAATAGGCTGTGAGCTGACCTGTTTCCTCAGGCCATCCTGCTGCCTTTTAGTTACAATAGTTAATAACCATTATCCCAACATGCCTGAGATGATGCTGAGCATAGAGGGTTTCACTAAATTGATGGATAGCAACATACAAAATATAAGTAAAACCTGACTCAAAACTGATTTTGCTAAAGCTATTGACAATATTTTTCAGGAAAGATCTGTGTGTACATGTATGCATAAGAGCATGGCTTATAAAAAAAACATGTAGATGCCTGTACTTCTATTAAAACATTTAAAACAAGGGATAATTAAAAAAGTAAATGGTTCACTGTTAAGCAACTATGGAGTCGACGAAATGGTCCTAAGAATGGTCCCAAACCCATGAGTCCAAAAATGATGTTGTGCTGTAAAGTAAGGGCTACAGTTATGTCAGAATGCCCACCCTGCAGTGCAGTAAATAGCATGCATCCATACAGGAGGTGACTTGTTAATGCTGCATGATGGCAATCAAGGTGATACAGATAATTATTGGGGTAGAATTTAAAAGACAAAAGTCTGCTACAAAATATTAAGTTCATTTTGCAGATTTTTCCCTAATCTTAGTAGTTTTCTTCATATCTATAACACCCATTCAATTGAAACTGCTAAATAAGGAAAACCAGTCTGTGAAGATACTTTTTTCATAATAGAGTAATACATGGATTCTGTTTTTAGTGTGCCTTTTAGTATATGTTTGCCCACAAAGAGGAAGCCTGGGACTCTGGTGGTGTCCAGTGGTATTATAACAATGTTTTTATACCATTGGTTAATTAATCATCTACATGTGTATTTATGTGTTGCCTTTTATGATGTGCTGCTTCGTCTGACCCCGACAGCCCCTTGCCTGGCTGCTCGGACCAATGTGATCCAGCCCCCTTAGCCCTCAACTGGGTAGAGCTCCATCTACAAGCTTCAGGATCCATGAGTCACACAGGAATAAAGGATGATTTTTAACAAAACGGATTAGTAGTGGAGGAATAAAGAAATACAAACTTAAAGTCGGACCAAATTCTCCAACCTTAAGCACATTAGTGCAGTAAAGCCTAAACACTCTTCTTTTTTTCTTCTAAACACTGATTCAGGCTGAATCATAGCCAGCAATTTATAGAATTTATAAAATATAATAATAAAAGACAATAAATACAATCAATAAACTTCAGTCTTTCCCAGTGTGATCAGTAATAGGAACTGAATGTTTTTTGGTAGAAACATTCCTTTCTAAGGAGTTCAATCCATCACTGTCTGGTAAACTTTATGATGTAAAAGACGAGAGAGGAGGGGTGACAGAAAGCAGAGAGCAAGACAAGGAGGAGATCAATTTGATGTCTCTTAGTTATCTTCTTGTCAACTTGCAAACAGATAAACAGAAAACTGCCTGCTTTAGATTAATGACACACTAGCGTTCATTAATTTGAGCTTTGTCAAACAGTTATAAGCACCTACGACACATTGCCGCCCCTACCATCCTCATTCAACTCTCAGTTTCTACTCCAATTCCCACTCATTAAATCGACCTCTTGTTATCTTGTCGAAACTCATTTTTATTCCACTCTTGTTGTTTTACACACTGACTCACAATTGTGAAATGAAGCCGTTCATTTGTGTATTATGGAAACAGGCAATAATATTACAAGCAAAGTTGGAATCAACCTCACATGCTGCACATGATAATTCTGTTGTCTATTTCACCTACTGAGCTACACAGACAACCATAGATGCACTGCTTCAAAGTCAACAGTCATCAAATGTCATCATGCCAACACTGATATGCTGAAGACAGCAAACAAAGTTGTTAAAATCAGCATGTAAGTGACGTTTTGTGCATGTTAGCTAATTTAGTTGTGATATACTCTTGAGTTTGATATTGAATATGAAAAAAGAACCGTAATAAATACAGGAAAGGTTCTGCATCAAAATCAATATCAAATGATAGATCTTAAACCAAACTATCCATCCCTCCATCATCTATACCCGCTTATTCCTATTTAGGGTCACAGGGATCTGCTGGAGCTTATCCCAGCTCTCTTTGGGTGAAAGGCAGGGGTTCACCCTGGACAGGTCACCAGTCCATCACAGGGCCACATAGAGACAAACAACCTCACACACTCACACTCACTCCTATGGGCAATTTAGAGTCACCAATCAACCTGACATACATGTTTTTGGACTGTGGGAGGAAACCAGAGTACCTGGAGAAAACCCACACAAGCACAGGGAGAACATGCAAACTCCACACAGAAAGGACCCTGATGGGTTTTAAACCAGGAGGCAACAGTATGTGATACATTAAAAATATGATCAAAATAATATGTGTTAGTAACTGTTTTTTGTAAGGATAATATTCTTGATTAAAAAATTTATTTGATTTTGTTTTGTTAAGAGTTTTCTTGTCTGGAACAGGTCTTGAAAACACGTTGATCAAAGAATGGTGCAAATGAGGCTTAATATTATAATAAAATAATAATATAATAAAATAAAATTTTGTTAATGGCTCAGAAAGTTATTTTCATTCAATATTCTGCCACAACAGCAAAGGAAGCAAATGATTTTAAACAGAGTTGTAGGTTGTTTATCTGGCCACATGAGGGTACCAGAGGGCCAATAATTACTTCACATTAAATGCAAAGTAGCATCTGCTAAATGAGAAACAAATAATGCAGAATGTTGTGTGCAGTACTTCATTTTATTTCACATTTAGGAACCCTGGTTTGTTCTTAGCCACAATTCTGCTTTTCAACTGCTGTGGGCAACTTCAGACGGATGTAAAGATCCACATTAGAGTTACAAAGGAACAAATAAAGCCCATTTACATTCACTCAGGGCACAAAGTATTCGTGTCACCCTAGAGTTACTCGTCAATAAATTTGAAAGCACTTGCAATCCATCACTAATTTGCTGCTTTTAAACTATGCCACACCAATCATCTCATAGTTTTTTTCCTGCAACAATCCTTTCCTATTTAAAATTCACAGCTTAAATGTCCTTCCAAAAACCCACATTCAGACACTGAAGGGTGGTTGTTAGCCAGGACATTTTGAGCTGCCCTGGCAAAGTACGACCCACGCTGCTGAAAGCCAAAATTCCCCAGCCGACTGTGGCTCTGAAGCCTCTGTGAGAGGTGATTTGCAGAGTGTGACTGTGAATGGTAGCCGTGAGAGAAGACAAAGTGAGAAAGCAGAGGAGGAGGAGCAGAATAGAGGAAGGAATGAGAGAGGTCTAAATCAATGCCATCCACTTCAGCTCAGTGCCAAGAAAGACAGATGCTCTCTCTGTCTGTTTGTGTATGTGTGCATCCCTGCACAGACACACATCAATCAGTAGTTATTTTTCTTTTGAGTCTATTTCTGCTTTGACCAATTTAATTCTAGATCAATGTAAGACAGAATGTAATACATGCTGTGTCAAATTCATTAGATTAAATGGGTATCAATCACAGTGTCAAACTTTCTTTTCTGTCCATTAAAAAGTATACTGCAGTTTAGCAGTTTTAAAGCAAAGAAATACAGTACTGTACGTGTGCACCTGTACCTAAAAGGTGATGGAACCTGTTGTAAAATCAGGATATATCTTATTTCATGTTCTTTATTATTCCATTTGTTTTAAGCTTTTGGATTACAGAAACTTATATGAGTTGAGGTGTCATGTGAGGACCTATCCCACATCTAAGCACTTTTCTAGACCTCATTCATTCTCAGTTTGGACAGTCTGCTGCCTTGGAGGTTACCCAGTATCATTAATACACACTGCAATAAAATGCTTTCTCGAATTAGCAACTCTCTGCATGCACATTCCAGAACCATAATAGCACTACCTCCCTGTTCAATAATGACACAGGTTTAATTTACTACCCCTGAAGCAGAAACTGTTAAATCAGAAACACTATCTCTTTAAGCTCAATTTCCATATGTACACATACAGCAAACCCAGCAAATCTACAAAAATAACTATAGTGCTTAGAGCATGAGCCTGCCCTCTTCCAAGAAAGATGAGAAAACAACCTGATCTCTGTACAGTGTACTGTGCCGTAATTTATGGAATGTCACACTTTAGTGTTTAACATGCACCAGAAACAGAAACAAGTTTTAAACACAGTCAAGTATATCAGCATTCTAATATGTGATCTCTATAATGTCTGTAAAAGATGACAGGATACATGTTTAATGGAGCAACTACAATCTTACCTGTGCCATCAGTGTTTAATATGATATCACTAAGTGGTAGAAACGACTGGTAGAGATCTGTTGCACGAACAAATCTGCATAGCCAGCATACCTGCATGCAGCCTTGGCTGACTAGAAACAGAAACAGTCTAACTCCCCACCTGTAACTCTTCATGAACCATGTGTGCCTGAAGTTTAAACACTGTCACCTTCTCAGTCTTTGCTGCTCCCAGCACCGGCCTTAGGTCCGGCCCCAGCTCCCTCAGCTTCCCAGGCTCTTGCAGCACCTCAGTCCTCCTATTAACCCCAATGTTTGCTGCCCTTTGGCCCCCCGCCATAATAAGCTGTTCTGCCCGGCAGCAGCTGCATCCAGGCCAGAGTGAATGCAAGTCCCACAACAACCACACACCAAAAGCTCCACTGACTTAAGTTGCTCCTCCCCTAGTGGCTGTGCTGTGCTATTACTGACCCACTGACATTTACAGTAGTGTTGTACCAGTTATCACCTTGCATATCATGCCCTTCATCACGTGCTCTCATTTTTACTGTGCCAGTCAATTCCTTTGTCTCACTATAATAAGCCACATAGTGACAACACTGTCTAACTTGTAGACATATGCAATGTGGAAATTTGCATTTAATTTACTGACTTAATGATGTTGTGGATTAATTACAATAAAGATGTGAACAAATCAACCAACTATTCTTTACACTAACATCTAGTAGTAATGCACCTTACAATTACAGGTGCAGTATTTCTTTTCCAATGCAATTGAGATATAGTTCAGTGCCGCTCTAATGTGTGTGACAGCAAAGAGATGTTCAGCTACCAAAAATATCACCAGAACTCTTCCCACCTACACTACCTACAGCGCTGTACATGTAATCCACAGCTCAAATACAAGAAGTTAAGACATGGACTCTGGAGGTTTTTTAGAAGTCATGTTGGGAAATGTTAGGAAACACAAAAATACAGTATAATAACTCAGAAAAGGTACTGCTTATCAAGACTGAACATCTGAAGATTATAACTTTGATCTAACCTCCAACTATTTACTAGAGAAAATTTCATTCTACACATACTGCATCTGATTCATATGAATGGGCCTCCTTCAACATGAACCAAAAAAACATACACAAATGTTAGTCCTAATACAAACCAGTGATGTTCACACCCTACATGCTGTACTCTCACTCGCCACATGGTTCCATTCCTGCAGCCACAGCAGCAGTCACACTAAACAATAATCTCTCTTCAGTTTATTCATTAGTACCAACATGATCCTTAATGTCATCTTCCTTCCTCTCTGATATTCATGAACGGTAATAAAACTGTTACTTTGAATGTGTAATCTCAATGCAAGCTTTTGTTTACCTACATTAATAACCACACTGAACAACCACTATGAAGGTCAGTCACTGAGTCCATACTGTCTACATGCCTTCAAATGTCTCCATTCCTTGCTGCCCTTATCTGGTTAATTTATGGAATTTGTGTGGATTGTGTGGAGTGACTAACATTAACTTTGAGATTAAAACTGATTTTAGTATGAAACTCCACTGTGACTCTAAGATGCACCAAAGTACATGCATGCAAATACATGAGTAATTAAAGCTAAAATATCAGCTTGTATAGAGTGGGTATTAAAAGAGAAATGTCCACCGTAAATCATGGTGTAGCTGTGTTATTCCCATGATCCCGCCAAGTTCCCTTGTTATCTTTGAAAGTGAACATCTCTCTTCTATACCCAGTGGAGGTTTAAGAGAAATCAGCTTTAAGTTGATCTGAGGAATCATGATATAGCAGTCCAACTGGGACAAAAATTAAAATTATTTTTAATTAGTAAATACATTGACATAAACATAAAAACAGATCAGCATTTCTCATTTAGACTTTTTACTCTTTCTACAGTATGCAAACACACCAATACACATATAGTAAGGTCTTACAATGTCCTTATTCAGTATATTACTTCCTTCCTGTTTCACCTGGCCAAGTCTGGAATATCTGCCACTGTCCTGACCTTGTGTGGTAAGGATATAAATTTTACTGCTGTGGTTTAACAGAATCCTATCATAACATTTCTGTTGATAATCACCTTGGCTCCATGGGACTGTCCAATTTGAGGGTGTCAAAGTCAAGGTGCAACATGAGACTGTCATGTCATTAATAACATCCATAGCAAAGTCTGCTAGTGCTAATGACTGCAACACGTTAACACACATAACTTTGTATCACACACCCACTCGTTGAATATGTACACTAACATTAAAAGGACAAGCGCAACATAAAAATGAAGACTTTTTCCTCAGAGGTTGTTATAGTGCACTTACTTATGCACCACCACCAGCACAGCATTGTATACTCAGTGTTAGACTGCAGAAGCATTAAAAGCACAATGTTTAAAACATGAAAATGCTGTTGGTATGGTGTTAGCCTATACTTCTGGATTAGCATGTGTGCTGAGGGCTGGCAGAGGGAGAGTGGGGAGAATAGAAATGCGAGCCAAAGCTTTAAGCAATACTAATGCTCAGCTGAGATGAGCAGCCTGACAACAAGGCTACAAGCCTTCTGAATAAACGATGAGCGCACAAGCCAGAGGGCAGAGGTAGTTATTTCAACATGACGATCGCACAAACCTCTCTAACCACTGTACGTGCACACACACACAAACACACACACACACAAGTACATACACAAACAGATGCATGAACAAGCAAACACACACCATGTCGACCTTTTACTGTACTCTGTCCCTTTGAACAAAAGGACAGCACTGGACAACAGCCAGGCTGGAGAGTGTTTCATCCATGTCCACCTGATGTGTGCACAAACACAGACACACACACACACACAGACAAACACACACACACAAGCACACACGCACACACACACACACACACACACACACACACACACACACTTAGATTGAGCTTGGGGAGTCTGCCAAGCAGAGGAAGCCTTGTGTCAATCAAGTGTCACAGCAACCATGGGAGAAGGATATCAGGCCATGGGTATGACACTATAAATAACCTAACCCACCTTGGGAGTCAGGGTCACATGCACACACACATCATTAGGTTAAGAAATGTCATTAAAAAGAATACACAAAGCATGAGTGAGCAGATGCAGATTTGTAAGCATTCTAGCAAACAACAGTGTTTCTTTCATTTGCTTCTTCAAACTAGCACACTCACACGCAACTCAGTGTTAGTTTGTATTCTTTGTGTGCACACTTCAACAGAGAGCAGTGCAAAATCCTTTGGTTTTGATATGGGAGTGAAGTGACCCGCCTTCTAATTAACATCAGACTGCTGTCCACAGTGGTACATCAGCTATTTTATTTATCTGAACGGCTTCAATTAGAACCAGATGGGTTGTTTTAGGTCATTTTGATCTAACCTAAAGATCATATACCTAAGTATTTGTGATCTGTACGTCAACCTGAGCCAAGAATAATTACAGTCAAATAGTTACTCTTTTCAGCAAAATGCTGGCCCTCCTTGTATATCTAAGCCTTCAGACTATTGTAGCCTGCTGAGATACATCACATTCTGTGGGACGATGGTCAGTTGTTTTTTCCCCTTAAGCTATCCTTATCGATTACAAACTATCTCCTAAAATTTGGCATTGACTCAAAAGTATATAGCAACCTTTGGTTACTGAAATGCATGCCAAATATTTTATTATCCTCTGTGATTATTAGTTCTTTTAAAGATGACAGATGGGGGCATGTCCTGCTAATACCAGTTAATTTATAACAATTGGCAAGCACCTTGAAACTGTCTTCAATGCTCAGAACCAGCTGGAAAAAACTGACAGCAAGGTAAAGTTGCTGTCACATGATCTACTAGAATATGTGCAGGATATTTTTTTTAGCTTATAGGCTGATTCTAAACACCTGTGTTGTTTGGTCTATTCATATTTGCTACAGTATGTGAGGATTTGGTGACAGTTTAGTGTTTTTCAGCAAGCAACTGATAGTGCATTCATATGAACAGCCTCTCTCTCATCTCACCAGCAAGCCACCATAGAAATGTTTCCAAATGAAGTATAAGACAAATTATCTATGAACCTATGTCAGAATCTTTCATTTTTTCCTGAAATGTCAGAGGCAGTGTTGTATTTATTAAGTCTGTCTCTCTCTCTACCACTGGAAGGTTTGATCTAGAATAAGCATCCAAACTGTTGATATCAGCTTTATGTCATTTGGATTGTTGATCCTTGGATAAAAGAAAATGTCAAAAAAGATGAGAGGAGACAAAGAAAGAGGAAGTTTTACTGAGCTAGGCCATAGTCTGGATTGGGTTAAATAAAGAAGTGAACTGAAGGGTTCTTCTAACACATGCAAACCCTTTATGACCTATTTTTTTTACAGAGTGTTAGTCTGCAACAGAGCAGAATCAACTGTCATGGCAACATGCACTTCACATCGCAGCACCCATTATCATCATTATGATTATTATGATTCTAATCATCATCATCAATGGTGCTCCATAGCAAAGGGAGAAACAAGGTAACATGCTGCTACAGTTCATCTTGTCTTTCCAAGGTAGGCTCATGCGAATGGGACAAAGAGGAGAGTGAATATGAGGTCTAAGAAAAGAATTGGCAGAGCAATGTAGTTATGTCATGTGTGCAGTCATTCCCAAGTGTTTCTCCCTGTTCCTGCTGATACACCACCTCCACCTGAATGCATGGCAGCAGGCAGCGGAGGAAAGATGTGGAAACAAAACAGCAGAGTTGTGACTGTGTAAGAGAGGCCAACAAAAAATGAAGGGGGTTAAAAACAGAAGGGAAGAGAAAGTCATACTTTGGGCAACGGCGTTTCGGATGACCGGACTTTCTTGGGAGATATCTGTGAAGAGAGCAAGAGAATTATTTTCTTGTTTCCGCCTCTTCAGAGATATCTCCTGTGGCATATTGTTCTGTTAGATGACTTTTGTGGATGTCTAATCACATATTTTCAAGTCAGCAGAAAGTCAGAAGTCCTCTGACACTAAATCTAAGATAGTATGATGATTAACGCTCAGAAAAGTGCATCTAGTCTCACTGCTTTAGCTGTATTAAAATGCACCCAAGTGCCACAGTGTTATACATCAACTTTCAACATCAAAGGGGCAGGTATTCATAAAGTTTTATTAAAGTCAACAAAAAGTATGTAAGTAGGTGCTGTAACACCTTAGATTTCAGAGCCCAAGATCAGTGGTTCTCTGAAAGGTCAGAGTTTGGGCCATACTTGAAGTATGATGGGAAGAGAAAAAAAAGTCATGTTTTAAACAGTGACCCTGTGAAAACTCATGAGGCCTAATACATCCTACCATATACAAGAGAATCCGTGCAATATAAAAATGATAATATGTTCTGCTTCATCCCAGAGAAAGATCCACAGAAATATTAAAAAGTAATATTATATATGTTTATATGACCAATTAGATTCAGTCTTTAATCAGCTGATCATATATGTTGATGTGAGACATTAAAAACCAAAGAACAACAACACATCAGAGGAGACACTCAGAAGGGTCAGAGACAAGAGACAATCACAGTCACAGAGAGGAGCAGTAAAGAAGAGAAATCACAAATGAAAAATAAAAACCAGTTTGTAATAAGATTACTGGTGACTGTCACATTAATCAAATGGAAAAATAATTCAGATTGATTAATTAGTGTCTTTGAAGATGCATTAAGCAATTTTTACTATACCTGCAGTGGACAGAAAGTCTATTTCTAAACTTATGGCGTATAGCAATGTTGGAAAATATTTCCTTGTTCACACATTGAGCTGACAGAGCAACAAGCCTGTTTACACTGAGGAGGTTGTATGTGCAGCTGAAGAATCACTGAACTTAAAGGGCTGTAATAATATTTTTGCTAAAGAAAATCAAGTAGTCACAAAATACTGGTATATTACGTTTTGTTTTATGTCCAAAACATGTCTGGTCAGGTAAGGATATTACTTGTTGTAACACTACAATTTATTGCTTCATTTATACATACTACATGTATGTTATTAATTCATTTAAAAGTTTATAGACTTGTTTTAATACTTTAATATCACAAAATTGCTTAATGCAGATTTAAAGCAAACATGATGTACAATGATGTGACTATTACTTTTATATATTTGGGAAGTCTGAATACTGCAAAATGGCCAGATGGCACTGAGAATTGTCTATCTTGCCACTAAGGAAAACAACAGAATTTAACAGGAGGTGAATGAAATGGTGAGAGACTGCAACACTAAAGTGAAAGACAGCCTATACAGAGCGAGAAGGCAAAGACAGAAAAGTAAAAGGAATATGTCTGGGATAGTGGAAGGAAGAAATAAGGATTGTTCAAATATGAGTTGATAGAGAGAAAGCAGGGTGGGTATGAAAGAAGAGGAGAAACAGAGGAGAAACAGAGGGATGAGAAGAGCAAGAGTGGTGAGGATCATTTGTCAGGGTTGATGCCCTCTGTCAATTCACACTTTACCTTCATTGGTGCCAGCTGAATGGGAGTGATGTAGGAGGGGTCCACCATAGGTTTGGGGCGGTTGGCAGTGTCTGCCAGGAGGCTCTGCCATTGCTGCGGCAGTCCGGTGAACTTCTGTTCCCGCGGGTCAAAGCCTGTGTGGACCCGGTGCTCAAAGTTAGACGGAGCAGAGATCTCCAGCCGCTTTTTCTTCTTCCCAAACATGCTGGAAAACCCTGGCAAACCTGGCAACCCAATGAGAAGAGCTTTGTATTAAATCTCTGAATGCGGCACTGATTGAATGACTTTTTGGAAAATAATTTCATAAATGAAACAACCTATATGCTGAATACTCTTACTGTACTCCGAGGGCAACACAAGTTCTTACTGTTCAGATTAGCTATAACTAACAGTTTTATAAGAATGTTGGGTGATGCTTTATATTGTGCTGCACTGCACTCATACAGTTACGTTGCTTTGCAGCAAACATGCTAAAAAAAAACAAGTGTCCACTCTGGTTATGTAACACACGTATCAGAAACTCGTTGATGCACTGAAATAAAGAGAAAAGGAAAAAAAAATGATGCCAAGTTAGGAATGTGGGGTTTTTATGTAAGGTTTTATAGTGGTTTACATAAATTAAACAGCTATGGTCACAAGCACATCATGCATGGTGCTGCACTGCTCCTGTCTGAGCTTTTAAGCCACTCTCAAGAGAAACTATCTAGAAATCCCATGTGTTGGTGGTTTGGACAGATGCATGATGTCCAGAAAATATCACAATGTTGTTGGTGTGGCTATGAATGGAGTCTATTGTGTCATTCTTTCTAGGAGGCATTGTCTTCAGCGAATGGCCCCCACGCACCATAACCCCACCCCATTCTCATTTTCTGTCTGCCACTCTGTTATGGCTTTTGCACAGAAAACATTTGCTGTGCCTGTTCATACCACTCATTCAGCCATTCATGTGTACTGAATATTTGCACAAAAGCAAGAAGCCTCCACTTAAAGTTTCAATGTGTAATATTTAGAGCAATCTCTTAGCAGAAATAGAACATAGCATCCATAAATATGTTGTCATTAATGTGTAATCATCAGAGAATGCCAACCACTGTATTTTCTTAATGTCACCATTAGCCTTAAATCTACCTACTGTAAGGGGCGAGTCTACATTCACAAACATAGTCATACTGCATTGCTGCATACTACCCTATATTGCTGTTATATCTGTTCCTGCAGGGTACAAATGCAGTTTACAGTGATGAAGGTAACAGAGCTACTATTCAAAATTCATTAGTAGGTGGTTATATGATGGTGTAATACTGTCTTATTAATGTCTCCGGTTTGCTTTTGTGCAGATAAACACACTTATGTTCTGGTATTTTTGATTGTGTGCAAGACACCATCTTTAAAATTGTATGGTAACACTTTATTCACATCCCCATGCACACACTGCTGCAACATGTGGAGAGGCACAGCAGATTTAAAAAAGGTCAAGTGATTATTAAGATTTGACAATCACTCATCATTTAATTGCAGTTTTAGTCTTCATAGCGGTGTGCATAATCTGTTTTAGTTGTGAAAATGGAAAGCTCTTTTGAGTTGTCATTGCCACGTGAACAGATCCTATGACAGAAGTCATCAAAGTTTTTTTAAATGTAATTTTAAACAGACTAGGCAAAAAATGCAATCATGGTAATCTCAATAATTTCCTTTGGTACCCTGCAGGAGAGCTAGACAGACTAAATTAGTGGCCTCAAACAGGAACGATGGAGAGATAGATTTATAGGAGAAAGGCTGGAGAATGGGTGAGGAAAAACATGAGAGCAGAAAGGTTAATGGTGGAAAGGTTAATGAAAGATCCAGAAAAGGAGAGATAGGGGAAGCCCGAAAAAAAGACAAAAATATAAAGACTAATGAAGTGAAAGCTGAGAAAGCTTAAGGCCTTTGTCATGAGTACAGAGCAGCACAATCATAGCACAACGCATTATGCAGCAAACTTTACAGAAGCTCAATATTGTATCAAAACGGTTAAGTCATGGACAAGAAACCTCGTCCCACAGGCATGTTTACACAACTACCTTCTAAAGTGCAGTCACTGTAAACCTTGGTTTACATGGCAATGACTCAAGGGTGTATAACATCAACTATGAGTAATAATGTTTTACTTTAATTATATTTAATTCATTAAAAAGAAAACACAGACAAGGTTTATGTATAAATCAAAGCCCATAATTTTATCACGATCTGATCTGAATTCATGCACAGAAAATATTAATATAATATTTTAACATTATAATTGTTGAGTTAGGTGTAAGTCACACGAATATCACAAGTGCAGATGTACGCACAAGAAGTTCCACAGCACCATGTCACATTCTATCCCTGATGGCATAAATGCAGAAACCTTTTATGTAACAATCATATCATCCCATTCACTGAACTGTATATTTAACAAAGTGGTAGAAACATGTAGCAGAAAGGTAGACCGAAACATATGACTGCTCTTTGTCCATCACATGGTCCAAAAAGACAAAAACACTAACAGACTTGCCACAGGTATTCCCTTATATAACCAGAAAAGACAAACACCTAACAAAGCTTGGCCCTCCTCTTTTCTGCAGTGTACTGAACTACAAATGTCAGCAACCCTGTGTGCTTAACCCTCAACAAATCAACCCTCAAACAAATCTCTTGATACTATTTTTGAAACAGGTACACAAACTGACTTCTGTAATGTAAAATGCAGACATTATGCTGATTAGAATTTGCAATCCCAAAATAAAGTAAAGACGAGCTGAGATGAATCTTAAAAACAGCTCCTGGGAGTGTAGCAGAAGGCAATGTTCAAAAATTTTGTAAATTGACTCTAAGGTTGCCTTCTGCAGTCACCATAGCAAAAACAGGCAGTGACTAAACCGGCTTGATCACAGCCATGCACTGAATCATCAGGTGACACATGCAATAGCTGAAGTGCTTGTTACCTTAGAGCAATGTACAAACAAAAACAAAAACACACCCCATAATGTTGGATCCAACTATGGATCAGATTTGAAGAGCGGTGGAAGTGATAATGAGGCTCAGTCTGTATCTGTGTGAATGACTGGTGTTCAGTGTTGTATAAATTTTGAGGACTTTGTGCTGTAGGTACACTCCAGTCAACCAATACAACAATAGTAGAACTGTAAAGAAAGGATGAAACAATGTTTTGTCTGCTGTAACAAGTTGCAAACATTAGCATGGACAGCTAACCACCTTACTACCCTTATCTCTAAAGGCCTCTGCCACGCTATTAAGTAAGAAATACTTTGTGAAGGTAAAGCTTAAAGTTAAAGCTTAAAGTTAGATAAATACCTCCACCCTGTGGGAGCCAAGTCAGGTTGTTCCTAGCAGAGTTTAACAGGTTAATAATATGAAAGACAAAATATTTTTGGATCGTCATCTTTCACCCTGTGGACTGTAAGAAGCCATAGTGAAGACAGAATCCCCTGACCTAGATGGTACAGTACATCTTGGAAATGAAATTATTAAAAGCAAGTAGGACTTAGGTGGTCTAGGCCAAGCTCAACTGCTAAGAGACACATGTACACACACACACACACACACACCACTGAATGCATGCAAGACAACAGATGGAGGTGCATGTTTATTAACTCACACACTCTAAACTTACTCTACCTTCTCTTTAAGCAGGTGCTTGAGTTGTAACGTGAAGGCCTTTGGGAAATGTGTCCATGCAGAGGCCAGAGGAACTACAGTACTTACTGCACAACTTCTCCTGGCTGCCACATAAGCACCTCTTGAGCTGTAATTTATGGGCAGATTGTGAGGCACTTTGTGATGTTTCAGTCTACTGCCTGCAAGGTTATTCTGCCGAAGAGTAACAATGTCATTCTGATGAGAAATTGCACCTGGTAATATATGGCAGAGATTATGAAACTCCATTATTTTAAGTACTCACTCCAGTGTGAGACTGGAGTGTATGTATTCAGTCATAAACCAAAACTCTAACAGATCTAGACCTCAGTGAAGCTTGAATAAGTAAAATGCATATTGTACTGCTATATGAATATGTGCCTTTTAAATATGTGAAACACACAACATATTTTGATGTTCCTGTCACATTCTGTGTGGTGTTACAGAAAGCATCATATAACCACATGGACATACATACAAACCATGGGTTTAACGTCCAACACAGACAAAATGGAAAGATGCCCAGCCACTTATAGATGTGTGAATACATACTGAAAACTAATTTAGACAAACAGAAGTTCATAGGAGCACAAATCCGCCACACACATAAAAATAAAATTACATAAACATACTTAAAGGAGCGACTAGTCCCAGGCCAGAGATCCTGACTCCCTGGCTGATTTGTCTCCAAACCATCTGTCACCATCTGAGCCTCCACAGGCATTTCCCCTTTCATACAACACCTCAACACACATATATTTTCACTGGAACCTGCCTCATGCTACAGCAAAACAGAGACTCAGTGCAAGTGTGTGTGTTAGTGTTTGTGTTGACTATGTCTTGTAATATGTACTGTGTCTATTTTTGGTTTTTAAGCGCATGTTAATTCTCTCAGGCAGCATGACAAATTCATTTGTTTTCCAAACACCACATTATTTTTGTATCCTTGTATTGTAATTTAGAAACATGATTTAGCATTGAGATGCAAATCATACATTGATGCACAAATATGCAAATTAATTTCATACATAATTTAAAATGAACATGAAAAGGACCCAAATTCTTTTTGATAAACAAGTTGAAGGAGGAGTAATGTCTTCTTTCTCATTTGCCGCTAGAGGGAATGGGAGACATTCCTAATTTAATTAAAATGTCAAATGTTTCAAAGCACAAATCCTCTTTGTTGAAGGTATCCCCAGCTTTACTTGGTTTGAGTGCCAGAAACTTTTTAAAAAATCAATAAATAAATAATGCAAAAACACATTTGTATCCTCATCAGTAGTGTCTTTGCCCTGTTATCCCACATCTCGTTTGACATGTATTTCACCTTCTATATGTAGATGTATTTGTAGAGTAGGAAACAACTTCAGCTAAAGAAGAGGCTTTTATCATTTGCATACTAATTGTATCACATTGAGGTTTGTAAAATCTCTCATTCAAATCATATTTAAATACTAAGGACAATTAATAACCTCCTGCATTTTAAATTATAGATATAATAAAGAATATAACTTTAAAATACTCACTTCAATCCATAAGCAAACTCATTAAATCACAACAGTTCTTACCTGGGAACAAACTGAGTTCTTTCAACCAATCAAAATGCTCTGAATAAGCCATGGCAAGAGAGTTCAGGACAATGAGCACTTCCTCATATGTGCTTCAATGTCAAATTGCACTTGTGAGAAATCCATTATTCACTTTCAACAAAACACTGAGTCCCCTGCCCAAACCACGATTGTTGTCCCTAAAGGTGTGAAATGACAAATCAGGTCAGATCCTGGACCCTCTGCAGCCCCTAGTGAGTTGCTACTGTACTACCACTGCTGCTACTAGCCTGCTGCTGCTATGACTCTCCCTGTCTGCACGCTCTGATAACTCCCAATGTGAGAAGCACAGTGCACAAAAAGTGCCTACGCTAGCAGCCTGGGCCAAGGCACGGCCAGACAGCTTAAGCCCAAACCCATCCCATTTCACTGTCATTGTTTGTCTAACTGGGTTTGACCAGCTACATCCCAAACTGAGCACCCTCTGACCTTCACTGCCCTCCTCCCACTTGTTGGTCTGTCAATAGAACCAAAAAAACAACAGAGACTGCAAGTGTCCTTTGTGTGTGCACGACACACAGGATGCTGTTTATGTCCTGGCTGCCCTGTCAAATAGACACACACACGCAGACACACACAAAACCGTCTCCCATTGATGCCAACATGTGTGGAAATCAACTTTGGTGTTAAGAGCTGCACCACCAGGCGTCCTATCAGTGCCTCTTTCACAAAGGCAAATCACAGAAAGGAAGACAGTGTGACAGAGTAGATAAGATGGGAGAAAGAGAAAGAAACAGCTGGTCCAGTCAGCGGCTGTGGTTGAGTCTGGCCATTTGCCAATGCTAAGGGGATATTCAGCAGTGGCAGCCACAGACAGGCCCTGGCTGAAGGAACACATTCATTCACACAAGAGTATGAAGCTGTCAAGATCACACTGTACAGTATTTTCCCTCACAGACTAACAGAGTTTGACAGTAAAGGTATGCATGTGCAAATGAACTTCTTGCAGTGTTATATGGTGGTTTTGACAAAACTAGACTTCTAACCTTCTTTATAACCAAACAGTGTGCCTTTTGTAATTGAACACGATGATCTGTTCAAAAAGTAGTTGGATAATGGCCAATGAGGAAATTTATAATATGAACCCTCTTTACAGTGCATGTGATATGATTAACCCAAAAAAAAACAAACAAAAAAAAATACATCAGACTTGGCAGAAAGAATGAAATTAGACAGAATCATAACTACAACATTTGAAACTGTTTAAGGTCTATACATATAGATTGTCTGTTTTGAACACACTGTATATTATAGAATTATAATATTTTGATAGCAGGCCATTTTCACACAAAGCTGACTTGACATTATGGGAAGACAGAACGTGTTTGATGGTTAAAATACTTATGAAGCAGACAAACCCCCCACAAGTACTACTGGATATAAATACACATGCCACCTTTAAGGGTCTCTCTTCCCCTCAGCCAAAAACAAACACACATGCAGAGGAGTAATGAGAGTGCTCTGGAGGTGGGAAGTTATAGACTAAACAGAGAAAGAGACAACTACAATTATAGATGTTGAAGCTGATGCGGCTATGCTAAGTCCCCTGCACTTTAAAAGCATCAATGCAGCACCCAACACACAGCTAATGGGTGGCTACATCATAACTGTCACAAGACAAATGCTTGTTTGTGAGACAAATTATAATTCTTGCAAAGTATTTTAGTACAAAGTACAAGCTGTTATTCTTTAGCAGTGTCATGTTTAGCAACATCAAAATCACTGAAAATAGAATTTATGGAAGGGAAATATCCAGTTTAGACGGCCTTCAGTTTTCTCACTGATTTTGCACTATTGAAGGAAAGGATCAGCTATCTCCCTATGCAGTAACATATTGGATGAAAATAACAGGGAAAAGGCGCACTGGGAGGCACTGAGAGATCAGCAGAGGTATCTAAATGAGATCTCCACAGTCCTGAGGAAAGAGGAGTTTGTGTCACTGCCTGAGTAAGAGCATGTGCACGTGTTGCCAAGTCTATGTGTTTACCTGTGTGTGCTGGCTTTAAAAGTCACTGACAGTGCATTTTACATGCATCTAAGTTGAACTCTCACTGGAAATTCGCTGTGTTTTAATATTTCTGCCTTATGAGGAACCATTTAATGACATGAGTCCAAGATTTGGGGACTTACTTATCGATGCTATCCATCTATTTTTTGGCACTTATTCTAATCTTGGTCTTCTGCTGCTCACTTAGTAGATTATCCCAGGCATCTTTTTCCCCAGCCACAACACCCCCTGAGGCATTCACAACCTAGATGTTGTCCCTCCAACTTGTTCTGGGTCTGCTTCTTGTTAGTAGTGCTTGAAATACCATCACAGGGCTCCCTGTCTCCTTTCAGTGTGGAGGATCAGCACTTTCACTCTCAGATATCCAAGGTCTTAAACATTTTTGTAAAGGTAAATTTCAACACAATAACATTTGTTGCTTCTAAACACAAGTTTAGCATCTGAATTACTGTATAAACTTCATACAATAAGTAAAATGGGCATCTATATTGTACCCCAATTGAACCTCAATTTACAACCATTATTACCCTACTTCACTGTGACAACCACAATGCAAATCCACCATTTGATCTCAGATTTTATTCCTGAGCAAATATAAACACTAGGTTCTGATTATCATTCATATGACAACATTGGACTGAACCATTCACAAGCTTCAAACTATCACTCTATATTCATACTGAAAAAAATGCTGAAGCTGAACAGGTACTGGAGTTATAAGGAATGTTGTTTTTCTCCTATATAATTCCTGTGTTTTCAGATTTGAGTTATGAATCCAAGAAATAGAGACAATCTGTGGCTAATCATTTTAAATTGCTGTAAATGCATCCATGTCACAGCCCCTTCTATCGTTCCAACTGTTGATCTGGTTGATTACTGGGCCAAATCACCAAGTCAGACTACTATAACTAACAATGTTTTACAAAAATCAACATACATCTGGCCCTTTTATTGAACTATAACTTACCATTTGGCTACCAAAATGCTTGAGTTTGGACACTGTTTCAAAATCTGTTAATGCACACAGAGCATGAAGGTCCACTCCTGTGTGACTTTTATATTCATTCTACAATGACATGAAAAGATGTGTGACTTTTTCTGAGGTTTTTAATACACCAAAAGATATTGATAACATCAAGAATTTCCCCTCGGGGATTAATAAAGTTTATCTTACCCTATCTTATTGCAATTTTCCACAGTCAACACTTCACAAAAACCTAATACAGCTAAGGGCATCTCTTAGTGACATAAGGCTTTCAGTTCTCTAGAGAAACATTGTTTCCCTGCAACCCACCCCCTGGTCTGAGCCCAGATTTTGAACATAGCTTTCTGACACATACAGAACGAAGGATTTTTCTGCATTTTAAATATGACAAATACTGTCAACAAAAACAAAAAGCTCCAAAGTAAGGTAAAAATGTAGAAGACACATAAAACAATTTTTTCTATAAATTAGCTCAACTACCTTTATATAGTATATGTGCAATAGTACTGCTAACACCTGTTTTTGTTGTTGACTTGCATTTGTAGTGGTTGTTAAAGATTAACATATGGTATATAAAATAATAATGCCCACAGTACTGTGCTCAGCCAACAAGCAACGTTCCTTATCTGGACAACAGAACCGTATGGACTTAGAAATAATGAAGTAACAACCAGATCTGAGTCCTGCTGTCATCTATGAAAAATGTGAAAAAAGGTTCTGCTATATAGCATTTACGTCATTGCCCCAGGGTTGACATCTGTATGCAGACATCATCCACTTCCAGAATGACGACAAAAATGTTTCTTTTAAAAAACTAAGATCAGTCATTTCATAGTATTGTCATGTGAGTGAAAAGCAGCCAGGCATAAATAGAATCACTGGCAATGCTGCAGGGTGCTCTGTGGCTGTTTGTTTATGTTAGCATCTGGGTAAGCATGTATGTGTGTGACAGTCAACTGTAGTTGTCCAGGGAGCCACAGCCCATACATACATTTCTATAATGCCTTATCACTTAATACCATACATGAATTTATGGGGGAAGATATATTATTATAGACTGTAATTACAACAAAATCTATCAATATGTGTTAATATTGTCTCTGCTACCATCGTACATACAGTATTTACTCAAACTGACAAAATATTCAGCACCCTGTGTTAGATTTTATTGATACTGTTGAAATGCTCCAGCACCTTGTTAACAAGTATTTAAATGGTGGCTAGTTAACTTCAAGATGACAGCAATCAGGCATGGGAAAGTCCTACAAGGTAAAGAAGTGTTACAAACCTACTAAAGCACTCACACTTACAAAAAGACTTGTAAATCTCAATCTCTTGTTCATTTCATTGGAACTCCTGGGATTCAGTCTCCTTCCCAACTCAGCATCCCCACCTATCTAACAAATTTAACCCAGGTATCACCAGGTACCTACAATTTATGATTTGGTTAAGCCAATGTTAAAACAACATTTATTTGAAATGCCAAGGCTTCTGGGGTCTGAATAAAATGCTAAAATAAACTCAGTGTTAATATTCCGCCCATGTCAATACTGTAGGCAATGTTAGCAGCAAGCTGGTGAGCACACTGGAATTACTGGATATGCTAGCCATATAATTTCCTCAGGAGCTGTTGACGACCAGGACATATTAATTTGTTAATGTTACTCACATGCTAAATGAATACAAATGCTAACAGTATTACATTAATACAGTGCATTATACTTGAAAAGTAACCCAACAATTAAAAATTGTGTACTTCCTGTTGGGGCTTTTCTAGGCTAAAAGCATTCTGTTCTTTGAAAGCCTCCTCCTTTCCACCCCATTATCTACACAAGCATGTTAAGCCCTCAACGTAATCGTTTATTATTGATAGCTTGGCAAGAAGCCTTCCCTCCTGGCGCTACGGGAAAAGCCTGAGATGTAAAAGAGGTAGGTTAAGATGGGCTCCAGCCACTGCACAGCATGGCAGCTTTTGAGTGGTCAGAGTAACGTGAGTAATGTTTATGTGTGGGGCGTATTATTGCGCATGAAGGCTCTCCAGTTGAAAACTTTAGGGGCAAGGTGTGTGTTAAAATTGACCGCCCAGCATGTTTACTTTTAGTGTAAGCTGTGGATAAGAAAGTGTGTACATGTGCTTTACAGTGGTGTAACAGTGGCTGAGGGGCTTACAGAGCAGCTGTAACTCAGCTAGTTAATGCTGTTACACCTGTAGCTACGCCTATAATGATATTTATATTGAAATGGGTCTATCTAATGCTAGGTTCATGTCTTTGTTGAAAAAGCTTTCTCAGACTCCTTTTTCACTGTTTCGAGCTGACTTGAACACTTTAAAGGGATTTTATATAATATATATATATATATATTTTATATGATAATATGCAGTTGATGGTCATGTACATTACAGACTGCTATAAAGATCAGGCTACATGTCCAATGCAAAAAACCCCTTCAAAAACACATACAGAATTAGTGCTGATTTTTTAATACACCATAAAGCTAGTCTATATGTATATATTAAAAATATAAGCTCATGCCTTATCTCATTTCATCGTAAAATAACTGTTTGTAGTTTGCTAAGGAAATGTTTCTGGCATTGGAGGCAACACTGGTTAGTTAGACATGCTAATATTTGCAGTGTTATTTAAAGCAGCCAACTGTTTAATCCTTAAGACCTTCCTTCAATCTTTTCTAATGTGTTTTTGGTTTTTGAAAGGCTAAAAAAGTAAGACACCTCTCACAAAACTCTTCAGATAACAAGTACTACTTTTACACTGGTCCCATGCACACCACTTCAACAAGAGGAAAGTTTGACAGACCTGCCACTTATTGCTACAGTTCGTAAGCTATAATTGGAAAATTACTGTTTGAGGGGAGGGTTTAGCAAATGGTCAATCAATAAAAAAATTTATTCAACAGCCTTTTAAAAATTGCTCTGAGTGCAACCGGTGAAACAGCAGGACAGTTTTCATGTGTGGTGTATCAGTTGTCCTGCATCTGTAAAAGCTGTGGAAAGCTCTGTCATTTATGAGCTAGATAACATGGCTCTAACAGCATATCAATCCCTCACATGTCAGCCAAGGACACTAAGAAAAATGTCAGCTTTGACAGATGATGCTGCCTGGGATTTTCACCATAACAGCAACAGACAGTCCAGTTTACACCACTGCTTCGAGTCACATTGCAGGGTGTCATTTGCAACCACATTTGTATTTGTTTTATGTTACAGCAAAAAATTGCAACCATAGCCACATAAGCAACTCTAGCAAGATTGTTTTTTAGACTCAGATTTCATAAATTAAATGGTTACATGCTCTGAATTAAAAGTAAGGCTGGCTAATTGGTTAATTGTACAAGAAAAAAATAACACACACTCACAATACAGGGAGTTATCTCAACAACACAGTCCAGTATGACTCACAGCTCCACCATTAGCCCACACATGGGAGAGGAGAGATAAGTTAAATCTACAGAGTATACTGATACGTATAAAACATTGATCAGACCACCACTACAGTCTGTGCACCAATCATTTGCCTTCTTTCCTTCTTTATCTCCTCCCCCTCCACTATCCATTCACTTGTATAGTGCTTATGTCTACCTGTTACCATCATGTTGCCAGGATTCAAAAGAGGAGGTTGCTTGTATCCTATCGACAGTAATCTTCAGGAAATAGCCCATCCTTTCCCTGAACTACTTCAGTCAAACACATCCATTATGACACCAAGAGGATAATCATGCTAAGGTGATAGCAGAAAAGACAGAACAAAAATGGAATTTCCTTTGAATGACAGAATATGATATTTTAAGGTGCTGTCCATGAACTGGGCACTTACAGAGTCCTGATTCCTTTTGTTTCCCCTTCCGTGCTGTTTTTCAAAGTCTCGAGTCCGTCTTTGCCAAAAACAATGAATGAACGCGACATATCTGTGTGCCTTTTTGTCTGTGTGTCAGTGTACGAATGGCCTCCATCTTAATTTACATTCTGCATGTTTACTGACTGACTGTTAATAGCTAGCTGTATACAAAATGTGCCTCTATTAAATGGCCCCTAGCAAATAATCTAACCAAGCAGAGACAAAAAGGTGTGTGAGAAATTGTTAGCACACTATTAGCAGGTATGATTAGTGCTGCAGGAGGTGAATTCATTCAGAAAGAATGTGAGAGTACTGTGAGAAGGATGTTAAATGGCAAGATAGGTTTTCATCAATAAGAGGCAACTTCAACAAAGAGTCTGGTGTTACTATTAGTCTACTATTGCAGGTACAAATGTTTTTGTGATGTTTACAGCTAACCTTTTTGAAGGTTAGGTTAGTTAGACCAGTAATCCACATGCTCTTTCATGCATTTTACACTACAGTCAC
This sequence comes from Mastacembelus armatus, assembly GCF_900324485.2. Lineage (NCBI taxonomy): Eukaryota > Metazoa > Chordata > Actinopteri > Synbranchiformes > Mastacembelidae > Mastacembelus > Mastacembelus armatus. Next base: position 9,735,600 of record NC_046656.1, read on the forward strand.
TGGAGTACAGGGGCAATAAGTATTGCAGAACACCCTAAAATGCTGGCCTACATATCACAAGGAAGGAAACTATATCCTCAAACTATGAACTGTAAAAATAAAGTCTACTGCAATTTATATACAAAAGGTCTATGCACAGTGGTTTGCTTGAAACAATATTCCACACAGGCTCTATATTGTATGCCCTCTGCCTTATATATAACCCTACAGTATATCATACTGATATTGGGTTCTGTAAATAAAGTGTAAAGATTCAAAATGGAAGTCTGGCAATATAAAACTATGTCTATAGAGAATATAATATACATCCTAAATCCCCTAGACACTGTGTAGACAAACAGTACTGTGTAATATACTTCACTAAATATAATGCAAGATAATACTGAAAAAGTTCATGAAAAACAATAACATTAACAGAAAAAACTGTCCATGCTTAAATGTATCACCCCTATTGATCTAATAAGAGCAATTTAATTTAATTTAATTTAGCCACTGGCCCAAAAACAATACGCAGTAGCTGCTCAATATAGTCTGCAATGAAAAACCAACAATGAACTTGACCAGTCCAAAAATGAACACCGGATTCAGCAGCACTCAAGAGAACACATCTGGAGCTCTCCTCAGGCCCCTTTCATCTTGGAAAGGTAATGCTGATGTTTGCTTTTGTCTTATACTAAGGAATATTCCCTTTCATTTCAGCTCCAGCTCTTTGCTTCAGGAATTTAATGTTAACACCATTTCAGTTTAGGCACTTTAATGAACTGGAAGAACTTGACACATTATTTTGTTATAAACAGGAAAGCCAAATAATAGAACAGCAAAATGTGAATCAGTACATATATATGAAACTTTCACTGAGGTGAACCTGTATGACATGCCAGCTGAGATAATCAGAAGAGAGGTCCGTGCTCCAAAACATCATCCAAAACCCTGCATGCACAGGTTGACTGTGCTAAAACAGCAGACCCCACAAAATGAGTCATGTTCCAGAAAACCAAACAAATACATACTGGCATCACAAAGAAAGTGAGTTCAGATTGATCTATTGTGTTAGGATCTATTGTGTGTTATTGTGTTATATGCTCAGCATATAAGATGATGGAGTTGAATGCCAGTGCAGGACAAATCCTCAAATACTCCATAGATAGCAAAATGATTAATCAATACACAGATTTTGTGGTTTGCTTTAGTGAAATAAAGGTCAGCAGTAGCTGAAACAAACATCTGAGAATCAACAAAATCTGTTCACTATCCAGGGTCTCTTGAACACTACACAGTGTCTCTTTGTATGCTGGAAGATAAACCAAGCAGTATATGTGACTTTTTAACCTAAGAAACAACACTGGAGTTGTACAGTAGGAGCACAGTGTTTTAAAAGCTGAGAATTTTTAATACACCCGACTTCTGTGTGATCTTCAGACTACATGTAATATTAAATATAGCCTTCTTTCTCCATTAAACACTTTCTGAGATAATGTGGGCTGCTAGGCAGTGGTGGGTCGGTATGTTAAAGTATGACATGCATCCAGTGGAGATGCTCTCATCAGCAGATCTCAGCTGCACAGTTTGAGGCCAAGTCACAGACTCATACCAGTCCACATGACTTCACACACTGATGCTCACTGATAACATACCGGGATTAGGGTTGCTGTGTGTTGAGATTTGAGTGTCTACTGAAATTTGTGGTCTAGTTCTGTGCAAAAGCCACAGATTATATAGCTATATGAAAGGCATATTTACTTAGTGCTGAATGCAAAATTCTTTATGTAAAAAAGAGAGAACTCTTATGCACTAATTTTGTGTAAAAAGTATAATGTGTAGAAATGTAAATGTGTAGAAGGAGTAAAACCTTCTGTATTTGTCTCACAATACCCTGAGCCATACAGTATTATTTGTAAAACATGACAGCTCTTAGATCCATTTCCTAGTGCTCAGCACACAAGCACAAACACACACTAGACAAACACTAAGTCACTGCAGGGAGATTGACTGTAGCTAACTGAGAAAGTTGCAGCCATTATTACCTTGTATGCTTGTAAACCATGAGGGCTAGAGCAATCATCACCCTTAAACACGTTTCCTATTACAAAGTGCACATACATATACACACACACACTCACGCATGGTCCATTTCTGCAGATGGATAAATTACAGGGAGGGAAATGCACAGCGGCAAAGTCGTTCGAGGCAGAGGAAATGAAGAGGCTTAGCTACAACAATAATTGAACGACAGGGGAAAAACCAAGCCAAATAAGTCATAATGCATTGTAGAATGCTGCATAACTGCACTAACAAGAGAACAGGAGAAATGCCTTTTATTATTGAGGACTACTTAGGAGATAGGGGAGCTGCTTTACCTTTTCCAGCTCCAAAAGTGGTGAGGGACCTAGTTTTTTTTTTTTATGGCTTTTTAGGTGAAGAGGTCATGCTAATTTTAACCAGATATTGTAAACCAAAGCAACCAATCACTCTGTTTCTACATGAGGAATGTCAATGCATGGGTAACAACACAACTGCCTAATCTATTCATGGAAATTCCCAGATATTACTTGATAAGTACACAATCCCTTTGTTAATCAATTAGAAATTTGGGATGATCTGGTGTCCACCATTTTGTTTGCTCTGCTGCAGCAACATACAACAGGCATGCAGCCTATTTATATTTCAGCAGCATGCAGCTTCCTCCACCTCCTCTTCTTCCTGCACCTCACAGATGACTTGGGGAGTTGTCTTTTTTGTTTCTTAAATACACAGGGGGGTTTAAAAGAAAGTTATGCCTGGCTTAATTAGAATTATGTTGGCAGCGTTGTGAATGCGGCACAACCAGAACCCTGCAAGGCTGCTGAGGCTGCTCACAAAAAAAATTTAATTGTGATAATAGGCACACAGCAAACCCCCATGGAGTACATACAACTAACAAGCCAATATGGTAGACATTTAGCATCTCCTTAAAGGAATAGACAGCTACATTCAACTTGGACTTACAGAAGTGCAAATACTCTACAACTGGAAAAAGTATATCATCAGTCTAACAGACACAATAGTGCTGCTGCTCCTCTGACAACTTGTACAGGGTTAACATGTCAAACACGTCAGAGTGGATCTTTTTTTTTTTTTTTTGTATCAGTGAAGTCTCCGCATCCCTCTTTTGTTGTAATTTCCTGCAGTTTCATGCCCAGGCATCAAAGAGAGCACAGCTGTGTCACTGGATGAACGCTTTAATCTATTCAGCCAGTGCATCTGTGTGCTCTGTCTTATACTACGTCATTAGCCGCCTGCTTTAATGTGTGTGTATACACACACACACACACACACACACACACACACACACATTATATAAATATATATATGTGTGTGTGTGTGTGTATGTGTATACATGTAGATGGTTAGGAAGCAAATATGCATTCACTTACAAGCACATGCTGTACATATGAGTCTGGGTACTAATATACTCTCCCATGTAGGAGCCAGACTAAAATTGCAATATACACAGTAAAAAAGACTCAGACACAGGAGATGGCATGGGAGAATAGTGAGGGACTTCTGAAGTTGTGTTGGGCTGAAGGCCATGTTAAGACATCACCCCACAGACGCTAATCTATGTGATGGTCAAGTTTCCAAGCTGTGCTAAATTTAGGCTGGATTGCTGCTGCTTTTGAGTAAGGAGGGATGAAAAACAATATTATATGTTGACAAAATCTTCCACCCGGAACAGCAGCTTTCACCCAGCAAACCAGTAAAACATTTCTATTTGTGTTTACAATGGCACATCAGTTGATGTCCACTGGGTGACCGAAACTATGGCAGGAATCTTGATTGCAAAACTGACTCTGGGAACTGAGAGCAGTCAATTTTTATGAAGCTGCAAAACAAGATTAGATTGTCTCATAAATTAATGTCATCTATGTCCAATCAGAAAGTAATCTATTCTGTATAATAAGCTTAACAAGACGACACTATCTGCCTTATGTAATGCTGACTGAATGGATTTCACTCATTTGGTCATAAAAAATTCCAAACACTTGCTGGTCAATGGGAAAACACTGTTGTCCACTTTCAGCTCAATATAATAGCTATGGTATGATGCTTCTTTAAATCATTTCTTAACAAGAGCAGATTTTAGTTCAATTAACTTTTTGCTCAATTCCTGCACCAAACAAAAGTCATTATCAAATCATTGTTAAGCAGCCATAAGCACAGCAGGTGTGTCAACCTTTGGATTTCTCCCACGTGTTGCAGTGTGCATGGGGCTGTAGTAAAGGGGACAGTCAGCTTCTAAAGAGTTTGGAGGGTGGTGTCTTTTCTTAGCCTTCCTAAAACACAAAACAGAAGAAGTGTGAGAAAAGAAATAACAGGCTTATCAATCTAATACAAGCTAAAAACATTTTGCATGTCCTCAACACTTCACAGAGTGGTCATCTGCATGTAACGTGTTTAGAAATAGAAAACTACAGTTTGCCCAACCAGTTCACATGTGCTTTGTGGACTTGGAGAAGGCATGTCCCTCGCGACATCCTGTGGGAGGTGCTCCAGGAGTATGGGGTCCGGGGCCCTTTGCTAAGGGCTATCCGGTCTCTGTACAAATGGAGCAGGAGCTTGGTTCACATTGCCAGCAGTAAGTCAGACCTGTTCCCAGTGCACGTTGGACTCCGACAGGGCTGCCCTTTGTCACCGGTTCTGTTCATTATTTTTATGGGCAGAATTTCTAGGCGCAGCCAGGGGCCGGAGGGAGTCCAGTTCGGGGATCAGAGGATCTCATCTCTGCTTTTTGTGGATGGTGTTGTCCTGTTGGCTCCATTGAGCCAGGACCTCCAGCGTGCGCTGGGGCGGTGAAGCGGCTGGGATGAGAATCAGCACCTCCAAGTCCGAGGCAATGGTACTTAACCGGAAAAAGGTGGCTTCCCATCTCCAGGCCAGGGGAGAGATCCTGCCTCAGGTGGAGGAGTTTAAGTATCTTGGGGTCTTGTTCACGAGTGAGGGAAGGACGGAACATGAGATTGACAGACGTATCGGGGCATTGGCCGCAGTAATGCGGTCAGTGTACCGGTTCGTTGTGATGAAGAAGGAGCTGAGCCGAAAGGCGAAGCGCTCGATTTACCGGTCAATCTACGTTCCCACTCTCACCTGTGGTCATGAGCTTTGGGTCATGACGGAAAGGACAAGATCTCGGATACAAGCGGCTGAAATGATCTTCCTTTGCAGGGTGTCCGAGTGCTCCCTTAGAGATAGGGTGAGGAGCTCGGTCACCCGGGAGGAGCTCGGAGTAGAGCCGCTGCTCTTCCACATCGAGAGGAGTCAGTTGAGGTGGCTTGGGTATCTGTTCCGGATGCCTCCTGGGCGCCTCCCTGGAGAGGTGTTCTGGGCATGTCCCACCGGGAGGAGGCCCCGGGGAAGACCCAGGACATACTGGAGGGACTATGTCTCCCGGCTGGCCTGGGAACGCCTCGGTGTCCCCCCGGAAGAGCTGGAGGAAGTGTCCAGGGAAAAGGAAGTCTGAGTATCCCTGATTAGGCTAGTGCCCCCGCGACCCGGCCCCGGATTAACGGAAGAAGATGGATGGATGGTGCGTTAGCATCTACACAAAGTTATGTTAAATAGAGATAGTCACAGTGTATAATATTGCATTTTGCTCAACACTGCAGTAAGTTTATTTGATGTCTTCTACATGAACTGGTATTAGCCTGTCTTTTAGCACAGCATCATATACTGTATGTAGCCAAAAGTGTATATGTTTATTTCAGCAGGCAAAACTGATCATAAATTATAAATGAAAATCATGCATTTGTTTGTCTCTAAAATGAAAGCATAACACTCACTCCAAAAATTATGAAACATTTCAAGTGGTAATCATTAAATGAGAAGCTTGACAAATGAGGAAAGAGCAGCTAGCTTAGTGGAATATGAATTATACTCATAAACTACTGTAAGTTTGGAGTGAGAAGGTTCAAAGATTGGATGGTTCAAATGCACAGCGGTCAAATGTGGGCCTCTGTTGTTCACCATCTAATAATTATCTCTCAGATGGTGGATATAGTGGGGACAGTGAAGAGGATGTTATGTTTTAAGCCTCAGTGCAATAGTAGCCTGCATCTTCAACCTCTCAGTTTTCTTTGAAGTCTGCCCATGGGGGTGTGGGAGCTGGGGGTTGGTAATGAATCAAGCTGAGCCATAATGAATGTCCTTTTTCAAGTCTACTTTGATGAAATTCCACCTGACTGATCTCAAATCACAGAACAAAACAGCAAGAGCTTGCTGACAACTGTTATGAAAGCTATACTTGTTGGCAATATGATGAAGAGTGTAAAGCAACTTCAGCAATCCCTATAGGATACTTTAAGGCATTTCTTTCCTGTGTTTCTTCTTCCTTCACACTTCCTCTGTGATCACTGAGATGAAATCAGATCAGAGTGTCTACAGTTGCACTGATGTTTAAGTTGAAGCCTTTACTCCTGAATGACTGTCATGCTTATATACTACAACCCACATATGGGTCTATAAGAGTAGAATACACCCAGAAGAGAATATAGGCATATGAGAAATTAGTGCTGGGTAATAAGGGAAAAAATCGTATTGCTATAATTTTTTTCATATTAGTCGATATTGATATATATCACAATAGAAATCAACAGTATTTCAGTCAAGCTTAAAGGTTCCTTTTACTCTTAAGTGACATGTAAAGATACAATGTTAATTTTGATTTAAATATTTATTTTCCTATAAAATTTGAACATATAGTACAAATATAGATTACATTATACAACTGTATTTCAAAATCTTAACTGGTAAATCTTGAATCTACAACTAAAATATTAGTTTTCATGGTTTGCACGAGAACAGAAACAAAATTCTTTGGTTTCTTCCAAATAAATAAACTAGGTCTGTTTTTGTGCAGCAGTCACTCTTGTTTTAAGGGACCACCAACATTTGCTTAGGTCTGGTCTGTAAATTCTTGCATTTTATGTGCTCTAGAGGATGGCATCACTTTAGGTGGTAAAAAAGGTCAGTGATATTAGCTGTTTTTAGTGGAACATATGTATATTCTTGTCAAATATATAGCTATGTTTTGCAGCGCATGCTACTCTGCTTCTTGTCAGAGCTAAGTATCCGAAATACCACCACCCTACTAAAGTCCTCAGACCCTTGTTCTCAACCGTGCTCTCATCTTTTGAGCCTTGGGCTGTGTCTGTTTGGGTGTTCATCTTCTTTTTAATCAGGCCCCTACTCCTGACTTACTAGCTCACACAGCGACAGCAACCCAAACATTAGCATGTGAGCTGCTGCTGGCTGCTTCTCCACGCTCTGTGCTGGGTGCGTCAACCTAACTGACATGCTCCAACTCTCGTCCAGCCACATGATTGGTGCAGCACGGCATTATTGTCATTATCACTGGCTGTTCGTGCTTCTCTCAAACTGTGGATGGAATGAGTTGTTAGAGCAAAGTTATATCACAAGTGGGTGGTAAGCATAAACACGTGCTAAACCTGTGCCATGCTGCTCAGTATTATATTTCTTCTGTGTGATTGGCTGGAAGACCTGTCCATATCAAAATAGAAAATGGACAAATCTTATCATCAAGATCCACCTTAATCTTATAGTGATGCAACATAAAATTCCATATTTGCACAGCCCTATGAGAAATCTTTGTGTCTCATTTAAACATATGAGACACAATAAAACTCTGTGCAGAAATTAAGATGTTTTTTGGGCTCTATAAAATGATTTACCCCATGTGAACCTTGCCAATTCTTCAGGACGTGTAAATACATCAAACATCATAAAACTCACTGAACTGATCACTATAGAACAATAACCCTGTTAGCAAAGGCAAAGTAATAAATGCATTACAAGCTGCATCTCACTAAGCTCACAATTCATTGCAGAATTGCTGTCAGTGTGCTGACTGCGGCCATAGAAATTAACAAAATGGATTATTTACACTTCATATGAGCTGACGTACAGCAGTACTATCTACATGCTTTGTAAAGGTCTGGAGCCCATCTGGAAGCCTGCAGTTTTCAAGACAGGTAAAAAAGACTGCCAGGCGTAACAAAAGAAATAGGTAATTATAGATATTAATCTCATAGACCAAGTGTGCAATAGTCTGCCACTGGCATTTTGCTTTGCATAAGACCAAGTACTTCAACTTCTTCAGGTTAAGAGCTGTATTCATAATGGTTTGCTATGCAAATTTTGATGCTTAACTAGAATTGTTATACAGATGTAATCGAGTTTTTCTCTGAGAATATTTAAAAGTTCACCCAGAAGTGACTTACATTGACGTCGAGAATCAGGGATACGACAAGGTAGGTGCAAGATTGAGGCCTTTGTGTGTTTTACAACAGAGTCAACACTGACTTGTGCTACTTTGACAGACAATTGCCCCCATGTTAAAAAAAAATGGAAGTGATTGTGTTAGTGGGGAATGTATTTTGTACAGCAGTGAGACTATAAAATAAGATCTGGGAAGTTAATTTGGAGGAACAGAGGAACAGATGTACAGTGGGTACGGAAAGTATTCAGACCCCTTTAAATTTTTCACTCTTTGTGTCATTGCATCCATTTGCCAAAATCAAAAAAGTTCATTTTATTTCTCATTAATGTACACTCAGCACCCCATCTTGACAGAGAAAAACAGAAATGTAGAAATTTTTGCAAATTTATTAAAAAAGAAAAACTGAAATATCACATGGTCATAAGTATTCAGACCCTGTGCTCAGTATTGAGTAGAAGCACCCTTTTGAGCTAGTACAGCCATGAGTCTTCTTGGGAATGATGCAACAAGTTTTTCACACCTGGATTTGGGGATCCTCTGCCATTCTTCCTTGCAGATCTTCTCCAGTTCTGTCAGGTTGGATGGTGAACGTTGGTGGACAGTCATTTTCAGGTCTCTCCAGAGATGCTCAATTGGGTTTAGGTCAGGGCTCTGGCTGGGCCAGTCAAGAACGGTCACAGAGTTGTTCCGAAGCCACTCCTTTGTTATTTTAGCTGTGTGCTTAGGGTCATTGTCCTGTTGAAAGGTGAACCTTCGGCCCAGTCTGAGGTCCTGAGCACTCTGGAAGAGGTTTTCTTCCAGGATATCTCTGTACTTGGCCACATTCACCTTTCCTTCAATTGCAACCAGTCGTCCTGTCCCTGCAGCTGAAAAACACCCCCACAACATGATGCTCCCACCACCATGTTTCACTGTAGGGATTGTATTGAGCAGGTGATGAGCAGTGCCTGGTTTTCTCCACACATACCGCTTAGAATTAACGCCAAAAAGTTCAATCTTGGTCTCATCAGACCAGAGAATCTTATTTCTCATAGTCTGGGAGTCCTTCATGTGTTTTTTGGCAAACTCTATGCAGGCTTTCTTGTGTCTTGCACTGAGGAGAGGCTTCCGTCGGGCCACTCTGCCATAAAGCCCAGACTGGTGGAGGGCTGCAGTGATAGTTGACTTTGTGGAACTTTCTCCCATCTCCCTACTGCATCTCTGGAGCTCAGCCACAGTGATCTTTGGGTTCTTCTTTACCTCTCTCACCAAGGCTCGTCTCCCACGATTGCTCAGTTTGGCTGGACGGCCAGGTCTAGGAAGAGTTCTGGTCGTCCCAAACTTTTTCCATTTGAGGATTATGGAGGCCACTGTGCTCTTAGGAACCTTGAGTGCTGCAGAAATTCTTTTGTAACCTTGGCCAGATCTGTGCCTTGCCACAATTCTGTCTCTGAGCTCCTTGGGCAGTTCCTTCGACCTCATTATTCTCATTTGCTCTGACATGCACTGTGAGCTGTAAGGTCTTATATAGACAGGTGTGTGCCTTTCCTAATCAAGTCCAATCAGTTTAATTAAACACAGCTGGACTCCAATGAAGGAGCAGAACCATCTCAAGGAGGATCAGAAGAAATGGACAGCATGTGAGTTAAATATGAGTGTCACTGCAAAGGGTCTGAATACTTATGACCATGTGATAGTTCAGTTTTTCTTGTTTAATAAATTTGCAAAAAATTCTACATTTCTGTTTTTTTCTGTCAAGATGGGGTGCTGAGTGTACATTAATGAGAAATAAAATGAACTTTTTTGATTTTGGCAAATGGCTGCAATGACACAAAGAGTGAAAAATTTAAAGGGGTCTGAATACTTTCCGTACCCACTGTATGTGTTTAAAAGTATATTAGAAAAAATAGCACATTGGTTGTAATACTCATACAGAAATGTACAATTCTGCAAAGTAACTATATCATGGCAACAACTGTTGGAAACTGTAGAAATATAATGTTACAATTTTTATGCTGAAAGAAAAGGAAAGCAAGAATGTGTGACTGTATATATGCGCTGGTTGACATCACGTATTGAATGAGATTCAAGTTTTTTTTGCCACAGAAACTGCATCACCGTCTTGGCAGAAAATGGCAGAACTGGTCTTTGTAATACAGTGGATATGAAATAAATGAAGTGACAGACTTTTTCATCATTACAAATGAGTAAGACTTTGCTCACTCATGGTCCAAAATCATTGTTCCAAAAAGTGATTTGGAGGAAGGGTAAAGACACAGAACTTGACTTACTAAGGCTGCCCATTCTAAACAGGTATTGCTTTGATAGTGATAGAATAGGAATTAGACTCCAGTTGGCTACTACAGCAGTTTACTAGTACACACATGTGCTATTGCACACTTAGAATCCTGCAGAATTTCCCTACTTTTTGCTAAAATACAGCGATGCTGAGACATTTCAACACCTCATAAAACATACACGTTCAACATTCACACAAACACTTTTACAGAAATAGCATAACTCCCTGAGCCTGAAGGGTGGCTGACAGAGCTGTAAGGGTCAGTGCTGTGTGAGCCAGCAGCAGAGGCAGATGCAGCACTCAGTAGCCTGGGGGCATCGCTGGGTATTCAAGCTTCACTGGGTCTCCTCATCAGTGCCCTCTTGATGCCTTAGCACCATGACCAAAGGCACACACACATGCACACTTCCAGAGACAGTCAGGCCAGTCAGGCCTTTCAAGCCTTTTTGAGGAGGAGGAGAACTGGGAAAGAAGTAGAGCAGCCTCAATGAGCACGAGTTAGACTGAGACAACTGAAGAAGATGTAGGTTATGATGGATTGTGTCTCTTCTACTAATTCTGTTTCTATGGAGGTGTCTCAGTTAACTCTTTCTGTGCATATTCTCAGGAAAAGAGACAGACATGACACAGCTCAAACACATTCTGCACAATATTTTAGATGAAAGAGAAACAGTATTTTGAGTGAATTGCTAAAATTGCACCTGTGTCGATCCACTTTGATTTGTCATTTCAACACTAGCAAAGCAGATTTATTATAAAGACATCATGCAATGCCTGTTCCATTTATATTTATAAATGACATGTACATAAAATAGAATTTATCCTTTGTGCATCCTGGAAAGACACTAACCTATATACACACACACTGTTATTTCCTATAACTTCTGTAAACTGCTTAATGTCTCTTTCACATGCTCAATCTATCCCCCTGTCCCGCTGTCCTTTACCTCTTCCACAGACACAAGCACACACATGCACAGAACTCATTTTGTTACTGACATGCCAAGTCATGCAGAAAACACGAGGGAAGGTTTTTTTAATCCCAGGACAAAAAAAACAGCGAAATGCAATAACCCAGGACAAAAGTGCTGACATCTGAAGATGAGCCTGGCATTCAGACAAACTGCTCAGATGCAGCTGAAATGAACACAACCGACAAACTGAGAGAAAGCAAGGACCCCTTACACAGACAGATAGATAGGCACTTCTAGATTTCCTCTCCAATAAGATCATCTCTTCTCTCTAGTCTCTGGATTTCTGATCCTATTTTTCTCCCTTTTCTTCACTCTTCACTCTTCACTCCCACTTTTAACCCCCGTTTTATCCCAATACTTCACCCATCTGTATTTTCCTTTCATCCTCTCCTCCCATGAAACCACCAAGACCCCAAGGCTGCAGCTTATTTCTCCATCCTCATCCCCATCTCCAACACTGTCCTACTATGCCTCTTGTCTTCCATACTCTCATATCTTTTCTTTTCACATCTCCTCTATTTGGCCTTTTTTCTCCTTATCTATGTTTCATCTCCTCTCCTCATTCTGAACCTTGTTTTTATGCTCCCTAAATCTGCTTCTTGATTAGCAAGATCGACCAACGTAAGCCTGCCAGAAGGCTGAATCAGATGCTTGTTACAACATTCCCACCCTTGCATTTCAAACACTATTTAACCACAGGGAGAAAGAGAGATGCTGGTCAGTGGCACATGAGGTCAGTCTTAGAGGATGAGGAAACAGCACCAGTAACAAAATGTGCTAGATTTTCTCTTCTTCTGGCAAATTATTTTATATACAGCTCCCTTGGACTCTTACGTAATCGTGACTTTGTGCAAGCAATGAAGGCTGCCTCCTCATAGACAGCAAGAGCAGTTTAGTGCAGAGCCATAGGGACTAAAATAGTCAGTCATCTGTTCATTATCGCTATCCTCTTTTTAAGTGCTCACCCTGTACCTAGAAACATTAAACAGAAGAGGACCTTCGAGTGGGTCTGTGCATATGCATGTGCGTGTGTGTGTGCAAGACAAGAGAGAGAGAGGTGGAATATGAAGGGAATGAAGTTGCGGGATTGTGATAACTTCAAAGGTTATTATTATTATTACTGCAGGCTGAAGCCATGCTCTGGCATCCCTCAAGCTTTGATCATTATGTAAAGCTGTTGTGCTCAGTGCTGGCACTGACTTCATTACAGAATGAGTAACCAGGGAGTGTGCAAGCAAGTGTACACAGCCCATCACATTGACTCGGCTTCTAAGTTTCTTCCAATTTAAAATAACACACATCCCTTTATCTCTAAAGAACAATTAAAGAGAACCTTTAATCGCACCTTGATGAGTGATTACAGAGAATAAGAAAAAACCTGCAATAAAAATTGAGGGCATGAACTTTAAAAGATGCTGAGTTTACCAATAAAGCAGGCCACTATCCACATGTTCTATGGAAACTGTAGGACCCACTGTTGAAGTTTGACCCATAAATGTCAGAATGTTTTGGTATGGTGTTGCATCATTTTTCCTTTTTCTTTTAAAATCAGTGCCCCACTGAATACTGGAGTCTCCTTTTAACTAGTGATTGGCTGCGATGGGCTTTAATTTGAATAACTAGGTATGTTTAGTGTGGCAACTAATGACTATTTTCACCAGCAGTTGATTTGTACATAAAACGCCACATATCTCTGCCAGCCAGAGCTGACTGATAAAAAGCCATAAAGGCCAAAAACCAACTTCTGCCTTAATTGATTCAATAGTGAATAAATGCCAAATGTTGAAAAACAGACCCCAAATATAATTATCTAGCCTATAATCATTCAGATGTTTGTCTATAAAGTACACAAAAGAAAAATACTGATCACAGTTTCCAAAAGGTCATGATGATGTTCTCAAATGTTTTGTTTTGTAGAGTCACCCCCAAAGTTATTCAGTTATGATCACATATGTCAAAGGAAAGCAGCACACCCTCACACTGGAGAAGCAGAAACTTACAGATGTTTGGTGACATGCTTGAATAACACTTAAGCAATCTATCATCAGAAAGGTTACTGATTACATCTCTTTTGTTTGGTCCATTAACTGACTAATTGTTTATCTCATGTCATAGTTGTTTGTAGTCGGCCTCCTTCAATTATTTAATGTGAAATAACTGCATCTGCCATATCTCCTAGTATTGACAGGCTAACATAAGTAAAAGCTCTCGGCCTATGTCCCATGTACTAGGACAAAATATAGCTCCCCTGAACTTTTGTGCTACGTGTTATTATTACCTCTATTAAAATAAGCCTTGTTGTTAGGAGCTATTATGAGCTTAAGAGGGGAACCCCAGCTCAGAAGACCTAGCCACCACTTTTAATTTTCGTCTACACATTCTAATCCAAAAGCCACACTGAACTTGAAAACAAGCCATCTGTTCCTGCCCTTACCTGGCCTACATTAGCTTGAGCACTTACAAACTCTAGCTGGCTGCAAGAAAAAACACAGGCAGTGCAGATAAATGGCTTGCACTGTCATTATCACTGTCGTACAGTAGAGAGAAAACAAATAAAATGGATGCTATCATAGCAAAAATCAAGAAATAGTTAATATGCGAGCTAAAGGTCTATTACAGCTATAATTACACTCAGCACTGAGCAGCATACACTGTGAGCCCAGGCATTACAGTGATTTTCCCCTCGACCACCGATCATCGCCAACAAATCCTTCTCATTTAAGACACAATGACAGCATTTAAGAAACCCAGGCACGGGCAGGCCTTCAGAATCTATTTGCAACATGCATTAGGTGTGATGCCCACCCAGTTCAATACCAAGGACAGCGGTCGACGCACGGGCTGCCTGACAGCCATGACAACACATGCACTACAAAATGACAGATTTATTTCTGCACGGATGCATCGTGAGCAGCGACACAAGCCTGCCCTGAATGACACTGCTGTTTCAGCGTGAGGCATCAAACCCACGGACAGATAGATGCACAAACTAAACCCTTACAGAAGCATTTCGCCTTTCCAGAGCGGCTTTTTGCTCCCTGCAGAAGAAGCTTACACATTTTTTTATTTTACTAAGATCGCAGAGTTAGAGCATGTTATTCGAATAAAATGCTCCGCACCTACCTGCTTGTGTTGGTGTCCAAGAACTCACATGTCCCGTCGTTTATTTTGGTCTGGATATTATTATTATTATTATGGTAGGCACCGTTACGTGTCTGCCAGCGCCATGTTATTAGCACTGAGTGGAGGACTGTGCGGTCCTGTGCGCTACATCCGGGCTGCCGAGCACAGCGAATGAGCACCGGCTGTGGCTGCGGAGAGGGCGGAGAAGGCTCTGGATATGTGGAGCACCTGTGCAGCAGAGGAGGGACAGCTTTCAGTCACGCCGATGTAGAACTGTACTAGCTAACGTTACTTCCATTAGATCCACACTTTTACCTTGGGAACTCCCAACTGAGAGTTTTAGTATTCCTTTTTCTGGGGATGGCAGTGGGAAACAGGGCAGGAGATATGTCTGCTTTTAGAGATTTTGTACAAATTTTCGGGAAATAGAAATAAACTGAAAAAACTGGTCTGTTTAATAAACATTGCTTTATCTCAACCTGAGTAGCAGATAAGTTAGCTAACGTTAGTTATGCTAACGGCAGAGTTAACGCCAAGCTAAAAGTAACGTTAGTTAATAAATGGTTGAAATAGCTAAAAGTAATACGTAGCTATACATGTAACGTTTGTTAGAATACGTTAACTTACATAGCTGAAGTAAGACATGGATAGTTAACAATAGATAGTTATGAACAGTAATGATAGCTAAAAACAACTGAGTGAAATGTATGTTAAGTTAACGTTATACTTAGTTAGCTAACTAAGTAGCAAAACATCGGTAAAAAGCATTAGCCTAACTGAAGAAGATTTACCGTTAGGCTAAGTTAGCTAGCATTAACAGCTAAATGTAGTTAGCTAGACGTCTGTTAGCTAAAACAGCGAAAAAGCAGTGGATAAATATCTTAAATAGACAGCCAGCAACTGAAGGTAATAATGCTAATTGTTGAAAAGAGCAATGTCAAATGTATAATTAACGTTAGCTAAATATAAAATGTTAGATAAATATTTTGCTTAACATTAAAGAAGTAAATATGGACAAACAGTTCAAATGTTTAGCTAAAACGGATACATTGTCAAAACAAAGTAATGAACAGTGGTCAACAAATGGCAGAGATAACTAAAAGTAATGGATAAAAAGTTACAATACCTGTAGTTTACAAAAGTGGAGGTATTTCTGCTGCTACAGCCTAATACCTAACGTTAACTAAATTCTGTTGCTGCATAAGAAACCGAGCCTGGCATCCTTTAAAGTGTATTACTGGATTAAGTTTTCATTTTTCTGCTTCTAAAGAGTATGTTGGGCATAACTATATATCTGTAAGTGTTTCTAAAGTGAAGACAGACGAAGGCTATCGCCCCAGAGCATTGTGGATACACACAGTGTGACAGCCTCTGCCAGTTCTGACAGAGTCACAGCTCTCTCATTGATCTCCCATCTGTTTCTGACGTGCAGTTTGTAGCACAGGGATCTTCCCCAGACTTCAATAAGTGAATGTGCAAGGGTGCGAGTCTGTTTCTCTCGCTGTGGCAGGAAAGTCTGTATGTCTGACTGTCTGGTTAACTGAGAGGGAGAAAAGGAGAGTGGGCAGAGAGCATCCATTATTATGCCAAGGTCTAGCTCTTTGTGTTGCATTTAAACACTGGAATCAATGGGGGAGCTGCTACCACATGTCCTTCCCTTCCACCATCTTCCCTGAGGCTCATCAGCCCAATAAGCCTCACCAGTCGACTTCCTTGCAAGGAAATATCTTCTGTTCTCTCTTTTAGCATCTGATCTTACAGCTGACCCAGAGTTACTGTGACTGCCACATTGGTGCAGCCACCATAGATGAATTTATGCAAAAACATAACACTGGAGAAATTTATATTCACATCCTTATTCATTATTAGAGCTTTCCCTGTCCAAATAATTTGTCCGCTTGGCATGATACTGTCCTCGGCTGCTCAGTCTCCCTACCACCCATAAATTCCCTTGGGAAACATGAGCCCCGACTGTAAGCAGTGGGAACACCCCTTCAGCTCAGGACTATTCCAGGCTGAGCCACACTTAATATGGGTTTTATGGACAGCCACATCTAGCCCTCTTGTAGGGATAGATGCCATGTAGGTTGGGAATGTGGGGCAGCCCTGTGATGTATGATCCACATCAGTAAGAGATAGGATCCAGAGGTCAGGATGGAAGAAGGAAGTCTTTATCAGATCATTATGCTGCTTTTTTTCAGCTGTTTATTATGTCTGTGATGGAGCCAGTGAACTACATTTATGCATAGATCAATAACTAGTACAAACCCTTTGCCTTTCACAGAGAAGGAAAACTTAGGCCTACAACCCCATGTCTACACCCACCAACCCCTCCATGAGAATTTGACATCCCCATCTAGTGGTGGATTGTGGGGACACACAGGTTACTACAGGGCATCCAAATGTAGGTTGTGATAGTGACTGCTGGTTATGTCTGAAAGAGAAGGCCAGTCATCTCTGAGTGAATAATGTAATCCTTTGTGATATTAAATTGTTGTCATAGTGGCCCAGATATACACAGAAATACACAAATTACCACACTCATGCAAGAACATGCTGCTGTCCCCATGGCAACTGTAGCAATATCACTTTCTATGAAACTATCTCCTTCACTTTTACTCCTTCTTACGTCCTCTTTATGATTTTATCACTCTTTTTCAGTTCTTTGAAGGCACAATGTATCTTTATCTCTTGGTAAGAGGCACCACACAGCCACAGGTTATTTAAGACATGTAAACACTTCAGGATTTTCACCTATTGCAGTGTTGGGCATCCCAGTTATCATGCCTTTAATGGAGTAAAAGAGGTGACAAGAAGGTGAAATGGGGAGAAAGGGAAGTAACGAGCTTGGAGCTTACAAGTGTTGGAACAAGGCCTAGAGACTATCAGAGGCTAATACCATCACTGTTGCTTTGGAAAACCCTGCTCCTGCCAGAATGCTCTCTTCTGCCTAACAGCAGCATGCCTCATGGTTACCTCTTTTCCCCTCTACTCCCCCATTGGTTGAAACCACAAAAGAAGATCTCCAACAAGTGACATCATTACACTCTTTTTCATCAGACAACATATGTCATTACCACATGGTAAACATTCACTCAAATTTGAAACACCAAAATTCAAATTGAGCTGTGTGCTAAACATCAATATTTGTATTGCAAGTTTTTATCTCATTATTTAATAGGAACAGATTGGTTTGAGTGTGTAGAAGGGTTGAGAAAACAAGTGTTGCCAGTTGCAGCTCTTGACAGGCTGACAGGCCAACCAGGAGACTAACCATGAACCAAATGTTCTGGATTGTTTCTTGGCAAGACATCTCTTCTGACAATATGCAGCCCAAGCAAAACAATTCCCCATGATCCTCACAGGAAGCTTCATTTTGTGGTTGTCAAAAACCTGGTCACTGTGCTGCAGGATATGACAATGTGGGCAGATTTTCTCCTCTACACTCCACATGAATGACTTATTCCGTAAATACAGTAACTTGATTAAGGGATTAAGTGGCAAAGTGCAAGTATGTCTGCCTGTGCAGCAGCCATTACATCCAAGACACATGCCCTTCAACAGTGTGACCTTCTGATAGAAGGTCAGAATACCCTTTTTTAAGAACCACATCCAAGGTTGTTGGCTAATGTGATATTTTGTGAGCTGAAACAGATATTCCTCCAGTGTTAGTATTTAGTATTTGGTCTATGAGGTTTGGTGAGGGCTACCTTGATATCTTTTAAGGTTTAATAAACCATTTTTAGCTACTGGGCAGGAGCGAAAAAAAAAGATGTAGTCACTAGTGACATATTGTCACTTTATAGCACTGATACGAAAAACATGTTACCCGTCAGTTTTACACATTACACATTCAGAAGTCAAAGCATGTCATTAGCACAGGATGAGCTGAAATATGCCAAAATATTACACAGATCTGAGGAGGCCTGCTGAGTAATTTGACAATTCTCCATGGATTCATCATATGATTACTGCTGTTACATTTTCTACACATTTTCTATACTTTATGCTGCTACACAACAGCTCCTGTTTTACACAGGCAAATGCCGAACATTTATCTGTTTGTTGTTTATTTCTGGAAACAATTAAAAATTTATATTAAAAAAAGAAACAACTGAATAAGTACACAATTTGCCTTGTAACCACTTGTAGGACACGATTAGACATGGGGATCTAATCGTCCCAGATGCTCAAATCATCAGATTTCAGTGCTACCACATAAACACAAGCAGAAAGCCAGAGCCTTCAACTACCCACATTGTTCAGTGCGGCCTAATGTGTGGCATTGAGCTGCAGCTGGGCTCCTGAGCTCAGGCTACAGAGTGCTCTCATCATGCACTGTCAGGAGTTGAATTCTTCGAGGATTAAGTCTTAGCATTCTAAGAGGCATTGCAATTTCTGACATTTTTCAACTCAGTGCAAGAATAATCTAATAACAGTGTAAGGACAACCAGTCCAGTTGTGTGAATAAACATTTTTAAATGTTATTTGTTATGAAGTTGTTGCCCTGGATATCCAGTCGCAATTATATGGAGATTTATTTGGCTAAATTTGACCCTTGCAGTCTTTTAGATTTTAATTTTTCATCCATAAACATTCATCAATTATTCAGAGAAAAATAGGAAAGCAGACCTTGACCACTGTAGAACCAAACTCATCTGAGTGAAATAACCTGAGGGATCAAGTTCTGATCTTTTCAGAGTTATTTGTATACAGAGAAAACAGCAGTGAGTCCTGACATCTTTGCCCCTGAGCTTAGTTGTGTTATTTTGTGTGACCCAGACAGATATGGCATGAGTGTTGCACAGTCCCATGACTGCTCAACAATGAAGTGAACCACACCAACAAAAAAAAACAGGTCATTGTGCTGTCTCTAGACCAACCTAAGGTAAAGAAAGGAAATATCTAGTGTACATTATCAGATGTATTACACATTACATTTTGCTTGTTTTGCTGACAATTTTGGATTCAAACTGTTTACTTCAGTTTATGAAAGACCATCATAGCTTTCTTTGATGAACTATGAGAGATTTAACCACTTGGAGGAAAAAGAAGATGCTGTGAAAAAAATGAACATCCTCCTCGTGTAGCATAAAATAAATTGTAGCATCATATAACCCATGATATTTTATTTGCATATATTTGGACATAAGGGGAGTGGCATTTTTCTGACAATACAGCGATGAAGTGAGGAGTGGCCAAGTGTCGAGAGGGGTTGGTGGCTATAAAAGAGTGTCGCTATGTGCTCAGCTACGGGCCGACAGATTCACCTAAACTGTATCACTCCCTGCATCAGCCTGTACGCACCTGAGGACCGACAACAAGAACAGGTAAGTTCTAGGCTTAATTTTACAGCATGTGTGGCAGCACATTAAAAGTTTCGTTTGCATTTCTATGGATCATCAAAAAGGTTCTTCACATCCATTACTATCAGTTTTCATGGAAAAGAATGCATTCCCTGTATTGTGAATATAGAGCACTAAACAAATGATTCCATGACATTTTAATTAAATATGAGTATATAATTCATCTTCATACAGTATATGTAATTATTGCTGACCAGTTTGATTGCTGTTGAGTGACTGGAGATAGTGGTGATGATGATATGTATAACATTATCAAAACAACTCAACTGAAAGTCACAAAGAAGAACTATATATATTTATAACATGTCACATCATCTTGTTTCTTATGAAAAGTAGTTCTTTAAATAATGTAGTCACAGCAATTGAATCTGCAGTCACAGGAACAACTACATATTAATGGTATAACCTGGACACTAAGGGATGATTGTTATCGCACATTCCTCTCTAACTGCACTTAAGCCACAGATATAACCCCAAAGCAATGTGCTATTAAACTACTGCATGCCACAGGACGTCTTCTGTGTTCATTATTAAATTCATACATTCCACTGCATTCAATAAGATTTAGTTAAGAAGGTATATCTGTTGTTTATAGAGGCACACAATCATCCATTGCTGACACTTTGACATTTTGAAAAGCTGTAGAGTCCTCTGGTGGTCACCTGGAGAACTATTCCTTCTTTCTGCAGCTCATTACAGCCCAATGCCTGCAGTGCATGTTTTACATATTGTACAAAGAAAGAAGGAGAAAATTAATTTTGTACACAAAGTAACTTTCTCAGGTTTCGTTTGGTTGTTATGTCCTATACCATGTCAATCTCTTTTTTTGTGATTACAGACTGAGATCTATTCTGTTTTTCATTATTTGTCTCTGTAAAATCCTTTGAGATTTCCTTATGATATGAAAAGCTATAAAAGACATAAAGGTGAACTTGATCTTGTTCTGACAGGTAGCATGGATGTAAGTACCTTTTCTAATTCTTCTCAGATCTCCACACTGGTAAGAAATGCATAGATCACTGCCACTACTTTTCTCCACAATTATCAATTTAAAAAATAATGCTTAAATCTTTGCTTATGGCCCTGCAAGTTGGTTTCTTCCATTCTGTCCACCCTCTCTCTTCCCCAAATGTCCACCCTGGCTCCTGACCCATCTGTCACTCCATCTTCTCCTTCTCCTCCTCCCTCTCAGCATTCTGATGCTCTGTGTGGCAGCTGCCCGTCTTCTGGTTCTGCCCCACAGACTAACAGCCTTTGGCCCAGCCTGCCACCCTCTGGAACAGGGTTCCCTGCATGGCCAGGACAACCCACCCAACCTGCGCCATGCTGGACTGGCCAGCAAAACACACCTTGCTGGCCTGGGACGCAAACAGCTCCAGGCTCTGTGCCTGCACCAATTTCAGTTCCAGCCCCGACTCAAACCATAACACCAGCCCCTGCTCCAGCTACAACCACAGTCTCCATTCCAGCTCCAGCACCAATACAGCCCTGCCAGCCTTGCTGGCCAGGTACCCAGTACCAGCCTCCCCAGCCTCCAGCCCCAGTTCAAGCTCAAGTCCCTGCTCAGGTTCCAACTCAAGTTACAGTCCCAGCACCTGCTCCTGCTACCAGCATCCATCCAAATGTACCAGGATGGTCTGCCCACCCTGGCTGGCCTTACAACCCAGGACAGTCAGGATGGCCTGGACAGAATCCATCCATCATGCCTCCACACTGGCTTCCACCCACATCTGGACCATTAGTGAGTCAAATGCAAGAAGTTAGATTTATATGCATCTTTTAGTGTTGTTTGTTGGTTCAGGTTGTTTTACTGGTCTTCGCTCTCTCTTTTGTTGTTTAGAGTGTGCCATACAACCTAAACCTGGCCCGTGGGGTCTATGACAAGATGATGATGACCATCTTGGGCCTTGTTAAACCTAACGCAAAAATGTGAGCTTATTTATATGCAAAGAACTTACAATGTCTTTCTGAACCATTCAGTTATCAATATAATCGATTTTCTCTGAAGTTCATATTATTTGTTTTTTGTTGAATGCACAGGTTCACAGTAAACTTTCTGAGAGGCAATGATATTGCTTTTCACATCAACCCTCGCTTCAATGACGGAGGCAAACAGGTAGTGGTCCGTAACCACAAACTGGGTGAACGCTGGGGCCTGGAAGAGAGGGACCTGAAGGGGCCCTTTCCCTTCGCTCTTGGGAGCCCTTTTGAGGTAAGTGCCAGTAAGAGGAATGAGACTGGGGAATAAAAATCCTTGCATAACAAGCCAGTATTGATTAACAACTACAGTATTACTCAGTAGGCATTTGTTTACCTGAAGCAAGTGTCTGCTGGTGCTGTCAGTTCACAATTGATTTAACAGTGAGTTTATTAACGCATGAATAAATTAGATAAACAGATGCTACTAATTCTCTTAACCATTGTCTTATTTGTTTTGTGGTTAATTTTGCCAAGATACGTCACTGTGTAAAGATAAACATGGTGCCTTTAACTCTAGGCCACTTTCTCATGGTTAACGTCAGGAAAAGATGGAAAGGGTTGGAAAGTCATTTGTGCAACGGGTCCTAGATAAGGGAACTGCTGTACTGAAGGGAGGCTCCTGGAGGTCAGTAGGGTTCTCGTGCTGCTTAGTAACATCCGTAACAATTACAGTTTACAGGCATCGCCAAGACGTGACTAGTTTAAAGAGCTAATTCTGTCAATGTGTTCATGTTGACTGACAACAATAACAACTATGTTCATAGACAGTAAGAGCATTATTAATTAATCTGGCATCAAAATAATGTAAAATACAACAAAGAATTACATCATCCCACGTAATCTGGCAGATCACTTTCTGCATTAATCACTGCATTCATTTGCAGTTAATATTTGAATTTTGGGATCTTTAATGACAAACCCTGTAATTGTATATTTTTATCCATTTTTGGAATCACAAAAAAACAGTTACAAAAAATGAATAACGTTGATGTTGATGTTTTGTTTTTGTTCTAATTGGACACTGCGTGGTGTATAGCTGGCAGTCGTGATAGACGTACCACATTGTTAGTGTTGTCTTCTGCTCCAGATGAAGATCCTGTGCACTCGTGAGGCGTTCAGGGTGGCAGTGAACAACATCCCGCTGTTTGAGTTCCGACACCGTGTCAGAGAGCTCAACCAGATTGACAGAATCAACATCCTGCATGATGTCGTCCTCACCTACGTGAATGTGGAGACACTTCCATAGAAAAAACATTGTTACTCATACATTAATCAAGGGCACACACATGTATCCATGTGCAGTAAACGTGTTGAGCATAGGTACTATTAATGACATGAGCTGAGCTCATTCTGTGATGTGGCACAGTAAGTTGCTACTAAGCTATGTAACCATTTAATATACACAAAGCTTGTTGCTGTGTTTTTCACTATACAGATACGACTGATATTTATTGTGTACAATCATTACCACATTATTAAAATACTACTAATTATAATAATCATTTGATAAAATTGTCAGTGAAACTTAATAATCACATGCAATGTTTTCAATGTTTAGTTTATTAAGAGAGCTTGAAGAACAGTGCAAGAGTTTGTATCAGAAAAAAGCTCTTTCAAAGAAATATAAAATTCTAATATATTATTAAAACTATCACTATCAAAACTGTACACAAATGTACAGAAGAAACACAAACTAACAAAAATGAATCATGGGCTACTATACATTCAACAGTAATAATTGCACCAGTGTTTTGTTTGCAATGAGAGAGACACTATTGGCACAAAAGTCTCAGTGGCTAACATCTCTGACACTGACCTCTAATCTTATACCACTATTTACATCGCTTAACCTCTTAACTCAACAACTCTTTCAACCATAAAGACCTCAGGATGCTAATGTTAATGGTGTGCATTTGGAGATACCAGTGTTCAGATGTTTAGAGCACTAAATCACTATGACACTGTTTGCTAGTGGGACATTTTAATCATTACCAAATCATGTCCACCTATAACAATGGAGGAATTTTGCAAACCAAATGTAGTGTTTCACCAGTTACATTTCTTCAGTAGTTTTCAGTAGTTTTATCTGTGACTTTATCATTGCTCTCTCTCTAATGTATCCCATCCTAACATTTTTTTGATTCTTCTTGTGAAGTTTGATTTTAAAAAATGGAAGACAGAAAAAAAGACTTGAAAAATAAGGCAACACTACTTTTTTTTTTCAGTGCATAATACTCGGCATCCATTTTTGTAGGATCTCAGCATACAATCAAATCTCATCTGCTTTCAGTCTTTATAAATAAAGGTGCATGAGTGTGTGTCTGGTTCCTTCTTGCATATGTGCATAGCAGATATCAGAGCAGCTCCTCAGCTCTTGGTATCTAGTCTCCTCTCCACAGACTTCAGCAGCAGTTCAGCGTACTGCTCCAGCAGAGCCAGGGCCCTCTCTCCCTCACCTTTGACCCCCTGGTCCACTTGGAGCCCTTCACACTGTGACGTGGGCTGAGGCAGTGTGTCCAGCTCAGTCTTAACCATGGACAGGGCCTCACAAAGGACTCTCCTCATGTGCTGCTGATCGTCTCTGGGCTGTTGGTCACTTTTCATCACCTGGTTTGAATGGACACATAAAAACGGTGTATAACCCAGTCAGCCAGGCAGCGAGTGATTATAAAACAATGAGATATTGAGCTTGAAACAATTTGTTGATTCACTGATTTGAAAATCAGTAGAAACAAATCAAAAAGAATATTCTAATTGAGAGTTTTTTGATATTTTTCAACCAAAACATGCCAGACAATTTTTCTGATTGCAGCTTCTCGACTATAACGACTTTCCATTCTTCTCTGTAATGGGGACACACTGACTGACCGTCGTGTAAAGCATGATGGTTTTCCTCAGAACGCTGTGGAGCTCGGTAACGGTCTGCCTACAAGTTTCCAAGGTGACAGAGTGATCTGCAGAGAGACAGGAGGACTCTTTCAAGTACAGCACAGCATGTGGCAAATCAGCTGCACAAAGATGTATGTACAATACAGTACATGCACGCAGACATGCTGTGTCGAGCTAAGTAGGTGAACAATAAATATTGAGCAAAAGGTTGAAGAGCATTAAAAGAAAAATGGGAGGAAAGTTAGTAGCAGAAAAGAAACCATGGAAAGAACACACGAGGAGGCTGCTTTACAAAGCAGGAGCCGGATGAGCTGTGGAAGCTGAGAAAAATGATTTCACAGTTCATGTCCTAAAGCAAAACACAGTTGTAGGTACAAATGTGGACTGGATACTGCTTAATGGAGTTCATGGTTAATGTGTTTTCAAAGTGAAATGAAATCTGTTGTCTTTGTGAGGTGGTTATCATCCACAAAACAGCACGCACAGAAGCGTGAAGAACAGGATGAGGAAACTATTTTAAGATTCACCACAGCATTTTAACTCCATTAGATACCAGGGTGTATTAAGTGAGCAATGTGAGGAAAACAGCCCGCAGTCCCACTTCAGTTCCGTGGCATAAAGTTAAATTACTGTTTTATTATCATAGCAGAGCATTAATGCATTCATCACATTCTTCGACAGTCTCTTTATTATATGTAGGGACCAAAGAGACAAACAGAACAACTACGACTCCCAGCCATCCTCAGGTTCTTTTAGTAACAGATCTCAAGTGTTCCTTCATCTGTGGACTCACCTGTGTACTCAGAGCACTGACAGCAGGAGATCACTGGGACAGACGGAGGGACATGACACAGACAAGCAGACTGACAGACAGGACGGAGGCCAGAAAAAAAGAAGCAGCGTGGATGAAGAGGCATAGTAGTAGCAAGACACGGGTTAATAAAAGAGCTGTGGGAGCCCACACCTGACTGGGGGTCAGCTCTTGCTGTGGGGGCCTGTTCAGGCACCAGAGGGCACTCTTTAGCTACAGCCACCTGTACTGTCTCATTGGCACTGGGGAGAAATGTGAAAAATGTGTCAGTTACTGTGTTGGACTGATTCTGGTGTAACAAATCAGCAGAATGGAAACAACATAATCTATAAAATCTGCTTAATTCTGCAACGCTTCCATGTATAAAGCTGTTAAATCATGTAGGTGACACTAATGCTTCCTGTTCTTAGATCTGCTATTTGCACCATGATTATGGCTTATAGCTGCATGGGAAAACATTGTAAAAATAGTCATATGTTTCTAAGTTATGTAAAACCGTACCTTTCAGAAAGTGAGCGTCTTTTCTGCATAACTGGTAGTGACCCTGGCACAGATGGATCCAAACTTTGAGACAGATGTCTGCCCAGTGCTGAAGACAACAAAAACAGATGTAATGTAATGAAACACCTGGGAATAAGGAATGTGTATACACACCATGTCTATAGTATATGGCTCTAACCTTGTTTTTTTCCTGCAGTATCACCTGCAGTGTCTATTGTAGGTGTTGAAGCCTTTGCTGGGCCTCCAGACCAGCTCGGCTTCACCTCCAAGCACAGGCTGCGACGAGGGCTCAGAGGCTGCTTGGGAAGTGGGATGCGAGACGGGGGGAAGTTGTGGGTGAAAGGAGTGGGTGAAGCCGTAGCAGTAGGATGAGGAGGACTGGAATTGTTTGATCGAAGACGTGATAAGAGGGGTGATGTTGATGAGTCAAAAGAGGGGAAAGCAGTGACTGGAGATGAGATGTGCAGGGTAGACTTGTTCTCCAGCTCCCCAGATGAAATCCTGTTTCTGGGGAAAGATGGGGAGCAAGGAGGAGTACCCATGTGGATTCCTTCTTCCTGAGAGGAGGAGCGGCTGCTTTTGGCTGTGGAGCTCACTGTGGGGTTCATGTAGGAGTGTTGGGGCTTGAGTTTGGGGGTGTCCCATGGCAGAGGGGACCGGGGTGACTGTGGGGACCCAGATGAAGGTGAGGAAAACTGGAAGGAAGGCCTGAGAGTGTCACGATCCAAGAAAAGCTGCTGAGGTCTCTTGCACAACTCCCTTTGGTCAACAGAGGGCACAGGGGAGTGAAAAGCTGGAGAGAGGACGAAGCGGTAGAGATTATTGTGATGCTACTTGAGAAACTCAATAAATAACGTAAAGTAGCTACTAACACTCAGATAACACATGGCATAACCTGACAAGTTTTTATATGTTTGAATGAAAATGGGGACTGAGTGATGCTTGAATACATCTTTGAGGCAGGATAACTGTCTCAGTGTACACCCAATTATTGTAGTTCATTTAAAAAATCTGACCCCGTTATTACAGAAATGGCAGGAAATATAAAGTAATAAATGAAATAAATGATGGTGAAACGTACAGTCTGAAGTCAGGTTCTGCACAGAGTGTGACTTCTGTAAAGATGTTCCTCTGTCCTGAAGCAGTGAAGCTTTGGATGGAGGGTTGGACAACCTCCACCGGTGGGACCATGAAGTCTTCTTCTGGCGTCTAAAGGTAGGAGTACAGTCTGTCTCTTTAGTGTCATCCCTGTGGAGATGCAGCACAGCAGCTTTAACATCAGATTCAAATATTTAGTCTTAAAAATGGCAACAACAAGCCACAGTGAATATTGGTTAGGTTCATTAATGCCTTCATTTTCTTTTGTGATTCACTTTAGCCATTTAGTCTCATTTATTTACATTTGTTACTTTAGTTCAATCCCTGCTTTTGTTTACCTCTATCCATTATTAACCTGTGCTATTTTAGAAAATGCACTAGTTGTAAAATGTCGTGGCTTTGAGGGACCTTAAAAACCTGCTATTTGTCAGCTACAGCCCTGTGGATTTATCAATGTTTCATAATCATTTATTTATGCAAAAAGAGTACCCTTTGTGCTTTTTGAACTTTTGCATTTATGATTCATTAATCTGACTCTGCCAAAGTAGTGTGTGTCTAAAAATAAAGCCCTTGCAGCTCCTAGTTTGCGTTTTCTTCTTACTTTAGCTCCTTAATCCTTTCCAGGGACACAAGGGTCTTGTCTTCTGTGTTTCTGCTCTGGCTATCTTCTATTAAGGGCCGTACTTTTGACACTGGGGGCTTAGCGGAGTGGGTGCCTTGTTCCTTTCCAAAAAGAGTCACGCCACTGCACAGATAAGACATTACAGAGGAGCACATAGATAAAGCACACGTGCCATTCCCCTAAACTAAATCACAGGAACATTTAGACATTTGTAAGATACGTTTATTCACATTTTTGGAAGACTTAAATGAGAAAGTGGACACCACTCTTATATTTGTACTGTAAACATAAAGCTAAATCTAGCAGATGTGCTACTATGGTAATTCTTCACAACAAAGATGGCAATAGTTGCAGCCTTAAAAGCTTCTAGATTAAAAATACAGGGAAAAAAGATGTCACTTGACTAAAACATCTTAATTTTTTTCACAACTAGACAAAAACAAAAATCAAATACATTTTTATTAAAAGATTAAATCTAAAATGAAATCAAAATCAGATGCCAAAATTAACATTGGTGGGAATGAGATGTTATAATGTGTGGGATATTGCATAACTGTCCCGACACACTGGATATAAATACTATACTTAAATAAACTGAAATAAAATGCAAATAAAAATAACAGGGTAGCCTGCCAACAATGTATTCGATATATCATCCATCCATTATCTATACCTGCTTATTCCTATTTAGAACCACAGGGATCTGCTGGAGCCTATCCCAGCTCTCTTTGGGTGAAAGGCAGGGGTACACCCTGGACAGGTCACCAGTCCATCACAGGACCATTTATTAGATACATAGGATTTTTTATTTCCAGTACTCCATTAGGGGGCCCTACACTGCCTGTGCACGGCAGCTGCAGTGACATATATCTCTAATAAACAACAGCAACTCATGTGGTATATCCAAGAGTACACATACATTTAGCTAGCACTAAAACTGGCAACAGAAGGAAACATCTGGCCTGGCTCTGTCCAGTGATAACAAAATACACCTACCAATACCTCTACAGACCACTACTGATTTTATCATTGATTTTATTTTGGGGTTTTCATTCACTTAATTGTTTATGTTATATTACTTTTTATCCTGTTTTATTGTTCTAGAGAGCCTACAGCAATTCTTAGTATGTGCTTTTATTTGTTGGTCCTTTGACTTACAATGTCTTTTATTTTGCTTGGTTTCTCACACTGTACAGCACTTTGTAACTGTATTAGAAAAGTGCTATATAAATAAAGTTATTATTATTATTACAAAGATCACATTAAACCAAAATAAAGAAAGGACTACTCGCTTATGTACTAGACTATTACTTGGCCAGGACCAGTTGCCAGGCAACCAGCAGATACTTTATTAGTAAGCTAGTGCTCGTAGGTAGATTTTGTTATCTTCAAACAGAGCCAGACTTGCTGTTCGTCCCTGTGTCCAGTTCTTAAGTTAAGTTAAGCTGATGGGCTGCTGGCTGTATACGAGTCATATTGATTTCCTCATCTAACTCTCGGCGAGAACATGAATAATCAAATTTCCAAACAATATTGAACTATTCCTTTAAGTATACAGATTTTCAACAACTTGCTAAACATTCCAGCCCTGGTGTCTTTCACTGTGTACTGTAAATACAAACAAAAAGGTAAAAACCTCCAAGGATAAAAGATGGCCCTCCAACATACACAGAATTAAACTCAGTACAGTACAGTACACAGAGATTGTAATTATAGCTGTGAGTCCATACTGTGTGAAATGGTCTGCTGTACCTGTTATTTTGTCCTCTGGCTAGGAAGAGTGAAGACATACTGAGCCTTGAGACTCCACTCTGTTCAGCTGTGGATGGACATCAAGCATAAGAAAAAAAATGGAGAAAGAGAAGAAACACACCCAGTGACACAGAGGAAAAGAAAGAGAAACAGAAAGTGCCTGTTGGTTAGTGAGACTAATTGATAACATGCTCTGTCTTACCCATGCTGCAGCTCTCTGCCAGCGTCTCAAAGTTCTGTTTGAGAAAATCTTCTTGACTGTGGTCAGCAGTGTCAGTTACTGTCCTCAGAGCCTCATCTATACTTGTCACTTTGGGTTTTTGCTTCTCTTCATCCCGCTCTTCATTCTCCTCATCAGAGCTGTCCTGGCTCAGCAACTCCACATCTGGAGAATCTGAAAGCAAAAGTAAGAACAAGCACATGAAGGATGAAAAAAAAAAAAAACACTTATCAAACCTCTCTTGACCTAGTACATCTACTGCAAAAAGCAGATATTTATAACCTGAAACAGAAATGTAGACAGGGAGATGTATTGAGAAATGACACGCAATTGTGACAAGGATATCTTTTCAAAATTCCCTAAGGCAAGACAAACTGCTGAAAGCCTCTAGGTGTTGAACTTTTGTATGACTCGCCGTTTAAAAGTACAATATTCATGAAAC
This sequence comes from Mastacembelus armatus, assembly GCF_900324485.2. Lineage (NCBI taxonomy): Eukaryota > Metazoa > Chordata > Actinopteri > Synbranchiformes > Mastacembelidae > Mastacembelus > Mastacembelus armatus. Next base: position 9,765,928 of record NC_046656.1, read on the forward strand.
CATTCTGTGACTTTAGGTTTTGTGTGCAGGAACCTGGTGAATTGCCAGTGATGAAGGAGGTGCCTTTGTGTTTCCATTCTCTCAAAAGTAAGAAATCAAATGTAATATATTCTTGCCATCTTTCTGTCTTCAACTTAGTCTTTCAGATATTTTTTCATTGTTGTTACCACAGTAAGTCCTCACCATTCAGAACACAATCCGGGCTGGACTCCCTGCTGTCGTAGCCCAGGGAGCAAGCACTGTCTGGACTGCAGCTGTCGTGGTTCTCACTGCGGATCCCCCGCCCTTGCATCCTGCTGTGCTGCTCCTTCACCATATAATCACTGATGTATGAAACCACAGAGAGAGTGGGTAAATAGGGCTGGAGAGGGAAACACTCCAGGAAGATAATAATAATAAAAAAAACACTTTTGTTCTTTTCAATGTCATTGGTATTACTTGGGTGAAACAATGTTGTGTGAGGGATTTACCTGCCCTCTAGACTTGTGCTGTCCTTGTTCTCCTTTGGGTAAAGCCCAGCTCCATCAATCCCTTTGATGCACTTGGTTGGTTGTGAGGACAGCCAGTCAGCACGTAGCCAGGGCCGATGCCTCTTGGCAGTCTCTTCCAACAACTGCTTAAACAGAGAAAATGATCAGGAGCCTGGAGCTGCAGAGAAATGCAGTGACTACTACTTCTCATAGCTACGCATACCATGGTCTCCTGAAGGCTGAATGTCCTCTGCCTCTCTCCGTCATTAGGGGGACTCTTTTTGAGACAAAAGGTCTCCAGCTGCCTCAGCTCCAGCATAGATTTAACCATCAACTCCAGAGAGCCCATACGATGAGACCAACGCCTCCGAGGACGCTTAGCAGAGTCAGGGGTGACCTGGCTAATGACTCCATGCTTGTAATGAGGATTGGAAAGTTGACAAGTAAGACACTAATTAAAAATATTATACAGCAATTCTGAAAACTGCCAAGTACAAATTGTCAACTTTTGTCTAGCTGTATAATCTCAGACAGGGCTGTGTAATGCAGCTTTTAGTCTTCCCTGGCTGCGTCTATGTATTTCCCATCACTTTTTTTCACTCCCCCTGATACATCACAAAGGATCAAATCTCATGTGTGGTGAAGTGGAGCTTGACATCTTTACGCCACTTCAGTTCTTCTGAAGCACTGAGAGAAATTCAGAAGCAATAGTAGATAGGAATGACTGAACTATCCAGTCTACATATTTAAAGAAAGTATTGAATATTATACATTATTAATAAAAATGATTAAATATTTAGCAGGAACTGTGCTAAGGAGACATGTATTCTTTGAAGTCTTTGTCTTATAGTAGTTTAATTTGACTTCCCATAAATGTGATTAACATGGAATGAAAATTAAATATACCAGAACACACATACGCAAACCTTTGCAGTAGACATTCACGTCAAATGATACCTGTCCTTCAAAACCTTTTAAAAATGATTTGTATTATAAAGCTTTGCTAGATAGTATGAATAGATATACGCTATTGCAATACAATAAATATGTCAAATAATATTTGAATTTTTCAAATTTTGTTTAAAAAATTCTGGGGATGGTTTTGATTATGTGATGATCCACTTCGCATCAAAAAGCATTTCTGATGTTTCTTATTTCATTTAAACACTTGTTTACATTGAATATAACCACCAACCTTTTTAAGCTGCCAGTCATTTCCATCATCTGAGCCTCCTGTTGCATGAAAGAATACAACAACCAGAAGTTATAAAAAAAGAATAATTACTGTAGCCCTTAGAGGAGTCAGGGACATCCCTCTGCTCACTGTTGCACTAATTCTTTTGATAATCACATGGATTCGAGTGAGCACTGTTTGTATTTGCACAATCAGACAGTACCTGTGTCCTCCTCTCCATGGCTGCTCTCAGAGGGAGTACTGGTGGTGTCGTCGTTCTCTGGTCCATCTTCCTCCTCCTCCTCTGGCTCGTGGTCACTGTCTGAGGACAAACCACCAAGAGTGGGGGCACTGTGCGCCTCCCGTCTGGAGTGACACAATTAGAGAGACATACAAAATGATGAGTATTCTGGGAGCCATAAAGTGTGAAGCAGGTGGATACTTTATGACCACCTCTAACGTTATGGAGCAAATGTAATCGGTTGATGATGGTGTGTACCTGAAACTGGATGTCTTGTACGATGGTGTGTTTAGGTTTTGTTGGAGCTGGAAGAGCTTTTCTCTCATATTCATTGTCAGTTCTGGAGCCAGTCGCCACACAAAGATACAGCTAGGAGATAAAAGGCATTCAGCCATTAAAAATTCAACATTTCATTTCAGCTTGACTATTGAGGAAACTCTCTGCAAACACATTTCAGCACTCATTTCCTCTAGCAGCAGAGGATAAGGATGATTTCAATTTAGGTGCTGTTCCGAATCCTGCTTTTGTCTCTTAATTTTATTCTAGTGCATGGAGCGTAGTGCAGAAAATATTCATATTTGGATAGCTCATTGTTATTGTAGCCCAATTTTTAAATATATAACTAATGTCTGCTGTTCTTCTCAGAAACACCCCATTTTAATGGATTTTCTAGTACAGCAACATGCACCGTGCTGTGTCTCACCTGTCACCTGACACAGAAATCAAATGCCTGCAGTCATTGGTGAACTTCATCCCAGTGACAATCTCTGTAAAACAAATTACATAAAAGTATTATTTAACTGCTAATCAGTTTGGATGCATGAAATATGTGTACGCACATGAGACAAGACAAGCTTTATTCATCCCCCAAAGGGAAATTCAGGAATAGTTTCAAATGTACAGACCATGTGAGGTGTAAGTGTGTGATCTATTACCAGAATGCCCAAACATAGTGGCGACACACTCCCCAGTGTAGAAGTCAACGATGCTGATGTTTTTATCAGAGCAGCTGGTAGCAACATATTGACCTGAAGGATCAATTTGTATCTGCCAGATCAAACACAAAAGCGGTTGATAGTTTATGAACCGCATACATAGTAAAGAACAGGCTTTTGGCGTGTCGACAGTGGAGGAGAATGTTACCCTGAGCAGACTGCCATCTTCACTCAGTGATCCTTTGTACAGCTTCTTCTGTTCGCCATTGCTGATGTTGAAAATCCTGCAATCAGAAGGAAGAGAAACTTCTAAGAAACGTTCTTTCTAAGATTCATTTACAGCTGCTAACCTCCATCTCCTTCAAAAGTGCACCCACAAAGCCCACATGCTCACCTGACGCAGCGATCTTGGCAGCCAACAGCTGCATACTTGCAGGTAGGGTCTACATCCATGTCATACAGTGTAGTCTTCCTCACCACATGGTGAGAACGCCTAAACTCTGTTCCTCTGTCAGTCTGCAAAACAAAAAGAAAGACTGTCAGAGGACAAAGGCTGATGTGGCTTTATCAATAGACAGAAGAGTGCTAATTTAAACTGAGAGAAAATGGGGCATTAAAGCAGCTTTTGATGAATTATTGACCTGGCTGTGAAATAAACAAATCACAAGAAGCTTTAGCTGAGTCATCCCACCTCTACATGTTTCACAAGTTCTGTCTCTGCATCCATGTATTACATGTATACATCAAGGTGGATTGCAGGAATCATACTTCATTCTAATCAACCTAAGATGCACCCTGTAGAGCATGTACAGACAGCTAAAGCAGAGCTGTAATTAAGTAGAGCCAAAACCTGACCTTTGCATTCAGATATCTGAAATATTTAAAAGACTGATGAGATCAGCCATCAGTAATTATCAGTGTGTGTATCTTAAAAGTGGGTGTATACACATAAATGTTATGCTTTAAAGACAGAACATAAGGTAGTGGTGGAATGGACATCATCATGCACAGCAAAGACCCAATATGAGCTAATATAAGTCACATCATTTTTTTGAAGTTTAGGCCACAGAAAATTGGTGCATCCAATTTGTGTATCCAATCATTCAGGCACAGTAAGAAAAGAAGACTATAATGAAGACTATTATGGTTCATTAAGAATTCTTGAAAACACAGAGCATGACAACAGACAGCATAGAAGATGCTCATTTAGATTCTGCAGAGAGCAGATAACTGTCACAACAAGTTTCTAAAATAAGTCCTTCAGAAACAAGCGCCTGTTTATTGTGCTCTACAAAACTTTATGCTCTGAGTCACTGCAGCGGCCTGAATCGTGTCTTAGGTTGAAGAAGGATGTTATAACTTATGCAACCCTGACCAATCAGAAAACTGCCCCAGTAACCCAGCAGCAAATCTAGAGGAAAGAATGCAGCACGAGCTGTCCTTTATCGCCTTTGTTATAAAACTTGTAGTCCAAAAGTTCCTTCTGTGACACACACTGTAGAGCTGAATTCACAAAACAAAAGCTAAAGAGACCATGTGCTCCACAGCGACTCCTTAATGGGAGGAATTAATGGACAATTTGAATCAAAAGAATAGAAGCAGAAAAGAACGCCGCGCTCGTCTTTGTGTCTTTTCTGCTCAGACAGAATTGTGAAAATTTCTCAAATAAATGTTTTATTTGGTGTGTCATATAATCACGTCATTCTGCTGAACTGTCCATTTGCACCAAAAATTAAACAGTAAGTCAGGAGGCTTGGTCTCACAATCACTTTAAAAATTGCTGCTAGCTTATTGCTTTTGTAATATATTGGAAATGTATATTTTGGGAGAAGAGTGATGCAAGTCACATCTGTATGGTAGCTATGTAGCTGGAGCCAGCAGACAGTTAGCTTAGTATAAAAGCAGGAAACAAAGAGAACTGGTTGACCTGGATGCTGGATGACACTGCCTTCAGCTAACAGGGTTTTATATCCGCCTGTTTTCAGCCTTCGTGCTAATCTGAACTAATTGTCTTCTGCCTTCAGCCTTTTATATATATATATATATATATATATATATATATATATATATATATATATATATATATATATATATATATATATATATATATATATATATATATCATGCAGCACATAAACAGTATTTCTAATTTAGTCATTTAGTGCACTGCCACTTGTGCAGAAATGTGTCTATTGGATATATGAAAACAGATGTGACATGTTTGATAAAAGGAAACGATCGGACTGAATCTTGCTCAGACGTGTCTTACCTTGTGTGCAGTCCGGAAATAGATACTCTTGTCTGCCCCACAGCTAATCATCCTCACCTTGTTGTCATTGGCTGAAGAACAAAAGGAATTATTACAGGTGACTTTTTTTTTTTTTTACTTCTTTTTTACATTCTTGCATTATGTCTGTAGCAATTGCAGTAACCCTGCTATCCGTCATCAGACAGCTATTTTCTACTGTTCTCCAGATGTACAAGCCATGAAAAAGCCCAGTGACATAGGAGATTTGTCACTTAATTTAAAGTGTGGCTTAACAATAATAGGCAGTAACTGATGCAAATATGTTAATATGAGAGAAATAAAAAGCAAACGATAAAAAAGTACACAACAGAAAAAGACAAAACAGAGCTTCACTTGAGTACACATGCATAGTTGTCACCTATTATTGAAACAAGCAGTGCTGCAAGCAAAATAAAAGAGGGACTTTGTGTGGGACTGGATGGAGATGAAAGCGAGGATTAAGAAAAGATTAGCTGTCAGATGTTGACAGTGTCTCAAGTGGCTCACCAGCAAAGCGAACGGCTGTTATGGATGAAGAGTGCTCATCAAGTGTCTGTACTAGACTATAGTCATTCTCAGCATCCAAGATGTGGATCAGACGATCCCTGCTAGCTGTGGCCAGCAGCTTCAGACCTGACAGTAATAAGAAGATTTAAACACACCATATGCACAGCCAGTCCACACATGGTCTACAGTCATGCCATCATTATGTTCAACAGCAGAGTCACATGTGACATACTGACCTGTTTCTGGTTTACTGTACTCAAGACAGAGTATCTCAGCATCATGGGCCTCCACTTTAAGAATCTCCTCCATGCTACTGAGGTCATGAACTCTGTAGACAATATATACACAACATTTTTGGAACAGCTGAGGTGAATCACACTTATCATGCAGCTCTTAGTATAAAACACTGAATAGTCTACTGTGTAAATTTTACCATTCTTGTCCTACCTCAGCATCCCATTGCGATCTCCAGATGCCAGGTGCTTGCCATCAGGACTGACACAGATGGTCCTGATGGCCGTCTGTCCATCCCCTGATCTGTCTGCATTCACATTTGTCATACATTCTGGGTCCAATAAAGAACTAGTGTTTCCATCGATGTAGATTATATTCAAGAGATCCTACACAGCAATGATGGACAGAGAAACAATGAATCATAGGGAGATTTTGTACTTCTGAAATGTAACATCAGCGTAAGAAGATGTAGGCTAACATATATTACTGATAATGATGAAATACTCACACTGCTGAGGGTGTTCTGAGAACGAACATGAGTTTGCGTCCGGTCCTCCGTGTGCCACAGTCTGATAGTGTTATCAGCTGAGCAACTAAAGAATGCATCTGATGACAAACCAGCGCTCATGTCCTCAGGAGCACCTGGAAACATCTGAAGGAAGATGAGAGAGAAGATAGGAGAGTGGGGATTCAGAGAATATATATTTCAAGAGGATAAATGGATTTAAGAAATTCCAGGGGTTTTGCTGCTTGTGAAAAAGGCCTGCCCAGATAAGACTCATAATTATAGCTGGAAATGCTGTTTAAGAGCTTTAAGCAATATTACTATACAGCCGGGAGTGCCTTTCATTAACTATTATTAGCAAGTAAAGAAAAATACAGGTCAAATAAATTCTGATACAGAGTAAGACTATAATGTTAATGTATAGTTTAGTCAATGTAATTACCAATAACAAAGCATTTTGTTACTGGCTGAAGTTGCCCAATATTAGAGTACTATTGATCCATTCCTACTGTCCCATGAACCAGAGACTTAGTCAGGGCCCAACATTCAGTCCACTGTAACTATTAACAAAGCCCACTCTGGTTTAAAAACACTGTATCAGTTCCTATAGAGCCATATCATTCACTTCCTCCTGCATGTATTTACCTCCAGGTCCCAGACACAGGCAGCATGGAAGAGGACAGAGTGCACCTTCCCCACCCTGCTGACATCTCTCACATCCCACACATACAGGCTGTGGTCGTTATATACACAGCTGAGCCAGTGGCTCATGGGGTCATAGGTCACAGCAATAGTGTCTGGGTAATGGGCATCCGTCTTGGTGGAAAATACGTGGCTGAAGGGAGATTGGAGTTTTAAAGGTTATAGAATAACAGCAACTGATTTCTTTTTAAAATGGTACTTACACAGTCTTGCACAGAAAAAGTTTACAGTGAAACTAGACTTTGAAATGATGCCACCAGAGGCGCTATAAATAAAGAAGACTGGATCCTTTGGTGGATCACTGCCAAGGAAAGGCTAAGCTCTTCCTCACCTGGTCTCGGTGAGGTTTGCTACGTCACAGTTGAGAGGGTGTGGCCGTGGCAGCGTGCAGATGAAGTGCAGGTCAATGGGGCTGAAGGCTCGCACTGTTCCGTCAGCACAGCCACAGAAGATCATGTCCTCACACAGAGACAGAGACTGGGCCAAGCCCATCTACAAAACAAGACATGATACAACAGGCAGAGCAGCAGTTTTTTACAGCTCTGTAACTTAGAGACAGCTCTATCAGTGTAACTGAATTACCAGTATAAAAATCTCATAAAATTGTACTCTTATTTATGTTGGCTTAAAGAAAATTGGCAAATAAAAAATATTATGATGACTTATGACTTATGTGAGGCTCCTGATATTCTATCTGGCAGTAATGATAAAGGTTACAGAGGGTTGTATTGGAGCATAAATGCGTCCTCATTGGAATACTTCCAAACACATCCTGTACTGTTGCTAATCCCTGTTTGAGCCTCTGACAGAGGGCAGGAGCTGGAGCCACATACCTTCATCTTCCTCTTCTGATTAAACACCACAGCTGGACATTAGCCATAAGCATTACTGACTGTACAGCAGCCAGGACTAAATCAATGCATATATAAATGTACAGCGGCAGCAAGAAAAGCATGTGTGAAATGTCTTATTAACGTTATAGGCAGTTATTGAATCAGTAAAGGATAAAATAAGGATAAAATGCATGTTCTGTATTCTTAAAGAACAGTTTGCAGAGCTGTTCTACAGACAGAAAAACTATTAAAACCTCCATGACTGGTACACACATTATAAAACAACACTGCAACTATTCCTTAAAGATACAGTGAAACATTTTAGGAAGCATGGTTATTCACCTTCTTCTCAAAGTTGGATGAAAAGAATGATAGCACTGTTACATCAGTCTAGTAAATATAAAAACTAGAGCCAGGAGCCAAAAAAAGACTCAAAATAATGACAGTCCAAAATGGCTACAAAGAGTCATATTATGACTACAAAGTGAAGCTGAATGACCACAAAGAGATTTAAACTCACCATAATGTGATGAAAAATGACCACAAAGAAAACATAAAATGACTTCAGACACAAGAGGGTGTTTTATGATGGTGCCCAGGGGCCTATTCCATCACAATTATAAATTGTTAGGTGTGTGTACATATAAAAAAAAAAAAAAAAACAGCTCTATATTGAGGTTTAGAAGTGCATACATATTTACATTAGGACAGAGCCGAGCTAGCAGGGTTTCCCCTGCCTACAGCTAAGCTAACTGGCTGCAGGTTGTAGTCTCATATTAATGGGAGCAACATGAGTGGTGCCAATGTTCTCAATGTTCTAACTCAAAACAATAAACAAGATACACAACAGACTGAATCATATGGCAGATGTTTTGCCAAAATGAATCCCCCAATATTTGGACTCTCCTGAGATATTAAATCACATTACTACATTTGAGCACACACACTAATTTCAAATGCTGAAATACATTGAGTCATCAAAATCATCAGTCAAGATGATTTTGTTTCTTTCAAGAATTTGACATGGATAAATTAAGTCTGATGAAGTAGTGTGTGCTGAAGTGTGTGCTTTTGTTTCTGTTGGGTACAACCTCTGTCACTCACCCGTAGGTCCACCCACTTGTCCAGCATCCTCTTGCTGTTAAACTCACACAGCAGGCCAGAAGACGTAATGCAGAAGGTGGAGTCTGATTTAGAGCCCCGCCCACAGGCCACATCGCAGAAGAAGTTGTTCTTCAGCTCTCCCAGCAGCCCTGAGCGGCCCAGCAGAGGGACAGGGGCACTGGCCTAAACAGCAAAGACAGTTGAGAGTTAGTTGTTAAAGCTCAGACTCTGCTGGTTGAAGCACAATACTGGTGATGATCACACTTACAACATCATTATTGCTGCGTTTGATGAAAGAAATCTCAAAAAACACTCATATCAAAAAAATTGAGAATAGTATTATCAAAATATTTTCCATTTCTTAAGTGTCCGAGATTACGCAATACACAGAAGTGTGCAGTTCACAGATGAAGACACTCAGCACTGGAACAACGAACTGGGAACTGTGACAAACCCAAACTCCCAGTTAACGGTCACAGTTTTTTCAAGCTTGGACAATTTCCAAGGCAATGAACACTTTTCATGCTGCTTCTGGTAAGAAAAAAACCACAATTCTTCTGAAGGTGGAAAAAGAAATCTGAGTAGCATAAAAACAAAGGGAAGGTTGCATCTTATTGTACATAACAGGCAAAACACACATGAAATACCAACATTATCCTGTATCTTTGTAGGGAGACATGCCTGTGATTTAGCAGGTACAAAACATGATAAGTGCATTTTATTTGAATACCTTGTTAGCTTTGCAGTGATCCAGATACCAGAACTTCACGTGTCTGTTCCCCACAGTTACAAAGTAGGTGCTGTCCTCAGAGAAAGACACACCTGTCACTTTACTGGACACCTTGTTGGCTGCTACAACAGCATCTTTCTGCAGGGGAACAAATCAACAATACGAAAAAACATCTGTGAGCTTTAAGACACGTTGCTTTGACACTTGAAAATGTTAGACCAGATATCATTTGGATGTGTATGGTGTGGCCGCACAATTTTACTGTAACTACATTTTACTGTAAAGTTTTACTCCTTGTCTTTGAATACGTGTCCTTAATCAGGTTTATGAAACACAGAGATCAGTTGGAGGTAAAGTTCAGTATTTTTGGAAATAAATTCACTTTCTTGTGGAGAGTTAGATGAATTAAGATTAATGCCGCTCTCAGGTTTGTATGTTACCTGTGAAGCTGGATCCAGCAGCAAGTTAACTCAACCTAGTTTAGCAATAAAGACCAGCAGCATGAGACAACATCTAGCCAGGCTGTTTCAAAAACGTAAAAACCGATGCGTCAAACAATGTCTAGTGTTTGCATGGCACAGGAACATCAGACTTGGCAAGAGGAGCTGACCGTGGGCTAAAACTCCAGAGTGAAAAGTACCTTCCAAGCCCAGACATTGACCATCATGTCATGTTGGTTTCCCACACTGACAATGTATTTGCTGTTGGGGGAGAAAGCCACACATGAGACGCCATATTTGTGCTTCTGGAGCTCTGCCACCTGTCTCCGCTCTGCAACGTCCCACAGCCTCACCGCTGGAAGGTGCCCACTCTGGTGAAAAGGAAAGAGGCACGTGTGGAGGAGGAGTAAGCAAGGCGTTTTCTTGAAAGAGCTTGCATTAAAGAAAGGACTCATTATCCAGTGTTCACCTGTCCTCTCTGTCCTCCGATCACTGAATACAGTTACTTGTCTCTGAACCTGTTTATGTTTTTCTGCTCTCGGGAATCTAAAGGTCAGCAGGCAGTTTGTGTTTGTGTCTCTTATTTTAATATGGTAGAACAACCTCTCAAAGGTAAGAGTTAATAATGGGGAGGAAAAAAGCCTGAAGGAGGCTGAGAATGGATGACATTCAACTAAAGGCAGCGTGACACAGACAGAGAGACAGAAAGGAGAGAGAAAAAAGATGGCATGTCAGCTGTCAGCCTGATCAGATCATTCACTCAGGAATATCTTCACTTCTCCACTCTCAAAGGAAACCCTCTCACACAGCTGCAGCACTCTCGGCTTTGATCACACAAAGACAAATGTCAGAAAGAGAACCATCATAATGCTAGATGACTATAATATCGACACTTACATGGGAACACTGACCAGTAAAATGTCTAAATTTGCCATGTGATTTCTTTTAAACGGCCGTAAAACAGCCTATAGTCAGTGTATTTGGTCTTTTGAACTTTGATCTCTGCTGTCATGGCAACTACTGCATGCTCATCCACTTACACAGAGAAGTCCTTAATCGGCTTTGATTGGCTGGGCGGGCGGATTAAGATATGTGTTGTGTTGAGCCACATGCTTTAAACTACAACAAAACTGAGCGATGACGCTTGACTGACAAGACATATTTGACTGTGACAAATCTTGCACACATTTAATAGCGAGGATATAATAGGCTGTAAAACCAGGAGATGATCACCATTAATTACCACTTTGCAGCATGTTTCCACCAACCTACACTGCAGTTAACTACAACCCGTACATATGTAATTGGCTAAATACTGATACAAATGTGTCAGTCAAACACACACAAATATGGCAACATGTTCCCTTTGGGTAAAAATGCCGAGACAACTGCAGAGACTGAGAAAAGCCATAGGTAAGAAGAAGACTCACCTCTCCTGTGACCAAGTACTTGCCATCGGGGGAGAAGGACAATGCTGTAATGGTTTTTCTGTGATGGTTAAAAAGACAACATACTCAGCTCAGTATGATTAGTGATGTGACTGTCTGGAGATTTTTATGGTTTAATGTTGTCCTGTTCACATTCAGATTAGATTTGTCTCGACACACCTTGAAGTGTTGATAATGTGGTGTTGTCTGTTCTTTTTTGGGTTCAGCAAGACTACCACACACCTATATAAAGAAAAGAAATACAATTATCCACAAATATTTCAAGTGGAAGATGCCCAGAAACTATATAATTATATTCATTGCTTCAGATAGGAGCTTTGTGTTTATAATAAACTAAAACGTAAAATACAGAGGTAAGCCTGAATTGAATTTTAATTGACTGAAGTCCAAAAATAATAACGCTGTACTCTGATAACTGTACATTTACTCCTTTGGTAAGAGCTTTAATAAAAGTAGCACTAAGAACACATTATAATGTGCAGCAATAATGTTAATTAAGCTTAATGTTACTGCTACCAAGGGTTCAATGACGACTGCAAGCAAATCTGAACTTTAAATCAGCATGAGATTATTTGGCATGACAGACGTCAAACTGTGTGTGAATAGATTTATTTTAACATAAACTTCGGGAGTAGTTTGACATTTCAGGTGACTTCTTTTGATTTCAAGCTGAGACTGAGTGAGATGATAACAAGCTACAGTCCAGTCTTTATGATAACTAAGTGAACTATCTTTCAAAGTGTTATTCTACCAAAATAATATTTAAAAAATATTTTTAAAAAAACAAACTGTATGGAAAAGAGAAAATTCAATGCCACCAAAAGTATGTTAACTTTAAAGTTATGTACTGTTGTATCAGTGTTGTATCACCTAATTATTATTTCCCATACTCAAATAACAATAGTGTTTCTCTCTTATTAAATCCTGTTCAGGAGCAGCACAAAGGAAACTGCATTCCTGGCACCAAAGCACGCACAGATTTAAACTGGCATAGCAGGTTGGGAAATATAAAAGTTGCTAAAATGATAATCATAACCAGGCAGGCACACACACACACACACACACACACACGAGTGCATATCTTCCCATGCCTGCAGACACAGATGTCACCTTTCCTCTCTCAGGAACACAATCACAAACATACACTCCTTGACACAACAATAGCATGAACAGCTCTAATTCTTCTCTCTTCTATGTATTGACCTTCTTAGCTTTTAATACAGCTTTGTCAGAAGACTTGAAAGCAATTACAAAGAGGCTCAGTACACTGTTCCTGTTACAGCCTCATGGGATCCACTTTGCTTGTTTTTAAACACTGCTCTCACCCCGGTGGTGCAGCAGCTCTGAGGCTCTGAGCGTCGCTGCGATAAATCTACAGTACATACTCCAACCTGCAGCTCACACATCCATTTTTTTTTCAGTCTGCACTAAACAAGTTAACATACCCAGTGACGCTGTTTGCACAGATTCAATAATACACATTGGTTGTTTTTGCTGAGTGAGTGTCCCTGAGGATAGGATAATAGGAAGCTTTGGGGTTTCTCTGATGAGAAACCTCACAGAGCTCCCCTCCCCAGTTCCTCTAAGATAGTGCAGAGATAACACACACACACACACACACACACAGAAATTTGCACACTAAACATCTGCATGAGGTAGATATGATAAGGAAGCTGTGCATCAGTGGACTGTTGATAACTCAAAGGTCAGATGTTGTGATAATGTTGTGATAATGATACAGAATCAGTTTCTGTCTGTGTTTTCTTACCCTGCAGGATAGGCTACAAGTCCAGTAAGGGGGTCACAGGCCAGTCCACTGTTTCCTGAAGTGGTGATTCCTAGCACCTTCTCCAAAGTCACCTGTAGTGTCAAAGTATGGATAAACTTTGGCTCGTTTCTTTTCTTTTTTTTAGGAGTGAAATAGATCTGGTTGATGGGGGGATGAATACAGAATGCAAACCAGCAGTGATGTATCTAAGCACCCTCCTCATGTGAACTGATAAAAGTGTCCACTTTAGCTTTAATAGCATAAAGTAGCTATATCTTATGGAACTAATTCTATCACAGAGGCCAGATCTAAAATACTGATTAGTCAGTGAGAAACTATGGATTTGCTCAACGTGGATTTTCTAAGCAGTAAACAAATCTGCGTCTATGCACCGACAATATGTGAGCCAACAGGAGGACTTTCTTGATTCCAGATGTCAAACAACAAGCCTGAAATAAATTTATATTAAAACGTTAACATTTCTCTGTTGGGCAATTAAGAGATCAGGTTTAACCTGGCAATAAAACAGAGGATGTGACAGCTGGCTTGATAAGTGGTGCTGTCTATCTAGAGAATTATAAAGCAGCTTTTAGTGCTACTGATTAATCTGTAGGAACATATGAACGTCGCTGAGTCCACAGTGACCCACTAACAGATACGTTATACTAATAACAATAAACAGGCACAATCAAACAGGATCATGCAAACAATCAGAGACAGTCAAAGTGTGACATAAGAGTCTCTAACTAGTGGCTTTATTAATGATTAATAAGTATTTACTAGTCTTAATAGATCAGTTTTAGGTCATTGTTAAGAACAAAAAAATAACCTTTGCTACCTTTAGGTAACAATTGTTAGTTATCCTTTACTAATTCTTGGTGAAGCTGTTGATAGATAGATTTTATTTCCAAACAGCCCAGCTCTCAAACCAATAACTGGCCATCTGAATGTAGTTTATGGCTTATAACTTATCTGTAAAGCTCTGGTAAATGATTTCTGGAGCATTCATTAAAAAAAAAAAAAGCATTCATGAAGAGTCCTATTAGGAAGATTTCAGGACTACAAATAAAAAAAGTAAGTTGCATCATTAAGAGCTTTTCTTTTTAACTACAAATGTTAAGTCAGACATTAAATAGACTTTTAAAGAGGGTTATATATTGATACCTTGCTGGTGAGGTTTTCTTTGCGGTTCTTCTTGTGCTTGGTTGCAGGAGAACGCAGCAATTTCCTGATGCGACTTTTAATCGTGAATCCATCGCCTGGCATTTTGTTTGCAGCCTGGTGGCACCTCTGGGAGAAACCGCTGACCGTCCAACTGAGACAACACACCAGCAGAGTTTTGCCTGCACAACAAAACCTCCACCGGAGACAAGAGCTCTACAGGGTCGGACGGCGATCCTGCTGCGGGGACATGTGGACACTGAGCTGCTGAGTGTTTCTGCAATGATCGCCTGCAGCTTCACGTTTCCTGCTCTTTTCTCCACGTCTGTCGTCTTGTATCCTCGCACACACATGAAGAAAAAGCTGCTGCTCAGCTGTCTGCTCGCATCAAAACGCCTAGTTTAATCTGAACCTGCACCCGTGATTACATCAGTGATTGCTTTTGTTGCTGTTGTACCTAATTGATTTAATAGGATTAGACAGAAAGGCCGTGGGCAGCCGGGAAGTATAGGCTCTTTGTTTGGCTGCTGATTGGACGATAACATGTCCTATTTGCTTAAGTTAAAGTCATTTTAAGGTTCCTATACTCCATGTTTAACGACATATGCTATTGGGTTTATAGCCTAACTTTAAAATATTTGTCTAATACAATGAAAAGACACTTAACCTGAGAACATTTTTTCCAATAGGTTGGCTTCTGCAATAAAGTCAATTTTCCAGTGAGGGAGATTCAGGAATGTTTTTAAATGATCTTGAAGAACAATTTGTGTTGGTACCAATGTTTCTGATCTAGAGAAGTAGTGTTTGATCTCACAATTCCCTCAAAAACACTAGAAAGTAGGTTGCAGAGAGACTGAAAGATGCCAAAATAAAGGCGTGTAGATTTTATTGATTTTAAAAGCCATAATTTTTCACATTTGTAATTTGAAGTAACAGGACAACCAGTGTTTGAAGCCTATCCATGAAGGAGAGATACTCAAAACAGGAATACAATATTTACAGGTTATTTTTTACAGATACAATATATGCTATTCAAAATTATCTTGGTTGATTGTGAGGGATCTGGTCTATATGCATATTCCCAAACCAACAAAGTCACTACTGTTAATATGTAAACCAAATACGAAAGAGATGTGTGTGCCAAAGTGCTACTATACTTGATTTTTACTGATAAGGGAAAAAAAACACAAATGAAAACACACATACAACTAAATCTTAATTAAAAAACACATTATGTTAATGCTTACATTTCACAAAGTTACTGGAGCAACACACTGGTTGAGTCTATTAGATACAGACTGTAAAAGTTAACATACTGAATTTGTGTAATCTGTACAGTTTAATTTTCCGTTGCATAACAGATCAGTAATTTTAACAAAAACATAATTTGAATAAATCTTAATTATAACTCGAGGAAACATTCATACAACAAATGTATCTGAGAAAACAACAAAACTGATTGTGGGAGTTACCATAATTTTCAATCAAATAGTCAGACATCACATAATACTATCTCTTATATTCTTTACCATAAAACAGACTGTCTCTACGGTGTGGAAGTCCACTGAGTTATGTGGTAACAAATACACAAAAGAGCAGCATTATGTGTATAACTGTTTCCCTGGTCCTTCGGACTTACACACAGGCACATTTGGTGAGGGTGTCAATGACTTGTATTTCGACTAACAATGAGCAGGAGTGAAACTCCTGTTAAAGTAAGACTGAGCATGATGCTAAAACAGATGCTGCGGTGTGAGTTGTGAGGTTTCAGTGTAAAACTATTTGAGGTCAAAGAACGGAGTAACCTATTAGGAGCCTATTCAGAATCGAGGTCTGGCTCCAGTTCTTTTTCTACGTCTATCCAGGAGCGTTTCTTAGCACTGGGGAAATCCTTTCCTAAAGCACCTCGCGTTAATGGTCGTGATGTGTTATCTCCAGGCGAGGTGGTTACTCCGGGGCTTGCCCTGGGTTTACTATTAGGACTTTTCACGCGGCAAGAATGTCTGACAGGGCTGTCCTCGTTGGATTTAGATGAACTGTTTCCTGCTTGTGCAACTGAAGGACTACACAGTTCAGCTGGCTTCTTTTTTGGAGGCCTTCCTCTGCCTCGTTTGACTGGTACAGGGTTATCTGCTACTTCACATACCATTGTTTGGGTGTCTTCAGCTCGTCTCTTAGACACTTTTAAAGTACTTTTTGCACTTCGTCTCTCTTCAAACAGAATAACCGTTTTAATTTCTGTGACACTTTTCCTGGTCTCCTCTAGTACAGTATGTTTTTCATTAACAGGGGGAAGAGGGTGTTTTCGAGGCCTGCCCCTTCGTCGGCAGACTACAGGAGGGTTAGGATCAGGATTAGTCTCAACAGAAGCAGTAGACTGTTGCATAGACCTCAAACAGGAAGCACCCAGTGTTCCGATCAAACCTGCCACTGTGCTCTCATCCTGGCTTTTCTCTGCAGACTGCAAAGCCAGAGAAGGGATACAGATTGATTTGTTAAGGAAGGCAATCTCTGCCAAGGGGTATGTTGTACCAGAATGCTTTGGATCAGAATCTGAAGGTGCAGTTTTGTCTTCTTTCAAAATACGGCTGCTTTCAGAGTCAGTAGGTTGGTTAGCTGCAGAGCTAATCTCACCCTCTTCTTCCTTCTGCTTAGCTTTCATGACCATGAGTGTATAGAAGCCACTTCCAACTGTGATAAGAAAACAATTCTTCATTTTATATTACAATAACACATTAAAATAGAAAGAACTGCATCAGGGCATAAGTTATATAAATGATATGTAATATAATAAATAATACATATAATGCAACAAACTTACTTGGTTTCAGAGATGAGGGAAGGATGAGTCTGCCAGTTTTAGAGCGAATCAGTGGAAGAGTAAAGGGCGGTGTAGGTTGTGCAGGGGGGGGTTGGTAAATGGCTGTTGAGGATGCAGGAGAGGCTGTATCTTGGACTGCAGGGACCTGGAATGTAGCTAGAACTGATGGAGTTGGAGACTGAGAATTGGATTTGGTGATTTGGGCTCCCACTTCAGGTGCTTTCTGTTGGTCTTCTAACTTTGATTGATGTAAACCGACTTCACCCGAGGCTGCAGGTTCAGCTGGCTGATTCTCCACCAGCGATGGGGCTGTATTGACACCAACCTGGGCTGGAGAGGACACTGGCTGAGGCACTGAATGTGGCACAGTCATGGACTGGGGAACACCAGACTGGGATGAAGCTTTTTGTAGGTGAAACTGAAGCAAGGGTCTCATTTGGTGAACATTTTGTTGGGCGGCAGGTGTGGGTGGGCTAGGCTGAAATGTAGCCATGTTGAAGTTGGGCTGTAACAGGGGCATAGGCTGAAGGTTGGGCTTAGAAGCACTGGCTTGCAGAAGAGCAGCCCTGGACTGAAGTAGATGGGAAAAGAAAGGCCTCCATTTCATTGTCTTCTCTCTTGTTTTCTGCCTCTCGCTTATCTCCCTCAGCTTGTATTTAATCAGATTCTCTGACTTCCCTAAAAAGGTAACAGTTCAAAGGACACAAGTTTCAGTGAGGGCATGAGCAGCTGCATTTAATTTATTCAGTTCAGCACCGAATGTCTGGAGTTTGCCGTTGTTCATAGTTATTCATGTTTTAGGACATCAGATCAACTGTATACTGATCCACTGTATGTTGCCATAAGAACAAGAGGTTTTACCTGAGTGCCATTGTTCTGTGAAACAAGTTTCAACTAGTTAGAATAATACAATAATATATATCCTTTTCATTATTTCTCCAGTCAACACAAAGGGAGACTAAGTACAAAATGCATTGATACATCTTCTTCTTTTCCTTTCGGCTGCTCCCTTCAGGGGTCGCCACAGCGAATCATCTGCCTCCATTTAACCCTATCCTCTGTATCCTCCTCACCCACACCAACTATCCTCACGTCCTCCTTCACTACATCCAAGAACCTCCTCTTTGGTCTTCCTCTAGGCCTCCTTCCTGGAAGCTCTAACCTCAGCGTCCTTTTACCAATGTATTCACTGTCCCTCCTCTGAACATGTCCAAACCATCTCAATCTGGCTTCCCTGGCTTTTTCTCCAAAACATCTAACATGAGCTGTCCCTCTGATGTCCTCATTCCTGATCCTATCCATCCTCATCACTCCCAGAGAGAACCTCAACATCTTCAGCTCTGCTACCTCCAGCTCTGCCTCCTGTCTTTGTCTCAGTGCCACTGTCTCTAAACCAGACAACATTGCTGGTCTCTCCACTGTCTTGTCCACCTTTCCTTTCATTCTTGCTGACACTCTTTTGTCACACATCACACCTGACACTTTCCTCCACCCGTTCCAACCTGCTTGCACACGTCTCTTCACTTCTTTTCCACACTCTCTGTTTCTCTGGACTGTGGACCTTAGGTACTTAAAATCCTCTTCTTCACCTCTACTCCCTGTAACCTCACCGTTCTACTGGAGTCCCTCTCATTTACACACATGTACTTTGTTTTACTGCAACAGAATTGATACATACCAGACAAAAAAGAAAGCTGCTTCACATAGAGACAGTGCATCTGCATCAGCCTCTTCTTCTGCTCCTCCAGGCGTTTGGAGGTCTCAACCAGATTTTGGATTTCCCTAACAGCCTGAAAACACATACAAAAAAAAAACAAAACCAAAACCAAAGGAGTGAACATGGTGACGCGGAGCTGTGAATGGAAAAGTATACATACGGCAGTAGGCAAATAATTAATCTATAAGGTGGTTTGTATTTGAATGGCCATGCACAGATTTACAACATGCATAAATGCAAACTTTGTGGTGAAGAATTATCCCTGTCTTGTTCTAAGGTGGGTTAAAAACATATCTATTAATTTCTAACTTCAATGTTCACATGGGATGCCTTCTAATAAAGCAGCTTATATGGCATTTCCTAGCAACTAACTTGAATTTAGACTTATGAACAAGGGCTAAATTGGAACAGAGCCTACTGGAGCTGAGCTCAGTGTCATCTCCGGTACCATCACAGTGCTGCTGATTCTCAGACAGACACCATCTCATGCTGACCATGCAAAATGTAACTCCTTTTCTTTTTACTGTATTCATTCACTCTGGCCGTTTCATAGCAGATCATTTAGTACATCCTATGCTTGAGTGGAGCTTTGTACAATTTGTACGCATGGTTTAGTCTGGTAGCAATTTAATTTTTTTGCTGTAATGTTCTGATTATACTGTAGCCTTGTTAGCATAAATGCTTTCTACACAGCAAACAAGCAAACTAAAGCACAAAGATTCCCATTTTCTACAGTTAGACAGAGCAGCTGTGGATCAGGATCAGTTCAGCCCTCTTAAAGCTGTCACTGCATTTTTATTTTCAGCTAAAGTCAAAATATAGTTTTCTCTGGAGGATCACAGTATTGTCTCTGGCATGCTGACTGCTTTACTACAGGAAGTTTTCAGTTGTGCTGCCTAAAAGTAATAAAATCAGCAGCATTACTGCAAGCATGAAGCATATCTGATCACTGAAGGAAATAAAATGTAAGACAACAGATATTCGGTACTGTAAGTACTATTGTAAATAGTGTACAGTAAGTGCCTCAGTGCAATGACACATCTAATTTTTCCCTCAAATTCATGTAAAAGATCACTGCACCCACATTACCAGTAAATAAAAGGTTAAATAAATAATAAAATGGAGATTCTCCCTAGTGGTATCTGGCAATAGCTTCAACTTCAGATATTGTAGTTTGAAAAATCACCTATAATAGTTCAAGTGAAAGGAGTTTATGGTTCAACTGAAAATCCACATTATCATATTTTCCAGACTATAAGTCACACGAGTATAAGTTGCTTTTAGCAAAACAGCATCGTTGAACAGAAAATTAAAAAAAACATATAAGTTGCTTCAGTGTATAAGTTGCATTTCTTATACTAATTACAGTAAAAATGATCCTATGAAGAACGTAGGCCAGGCATAACAACAAACAAGTGCATTATGAAATTCATTCATCTGTGTCAAGTAATGTTAAAAAACTGTGCCTACATAGGGATGAGAAAGCATCTCTACCTCCTCATCTCTCAGGTTGTCTGAATGCCAACACTCACTCCAAGCCTTGTTACAGCTGTAGATTTTAGCAGATTTTATTACCTGCAGCTTGAAGTCTGCAGTATAGCTCTTTCTTTTGGACAGCATTTTCACTGGTGTTACATTAGCAATTAGAGTTTACTGTGAAAATAAATGATTTTACTTTTTCAGAGGTACATTATGTTCAATTGAGTCAAGAGCGCCATGTAACGCTAGTTATACTACTCGACAAAATGACAGCAAATATAAGTCACTTTAAGTCGCACTATAAACCAGAGGAGTAAAAAAAGTGCAACTTAATAGTGTGGAAAATACGGTAAGTAATGTACTGCAAACAGAGTCAAACTTGCAGTAATAATTTAATAGTCTACCAATAATAATACTAGACTTTTTACTTTGATAGCTCATATTGTGATACATATTTGATGTTATTTAGAACAAAATTAAATTAAATTAGCTTTACAGTACCCAGTACTACCCTTTTTATTTTAATCCTAGAGTGGTTAATTTCCAGCTCTCTGGTGTCCTGTTATGGTTCAAAAGTATTTTTACAGCCACTGAAATATTTTCATTAGGATACTTTTAGAGACATTTAGACTCATACAAGCCTAAATGTTTGCTTTCTTTCATGTTTGTCTGTGGAGAAATTTTTTTTAGTAGTTTTTGGCCACCATATTATAATAAATAATAAAACTGTCTGATCAGATGGGATGTGGAACTGACCAGTGAGAGAAGGCTGAGCCTGGGGGCCCTGGGGTTGCTCTGAAGGACAATCTGGAGTTTGTCAAAGAGGGTCCGCTGTTCAGATCGTCTCTGGCGCTCTAGCACAGTGTGGTTCCTTCGTTTTGTTTTTCCTACTGACTTGTCATCTTCATGGTTCATTTGATCCTGGTATGAACAGAAGGCGAGGATGATAAAAAATACATGCGACACAGACATTGCACTTAAAAACACACACTGTATAACACATACCTGAATGCTTTGTTCCCTCGCTGAATCAAAATCATTCTTGAACCTTCTAAAGGCAGAAAAGTATAAAATATACTTTTTTCAGAACACTATTCAACGTTCTGTGTAACACTGAAAACACACATGTACATACACTGTATATGCTTCTCTTCATGAGAACACATTCACATGTTTTACCGTGACTCCTGTAATGCCTTCATAACAGCTTCCTTCATTTTTGCGATGGCCATTCCCTGTTTTTCGTCCTCTACAGTTTCAATGTCGACTGGCTCCTCCTGAAGAAAACAGGAAATCAGAATGCAATTTTTAAAGCTGTGATGATGCCCACAGTTACAACAAACACTATTTTATATGCAGAATTTTAGTTTATGCAATGTAACTTTTATATTTTAAATCATACTTTAGCCACAGTAATGTTCATTTGAAAACCAAACCAAAATTAGATATAGGCCTATAATTAATATATAAATTCGTTAAACTCACATCCTCATCACCATCTCCACAACAGTCTGAGGAGCTCAAGTCTTCTGAAGCGATATCCACCTTTGATACAACCTGCCTGTTGTAGGCTTTATCACTGTCATCAGATGGCATCTTCTCATCACATATCAGCTTAGGAGGGAAGCCGGGCTCTACAATCAGACATTTATCTCTATTAAACATGTTCAAATCAAGGCCTTTTGCAGATGAATCAGCTGCTACACTGCCAAAATTAAACAAAGCATCTTTTTGTGGCAGGGCTTTATCCATACCAGCCATGTTTTCTGATTGCTTCATTGCTCCATCACCTCCAGGCTTTGGGAGCTGAATTAGGGTGAAGCCCCCAGGTAGGGTTACTCCTGGTAGGTTTTGGCCTCTGGTGCTCTGGTTGGCTGGAGGGCAGATCCTAAATGAATAGGTCCCACTCTGTGCCAGGAAGCTGGGGGTTTTCAGCGAAGGGGACACGGTGAGAGAGACAGGCGAGGATGTGGAGGTGTTCGTGGAGGGGTGGACCAAGCTGCGCTGGCTCAAGTCAGATGAGTTTTGTGAATGCTGTGACAAGTTGATGGCTTCATTTCTATAAGAATTTTGCTGGAATAACTGACCTGAAACAAAACAATACAGGGCAAGGGAGAGACATTAGCACACTACAGCCAAAGCCCAGGAACAGAAAACATGAAGGTGTTTCCTTTGATTCTCTAATACAATGGATTAGACCTAAATATTAGCAATGTTCGCCTTAATGTTATTAGTCTGTGTTCATATTGACAATGCAGGGACAAGAATGCCATACTACAGCTTTAAAACATCACATGGAAAAAGCCATTTATCTCCTCTTTACAATTATAAGGAGTTTTGCCAAAAGTGTCAGTCTTGGTTTTCAGTGTTGCAAACTAGATCTATAAACAGTACATTTAAATGGTGGTAGTCTGATTTCCTTGGATGATTTCATACTGCAGTAGAAGCAGGTGTGTGTGATCTAGAGTTGACTACTTTAGTGACTGTGCTGTGGTCGAGGAACAGAGACAATCTTACCTGGTGGTTGTGTTGATGTCTTCAGATCAGTTTTTTTTGCAGTGATTATTGGAGGGATTACTGTCCCTGCAGTTTTTATGTGCAGAGAACTGGGAATGTTGTTTTTATGCTGCTTAGAGTTTTTCTGTAAAATGGTGCTAGGACCATGCAATCGGCCTGTGACATATGCTGCAAGGCGGTTGGCTGGATGTAGAGATCCCATGCTCCCAAGCAACAGTCTGGCCTGGTTATAGGATTTGCCATTAACCTGTAATGGCAAATATACAGAAACGCTAACTTGCATATATTCAAGTTTACGTTTTTCCCCTAAACATTATTATGCCTTGAGTTAAATATAAACAGGTGTTACCCCGCCCCCAGGTAAAACCATATTAACACAGTTCCTTGAGCGTTACCTGTATAAGTCCATATGTTTGGCCAGCCGAAGGTTTGGTCCTGGCTCTAAGTCTCCCAGCAGGCAGAATTCCACCCATAAAGGGTGTGACTCCAAAACGTATCACAGGCTCTTCAAATTGATCGTCGTCCTCCTCTGCATCACTGTCCCTAAGCTCAAAGCTTTTATTTGTATGCTTTTCCTCATCGCTGTCATCAAATTCGTCCTCGTCATTATCACTGGCTTTTGATGGCTTAGTGATGCGCACCTAGAAGAAGGTGGTAACAAGCAAGAAAAAAAAAAAAGGGGGAAATGAAACAAGGACAAACTATGTTAGAACAATTATTAAGAGCTTTTGATGTTGAGAAGCTGGTGTTTTAGACAAGCTGTTCTTCATAATTGCCTGTACTACCAGTGAATTTACAGTATACTAATACTAAGTACTGCATGTCTAACCAAAACCTGTTTCAGATTATTCGCCTGTACCTCATAAATGCATCTGTGTTGTCCTGTAAGAAACCAGGAAAACTGCACACACAATCCTATTACTGACAATGTACAATGTGTTGGACAACACAGACACACTACTCTTCAGAGACTTACCCTGTAGATAACAATGGAGCCACTGGGCTTCCGCACGAAGATCTTGGCAATCGGGCGGATGCGGTAAGGACCTATGTAGAAACACTGAGTCAGCCTGTTCTGATTCATGCGCCGGCATAAAGTTTCCAGGACCATTTTGCGGTCCTTGCTCCAGTCACACCCTGACTGGATTTGTATTTGCTTCCTTGCTTCTGTTTCACCATCTGCTGATTCCTGAGAAGTCTTTTCTGTGGGGGAGATGAAGAAATATGGTAATGTATAGTAACGAATATATTAAAGTCAGATGTGTCCAGTCAATACAAAGAGTTACATAAGGGTTTTAGAAGCTGTAGCCTAATTTTCAGTGGTGAGTGAAACATTTACAGCACAACGAAGATTGCATTATGTATTAATTGACCTTTGTTTATTTTTTTACCTGTATTTTTAACAATAACAGTTCTGTAGTACTGTTTCGGCAGGTTGTCGGAGGTAGTCGTCTGCTGTTTTACTGCAGTGTTTGCTGCAGAACTATCAAATATCTTTGGTTCTATGGTGACTACAGGAGGAGGCTTGCTGTTGAACTCTCTAACACGTGCGCATGTCATCATGCTCTCCAAGTATTTATACACGGGATCCTTGTCCTCTTCTCGTATCTGTAATTAACAAAATGTACAGCGCTCAGGTTTTATACCTTGGCAAACAATGACATATTTACAAGACTGTAATGTATAAATCAAATGCTTTTAGTACAAAGACAAAAATTTTTATTTACTGGTTGCACTTGATGAGGCACTGTACTGCGTTTGAGGACCTGGGACAGGACCTTTGGTGTGGGTGTGAAGAGTGGCTCTGGATCCACATCATGAATGTTATGGTTCCACAGTTTATTGGTGTGGCAGCCTGGGAAAGTCTGGGCCACATGCTCTGCTTTAGTCAAAGCTGGGGAGGGATAAAAGCATCTTGTTAACACTTCTGAAAGTTGTGACCAAATTGGGCAGCAAAGAGAAACTAAAACCAGAAAAAAAAAAAAGGTAAAAACTTTCAATAAATTATGATAAATGATTTAGTTGCTTCATAAGGTGCTTGAGTCAAAGACTCAAAACACTTCACCCATTCTGAAACCATCTCTGTGGAGGTAGAGTAATAAAAAGAGCAATATACACAAATGGTACTAAAATAACATGATCTTACAGTAAACAGGTTGGCTCTGTTATTTGCTCTCTCCCAGAATGTCTGCTTAGTGAACTTACATTTCAAGCAGGCACAGCCGAACATGCATTCAGGTCGCCGGCAGTGGAGAGGGACTCTGCTCGGATGCTGGAGACTGTAACACACACAGCCGAGCCTGCAGAACTCCTGGCCACATTCAGGTCTCACAGCTTTATACTTCGGATACTGGGTTAATTTTAAAACTTGACTTGGCAGCATCTGATTAAAAGAAACACACGGGACAGGCAACATCTCTTATTCGACAGCACAGATGGAGTCCATCACTAATCTCAAATGACTCCATACATCCCATTCTGCTAAACAAAGGTTACTTATACAGTCTGTTGCATACCTGCTTTGTCAACATTACAGACAAAGCCACTGAGAGCCTGTCTTGGGTCAACTGTGTTCTGCTCAGTCCCTGGTTCAGGGCTTCAGTCTCCATCTGCAGAAGTCTGAACTGGAACTTAGTGAGGCCTGAAGGTCTGTGTGCCACCCCAAAGCCCAATGTTGGTTTCTGGCTGATCCCTGATTGGTATGTAGATAATCTGAAGAGACAGGAAGCCATCAACCATCATTTGTGTTGTTCAGTGTTTGTTGTTTTATTTACCAAAAAGTTAATTTGTGCTTCTTTTTAATCACAAAGCTTATCTCATACCACAGAAAAGAAAAACAAAAGCACTGTATTTGGACAGTTTAAATAACCAGCATCAGCAGCCCTGATACTATATGTATCTTTATGAAGCTTGTGATTCTATATAAATAAAACAACCAGCAAAACCATTTATAAATGAACACATCACCACACATTTCTCTAACTTGTGAAATTGGAAATAGCCATTTTAAGGACAAACCAAGGTCAAGTGGAAACTAATTATAGCGAACAAAATATTTAAAATATTATCTTTTAAGTGGCAATATGATTTTCCATTTTCCTTTTCTCTAGCTGTTGATAGTATCTGTGTATTTATCAAACATTTCATAACATGCCAACATGTTCTGTAATTAATATACTCAATTAGTTACTAAGATTTTTTAAGTTGCAGATCTAAAAATGAAGACAAAGTACAAACACATCCTTACCTCTGTGCAGCTGAACAAGTGTAAGCAGACTCAGAAGCAGCATTTTCACCAGTTGTCAGCACAGTCTCTGGCTGCATATGTGAAGATGTAGACTGCTTTACAGACTGAGCTTCAGCTTGAACAGGGGTCACATGGTTTGACAGAGGGGGAGGTGGTGACATCAGGGTAGAGTAGAGGAGGGGTTTGTAAGAAAGGGGACAAGGCCTGTTGGCCCCTATGGGGAGTCTGGAAGCAGCGTTGCGATGTTTGAGTACACTATCCAGGGTCTTTATGTAGCTGGAGCTTTTAGCAGGCAGCTGATATGCCACTGAACCGTCTGGGTTTGTTGAGAAGGCAGCAGCACGCTCACTGATCTGCTTAGCTTCACTTTCCAAGTACTCATCCAACATGTTGCTGCAGAAGGCAGATAGGTTCTTTTGTAGTCCTTGTCAATAGAAAGAATAAAGAGACTTTAATTTATGAATGGGGACTAATGAATCAGACAAGCATATTACACTGGTTTCAGTTCAGTAATCTTCTGGTAATTACAATTACTATAATAATGCCACTGTATGATAAAAATGACACTACAGCAACAACAAGATAAACAAACCTTACCCTCCTTGCTTCTTAGAAACTTGTTTCTCCAACCTTTTATTTTTGTCATGTCACTTGTCTTTCCAGTCCTGGAGATGAAGGGTAGCTCTTCATCTGTAAACAATACATTGAGTGCTTCATGAGTGCTAAAGTAGAAGTACAGAATTTCAATGTCATTTTGTTCTGTTGGTTCAAGAGAAGCACTTTGCTGGAAAAATTAAAATGTTGCAAATGCAGAAATGGTGCCATATTTCTTAACAGTAACAGCTGTGCACAGGGCAACACAATTTGAACCACTATTAAATCCTGCAGTCTGTTTTTTCTGTTTATTGCTGTTTACAGAGAAAAAAAAACTGCCTCACACAGCATTAATAACAGTGCACACTGAAAATGTGTACTGTGAGCACAGAGGAGACTCACATCCCCATTATGGAGGACTTTTCTGCTCGGGACCTACGAATTTTCAATCAGCGTTGTTATTTTCATACAACAAGAACACAAAAACAAGAGGTGCAACTACATGGTTCCAGACCCCTTTGTCTCTCTGATGGTCACGTTTGGCCCATACTTGGAAAAGAAGCAGTTCGTTTCAGATGTTACAAGGTCATGTTCTGAAATTAAAAGCCCTTTTCAGATTTCCTGTATCTTAAGAACATAGAAGAAGCTGTAATCTGACCTGTCTCATACTTGCATGAAGCAGACAATTATTATTCTGCATGCTTCCTTTACTCCCCTAAAGACATTATGTAAAATATGTATAAATATGCAGTCTAAATTTAGAAACAGAGAGAGGGAGATCAATTTTCTCAAAAAATAAGTTATATAAATTTGTACAAGATGTAAAAAAATAAAAATTAAAAAAATTAAAAATCAAAACCTTAATTTTACATAAATCCCAGAAAAACACTCACTGCTGAACACCAGAGGTTTTTCTACAAATGTGCTCATGTGTCCCATGTGACTGACTGGATTTCAATTCAATAATTTTTAATCACCATTAGTTTCATGGAGGTTAGATTCTGAGCAAAAGCCTTGCAGCTACAAAATAATTCAGTTGACTAAGCCTAAGGTCATTTGGTGAAATTTTTGACCCCTAGGTGACACAGCCCAAAAGGTACCTTCAATTACTATTAGAGATTAGGTCCAACCTACCCCCAGTAGACATGTCTGCAGCCTTGCTTTGTTCTGGGAGTTTTGGGGGAGGTAGTGGCAGGTGAACCCCTAGATACTGCAGGTCAATGGACTTAGTGTGGTCTAGGGAATTCAACTTCAAGCCCACTAGAAAATGGACAAAAGGTGTCAACGTGTGTAAACTTTAATATGATCTTATGATCTTGGTGTATCCTCTTAAACCAATCCCTGTGGTTTAAGAGGATGCTTGTGTATGTTTGTATGAACTCACCTTCCTGCAGCACAGGATGGATGACCTGTCTGTGTTTGAGAACTCTGAGATCCTGCAGCAGGATCACCTCCAAGCGAGCTATCTTCTCTTCAGCTGTCTCTGGGATCACCTCTGCTGGAACACCACAGAAAAGATCATGTGAGTGATTCACTGGTAGTTGAATAAAATATAACTAGGTAACATTTCAAACAAAAGAATAATTACAATCTCTACACTGTTTACCTGTTTGCTTCAAATGCATCAGAGTCATGGGGTGAACTGGAGATACTGATGGTGAGCTACTGGCTGGCTTGTCCTTTTTGTGAACATCAAGAGCTTCCTGTTAACACAAAAGAACATTAAAGGCATAAAAGCATTACAGAACTTTAACAACTGTTCATCCAAAATCATTCTGACACAGAACAACACAAGCCATTTCAGCTTTAGAGAAAACTCTGAACATATATTTGACATGAGGCAGGCCACTGGAGGACATACCACATCTCATTTAAATGAAAATAAATCTTTTAGAAACACGGTGACTATGTCAGAGCAGGAGTTTGTAGTGTTTTACCTTAGAGGTGAATGACACAAACAATAGGCCTTCTACATCATCCAGCTCTGGTTGCATTGCGACAGTCAGTGACGGACTGTGGACAACCATTGGGGAAGCAGCTGCAGCGCTCCACACTCTTCCCCGGGAATTTGCCCAGTGTCTGTTGATCCTTTTTCTTCTCCTACGGTAGCCAGGTTTTGATCCCGGGGTAGACGCTAAGGAAGTAGGTTTCACGGATAGTGCTCTAGGCATTAATGTGAAGCCTTGTGGCGACTCAGGGGTTACACGGTTAGTGTGGTCTTCTTTCTTGGATTCCACAAGTGGTTGTTTTTCAACAAGCACAAGCTCACCGAGAGCATGCTTGCCTCTTATGCAGGGAACATATGGTTCATCCTTATTGGCAGAGGTAGACATTATTGGCTTCAGGACCAGTCTGGTCTCTTGTGCATTTGAGAGAGAAGCTGAGACTGTGTGATTCTCCATGCTATAAGAGAAATAAAAGGAAATATTATTTTTAGACACTAGGCACACAAAAAGGTGAAACCATTCCATATTAATTGCTGTCACAGCATGTAGCAATGCCATTACAACAAAGTAATTCCAAGGGTTTAATTGACACCAATGTAGTAGTCATTGTATAACATGGTTAAAATTACTGTACAGGCCTCCTAATACTACACCAGATACTGCAATCATGGACTAGGCAAAAAAAGTCTCATTTGGGTATCAAGACAAGATCTGTTAGACTTTGACATCAGAAAAACTACAAGGAGTGAGAAGCACTACAATACCTGAGGAATACACAATATTCAGTACATGAGGAAATGCAACCCAATACAACAGGGTTGCAATAAATACTGCCTTGAAGCGTGTGAACATTTTATTGCACTTGCATAATTCTCACTTTTAGCTGAGACTGTGAAAAAGGTGCCAACTTAATAAATATTAACTTCTGCAAAACACTGTAATCACAGCTTAAGCAATTGTTCGGATCAAATCAAGGCATTTTTAAATGATACCCAAAGTCTCACATATCAATTTGCCAGTTAAATGCATATAAATATCAATGTGCTAACGAATGACCAAATCAAACGTGTAACCATACACAACTTACCTATGATTCACAACTCCTTCTTTGCTTTCACTGGGTTCGGGACATTTTACAACAGAGGGCAGAGTGTCTGTTTCTGCTACAGTGACCCTCTGTAGGCGGAAGTTGTTCCCATCATCCCTAAAGCCTTTTGCAAATGGATTGTGATTAATTTTCAGCTGGGTGATCCGGAAGTTTTGGTAGGTCGTCACAGCCATAAATTCAGTTTGTGGAAAAGTAAAGGTAATGCTTTCTGGTCCAATAACCATAACCACAGGCTTGTCAGATGAGGGTACGACTCCTTCTGGGACAGGTATCACATGTAGTCTAGGAATGTAACGATGCATGGAGTGTAGTATTATATGACCCTCCTGGTCTTGCAGATTGTTCGTCAGTTTGAGTTTGTAGAAAGACACCAAGCTACTCATCCACTCTGAGCCTCTGCAGGGTGAGTAATGATGGGAAAAAGCCCGGCTTAAACCCTGGCCCTGGTGCTCTGCTCGTCCAGTCACCTCCCATTTGGATGTGCTCCAGCGGTACCTGTTCTGGTCCGATGGTACTATGGACAGGACCAGACTGTACAACCGCTCAGGGTCTAGGCCAGCCAGGCGATATCGGCAATATGGGAACATGCGGCGCCCCTGTTTAGTGAGAATCATCTCAGTCCCACAGCTGTAGAACTGCTTCCACACACTGTTATTCTCCAAAGTGACACTGATGCCATTGAAGGTCAGAACAGCAGGAAAGTCATTCTGCAGGTCTGGATTACCAAATATTGTTGGTGGCGACACACATGACGATGGCAGTGACTCTGATATGTTGACAAGGTTTGTCTCTGTGCATGTTAGGGAATCTGATGCAATATGTGAGGTAGCTGTGCTCGATTCAACACTCCCTTCAAAGATAGTAGGTGATGTTTCAGCAGGCTTGGCTGGGCTAGCTTCAGCAGGTGAAGACAGAGTCGAGCTGCAGTCAGCACTCGCCATGGAGACGGCTTTGTTCTCAATGACAAGCTCACTAGTGAAATCAGGTCTTGTAGTGGTTGGAAAAGGAGGCGGCGAGGAAGCGATGGTAGCAGGAGTAGCTGTGGAGGGGACATTAGTCCTGCTCTCCTGTTTATCCTCCACTGCTGGGTGCTCCTCCATTGATGTGAGCTCAGAGTCTGTAGCAGACATCACCAATGGCTGTCACTGTCCCACCTCATTTCATACCTAACAGAAGATGATATAATAATAATAATGTTATTGGCATCGTACAGCGGTGTTCAAAGGCACAAGATACTTGAGAGGAATAATGACCTGAACTTAAGTGATATAACCAGACAAGACAAGAAAAAAAAAAAACAGAAAAACAACAGCCAACAAAAGCAATTACAGCTCATTGAAGCAGAGCAAAGACTCGGATAAAATAAGTAAAAGCAATAAAAGCTGCATCATGAAATGTAAACGATTGCAAAACATGTTAATATAATCATTAAAACATCAAACTTCTAAAAAGACCAAACTCTAGTGGCATCATTTTACTGAGGCCATGGATATATGTGAGATTATTTAAATGAAAATTTAACTAAGGTTCAATACACTCTGCAAAATCTATCCATACAAAGTACTGACTACCTTACAGCTAGTTATAGCTAGTGATGTTGCAATATTAAGTATTCTGTGCTATAGTTGCTGCTGATAAACATGATCAAATGTTAACACGCAACCAAAATTTATGTGAATGCAAATGTTGTTTATATATGATACAAAATTAAAGCGCATCCAACTACTGGTTTGTCCAGTTGC
Organism: Mastacembelus armatus; assembly: GCF_900324485.2. NCBI lineage: Eukaryota > Metazoa > Chordata > Actinopteri > Synbranchiformes > Mastacembelidae > Mastacembelus > Mastacembelus armatus. The sequence goes on from NC_046656.1 coordinate 9,797,638, forward strand.
TGGCTGTGTAAACGTGTCATAAACCATTGAGCACCTGGACCAAGATATCTGATCTACACGGATCATTAAACACAGCATTGTGTCCAACAGAAATCTTAATAAGAATCAAACCATTGCAGAGCAATTTTAGATTCGGTCGTACCCTCCTGAAAAATAAATTAGCTGCTAATGGAGAAATGATCATTTATTTACAACCTCAGGCCACATGTGGTCCTTTGAAAAGCAAAATGTGCTTTTATAAACTGCATGTAACAGCCTGTTTTCTCACTCAGGCAGTAAAATGTAACCTTAAGTGTGACATCACATTAAAAACTTTATTTTATTTATTTATTTTTGCATGCCATGGTTTCCAGCACACAGTAAATTACTTCTTAAATTATATCTTTAGTGGAGTTAAAAACAAACACTGAGCCCCTGTAGGGAAAAAAAAAAAAAAAACTGTAGCTGAAATAAAATATGCTCTTATCTTCTAGGCTAAACCCCCTTAAGACCCATCGTTATAACAAAGCAGACTAATAGCACATACATTATCGTGAACTGCACAGTGGGCTGGCGTCTGAGGATTTTTAAGTTTAATAATTTCTTTGGCAGGCTGAGAAAACTGGACTTTGCCTTCGTGAAGTGGGCTGCGCGACCACTTTGGAGTGACTGGCCAATAGCCTGCGTGGTCTCACCCAGCTGGGGGACATGGCTGAAACGCACGGACAGGCCTGTATTTTAACAAACACCCTCAAAACAGACACCCTGTAAATATTTCCACCTTTGCGGGGGAAAGAGGTGATCTCCGTGGGCACCGGAGGACAAGCTAAAAAATGTAACCTGTTTTCTTGCTGTCCTTCCCTCCAGTCAGTCCAGTAATCACGCAGTCACACCAACACAAAGATGCTGCAGGATAAAGGTGTTAATCGGCCCGACGAGTGCACCAAATGCGTCTTTACCGGCATGTTTACAACACACAGTCCTCACTGCTCTCCGGGTAACTATTTTTCCTACGCCACGCTAAGAATTGGAGTAGTTTGAGAACAGCTCTTTCTTCCTCACACACCGCAGAGGGGAAGGCCGCCCGCTCCACCACTCACCAAGTTGGAAAAGTTGCAGGTTTCACTAAAGCCTCACCTCCCGGCGTCGCCTCGGCACCTCGGTACCAGCGGGAGCGACACGATAACGACGTTCACGGTAAAACTCCAACTGTTGCACGTCGTCGTCGCCGCTGAAATGGCCTCGGTGAATCCGTCGAACATGAACACGAAGTGGCAAATGGAGGCCTGAGAGCCACGCCACTGTGCTCGCATCGACCGACCCGAGCGTGCACGCAGTGGAGCCAAAGCGCATGCACAATATCACCCCCCGCCTTCAGTGGCGCGTGATTCCCGGGCCGCCAGAGCGAGGGAAGCGGGAGTCCACCTTTCCGCTTCTTCCCACCTCGAGCTCAGTCCACTCGCCGGTAGAAACAACTCTCAGTAACTTTCCGTGACAGTGTCTCGGCTGTGCGGTGTCCTGAGCCCAGAGCGCACACCTGAGACTTCACCCTCCTCCACGCGCTTTGTCTTTACTTCTACCTTTTCGGTCACATTTGCGTTCTCACCCTCCGTGAAGCGCGCGCACACACACGTTCCTCGCTGCCCCCTCTTTCGCTCTTTCTCACACACACGCTCAAACACACATACACACACATACACACACATCCGTGCTGTGACGTAACACGTTCACCATGGCGGTAGAGCCCGAGCAGCCAATGCGCACGCTCCCTGCTGAGGATTTTACCGACCCGGTGGTTTTATCATGGTGTCAGTGGCCCGAGAGTCTGACCTAGACATTGTCCCGGTTCCAAAGTTGGTTTGTAACAAGGACTAAAAAGCACTTTCCTTGTTGTCCCCCCTCAGGACCATGAGGAAGACAATGAGTCTCAATTAACATAGGCTGCTTCCTATTTAGCCTTTTTCTGCAGCTGGCTTTGTCTCTGGGAAAACATGGCGGCGAGATCTATATGTGCCCAAATAAAACCAATGCAATATAATTAAATACATCAGCTAATTATAAATATACTTGATTGCTTCGTCACTCTAGTGTGCCCACGAGACTAGTTGTACACGCGGGGACACAATGGCGATAGCACATGCTATTTCCTGGGCTGCAGTTGGCTAACTAGTGTTTTCAGTGTAGGTTCAGTCTACAGGAACAAAACAGGCCTAAAGGTGCAGTGAGCTCTGCTGAGCCTCAATGTAGCAGAGCCTCGACATGGACGTCTACTTATTATTACATTACGTTATAATAAACAACAGCCTGCCCTTATATTGGCTAGTATTTATTTAATTTTGTTGTCTAAGTGGAGGACGGCTGGACTCAACTAGAAGAAAAAAACCTATTTTTGTTTTAAAGTATAATTTTCCACAAAATGTATCACTGCACAAAATTATTACGACCCTTGAAAAATATTGTATATTTTTCAACCTGATCCTTTCCCACCATCTTAACTGCTGCTCGCTGTTTGGGAGGACTTAAAGTGCCTTAATGTCTGAGAAAATGATCATGTTTGCGGCTTTAATGTCAATAGTTTTGAGCCGGAGGGTTGGGCTACCGCCAATAACAAAATAAATACATCAGTGAATTAATGTGCCTAAGCGTCACAGCTGTGACGATATGTAATATTGTAGAAACTGTAGATTTAATAGGCTACTAAATAAAATTTTCATTTTCATAGTTATTTGAACATTTTCATTTTCAAATAACAATGGCGTTTGTATTTCTTGCTGTTAAATCGATAACGTTTCACCTAGGCTTATAATTGAGCCTACCCTGATTCAAAAAGAACAAAGTACTAAAATATTTAAAGTGGTATGTTATTAAACCAACAGGGCGGGGTCTAACCATGACTAGGAAGTGGGTAACATAGCCCAGATCTACTCATCTTCTGTTTACTACACGTGGTGCTGCCGCCTGATCTTGCTTCAAAGACACAGGATCAGTTTTACAACCTGTGCAGTTATTGTACGTCATCAATTTTAGACTCAACATGTATTTCTGGTGGTTGTAAAAGGGGTGGTACAGATGGATGGCCCTCGGATTATGTTTAATTATAGTTTATACGTTTCATATTAAGACTATACCCAGTTAGTGTGCACAAAGCAACATCTGGGTGCAAAATCTCCCAGTTTCCCAGGCACAATAAAGGCGCTCAGAAGAATACAATAATTAATGTGCATTAAACTTAAATTTATTCACTGATCAATTGAGGCAAAATAATGTATTTAAATGTTTCCTGAAAAAAATGAGGTAGGAAACTCTGGGTGTTGCAAACACATTGCTCCAGCACTAGTCAGGGATACTAACCTGCAAAATAGACCAAATAATTTTGTAAAACAAGGAAAATCAAATTTAATATGATCTATTTAACAGGCACAACAGAATAAAACAAATGAACTGCACTTTAAGTTTGTTTTCTTCTTACCACACTGTAAAGGCCTAAATACCATTTCAAGGTTATGCCTGAGTTGTATATTGTGCAAAGGGCTTTAAATATCTCTGTAAAGATGTCAGTGCAAGAAATCTTTATTAAACGTGTCTTTGTTATTTTACTTACGTAATAAACAATACAGTATGTACTGACAGCTACCACATTTTGATGTCAGTGATGGAAAATCAGCAGTGGCAGCACAAACAATAGATAGTGCACAGACTTTGTATGGCCTTGTGAGTTCTGTCCACACGCCCAAGCTGTTAAAATGACCATGAACAGGCATAATATTTATTCTGTCATCCCCATTGTAAAATCTGTGTTAACAAGCAAGCACTTCGACCATAGACATGATGTATAGTCATCCACATTTTGTTGGGATTACATTTAAGGGACTAAATATTCTAAACAGGCAAAACATTTGTTTTGATGCATGCAGAGCATGCCAGAGAAACAGCTTTACATATTCACTGTAGTTCTTTTTTTTTTACTAACATTGCCTAATACCATGCCGCTTTACTCAGAAAGATACCATGAGTAATATGTGGCCTTTGTGTTATAACCTTTCACTCTGAGCAGGAGTCAGCGAATTTTTTTGGTGATATAACTCAGCCAAAGCACACGCTTTATCTGATACTTGACTCATGTCAAAACAGAATCAATACATATAATAAAATTATATTCATTTTCCTAGAAACATTTTCATTTAGGAAATAAAGCATGTTGAGGAAATACCTTTAACAGGAGTAAATAAGCCTGAGACTGAGCCTGCACAAATGTAAAATAACTATATTTAGCCTACATGCCAGTGAGATATTATTGTACTGTTACAGTGAGATGTTACCCATAGAAATACAGTAATGATCACATACAAATACAGTTCTTAAATAGAGAATGGCGTTAAAAAATATTATATTTGTGGGTTTGTGTCTATCACAGTGAATCAGACTTGTTTATTTTAGGTTACACTGCACCACATAAGATTTGTTTGCCTTCCTCCTGCTGCATGGCTGTAAGAGAGCATGTCCAGAAATAAACGGTATTTTTGTTCTAAACAAATGTCAAAAATTGTACTATTAAGTTTTACATATTAAATAAAAGTACAAAATCTATTACACAACCTGTTTACTAATAATAGAGATTCGATGTTTAAAAGGTCTGAGCAAGATGAAGTTTGTAAAATGATAAACTTTTCTTTCCCTGATTATATTTGATCAAAGAAGAGTTGACCACAATTTCAAAAGACAAACTTAAAGAAAAGCTCTAAATTAACTCTTAATAAGGTTCTTGACAGAGAACAGGTGACTCCCTATCCCGTACACATATGGACTGATGGATATATAGGAAGTTGTGATAAATCGCTCAATTTCAGCCCAAAAAGGAAAGTCAGTCGCATTGAAAATCAGCTGAAAGATCAGATAGAAAGTCCAATTTATCTGGAACAGCCCCATAGCTGCAAGTACAGCTATTATGCTGTGCTGAAGCTTCTTGTTCCCGTGGTGGCTCAACCCGTGTACAATCTCCTCTGGTGTCACCGTATGGCTCTGGCTCAGCAGCACCATGATGATGAGGCAGCTGGTGACTGTGACGATGATTAGAGGCAGCAGGTTGCACATCACGATGAACAGGTATTTGTAGAAGAGGTTGGGAGTGGGACAGTCCTTTTTACTGCACTGAAAAAAATCTGGAGGACAGGTGCTGCTGTTTATTGTGACATTTACTGCAGGGTTTTGCACGTCCAAGACAAAAATGGGGAAACTCAGTAGTGTGGAGATCATCACACAAACTCCACTCACCATCCAGGCGGACCTGATGCTGTCCAGGAAAACTGGAAAGTTGGCCCTCTTGTTGGTGTCTCTCAGCTTCTCGTAACGGAAGATGCTGATGAGGACACTGAAGAAGATGCTTGTAATTTCACCAAACACAGTCAGGAACCTGAGTGAGCGACAAATCCAAATGCCGTTTTGGAAGAAAGAAAGCTTGACAACGATGATCTCAGAGATGTTCATGATGAGAATTTCCTCCAAGTTGGCTGTAGCCAGTCCCAGGAGAAACAACTCAAAGGACTTCACTCGGGAGAGTTTTGAATGAATGATGACAGAGAAGATGAGAAGTACATTACCCACAAATCCAATGCAAGAAATGATGATTCTTAAGACCAGAAGATCTACAAAGTAACCATCCATTATTGAAGCTGGCTGGATCACACCTAATATATCACTTCTGTGTTCTTCCCACAGAAGCAGACAGAGATATGATTTGCCACAACATTGACCACACACCCTTGTTATCAAGTTCTCAAAAGTGGCAAGAATCTGGATTGGTGATGGGCTGTGCTCATTATAGAGAAAGGAAAACAAGAGGCTGCTGGAAACATTGAAGGCTGGGAGTCATTAAAGTTTTACCTCTGAGCTTTTCAAAGCTTCACCTTGAGACCAGCACTCTGTCTGATTTAAAGGAGTGACATGTTTTTCCACGGGCTGACATCACAGAATGCAATTCAGCAAGGGCAAATTTACATCCTTTGACATTTGTTCTCCACCTTTTTGTCATTATGTGGTTTTATTGACACCATAATTTCACTCTCAATACATGACATACAAAAAAATCAACTTAATGACATTTCCCTTATTACTGATTTATAAGACATTAACTCCTGTAATATCAATCCATCCATTAATTAAAGGTGTATTTTCACTGGATGTGTCAAAGCCTTTGTTACCTTTTTAGGAAATGAAAAGACACACACTTAATATACTGAGATGGAAATACCTTTGCTTAATTAGAGAAAGAGCAGTAATACAAACGGTTTGACCTTGAGAAACTCTGCAGTGTTATTATAAATGAAAACATGTACTAGTATATATAATTTATCTGAATTTATTTTGAAATTTTGATGGACAAAAAAGAAAAAAGATATAAATGGAACAGGTGTTTCTGGACCCTGCTGTTGACACAGGACCAGGTCATGTTCCAGCTTGTCTCTTTTCTTTCTTATTGCACTGTCTAGTTAACAGGCATTCTTTTCAACATCCTCCATCCTGATTCAGCTTAATTGTGAATCCCACAGTGTGTGTGTCTGTGTCAAGAACTGTGTGTGTGTGTGTGTGTGTGTAATTAAGGATAAGCCATACACTGGCAGTAAATGGGAAAACTAAGTGTTGCATAATGAGCCTGGACAGCTTAGGAAGTTGTAGTCCTTTTTCACCATCCAGTAATTATCAATCAGAGAACTGATCAAATGGCGAGTACTAGTTTCATCTGAAAATGCCAGAAGGTTTTTGGTTTTAAGCTTGTTTTTATGTGCGCTACAGGCTTTTTTATTGTTTTACAACAATCGTTTCAGTGTGATATGATGTGATACTGTATAGTTGGGGGTTTTCCACAAATCGGTTGTCTGCTGTACACTGAACCGTGTTTGTTGGAAAACCCCATAATTCACCACCGCTATTGAACTTTAAGACACAGATTTTTGGGGTTTTTTGGGGTCAGCATCACAAAGGTTATTTTAGGCATTAGCACATAAATAGTCTGACAAGCACAGCTGTGCTTTGAGCTAAATGTTAACATCATTATACTAACATGTTTACAATGACAATGCTGACATGGTGACGTATAGCAGATATAATGCTCACCATGTTCTGTACATCAAATTACTGTTGCGTGTAAATTTGCTACGATTTGACAATCAGCATCAAACAGTCATGACTGATGGAAATTATTAGTCTTTTAGGTATTCATAAATCAAAGTATTAAAAACCTAAACATTTTGGTCTCATGGTGCCACTAGATAAAAAGCTAGGGTTATTGCAGGCCTTCGTGAGGAGCAAATGAATGTATTACAATAGTAGTCAAGACTCAAAAGCGCAACCCACGATGGCACTGGAGGACAAGGTAGGGGATCAGTAAAATATGTTTCATCATCTGGTGGCCATGAAAAGCTGCAACAATTAGAATTTGTTGACTTGTCAGATAAACCGCTCAGCCCCATCTACATTCAGCTACATGTGCTGTAAACATATTTATTTCAAAGTAGACCCACACAAAGGAGAGTGACATTCAGAAAGAGACTCTTATGATTATTCCACTGTTATTCTTTTTGCCATTACTCTTGAACTAGATGAAGAAAATGGACACTTCATCAGACATCAAATTACAGTCTGTGTTTTTCTACAACTGAAGCAGCAGATGTGGGATGAGTAAGTCTGAGGGCTCACTCAGAGCTCCGCGGGGCTCCCACTCCCGAAATCACTATTAAGTCCTCAGGTTTGATTGGCTGCGTTACAGTTGATTTTGTGGATGCGGTACATTAATGACTAATAAGGATGAGGGCTTCTCACTGGAATTTTAATGTGTTAGGTTGTGGTTTTGAAATGTCATGTAAAGATTTCATTGCTATCAGCTGTCACTAATATCTCTCTTGGAATTGTTTTGTATTTTTACATAATAAAAGTGTGTGATGTGTGTTAAGTATCATGATATATAATAAAATACTGTTCACACCCCTGCTTTTCCAGTTATAATAAGTTAAATATCTGCTGTGCAAGAAGCCTTTATTTGAGTCTTACATTTTCTTTTTATTTAGTTATTCCATGAATATTTCAAACCAGGGACTTGGACATGACTTTGGAAATTTGGACTCAACCATAAAAATTGGGAAGTGGAAAGACTGGACTTAAGCCATCCTACTATACTTGTAACTGCATAACATTTCACCTGCAGGAGCTGCAGCGACCAGAATGCATCATTTCCCAATCAATTTGATATTACTTGCTGAAAAAAATACATTTAATTACCAGTTAATCAAAATAAAATGTGTTTGACATTTGCGGTGAACTGTTAGCTGTTCAAAAACCGCATGTCAGAGATAATTTAGAGTGTGAAAGATAGTTCATAGGAAGCAAAAAAAATAAAATGCATAGTTGATTGGCTGAAATTCTAGTGAGATGAAGGATGAGCAGTAAAACATCCTGCCTTGTGGTTTCAACACTTACTACTTTCAGTACGTCAGAACCGCTTAAATCCAATAATTCCACAGCTACTAAGATTTTTCACCTCTCATCCGAGAAGCTTCTTCAGTTCTGACTGCTGGGGACTCCCAGGTATTTAACCTCTGTGGATTCATTACCGACTTCAGGGCCATTGAGGTCACACGCGGAAGATGGTACTGTGGTTAAAACCACAGGAAGATCCAGTAAGAACCCCTCTATAACGGAAAGTACAGAAAAGAACAAACAAAAACAACATTGTCATTCCATTCATTGCCAGAGTATCTGAACAGCTCAGGAGGATTTTCAAAAAGCACTGCATCCTTTTGCATTTCAAACCCAGCAGGCAGAAGCTGGTCCACCCTGAGGACAGTCAGACATAAGCAGAAGCATTGTATATAAAATTCAATGCAGCGATGTAGGCCTGGACAGAAACAAAAGAAACACTCCACAACAGCATGGTATAACACAGAAGAGTCAAATCCTGAAGACATCCATAATCCATCTGAAGGATAAAGGACACTCCCTTGAAGACAGCAGTGTCCACAGAAGACAGACAGTTTGAGATGAAGTGAAAGATGCTATGTCAAACTGCAACAAGCATCAGATGGGGTGGACATTACTTATCATCCACTTACAAAGCAGTCCTGACATCCCTCCTCAGGCAATTTACCAACATTTCACACCTCGACTCATGTGACACTAACCACCCACATGAGTAGGACAACAATGAGAAGTGTATCCAGTAGGGGGGCATATCTGGAAATAATCAATGAAAAAGCTTAGTGTTCTTTCACAGTTGGAAAGCACTGCCACACTGTCATAGTGTCATACCTTTCCACTGGGCAACCTGGGTTTATGGTCCAACATCTGTACCACAATCTTCCTGAGAGTCATTCATTGTTCACTAGAGTTGAACTTTCTAGCTCTGGGCTTTCAGCATTCATATAATATTAATAAAGGAAGAGTTAATGCTTGATAGGGGTCATTGCATTTTAATTTGACTGTATCCGTATCCACCACATACCTTCCACAAGCACGACCCGATGAACATGTTTGGTGGTCTTGAGGACAAAAATTTGTTGTAGTGTCCCTCAGTGCCCCCAGTTCCCCTTTAGTACATCATCAAGAAGTCTTCATATGGCAGAAAACCTGTTCTTTTATTATCTGTCGTTTTGTTTGAGGGAATGCAACTTTATGTCCTAATGTGCAGCAACAGTACTAAAACAAAGTCTTAAGTGAAGGAGGTTTTGACAGAAGAAGCCAGGGACAAAAGGCTAGATGATGATACATGGATGTTCTATAAATGAAATGACACTTTAACTGTAATTATTGACTCAACTTAAACTTAAATTATGTCAAACCATTTGAGGAACTGTGAATTTAGGGGTTTGTTATGGTGCGGTGGACACAATCGTCTACTTTGCCCAGTTGATAATCCAGCCGGACAAAATTTCTCAGTTGATGATTACATACACATTTTAGATAAATAATTATAACACTGTAGAATTATAATTATTTAGTTTACTAAAGTATTGAGTTTTTGAAGTGCATAATAATCCAGGCCTTGATAAAAAATTTGAGTTATACCTTATGACTAATGTTTGATTACATTGATGATTGATTGGGTTTGGAACATACTTGCAACCTCTGCGCTGAGACCCCTGCAAGCCCCCGCAGGTGGGAACTTCCTGGCCTGGATCCCGCTTTGGTACGTACGTGTACAGGTGCTTGAAGCTGACTCGAAGTCCTCGCCGCGTCCAATTAACGCCACGGCGCATCCCTGCAAAAAGTTAACGGGGTGGATCCAATGAGGCAACCCCTGCCTGCAGTTACGCGTGGATACCCCTTTAAAAGGCTCACCATGTTGCCATCACATGCTCCGGCACCGAAGTAGGATGAGGATGTTCTTCTTCTTGTGAAGTAAAACACATTGTTACCTGTGGTTCAAAGGAGGTCGGAGACTTTTTTTCCGAGGATTTCTTCACTTTTGTACAGCAGGAGGGGGCCCAGCCCACCCTGTCTGTCAGCGCTGCAGCCAGTCAGCCAGCCAGCCAGTCAGCCAGTCAGTCAGTCTTGTTGGGCTGCTAGTTGTTGTTCAGTAAGCAACACGCTGACTGGTGCGCAAACTGAAAGCTGCGTATGTTAATGCCAAGTGACGGATATAAGCGACGTGTGTATCTCCAGCAGCCACACTCCGCCGTGTTGCTGTGTTGGAAGCGCGGATGGGATAGAAAAAAAAAAGCAGCCTGAGCAGACCTCGCTGGTCTCGGAAAGGAGTGCCACCTCTTCTTGTAAGAGGAGAGTTGTTCGCTCCGTCTCTTCGACATTTAAAGGGGTTCCCTCGACTGGAGCGGCGAAACATCGGCGACATTGGCGTTTATTTCCTCTGTAGTTGAACTGCATCGGTTAACCAGTCGGACCGGGCTGATTCTCCTCAACCAAGCCTTTCGGAAAACAAGGTGCCCTGACTGGCTCCACACACCACAGAAAATTAGACGAGATAGTGCCTGCCACAGGGAGCTACGGTACGGTGAGTACTGCTGCTCCACATTATCTTTTCTCTGAGAGCGTAATGTTTGTTTTTTATTCAGGCGCAGCAGGGGTTGCATGGGCAGCTTTCGTCTTTTGTGTATGCTTTTTTTTTTTTTTTGTAGTCCTGTCTGGAGGACGTTGCCGAGGCAGATAATGGCCATGATGATGAAGGAGATTCCCAGGGAGTGGTACTGTGTCGGACTGGCCGTGCAGTGTGTGTGTGTGTGTGTGTGTGTGTGTGTGTGTGTGTGTGTGTGCGCGCGCGCGCGTGCATGTGCGTGTGTGCGCAGTCATAGCCCAGTCCGCCAGCAGCAGTTACTAAAGTGCAGGGCGATAATAGTAGTTCTCTGTCTGAAACAAGGTCAATGACAGCCTGTGAGCTTACTAATATTATGATTGGCTGGATGGTTGCGCGATGTGTTCACCTGGATGTCACTCCCAGTGTGTGTGTGTGTGTGTGTGTGTGTGTGTGTGCGCGCGCGTGCGTGCGTGCGTGTGTGTGCGCGCGCGCGCTTGTGTGCGTGCGTGTGTTGAGAACAGTGTGTATTTGCACTTTAGGGCTTACAAAACTTTATGGCATTTCTTGGGGGGGTTAATTGACTCTTATGGTGTGATTCATGGTGCGCCCCTAAACTGGCTGCTCTGGGTTACATGAAGATAAACACATAAGCCAGTTTAACCCGAGAGTCAGTCATGGGTTTAATTCAGTGGGCTGCTCTGGCTCAGGTAAATGAAGAGGCTTTACAACAAATGCCACAGCAGCTAGCCCACAATCACAGTTTGGCAATTAGGTCATTTGGTGGTGAGCTCATAACGGATGATGTTATTCTGACATCAGAGACAAACCTGCAGAGGCCAATGATCCTCAGCATCTGAGACCTTTGACAGAAAAGTGGTCAAAGCAGCAGAAGTGTTTCAGCTCGTCTGTTTTTACAGATACTTTATTAAAACGGCATCACAATACATGAACCCACTTTCAGATTTAGAGCACAAAAACCTATATTTATTATCTAACAGTGTGGGGAGGGAAGTATTCATAGTCTTTACTTATAACTCAAAACACCAGCGTTAAAATACTGCACCACCAGAGGACTAAACAGCAACAGCAACATGCATTATTGAAAGTAAAGGAAAAAATGATATACGATTGATCTCTTGCTATATATTGCATTATTTAATGCTTAATATTGATTCATGCAGAAGTAGCATTTTCGTGTTTTAGCTGGTAAAGGTAGAGTAACTTTAAACTGTTTTATTTATGCTGTTGGGCCCATCCAGGTTGTGAGATTATTCGGACTTTGGAATAAATGTCTTCTTTTAATATGAAATATAGGACAATTAAACCTCTCTGGGCCTCAGATGGTTGTTTAGATGGCAAATAACTCTTTTGTGGAATAGTTGACAAGCGTTAGACGTCTAAAACATAAGGTGGCACAAAGGAAACACTGATGTTTTTGTAAGGGCTCACAAACCCAAGACAACTGAGTGTAGTGCATTTTTGTAAGCACATCGTATCAGTGTTTAATCTAAAATTGTTATACTAAAAAAAAAAAAAACTGGTACTGAAAATTATATTTCAGTAGAGTAAATGAAAACTGTTAATCAGTCACTAAAGTAAATTATAAAATGTTGGCTTGGTGTCAGAGGAAGTGTGGATTTCTGTGGTTAAAGGAGATGTTCCTCTAACGTTGACTAATTCAGGTCTTGCACGTTCTGAAAGTGTTATTAAATAATATTCACCAACAGTCACCTGTTAGCCCATATGTAATTATTTCTTGTTCACGCTATCATAAATAAATGACTTTCTTCGCTTTTCTGCCAAGCCTCATTTTTCAAGGCTGTCATGAGGCTGTCCGGCAATGAAAATGAAACCAAAAAAAAAAAACAAAACTGCCAGATCACTCTCGACACAATAGTTTATTGTAGTTGAACATTAATCTTTTGGAGTCTCTATAGCAGATTGACTCTTCACTATGTTGTACCTCTTTACCACATTTTCTCTTTGCACCACCAGACCACACCCCACCTCACTAAACCATCATAAATGTCATAAAACATTATCCAAAAGTGTTTTAATGACTCACCCATAGACCCGTCATTAAATAGCTGTGGAGGACTAATAACTGAGTCATTACTGTAAAGGCAGTCCACCACGAATTAGCAATGGATTTCAACGACATAAAAATGTTATGCTTAAATGAGCAATGAAATACTAGAATAGTTTTGGGATCAGTAGCCTGCTTTGGCTTTTATAAACGTCTTTCTATGGCGTTCCTATCACGTGCTCATTCTGTGATTATGCTTATTTTCATTTATTATATTCCAGCACTGCTTATCGTCTTTCAGTTTTGATAATCATTTATAATAAAATGGCTTTAATTTTACTTTTTGCAACATTGAACAGAAATACCACAGTATTGGTTTTTGGGACCACGGTATTTGGGTTTTTCATTTTCAACAAGCATGACTCCAAACATCTGTCCCCCAGCACCATCAGTTGTCTAATTAGCTGTAATGTATAGCAGAGTACTGTTTGGTTGATTTTGAACACAACTGTGTGCTGTATTGAGTCTTGTATTAAATGATGAATGAAATACCAAACATGCACAGTACCACACCATTTAAAGCCTCTGAAAACAGTCTGAAAGCTATGTATACAATCTTAACAGTCTAAACCTGTTTGATCAACTATAAATTCAATTTAATTTGGGTGTTGACACACAGTCAAATACTTAATGCGTCTATGTGTTTACACTGGCTGTCACTTGAGCAGTTCCATACAGGAGCAGCTTCAGATGAGAAGCGAGATTAGTGTCACGGTTGCTTGGTTTCATTGGGAGAGGCTTGTTTATGTTCATTCACTGTCTGTGCTGAAGGAGCCTTGAACCTATATACATCAGGTATCATCTCATTTATCTGAAATTAATGACATCTGCTCAACTGTTAACCCATTAATGTCTTTTTCTTTTTCTTAAATACTTCACAGTGCCTTGTGAATGTCGGTAGCTGACCTTGTGAAGAACATTACTTTAATATAATAATTAACCCATGGCGGTTCTTTCTTACTGAATTCATTCTTAATGCCATGAAATGCTCTATATCCACAAAAAGTTTGAATGCTTTTATGTGTGCTGTCAGTTTGAAATACCAGTGAGATGTGGGAGAAGCAAATAAAGGGTTTTATTTTAGTTATTGAACAAGTTGGAAAATGTGTCTCAGACCTTTGGGGCAGCCAGCCCTCAGATTCATTTATGAACGTGAGGTTTAAAGGCATTGTTGTGTCAATGCTGTCTGTGACCGTTTTTTTTTTTTTTAAGAGCCTAGAAAGAAAAAGAAAAAATATTCATCACCCGTTTTTTTTTTTTTGTTATCATAATCTATTAAGTAAAAGGATGTTAATGGTGTTTTTCAGTGGCCTTCTCTTCCTTATTCACAGACCACCAATACAAATAATTAGCAGTAGTTAAGAATCAATACACTTTCTTTTGACTCTCAACTAAATCATCTGTGTTTTTCATAGAAAGCCTGACCTTGCATGACGGTGAAATGTCTTAGCCTGGGATCATGCATGAAAAGAAGTCACTATAGATCATTTCAGTTAAGTGTTTTGTGATGAGACTTTTCAAAATGCTGTGACAATGCAAATGCCTATTTACAGTTTCAAGTACAGATTTAACAGTTGCTGGTAGTGAAGTCCAATTTGTCACTGCTGGTATCTCTTGGTGCTATAATTTCTACACTGAATGGGCAAACTAGAACTCTTAACTTTAATTTCTAATGACATTTTCACCAAAAAAAAGCAAAAAAAAAACTTTTCAGCATGAGACATTTAACCCCTGCAGACATTAAAGATGGCTGTTAGACACTGTGGCTTTCTTCTCCACAGAGAACAGATGCTGTGTCAGTGTCGATTCACAAAAACTTATAAAACTTGCAAAGTAAGCAGTTTTTCCAACTCCCATCTGTTTTCTTATTATCTCTGAAATAGTTCTCAGACTTGCAGCATTTAGGCAAGGTATCCCCCGATGACATTTTCATTCACCTATTGTATTTTTACTGAGTGTTTGACAGTGGACTATCAAACCACTACTCAGCCATGCTTCATTTTGTAAAGGGAAATGCAGATCATCAGTTATTTTTGTTGTGTGGCATCTTTGGTGCATTCAAGGCATGTTGGTATCTAGGTAACTACATTTATTTTTTTGGATTTAGGGAAATATCATCTTAATGGTTAAAGCGGTTTTACTTTTTAGCACTTGGGGAC
Organism: Mastacembelus armatus; assembly: GCF_900324485.2. Taxonomy (NCBI): domain Eukaryota; kingdom Metazoa; phylum Chordata; class Actinopteri; order Synbranchiformes; family Mastacembelidae; genus Mastacembelus; species Mastacembelus armatus. The sequence continues at coordinate 9,812,879 of NC_046656.1, forward strand.
AGCTGAACAAGCAGAAACACAATATTTCGTGAAACTGTAACCTGCTAATCAATGGTGTCATCAGGATTCAGCAGACATGAAGCAGCATCAGCATTGATTTGGACTCTTGTTTCTACCTAAGTTCAAATACAACATTCACTTTCCTAATAGCTCTGTTTTGGTCTCCATCAGCTTCTAAAGGACATATCATTACATTACATATCATTAACATGAAAGTTAAAGGCATGATGAGCAAAAGCATGTACACCAGGGGAGCTGCAGGAGAAGTTTCTATTGTACCTACCATGAGGCCGTGCTAAACATTGTTTCTGTCATTATATACACTAGTAACAGCCTGTTACTCAGCCCTTTGGACTCATCAGTCACTGCCAGTTTATGTTTTAGTTTTCAGCTTTGACACGGCTCTCAAATCCGATCTACCTTGTTCACAGTTGTATGTTTAAAAAGTGCAAATTGTTAAATGATACTCATCTTTAACAACCGCACCGATTTGATCAGCTATTGATTATTTGACATTACACAATGTGACGATCACTTGAGTTTGTTTCCCACAGCACAGAGAGGCTCAGCCTGTAACAGGCACCTTTTTGAAGAGTAGGAATTGATATAAGTGTCTCTTCAACTCTTTCGTTTAAGTGAGTGTATAATTCAGCTCGTTCAGCGTATTTGACTTTCAGCACCATTTCTTGCCATTAAGAAATTCTTTGGATTAGGCACTGGCTGCTTTCCTTGATGGCAGGTTCTGGTTCTTACAGCTTACATAACAGCTGACATGAGCACGTCTTTTAAATCATTTTGGAGCCTGAGTGAGAGGAAGAAAAAAAAAAAAAAATACTAGCTGATGCTCTTTACAGGCCAGATGCAATTCAAACAGATAAACCTAACATTGAAAATAACATAATTTTTTTTAAGTCATCTAAGAAGCAGAAAAACCAAGATTATACTAAATTTAGCTGTTTTTCTCAGACTTGTTTCTGCACTGCTCAGTGAAACTCCACTGTATAAGTCATGTTCACTGTCCAACCAACATCAGACACGATGAGCAGGCAGCATGTGACGGGATGAAGTGTAAGCTATATGGTTTTAGTTAAAACAGGTTCCCACTTCCTGCTACTTCACACTTCTCTACTATATTTAAGAAATATTATATTTGTCCATAATTACACTGACTGGACAGCTACAGTTACTTTGTAGGTTATACTGCATGTAAAACAGATGGAGGACTGCAGCTATGGTTGAGGACACTGAGGTCATGTACTTGGTGTTTACTGGGTTTTAGTAGCCCAGGGCCAGTTTATGTCCTGTTTATGTTAAAAACCTACACAATGTGGGCATTTTCAAGATATATCAAACTGCCTGTGTTTAAATTGGAATAATTTGATATATAAATAAATAAAGGATTCAGAAGATCCCAATTAGAAAGCTTTGAAACAGCACTTAGCCTTCTGTGTTGGGGAAATAAAACTGTAAAATAAACTATACAAATGTATACAATTACATCTATTCAGGCTATAGGCACAGTAGTTACAATAGTTGTAGGGAGGGAACACATTAAGGTTATTGTATTTCACCTGTAGACTAATTGGTCACTTTCCAGTCCAGCTGGTTATGAAGAGTTTAATAAAAAATGTTTCCATCCATTGATAAATGTAATTCACATAATAAGGAGTTATTTATTTTTTTCTAGGGTTTTTTTTTTTTTGGAGTTTAAAATGATTTAACCCTTTCCTGCCCAGTCTCTGGGTTCAAACCACATGAGTTCATAAAGATGTGACTTTAAAGTGAGTTTAGGGACTGTAGGTTTTCCTGCCTTTACATCCCATAACTCATCAGGACTTTGGCAAAGAAGGGAAGCATTTAAAAACCATATCTCACAGGCACCACATGGGACACTGTTGATGTCGTTTTTCATGCCTTCCTCCTTGGTGAGCCATCGTGTGAATTCCTCCAGACGTGTTTTGACAGCCTGGTGGTTGGCTGGTCGTGGTTTGGTCACGACAAATGACAGGGTGAGTCTGTCTGTCTGTCTGTCGTCGTGGGGGGGCAGTCACATCCATCGATGTAGCCCCGTGTGTTTTGGTGTAGTGGACCCAAGTTAGCTCGGATACTGCAAATACTGAGTTTCTTATTCCCCCTGCACAATAAACAGCTGATTGTCCGTCATTGGAGGACGGGGGTGTCAAGCGAGGCTGGTCCGTATGGCAATTGGTTCAAGATTAAGTTTGCTGCAAATCGGTGAAAGCCCCAACCAGGAAGAGCACACACATCTCGCAGGCAGCGCCACCGACCGTCCTCTCCACTCCTCCCCAGCTCTCCCAGTTACGGAGCTCTGCCATCGCACCAGTCCGGCTCTCGCCCTCCCTCCGTCCGCGCACGTTCATTCGACGGTTCCCGGCGGAAGAGAGGAAGCGTGTCGGCGAGCCGTAAGTTAGCCCCTCGGGTATTTTGTTGTTGTTGTTGTTGCTATTTCGCCCTGAATGTTTGAAGTTGTTCCGACTGCCCAGCCGTCCAGAGACGAGCCCAGAACCCATTTTTCGCTTCGTGCACCAGAAGCTGCTGCTACGTGCCCGATCCTCCCGGGGCTCAACTAGGACTCTGATCACAGCAGCCCACCGAGTCGGTAATGAGGAATCCGGGTAGAAAATGCTATCAGGAGGGGTGACTGCCCTTTATTTTGCTTGGTGTGTGTGTGTATGTGTGAATTCGGGTAGCCCCCCCTCTCCAGCCCATATTTAGATCCTGGCTGGCTACTTCAGATGGGCAAGCTACGTCAAGCTCTACTGTATCCCATCGTACTGTAGCCCTCGGCCACTGCATGTATGTGTTGGTGTGTGCAGTAGCCTATAAACGTGTGCATTTAGGTTTGCGTGCATGCAAATTAAGGCTCCTCGGCATCTCCGCGGGGGGTGGTGTAGATCAAGCTCCAAGCTGCGGTGCAAGTCTCAGAAGACAACAACACAAATCAGTAGGCAAATGTTAGAGAGTCCTGCAGTCCTTCATCGCCTCTCGATAGACCTCAACATGCCAGCGCGTCGGGTTAAACCCGCCTGTCAAATGTAAAGTAAAAGCCTCTCAGTGTGATCCGAACGGGCCACCTTACCCAGCTGGTTGTTGATTTTTGCTGTGTGTTTGTGCGGGTGTATTAATTACAGGTGTGGAATAGGCTGATGGGCTTTATAATTGCAGCATGGGCAGCCAATGTCAAACTGGTGTGGAGCAGAGTATGGGTTTTATTCTGCAAGGTGTATCTGGCGGTCCTTATTGATTGGCTAATGCAGTGCTTCCTGAACCTTTCTGGCTTGTGACCTTTTAAGATAAAGCGCGGTGACCCCCCTCATTGCAGGTTGTGGCTGTGGTGTAGGTCTATAAACGGTCCAGCCAAAAAAGTGATTTGTCCTTTGCAGATATGTTTTATTTGAAAGACTTTTAAGCATTTCCAGCAGGGGAAGGTATGTAGGATTAAAGCAGAAAAATAAAATCAGACACTGGATGAAAATGCTTTCAGAGGAGGAGAGGAGTCTAATTAGTAGGCTGGTTGTGTATTTTTCAGTTTTTGATCGGTGATGGGTGATTGTTTATATATTTTGTATTTATTTATTCTGGGGTGTTAATATTGTGGTTCATCAGGACTGACAGAGTTGGTGGCTTTGTCACTATTCTTTTGTAATGTGCCATAAATATATTATTTTGAGATAAAGCGTGTGTGTGTGTGTGTGTGTGGGTGGTTTGGGAGATCCAGGTCAAAAGAAAGTGTAAACAACATTGTGCAGGGCCAGGGACGAACAGCTCATAAATGTTTTGTAACACAAAGTAAATTTGTTAAACACCATATAATTAAATACAGACACATTCTAAGAAGAAGAGGACATAAATGCGGTGAACCTTCCCAGTAAAATGAAAACCACTCATATGCAAATGTATAAATGCATTTAAAACTGCAGTCGGCAAATATTTACGTGATTATATTGTTAGGAAACATCTCTACCATAGTGTCTTGTAAAGGGAGTCTTGTAAAACACTATTAATTGTTTGTTCATGCGTTGCTTATAAATGCTGGGAGATTAAAATACAGAGTTGGCACAAAAATAATGTGTTTCACATCGTGACCCCCTTAGATTTACTTTGGCATCCATGAGAAGGTCCCAGCCACCTAATGCACTGAACCAGTTGCCCATTTACCAACATGTGTCCATATCATGTTTTTGACTGCTTCATGTTGGTAAATATCTCAGGCTGTATTTCTGTACGTTCAGTAAGAAATGTAGAATTGTTTCTGCTCAGTAGTAATTTTATTATTTATTATATTTGCAAAAATTGCTTTGTTTTGGTTGCGGTGGTTGACTGTTACCTTTTTTTGCTTGATAACATTTACAGTTGAACTCGGAGGCTAGTTCATGAAACGTGTTAGAGGTTTATTTAGTTCTAGAGGAGATAAAATAATAATGGAGGATAGAGATAGTGAATCGGTTTTGAAATACATCTCTGTTGGTGTTTTATAAAAAATTTCTTAAGGGCCTTGAGAATTGTTGCAATCATAAAGAAGTGTCCCAATGTGCGCACTGTTTGATGCTCTGAGAGGAACTGATGATCTGTTTTCTAACCAATTAGAGCCCGAGTGCTGGGTCATTGATCTTCCTGTGAATGTGAAATTATTTCCTGAGGATCGCCAGGCCTAATCGTGTTTAAAGAGCCAAATTGCTGTTTGGCCAGAGCTCTGCCACATGAGATAATATCTTACAGGTTATTCCTTCCAGTGTTTCCCCGCCTACACTTCTCAGCAGCAAACCATTGCTGAGAAGTGATCCAGCTTCTGGTGGAAAATTGTGTTTTGTGCTTTTGGAAAAAAAAAAAAAAAAATCTCATGGAGAAATTTCAGTATCAAGGCTTATGAAGTGAGTTTAAAATATTATGAGGGAGCTGCTTTAAATGAATCGATTAGAGATTTTGATTGTAAAATGTGAATAATGTCTGAATTTTAGGCTTAAAGAGTAAAATTCTGGTATTGAATTTCAGTCTCGGTCGACAATATTACACCTCAAAACTGATTCCATCCTGTCTGAGTGTAGACTTAGCTGTCCTGTGACAGGGCAAAGACAAGTGGAGGGTTCACACATTGACTGATTTCATCACTGAGCAACATGCTACTGCTGTTCCCTGGCAAACTGCTGTCAAACATTATTTTTTTGTTCCTTGGTATAGAACCTCTTGTTTACATTTAAATCTTTTTTAGTGTTTTTAAAGTGGAGTCTTTTAAAGAAATAGTTAGAATAACAAATGCTGTAATTCCTTCAGGATCCAGACACATTGGCATTTTGTTGATCGGGTTATACATAATTGATCAGGCTAAGTAGGAAATCTAAGTTAATGTAAATGCTACTTAGACTGTCTTCACACTCGCATATGCCCAGTAAGATTGGAGCCAACAAAATCAAACGCGTTTAGAAAATCATGTCACGCTTCGACTGTTAATGAGTCGTCATCTCGGCCAAAATCTTTAGATTTGAATGTGTTCACACTGCAGAGTAACCTGTATCACCAATCATGCTTCTAAGTGTCTCCCACAGCCACATTAGTCTGAACAGATGCCCTGGCCTGTCACAGTTGAAGTGCAGAGCCATACAGAATGAGACGTTAAAAAGCCTAAGGCCAAGGATGACTGTTTTTTTCTGGTCATAAACCAGTAGCATTTATATGATGTAGAGCTCAGGTGGGGAAAATTGTTCAGTTGTCACAAATGTTGCCTTCCACAAAGAGAAAAGAAAGACAAGGACATGCTGTAAATATGCATGTCAATAGTCTTTAAAGGGGGAATTTCATTAACTGATTATCTAATTATGCGAAGTAATGGGACAGGGCAAGATGCCATGGGAGTTGGAAGAAAGCATCAGCATTTCTTAGAAAAAGACAGTTGAATTATGTAAAAGTATTATTGTATTTATAAGGAGATTTCCTTTTATTGTGGTCAAAAGTTTGGACACAGTTTCCCACGGAGTTGAATACGAAAATGTGTCTTGACCTTTGGTAGTATATACAACACCCTTAAAGGACTGTTGACCTAGACTGCATTAGTTTTATCTGGGTATGCTTAGTAAATGAATAAAAGAGTACATACATATATATATATATATATATATATATATATATATATATATATATATATATCTCATATATATGTACCAAACAACTAAGAATAACTTGTAAGAATATATATATATATATTCTTACAAGTTATTCTTAGTTGTTTGGTAATATTTATGTTGTACCATACAGTAAATTCTTTTTCTCCACATCATATGGACATTTAGACAATAACTAATCTGAAGCCATGAAATAAAGTGATAAAAATGTCACTAAGTGTAAATAGGCATTTAGTCAGCTTGTTTGTCTTATTTTCTTCAGTGGAGTTTAATGCTGTAGTGAGGCCTTTTTGACATTTTCCTTTCAGACTAAACATTTCAGGCTAAACAATTGGCCTTAACAAGCTGTTATTTGCATGCTGTGTGCACACTAGGTGATAAGGCAACGAGTGCAGTGAATGAATGACAGAGTGCATTCGTTTCTCCAGTGCAACACATACATACACACGCACACACACGTTATAATGAGAGGATCACAAACAGGCTTATAATAGCAGGAGCTCACCATATGATCAAATAAATTCAGTCTGATCACAAAGCCATTCAGCTGAATTCACTCATGATTAAGCTTCTTTATGTATTCAATCAGATGCGGTTGTGTTTAAAGATAATCTAAAGGCTTATGTAAGATAGTCAGTATCTTTGTCTCGTTTGGGTCTCGTTTGCTCCAGCTTGTTTTCATTTACTTTGTGCCTCAGCACTTTCTGCACCAAACAGACCTTCCAGCTTTGTCTAAGCTTTAAGTCATGATGATAAAAAAATGTTTAAACAATGTTAATCCTTCACACACCTCATACCTGTCTGCTTGTCACTGTGGCCAAAACTTTGGTTCCTGCAAATCTTAACGTTTTCTGTGTTATTAAAAGAGATGCAACTTAGAAAGATGTTATAAGACAAACGAGTTTTGAGCAGCTGTCGGTCTTTTATCTCTAGGCCCCGTGAAGAAGCATGTGATGACTCACGCAAGGCAGAAGGGTTTCCTCAGGGAGAGCCACAGTAGTGCCGAGTGGTGGGACAGCTGTCCTCTTTGGCCACATGGTGGCACTATGGGCGGAGTCCGGCCTGAGCGCTCACTACGATTCGGCAGGACAAAGAAGATAAGTGAAATCATCAGACAAGGGAAAGTCATGGCCAACCGAATCACTGACAAGAGAGAGAGAACAAAAAAATCAGATCAGAACAGGAAGCGGCACCGGATGCATGACAAGAAACGGGACAGAAAGTTGTATCCTCTGCGGGGGAGGACTGGGGGTTCAGATGGGGAGGGCCTGAGTTGCCATGTCATGCTCAAACGATTGGATGACAATACCCAGGAACAAGAGAGCTCTGAAGAGCAAGAGCGAGGTCTGTCTCTGAAGCCGAAATCCAAAAAAGGGAAACGTGGAAAACGAAAAGAGCCCAGGTCATTACCAAAAAACAGATCAAAGACAAACAGCCCAAATCATGGTGAGAGTATCCATGCCGTGCAACCACGCAAGCGCAGACTGGCCTCACTTAATGCTGAGGCAGTGAATAGTCTACTGCTTGAACGAGCTACTGACCAACAACCAGCTGCCAAACAGGCAAGGAGACAGGAAGAAACCAAGACTGGAGGCCATTCCCTAGATCCAGATTCAGTCAAAAGTAATGTCGCTGGAAGTTTGAAGGCATCACGGAGCACAAGCAAAGCCTCTACATCTCACAAACCTGAACTGTGCCAAAGCTCGAAGCTGATCAAGAAGGCCAAAGTTAACCGAGGCAATGAGAATAGGGGTATGAGTCAGGAGAGTCTGGATGCCCCTACCCCCCGACGATTGGCTGGACTGAACGCAGCAGCCCTGCTGAAGTTAACCAGCTCCTCTGCTACCAGTAAACAGAGAATAAAGGCTGCACCCACAGCTACTATCACATCAGACTACAAGACTCCTGCTGCAGTCTCAAAACACCACTCCAGAGTAAAACTCAAACAAAAGGGGCGATCACAAAAGCAGAAGGGAAAAAAGGCCCCCCCTGTGCACAGTCGTTGCACAGTCTGCAAGAAGAAGGTGAACTTTGAGCCAAAAGTCGAGTGGGAGACTGGCAGCTGCACCCATAGACTGACCAAACCAGGCTACCAGTCACGCAGCATGTTAACGTACCCATTAAAGCAAGTGAAGGAAGAGCAGCTGGAGACCGAACTGAGCTCGTACTACTGCTGTCCTCCAGAGGGCTCAGTGGAATACTGCCACCGCTTGGCCTTCTTCCTGGGCCAGCAGCCCTACGGAGAATCAGACGATCAGCCTCTTAACTCAGCCATGACCCCTGTGAAGCGCGAGTGCCTCGTATCCTCACCGTCCCTGACGCATTCCCACCCGCACACAGCCCTAACGCTCAGCCCCCACCCCTGCCTCTGCACTGCTGACCACTGCTTCTCCAGCTACTATGTCCACATTGCCCACCCGACACACACTGGAACAACATCACCCACCCTTGCCTCGCGACCTCTGAACTTTGCCTCTTCCAGTTTGTGCCCTAATCGCATGACTGGCTCCAAACTGTTGGGTCCCCGAGTGTCTCATACCTCGGGGTTGGCCCACCCTGCCTACTACAACTCTGTGTCTTCACCGTGTTATGGTGATGCCTGCGGGATCAGTGGCTACACCTACCGAGCCATGCCTCCTGTCCCCAGCAGGGGCTGTTCTTTCAGCACAGGATGCACTGGATGCACACACAGCATCAAAACAGGTGAGTGGAAAATTTGTGAGGTATTTGAGTTGGAATGCAATTTTGTGTATGTGCTTTTGAACCCCGTCATTGTTTCAAATTAAACATATTATTCAAACCCAGACTGAAGCCCAGCTCCTTATCCCAGTGTTGCAACTTGAGTTATAACTTGCAGAAATAATAGTTTCTTTGTTCAGTGTGTGGGCCTCGAGCTAGATGTGTGGTCCAACAAGTATGATCATTTCTGGGCTTTGTTTTGAAAGTGTCCATAGTGTGAGAATCTGATGAGAATATTTATTTCAAGGGTCATATGTCAGGTTGATTTTAAGCAGAGAAACCATACTCATTTTAAAGCTAGTGTAACCTTTGCTGAGCGGCAAAGAAGCTGAGTGTATTAAGCTATGAAAAGTGTATCTTATAAACTCAGAATTTTTTCATTTGTCAGGTTGTGTTACAACTGTTTCATAGTCTTGCTTTAGGTTCAAATTTGATCTTTTCTTGCTGTATCATTTAAAATTGTTACTTTAACCCCTTACTTTTCCAGAGGGTTTCTCCTCCCCTCAGGGTGACCACAGTCCTTCCCTTCTGGTTCCCCCCTCCCTGCCTATCTCCAGCTGCCCACTATCCAGCGTACCCACTTCCACCCAGACTAAACCCCACCTGCTGACTCCCCTGTCAGGGCGAGACCAGCCCCAGGCCAGGTTAAAACTGGCCAGGGAATGTCCACAGACCACCAAGCCCTCCAATGGCTCCCTGTCCATGGGCCGCACAAGGCTGCCCCAGAAACAGCCATCACCTGTGCCAAGCCTCAGCAGCATCAAACACAAGAAAATCAGCCGCAGACGTACCACCAACGGCTGGCGAGCTGTAGGAATGCCCACAGAAAGGGAGGTCTTTATTGCGGTAGGTTATTTGTGAGTGTGTCTGTGTACAGGGAAGATGAGATAAGCAGTTAAAGAGCTTCATGTCTGGTTGTCTCTCTAGTTAGTCTCTCGTATACCGCTGCTTGATGATACTCTGCTGCTAGAGCCCTTAGCATCCACACAGCTGCCTGGCAGGAAGAGAAAACACCCAGCTCTTGGGGAAAAGATAATTGTGTTTTGACCACACAGCTTCGTGCGACATATCCCTCTTTGTCTTTATAATGAGAATTATATCTGTCCTTGTCGGTGTGTTTGTGTGCATGCCTATGTGTCTGTCTCAGGGAGAGGATGAGACGGCCCTGCGGCAGTGTTATGAAGGAGTCGAGAGGGACGGTGAAGTGATACGCGTCCGAGACACTGTGCTTCTACGATCAGGCCCCAGGAAGAAATCCCTTCCATATGTTGCCAAGATATCAGCACTGTGGGAGGACCCCAAAACAGGTGAAGGAGATGAGGGAGGGGGCGCTATGGAAAGATGTGATGATTGGTGTGCATGGATGGATGAAGGGACATATTGCCAAGGTTGTTTACAGATACCTATGTCTGTCAATTTGCTGCCTTAGGAGAGCTGATGATGAGTCTTTTCTGGTACTACCGACCTGAGCACACTCAGGGAGGCCGAGATCCCAGCACACACTGTGAGGTGAGGCTCAGCTGGAATGATTTATTGTGTGTCCCAGTGGTTAAATGACAGTAACAGCATGCTGGAAAAACTGCGTTCCCTCATAAACACAAATTACTGAGGTGAACTAATGCGTGGTGGAGATGTGCATGACTTAAAATTTTAAAAGCTTTAAAAATATTTTAATCTCACGGTGTCATTTTCCACAGTGATTATTTATTTCATAATGTCGCTTTTCCTCCTAAAGCTTGTGTCAGCAGAGACAATTATGGGTAGAGTCAGTTAAGTCTGAGGCTGTTGTGTTTATCAAAATGAGTCAACCATATAACTGGCTAAAATGTAAACCTGTCACTGGGGCAGGCAGTGACATTTGAACAGTTATACAGTTGTAAAAGACAGATGGAAAAGACATTAAATGTTTTATGTCTTTGGGATTGTGCTTTATTTCTCAGTAAATTTTACAGCCATTCTTAGAAGACAAATACTGCTTCACTGTTTTGCGCTATCACAGTAAAGGTTCCAATTAGGTATAATGTATTTAAAAAGTGTGTGGGGGCTACTTCCTTAAATCAGGGCAAGTGTAATTACTGAAATTTTGTAATTATGAATTATTTATTGTATGCAAACCATGCATGGTCAGGTGTCCTGGTACACAGTACATAAGAAAATAATGTGCGAGAAGGAGGGGAACAAAACTGCCTCTCTGTGCACAGATATGTAGAAAGTGACTGTTGCTGGAGACATCATTATCTTTCGCTCAGCAGCCCTGAAACTGTTGATAGTTGGTTAGCTCTTCAGGGTAACCACAATACCAAGATGATGATATCTCTGCCTTCTCAGTCTTCCACAAATAAAAAAATAAGAAAAGAGAGAAATTTCATGGTTAGAGAGTGAACGCCACCCATGTTTTTGTACACACCAGTTGTCTACAGCATGCATTATGTAGAGCAGTTTTTTTTGTTCTACGCTGTGTGTGTGTGTGCACGTTTTGCCACACAGGATAGAAACAGAGAGGCACAATCCTTTTGCACATGAGCAATTACAGTTCTTTCGGTGCACACAGTTGAAAAGTATTGTCATTTCTTCAGCCTTCACCCAGCACAATAGGAAACACTTGTGTGACATTGTACACCCACTGTTGGTTTCAGAATGAGATTTTCGCCTCTCGGCATCAGGATGAAAATAGTGTGGCCTGCATAGAAGACAGATGCTATGTTCTCCCGCTAGCCCAGTACTGTAGGTAAGTGTACAGACACACACACGCACACACACACACACACACACACACACACACACAGACACACAGCTCAGCTGTAATCATTAGCAGAAAGTCTTTTCAGGAGGTTTGGAGTCATTCTTTTTAATTAACACTTCGATTTCTCAGATATGTGGAAGCCTGTTTTTCTGACTTTCCTATCACACATTGGTGACACTGCAACTGTTAATGAAGTCGAGGGAACACTATGCTATGAACATTTGCTTAGACCTCGTCTGTTTCGGGTACAGCTGCTTGTTATTTTTAAATAAAGGTACAGTAGCATAAAGCTGTTTAATTTGTGCTCGATTCCACAGCAGGTAGTAGAGGCTGAGAGTCATCTTTTGAATATATTTTTTTTTTCTCGTTCCCCAGATTTTGTGCCTTGGTGAAGCGACGTGCCGAAGGCGCCCCACCTGGCAGCGCCAGCATGGTGCCCTCCCGCCCTGACTTCGCCCCCCCCTCCCACCGCTGTGTGCCCACAGACGTTGACCCTGAGCTGGTGTATCTTTGCCGACATGTCTATGACTTCCGCTACGGACGCATCCTGAAGAACCTGCAGTAGAGGGTGGAGTGTGTCTCGCGCCCATGAATTAATCATTATGAAGCTCCCACTCCTTCACAGAGGGGGGTGGGAGCTGAGACTGCACACCCCCCCTGTTTTCTGCTAGGGACCTCATAGTCACAGGGAAGGGGGATACTGGAAGGAGGCTGGGTTTGGCGAGGCTCAGATGAATCAAAAAATGTTCGTGACACATTATGAAGCACAGATCCCTTTAGTTGACCAAGAGAAAGGTTTTTCAGTCTGATCAATGAATCCATCTCAGTCAGAACACCAATATTTCCTGGCTTGGAAGAGCAAGAAAGGAACAATTCATTCATCAGCTTGAATTTGTTTTTTGTTTTTTTTTTTTTTTTTCCTTACACAACACTCAGAAGAAGTTTCTGTGCCTGCCCCACCCCCACTAAGCTGGACTGGTCTACAGGATCGCGTTTCCCCCAAAGCATCTTAGCACAGCAATCATGTTTGTTCCATTTGTAAGCCAATGGCTCAGGGATGGCCCGGCGCTAAGGTGCTTCCGGGGAACAGAAGCCTGCGCTGTCGGTTCAGTGTTAACGGTGTTCAACCATCCACAGTGAACAAGCAGCTAATGGAGAGTGTTGTCCTATTTCTCCTGATATCAGTTTGTCCCTGTGCGTTTGAGTGTGTGGGGCGAATGGGAGACTGAGTGTTGTCAGTGTGGATAAACAGATAAATGTGGGTATGTGTGATGGTTTTTAGGAGGCTTTCAGGCAATCAAACCAAACAAACAGCTTTAGAGGAAGCAGAGTTTTCGCTCCCTGTCTTCTCTCCTGTGTGGCATGGCACACTGGCAATTACAGAAACATTTTCTTTTCGAGTAAAGTTCTGCGTAACTGTACCTGGAAAGGGCTTGTGAGACTGGGTCCAATTTAGCAAATCCGCACCCAAACCAGCTCATTACTTGCAACTATTTAAAAATTAAACCTGAACCCAGTGTATCCCCCAGAACCTGTAAAATTAATTAAAACCATGTGCTATATGGCCACTCACTCTAACACTAAGGATCATCCTGGATCAAGGCTGAGGTTAACTCCTGTTTACCTAATGTACCGTCACATTTAGATGTGCTAAACACTCACTCAATCACTGGTTGATACAATGCGAAGTTAGGATTTTGCGTTAATCATCTGTCCACATACATAGTCACTTTCTCAGCTGTGGAATGAAGAATTGAGAGACTGTGTTGGACACAATTTAAAAATAACATGATAAAATGATCCTGTTTAAGATGTCAAAAACCTTCACTTTTATTTCGGTTTCTGCCTTTTCTTTTCACTGTTTATTTAAGCAGCTGTCTGTTTTTGTTTTTGTTTTTTTTTAACCCATGAATTAACATTTTTACCATAGTAAACATACTTTTTTTTTGGTGTGCAGGATTTGCGTACCAAACTCAGTTCTAGGCCTAAGCTTTAACGTAGGTCCAGGAGGCCAGAATTTAATCTAAATTGGTTCTATTAGTTAAAACATGCATATGACAAAAGCAGTACTGGATTTTGAAAGTAACTTTCATCCTGGCCTGAAGAAGCTTTGTTGTAGAGAAGCTGCGTAAAGGGTCCAAGGGAGAAAGCCCTTTCTGAGGACTGAAGGCTTATCGACATGAGGGCAGTCCTTTCTGTTTGTTTTTGTCATATTCTTCACTTTTGCTGTTCCCAGTGACCTGCCTTATGACTTGCAGATAGATCTTTAGGTAGCTAGTCTCCACAGATAGGACTAGGAAGTGGTACAGTGGGCTTTACTATAGTCCCAAGCAGTAGTCTTGTGTTGCTGATTGACTGTGACAAGATCACTGGAGACCTGTATTGAAAATGCATTAGTTTAGGGCTGCAACAGAGGGCTGCTACAGTTTCATACATTCCAAGGTGATAGTTGTCAGTCCATCATTTGACTAATGTCAACGTCAGTCTGTGGTGCTGTAATTTCTTAGGCCTGCGTCCTAATGTGGCACAAGATCTAGCAAACGTATATTCTACCTATTCTGATTCTACACCCACATCGATGTTTTTATTTTTTTTATTTTTTTTTTCCCACCTGCCCGAGATAAACCAAAGGATGTCACACAAGCCATCCCTGTCCTCATCTGCTCCCTTGCATGTCTTCTCCTTGTCAGCACTTCTGCCCTGGTTTTCCTTTTTATATTGCACTAATCCATTCCTTAATTACATGAAACATACTTAACTTCTTTTTTTTTCCCAGCTACTAATATTTTACTGAGGGAACAAACTATGTGTCATTTAATCTGTATGTGTATTTTGTAGAGAAGGAAAAAGTAAGGATGTCAAGGTGTGTGTGTGTGTGTGTGTGTGTGTGTGTGTGTGGTTCTGTATGCAACACTGCATACACTGCTCACACATACTTAAATAAATATACTGTTTTTGTGCGTGTATATGATGCACACAATGTGGTAAGATTTCAAAAGGCATCTGGATGCAGGCCTGTCGCTGTGCAGACAAACATAACACCATGTTAGTTGTGTATTTGGATTGGTGGGGGTGGATGACCTTGTGACCTTGTGTGGGGGATGTTTGATGCTTAATTGAGTTGTGGTATCTTTCGTGCCACATTCATTCATCGCCTTTTAACCTTCATTACTGTCACTCAGAAAACAAGTAGTGTTTGTACCTTTAAAAGCATAAAGAGTACCCGATTGCTTTCCTACACAGCAAACACCCTGTTCTTTAACATTGGATAAGCCGTAAACATTTTCAGCACTCTAAAGCCATCTTTAACTTTTCTCTATTTGAGCAGCATGACTCCTAACCCAGAACAAAATTAAACCCTGATCATTGGTTTTTTATTTTTATTTCTATTAACGCCCAGAGTCTACAAAGAGGTAATATATATTCTCCTACTTTACAATTTCTCCTTATTAAGAATATTTTATTATCAATTTCCTAAGATGGCATATGCAATATATTTTTAGACTTACTATTTTTGGAAAAGGAACTTAAATCAAGAAAAGAGTATGCGTTATTTTTTAGTTTATTTCAAATTAGTTTTAAATCATCACAGCGTTATTTGAGATTTGACCAAATGAAAGAAAAAGGAGAATGAAGGGACTTGATGCCATCATATGACCTATGGTTGTAGATAATAGGCAGCCTTCCAGGTAATTTTTAATGAAGTGTACATATCTGAATCCAGGAAGCACCGGGCACTCTTTAAAGAAGCAGACAGCCAATGCACAGCGTAGAATTTTTTTTTTTTTTTTTTTTTTTGCAAGATCTGTAATAAGTATAAATACTTAAGAAAAAATATTTAAATGGAGTAAACAATATGATATATTAAGATTTCAGTTTAACTTATTTGGAAATACTGTGTCTAATTGATTAACTATATCCTGTTTCTTTGTGCTTCAGGATAGAACTGATTTTTGTTTATTTGTAACTTATGAGGTTAGAGATGAAATGATTGAGTGGCGGTTATTAACAGAGGTGTACATGTTTAGTTTATATCATTTTGCTGTCAGGGGGTGAAAAAGGAAACCAAAGCACACCCTGGCAGACAGGAGAGCAGAAGTAGCCACAAATTACAGCTGTAGATTTGATCTCATTTCCCTTTGAGAGAGACTTAAGAAGTCAAATCTGACCTGAGACCTGTGGCAAAAGACGTCTTCTAGCTCTCATGTTCAACCCGACTAACCTTAAGTGTAATGTTTGGGAGAAAGTTGAGGCAACGTGGTCACCTGAGCCTCTATTGATCTGTCCTTTCAGGGAAGAGACAGAGTAGGACTCCTGGGACAGGACAAAAGAAGACAGGTCGTCCTCTGGGCGCCAGGTAGAAAATCCCCTCTGCCAGTGATCTGTGAGCAGTTTGCCTTCTCAAAATTTAGCTCTGTATTATAAAGGGTTTTCAGGGACTGTATTGAAATTATTGGGGAAGATGGGCCATTCAGAAAAGGAAAAAGGTTATGCTTTTTTAATTTTGTTCAAGGGAGGTTTTTTTGGAAGATCATGGAAAGGTGTTTTTATTTTGGGCCTGACTTGGCTTAGCTCACTCCATTGATTGGCTGTTACAGGCCCAACAGTTTGTGTGTTCAATAAATAAATCACTTAGAGACACTGAGGGAAAGGTACTGCAGACAAAATAAGTGACAAAAGACAGTATTGGTATTAAATGGAAGATTGTTCACTCTTTCTCCCAACCCAGGTAATTTTCATACAGTCCCTTATTTAAGTCATTAAAATAACAAGAAAGACATTTAAGAATTTAAATATAATTGATGAGTAGAGCAAGTTAAAGATTTTCTGAATAGCCTCTCCCATCAGCTGCCCATCGTTGCCTTTCTCCCAGATGTGCACTGATAGTGTATGTCCCCTAGAGGGCAGGAATCCTTTGTGTGCAGGAAAGTCTCATGGCAACGTCCCAGTGCTGTTCAATAGCTTCTCCTCTTTGACCTCTTTCCTCACATCACATCTCTTTTTCTGCTGAGAGATATGCACGAACTTCTTGGAAAAAGAGGTGAATGAAGTTGCCATGAGTCATCCTCCCAAGTGCTGGCCAGCCCTGCAAAAGCATCGACTGAAATTGTACATTGTTATTTATGTGAGTTATTTCCTAGCAGCTTTGCATGGACACAGTTGCATCCTTTGTTACCATGACAACAGGGAAGCGCCAGCACTCGGGAGAGGTTTCTGCGTACATGGGGTGCCTACAGGGGCAGGGGTCAAACACCGTGTGACCTTTTAACTAATGCCACACGGGAAGTGCGTTCACTCCATGAGCCAAAAGTAAAGCACCTGACCAACCCATGAGATCCTGCTTTGTGTGTGGTCTGTACTGATGCTTATTGTCAACATATATTTTGATATGTTTGGAGAAAATGAGGGATTTACAGTAAAAAGTCTAGATATTTTTGGAGTAGAGAAACAATGTGTGTATCAGGTTATTGTCACTTTGTCATGCTCTGAAAATCTCTTGGATTTTTTTGGAAAAATTATATAACATCCCTACTGATTTAATGTTCCATTGAAAGAATATTTATAAATTTGAAGTCCTTTGTGAACGATCTGTGTGAGAGTTTTTATTTCACATTTTAACTGTTGTTACTCTGTATTTTTACAATATGGATCTTCTTTTATTGATCTTTAGGCTTGATCTAATATCTAAAATATGCAGATACATTTCAGACAGCAGGTCTATTTTCAGAGGTCATCATTAATTTTTTTTTTTTTTTTTTTTTTTTTTTTTGCACAGGTTAAATTTCTCTTTCCAAGAACAAAATACTCTGTGTATGTACTTTATGTATATTATGTGACAGTATGACAGTTTGCTGTGTAAAGAGGAAAATGTTTTCCCTGCAGTATGTCAGTAGGAAGTTACAGAAACTTCGCCATCAACCAGCTGCTGTGCTTGACATTGTCCACGGGAGGTCACTAGTGAGACAGCTTACCCAGGTAAGGGTCAGACCCTCGGTGACCTCTGCTTCTAGGTGCTAATCAAAGCATACCCACTGTAATCATCTGTTGATTTGAGTATAGCAGTAAACAAGTTCCAACCTTGTGCTGTTCTCCTGCCTACATCTCTTCTGTCAGCAGAGTCTTTATCTGTCTTTGGCCTTTATCCCTGTTCACGCCTCAGGGCATTAGGACTGTGCAACACACACACACACTTTGACTGAAGCCTCTCAGGTGCATCATCCTGCTCTAATGCTATTGGCTGTTCAAGTGTCGACTTGGAGGAGGCTATGGAGCCTAAGGGTGTAGTTTTAATATAAAGATGTGGGTGAGATTTTGCTGGTCTTTACACATTTACACACTTTTTTTTTTCCACAGAATATCTTTCCTTATTATGACAGTTCTGTTAGTTGAGGATCATAACTACTTATAAGTACTTGTTCTAGCAAATATGTTCTTGCAATTTAAACCACTTGACTGATCACAGTGATGCATCAGTATTATCAAACTGCTAATGTAATATGCACTTACTGAACATTTTCTGTTATGGAAGGACTGTTTCTGCATTCAGGTGTACAGATGTACATAGTATAGTGCTGAATGTAAAATCATATGCCAGTCAAGGCTATTTTTTCTGTATAGTAAATATTTTTACACTCCTGTGACCCTCAACAGGAAAAGTGCCCTGGATGGATTTTATATTGAAATAGTTTGAGTCAAATTACAATTTTTCACAGCAAACATTTTTGTATCATCACTGTAGATAAAGCATAGGTATTACTATCAACATTATCCATGATATATTCAAGTCATACTGAAGTCTGTAAATGGAATGCAACCATCATTCATTTTATTAATTGCACCTACCATGACATTATTTTCCTACTGTGACATATTCTACATTACTTTTAGTAAAATTCACTGGCACATAAAATCATTTGCGAATGGGAATACATTGATGGAACACATACATGGGCGCACAGCAAAGTCTGACTGCATAGGATGGATGAAATGAGAAAATATGAGAAATAAGACTAAATGGAAAACTTTTAAAGTGTGACCAGAAAGCCTTAACAGATCAGCAAAGAGAAGGATCTAGCAAATGTAAAATAGAAAGCTGGTTAACACTGGGGGAGTTCTTGAAACAATCTCCTAACTGGCATTTCATCTGCTCCTGTTGTCTTCTTCTATTGGTCTAATTACCACGTCCAGCGTATTGTTCTCTTGATGACTGTAATTAATCAAGTTCTACTCCCTAATCTCAGAATCTCATCATCTTTACAGCACACCAGAGCTGGCCACACCGGATGGTATCCTGATGTAAGCTCTTTTGGGGAGTGTAATTGTTTGCTTGTCTGCAACTTTGCATGCAACAGCAGATTGCATGGTCCCACCCTGCTGTGTCTTTTGTCAGGAGTGTGTGTGTGTTTTCTCCACATACAGGTCAGTCATTGTTACCCCTTGGTTTCCTCCTTCTATACAGTGGTTGTGTGTTTGCAAGCAGGAGTTATGTAACTTATCTTTCAGGAAGTTATTTTGGAGCCTTTAATGTGAAAGTGTTTTCCCTGTCTGAGGCCTCACTGACCCCCTGTCAACAGGCTGTACACTAAACACACATGCACACTATAAACTCCTCTCTTATCGTCTTGTCATCCCCTGAGCTTCAGATGGCTTACCAGGTCCTTAATCTGTCCTCTGAGTGACATCACCGTTTCCCTACACCCACAGATTCCTTACAGGACAGCGCACGAGAGAGAGGGAGGAAGAAAAACAAGAGGTGGACTGGTGGTTTAGGGAAGGTGAGTTAACCCAGTAGAGAAGCATAGGAGCCTTAATAGGAGCACGCAAGGACTCACTTACACACTCTGCCAGGGCTATGGCAGCGAGCACAGCAGAGGGCGACACGCACATGGAGGAGCTCGTGGACCAAGGTCTGGGGATGGAGGAGACAGCCCACAGCCTCCTGAGGAGGCCCTCACTGAAGGACAGCTACCTCAGTGACTCCCTGCTGGCACCAGACACTGACTTCATGACAGGTAGCTGAGTTTAGATGTTACAGATGCAGTTCACCCAAATAACGAAAATATATTTTAACGTTAGTTGTTTAACTCTTATGTCATCTCTGTGATTATATCAAATGAATTAAGTTTAGTTTAGTTTGCTCAAAGTATTAAAACAAGTCACATTGTCAGAGATGTGCAAAGTATTAAAGTATCTGTCTGTCTATCAAAGCTAACTGATAGGCTTATGTGCTACTAGGGTCATGTGACAAAATTAAATTGACCCTTTAAAATGTTTTGTAAAAAGTGCATCTTTACTTCCACTCAGGAAAAAGCTGTATAGACTGTTTATACTGCTTGTCCTGAGAAAAGAAAGTTAAAAGAAGTAACCAAAAACCCTACACTGTATAAAGAATGAATGCAGATGTTCTGCATGTAATACTCATTGGGCTAAAATCTGCTAATCCAAATTATTTGAATAAGTTAAAAATGAATGACTAAATGTGACTACACCTCTGAGGGTTGTGTGTCTCACAGGACCTGTTTGTTTTAAACACGTATCCTGCATACCTGTCTAATGTGTCACAGGCCACGCAATCAAATTAGGGTGTTATGGAATGTGCCTCAGTTGAGGATATTGTCCCCTTGGGGATATTAGTATCAGTGGACTCATAAGCGAAGGCTTGCTTGTGCACACACGGCCTGTGTGTGTCAGCATGCGGGGTGCTGATATGAGCAGACAGATGCTGTGTCTTCATTCAAGAAACACCATCTGTGAGCGGAGATTAAAACACTCCGCTGCTTCTCTGCGCTGCAGTTCGGCCTTACTGTATTTCATTTTGCTAAGATGTGTAATAGGCATAGGAATTCTGAAGCTGCTCACTCAGTTCTGGTTGGCTGGTGTGTGTATGTGTGAGTCGAATGCACAGGGATAGACTTAATGTATGCGTTTGTAAGTGTGTTTACATTTGCGTGAAAGGTGTCCAGGGAGACTGCCTGTTCTTTGTATAGTGCAGAGACTGAGCTTTGGGCTACTAATACCCTTTTACAGCACTGGGATTATGTGCTATTCTAATCCCAATCCCATATGGGATTTGTGGAGGTGGCTCGAGGATGATGTCATGACCAGGACAAGAGGAGGTACTTAAAATCACAGGACCCAGAGTCACTACGCTCCATGGGAGACAGATTACAGCTGGCTGCATGCTTGAATGATGGTACTGAAAGTCTTTGGCTACAGCAGCTCACTGCTGTCAGGAGGAAAATAATTCAATTTTAAAAGAAAGAAAGGAGAAAATGAACAGAAAATGAACTTTAACATTGTCATTCAACATGATCCATTACTTTCAGATAACAATTTCAGCTGTTTATTCATTATTTTCACTAAATCGTTGCTTCACTAACTAATCTTCATGCACTATTAACTGCAATGTGTGGTGTTCAGGTGTTACTGCTAACTCTTTATGTAGATATTTTTTTAATCAGACTGAAATTTCAATTTAGTAAAATTAGTTTCAGCAACTTCCCACATACTCGCTGACAGCTGGAGAATTATCCTCTGAGGTATGAGTACCCCTGATCAGAAATCAGTGTTTTTGTTTGAGCAAAAAAAAAAAAAAAAAAAAAAATACACACATGGACACAGATTGTGCAACTGATGTCTTCTGCTTGCACTGCTCTTCATATGTCTGTTTCCTCTTTCAGTATTGTTTTACGCCTCAGCCTTCACTCTGCAACTACAATAAAGCATGTGCTGGTTTTATATTGCTCCCTGTTGCTCGCCCACAGTGACCTGCCACGTAACCTCTGCAACTCTGTGGTTGTTTGAGATATTTACTGCAGTCCAACAAAAGAAAAGGCCACATTTCAGGTTTATTTCTGCTGTTTCCTGTCTCAGTCTAAATCTCTCATAGTGACATGGGGCTTATGTGTAAGGGCGGGGTCAAAGAGGCTCAGTCTGAGGGATTATCATTGTACTCTGTACACACACACACATGCAAGTGCACACACACGTGCACAGACAATTTAGGATGAACTGGACAACTGCTTTTTTTTTTTTAAAACATTATCAACCCCACCCCCACTTTTATACACACACACACACACACACACACTCTGAACAAATGGGCTTTAAGCTCTGTCACACACATCAGAGTGTGGCAGGCGACCACAAAGAAAACATGAGAGGATCAAAACTCATCTCCTGCTTCAGATAACTGGGTGCTGTGAACAGAAGTGGACAAAAGCTGTTCTGTGAGTGTGTGAATTAAGTGAAGCAAAGGAGATGAGATCTTAGTGGATGCCTGCCAGTGGATCAAAATCAGATGCAGGAAGAGTCAGCCTATATGACTGGAGCCAGAGGGGGAAAAAGGAGCGAGAGATTATGCGTGCGAGAAGAGAGGAAGAGGAGGAAAACCTCTGGGCTGCTGGAGGAAGGCCTAACCAGCAGCCAGCAGCGGCACCCTGACTTGTCATCAGCGAGGACTGTCTCCCACGGTAGTCACTGTCCACTGAAC
Source organism: Mastacembelus armatus (assembly GCF_900324485.2). Classification (NCBI taxonomy): domain Eukaryota; kingdom Metazoa; phylum Chordata; class Actinopteri; order Synbranchiformes; family Mastacembelidae; genus Mastacembelus; species Mastacembelus armatus. The sequence goes on from NC_046656.1 coordinate 9,834,990, forward strand.
TGTTGTTACTGTTAGTGGTGATGGCCATGAGGTAGAAGTCCACTGAAAGAGAAACTGCAATAATATAGTGCCATTTGACAGGGCTGTGGATGTTTGCTTCGCTACCTTTATGTACATGCTGCTATGTAATGACTGTGTGGCTGATCTGCTGTGTCCAGCTGTGCTGTGACCTCATTAGCCTGGTTTCTCCTCTTAAGACGCAAACACAGGGTGTTAAAGCTTATTCCTTTCTCTGATTGTATCTCTATCTTTAAAGAGATGAGACATTACAGTTTGTGAATGGATTTTTTTTTTACTTCCTCAGAATTTTTACAAACTAGTGTGTGGTTTCAGCCCTGAGTCAACTGCATATTCATTACTTCCTTCACATATTACGCTCCCCTCTTAAGAAGATCTGTTGCTCTGGGATTTTTGTGACTTTGCACTATGAAATCTGCATGTCTAAGCATTTTTTGATGCTGCAGCTTGGATGATTCAGATTTCACAGCATTTTTAAATGCTTTTTTTCATCAGACAAATAATGCCACTAAGCAGCGTAATAAGTATATCTGTCTGTTGTACCTACACATCCTGTTTTGCGTCATTCCTTCAGATGGCTGCAGTTCTGCAGCCAGTGGCCTGGACGTGGCTGACCGCCTGACCTATCTGGAGCAGAGAATGCAGATGCAGGAAGATGAAATCCAGCTGTTGAAGATGGCTCTGGCTGATGTCCTCAAGAGGCTCAACATCTCTGAGGAGCACCAGGCAGCAGCTACAGGTGCTGGCAGGAGAGCACCAGGCGCTAAAGGTAAAGCAGTCAATTCAGATTAAACTGCACCCACACAGCAAATCATTGACAGTTTTTTGGCTGTTAACTCGATTTAAAACTCAAAAACTCATGGGCTTATATAATTATAAAGTTGATGTACTGATATGCCAGTATTTAATTTTACTCAGTAATCACAGTAAGAGTTAGCTCTAAGAATCTAGTGTTCGTTGAGATGCAAAAATATATATACATGTGTCTGCATCCACAGACCAACATCTGGGACATATCCAGAGTTTATATGTCCTAGTACACATACTTTTATGGAAGTACAAAAACATAAAATTATAGATAAATCTTTTCATTTTCTAGAAGGGGCTTCATTTGTGCAGACAGTTACAGTCACTACAAACTTAGTCCACACACTTGAGACTAAAAAAAACTGAAAATAGATGTGAATAAACCACATAATTACAATCTTTTTAATCACCATGTTCAAACACCCATCCATCATGTTCACCCATGTATGTCTGTGTGTGTGTTCCCATGCACAGCCAGGCCAGTATCTCTGGCTCTGCCCCCCAGACCCCCCATGGTGAGCTCCAGTGCTGCCTCCCTGAAAAAGAGCTCCACACTGCCCTCCAGCTCCACAGCCAGGAACTACAGCCCGACACCACCACGCAGGTAAAACAGGAGAGTTTGACATATACACACAGTGCACCAGCTATATCCTGTTGAGTTCTGAGGAGTGGGCTAGAGCTGACTGCAGCAGACACTGACTGTACACCATGGACAGGCCACCAGTCTAACACAAGGCTATCATGCCAGTCAACCTAACGTGCATGCCTCCGGACTGTGGGAGGGTTTGTTGTTTTCCCAATCAATTTTCTAAATAGAAATAGCAGAGAAATAGATTCGCTTTACTAAAACGCTTTAAAAAGCTAATGCTGTGAGACAAACCATGACATTTATCATTATTTCGACATTAAAACAAAACTGTTGATTTTGTACTGGAAGAAAATCACAATGGTGTTCCTCTGATCTCTGACACACCCAAGGCAATGAAAAAGCGACTGCTTACAGTATTAATGTAAATCTCTTCAGTCTCAGATCCTGAGCTTCAGTTCCAATAACACAGAAAAGCAATCAGCAGACACCCTCCATTATCAAAGAAACCCTGCACATGGATGGCCAGTAATTACTCCAACACTCGTCTTTATTTCAAAGCAATAAAGCAGCAAACCATTTTCTGCACATCTCTTCCTCTCAATTACCTTTCAAATGATACTGTCATTAGATAGCATTAGTCAGAGAGCATGAGATGTTCTCTCTGTGGTGCCGTAATGTGCCGCTGCTGCATCTGGGGTTCGCTGATATAACTGCACAGAGAGAGATCAATCTCCCTTCACTTAAGAGCATCCATTCAGTATTAGGATAAACTAAGAAACATCATCATCACCTTCATCATCATTAGTATAACACCAGCTCATTTCCCTCCACTCCTATTTTCACCCACTCACCACCCCCCTCACCTCATTTCACCACTTCACTAATTAATTTCATCTTGCCGTGTGTCTTCTTTCTCTCTCCATTATATTGATGTCCATTTATTTATTATCATTATTGCTTAGTGCCTCTGGTTGGTTCCCAGCTATCTGTGTTTTCTTCTTTCTGTTTTTTTTTAATTAGTTGTCTTGTACAGACACAATTAACAACACTGGTAATAGCTTCAGTAGCTATATTTACAGTGGCATTTTTGGCAGCTGAGCATGTTAAAAGCTACAGCTCTTTATTTTAATATCAATCTATGGTTTCAGGAAATATGTCAGGCTAAACAACAAAGGTGTTTAAACTGATGCATAAGGTATTTAAATGTCTCCATCTCAAACGTTACAATTGTAAAATGATTTCACTGCTGGACACAAGATAGATATAATTTTTAGCTTTAAAAGTTTGAGCTGCAGTACCACAGTTAACACTAACCTTATTATATGAGTGAAATGCACCTTCTTAAATGTCACATCTAAAGTTTTACATCTCAGCGGCTGAACGGTTTTTCATTACGCTCATAAGTTTGAGATCTGCAGCTCCTGTGCCCTGCAAGGATGTGGAGAACCTTTCTCTGCTGCAGAACCAGGGCGTGGTCTGTTAAGACTGTTAAGATCAATGCATTTTTAATGCAAAACCAAATATATATAAGATATAAAACAAAAGAGTCAAGATCTTACAGTACAATTTTTTTTTCCTTTCAGTGGTGTGAAGAGCCCACCAGGGATTGTGAAGGACAGCGCATGTAAAAGCGTTAAATCCCGGTCCACCTCTGCAGCCTCGACCTGTAAGAACATTCAGGAAAGGTAAAAATCTGCATTTTTGAACATGTGGCTTGCATGGTCTTCTGAGATCCCATTACTTGAAAAATATCTTTGCTGTGTTGCTGCAGTGCAAAAATGTTTCACAATACTGCCTTATCACTTAGTGACTCCTTCCCTTTCCTTTTTCTCTGTAAATGTCTGGGACAACCTAGTTATTCCTGGTCAATCAAGTCCCAATCAAATCTTCTGAATGAAAGAAGGTCATTTCCAGACCGACATCCTGTTTTGTGTGACATTACCTCAAACCATAAAAGAACATGACATTCCCAAAGCCTGTACACAATACCCTCAACTGATTAATCAGCCTGAAACCGGAAAGTCCTCTAACAGTATGATGTGTTTATTCTCACAAAATCTCGTTCACATGTCCTCACATCCTGTTTCTGTATCACCATATTTCATATCCTGTAGGAAAAAAGAAAAATATCTTCAGGGACTGTAGCTTATATTCTGTGTGTCTCTTCTTCTTTTGTCCTCTGCTTTTTTTAACAGCAGTAAGTCCAAGGAGGCTGCAGTAAGTGTGGGTAAGAGAGCACTTTCTCACTTTGTTTTCTGTCCCCAAAGCTGTAATTGGCAGCATCCAGCTTAGAAAAAGCCTGACATGACATTGCTATTGTTTGCTGTATGTAAATTATTCTCCTACCTGTTTGTGTGTTATTTTGGTGCAGGGACGAGACGTGTGACACACTGCAAAGGTAGGCTTTGCCCCTGAAAACACGTGAATCACCCTTTAGATCTATGTTATTATGAAAACAAGAACATTGTTTGTGAGCTGTTATTTTATGCTCATCCTCCATTTTTCCATATCTCACCATGACTTGTGTGTCTTCCCTATTATTGTCTCTTTATCCCAACTTTTATTAAAATATCCTCACTATCTGTCCTCCAAACACCCACTCACCGTCCCCCTCACCTCATTTCACCACTTCACTTAGTGACTATGCAGATCTATCTGAGCCCCCACGCAAAAAAGACTGGGTCTTCTGAGACGGCCAAATCCACAGCCGCTGTTCCCATCAGCAGCAGGCCAGCTGCCACATCTAACAACCCTCAGGCGAAGGGGTGCAATAAACCAGAGAAAACAACCCCATCCTTCACCTTAAACCTGCGGAAAACCTCAACGAGCCACAACACACCACACAACGCATCCAGCTATAAAAGCCCCATCAAATCACCCAGCCAGTACTTTCAGATTTGTTATTGAGGTAATAGAGATAAATTTTCCCTGTCATGGCAAAAGAAAGACTTTTTTGTGCTGAAACCCCAGAAGTTTATTTTTAAATTGAAGATGGGTCCACTTAAACTGCTGGGATGACATTTTTCCTCTCTAGGTCATCCTGACTTGTATGTATTTATGTACTACATGAGTACTACTACACTCACAGCATCCTAAAACATTTCCATTAAGAATTTTGGCTGATTCAAATAGGCAGTACACTATTGCAATGCCTGATAATTTATTTTAATGCATTTTGAACCTCCTCAGTGTAGTCATAGAGCCATTTCTCATAGACTAGAACTTGCATATTGTTTAATTTATTGCATGTGTTTGATGTTAATGTGCTCTTTGTCAAGTCTTGAGTCTTATTGGTTGTAAGGATGTGCATCTGTAGTTGTCTTTGAGCACTTCCTGTGTGATGTAAGAGGGAAATTTTGTTGACTCCGCGTGTGTGTGTGTGTGTGTGTGTGTGTGTGTGTGCGTGTGTGTCCTCTGCTTCTGTCTAATTGCTGTGATGTTTCCAATGTTGTAGTTTCACCTTAGCTAAGACACAGGATGTACCAGAATCAGCCAAAAGGCTCATTCTTGTTCAGCAAAACCAATAAACAACTATGATCTCTGCTGGTATGGCTTTTATTGATATTATCTGCCACTAGGGTGTGTGACTGCATGTGGGTTATGGGTTGGAGTTCGACGCTGATGGTGCCTAATAGCTGTTAAATGAAGAGTGTCTTATATTCTATCAAAGATCTCAAAGATGCTGCATTTCCTGACATGTTTAGGTACAGTCAGACCCTTGAAAAGTAAGAAGAGTGGGAAATACCAGAGCTGTACCTAGGACAACATTTTCCACTCCTGACCTTTACAAAATGAACTTTGATTCAGCACAGTAAAGTCAAGAGCAGAGTGTATGTAAACATTGGTCAGTGTTTGAAATATTTTTTCATAGCTTTTCATAGCAGGCTCCTGTGTTGTCTCTAACTTTTGAAGTATGAGCATATCTGCTGTGACTACCCTTAAACTTGTGGGTGACGTGATAGTGTAAATTTGGTCTTAGCGCCCCCCTATGGATAAAAAAGCTATAGACCCACAGTCGGATTACTGTGATTGTCTAATAAATGTTGTGGTATTACTATACTGATTCATGCTCATACAATACAGACTTTGTAAATAAACAAAGGACTACAAGAGTGCCTAAAGTCTTTCATGATCACAGAGCCAGTGTGTAGACAGGATCTAAAAGTGGATTCTCACCGCTAAATGAACCACAGTGGAAATTCTGGTGGTCTTTGGAAAATTAGGAGGACCTCTGCTGGTCATAAGGAAAACTGCTAAAAATTAGATTACAATGCTTGATATGTAACAAAATTATGTATTATTATAAAAAAGCTTTGACCAGCTTTGCTTAAAACAGAGAGCCTCTTGTATTTATATTTATTCTTGGCAGTGGTTCTATCTATTCCCAGCTTTTAACAAAACAAACAGATGCACAAAAAATACAAAAACCAAACACAACGGTGTGTATTTAACTGCAGTCTGCATCCCGATAGTCTACAGGTAAAAGCTTCCAGGTTGTTTTAAAAGTGCACAGTATGTTAGCTGCATTCTTGTGGCTCTGATGTTGTTCCTGGGGTCTGTTGGAGCTACTCTCCCCGAGTCTCAGCTCCGAGTGCTCCTACCACCTCTGGGACCACTTTGGCCTCCACTTTCCACATCCTCTCCAGTTGCTCTTTCTGGCCCTACGTCTCTCACCGCTGTACTGTGTGTATAATCACTGATGAACATTGCAGACTAAGAAAAGAACCCAGAAATCTGACCAATTGCCAGGCCCGCAGCTCTGAGGAGCCTAAACTCAGGCTCTCAGTGGACTTTTGACTGAGCCTGTCTCTCCTCCATGTGGGGAAACAGCAGCTGGCTGATGCCCGCACAGACAGATGTTACAGCTGTTTGGTCCCTCCCCAAAGCTGGTGACAGGTGTGTGCGCCACATACACGGTGTCCCAGCTTGTAATGAAATAAAATGATTCCGATTGTTTTAAGACATCATCATATGCGAGTTATTTTCTCGGGATATTAACAAAAAGAAACATTTTGAATTTTGCAGAACTTTTCTCTCAAATGAGTCGACGTGCGTTTGTTTTGCGCACCGACAGCTGCATTACCAGACCGAGGGCGCTACCGTGCAGCATAACCAGCCACACTGAAATATTTCAGCAGCCTGCTCCCTCTCTCTCCGTCCAGCCTCCCAGTGGTTGAAGGGAGGAAAAGATGGCACCTCAGAAGCCGCTGTCAGACACTCCACCCGGCTTACCGTCCATCGGACAGCGGTGTGCTGCCCTCTGAAATGGCCTCAAACGAACCACCAGCCGCCTGACAAGAGCCCGAAGAACAATTATTTCTCTCTAAGGGACAGACCTGAAAACTGTGGCATCCGTGTAGCATTTTTCCACACCCTGTCGCCTTTCTACCCTCAACATCTGCACATCCAGCTGGCTGCAGACTTCGCTGGCAGCATCGCTGTTTTTCTAACACACCCGGAGCTGCGGCTCCGCTGCTGCATCTGAATCATTTTTATAGAACTGAACTCAAAACATTTTGCATCTCATTCAGAGGAGGACGGGAGAGGAAGATGAGGTGAGTCGAAGCACGCGTTGCTCTTTTGTTGCGCAAAAAAAGCACCGAGCACTGTGATGCCGCTGCGCATTATCATGACATATTAAGGGATGTGGCACGATCAGACAACATACTCAGGCATCGGCTCGTTTTATTGACGCAGTTTGATTCAGAGGCCTGAGCTTTGTCCCCGCAGCACCAGTACAGGCTTTAAGATGTAACCAGCTGACTCCTGGTCGCTCTGTGATGTGTCACGTGGAGGTTGTCTGCAGGTTTAAAAAAAAAAAGAAAAATGAGAGTTGTTGTCATGGAAACCAGACAACACTTGTTTGCGACACATGCCTGATGATTGGATTTAAGAAGCAATGGCATCGTTATTTACTGAAACAGTCCTCCCGATGTGCGCACCTGTAAAGGTGGAACCCGCACGCGGAGGCACGCTCTCACACCTTCTCAGCTGGGAACCAATCAGCTGCGAGTGTTCACTAGAGGGACGCGGGTGCTGGGTTTACTGTCTAACCGTGAGAGCCTATTACGTGAGATGTTACTGGCCGGGGCCCAGCCTCACAACCAATCAGCTGCAAGCCTGCTGCTGACACAAAGTGGGTGGGGCAGCAGCGTTTGGCACAGGTCCACCGTGAACAGGAGGAACCCTGAGCTCACTCTGATTGCTGCTGGCATTGAGACGCGTGTGTCTCAAGGTCAGAGTGGGATTTTGATTTTTCTTCTACACTGTTCCCATCAGTATCTACCCTCATCTCAGCCCTGTGTTCTCCTGGTGATACCAAACATGCTCTGACATGGGTTCACATGGGCCCGATCTGTTATATGATGATGATGATGATGATGATGAATTAGACAAATGACCAGTGACTTGACACCTCTCAACTTCTGCACCACAGCATGACAACCATTATACATGGTGTATATCTTATTTTAAAGTATATACTAATTGTACTATGTAGTGTGCCATTTAGTGTACAGGCACTGACAGACTATTAGCCAGTTTGGGCATATGTGTGTTAAATCACAATCCTGAAATGTCACTGTCAATCAAATGTCATAAACAGCAAAATGTCTGAATTATCACATAACCAGGTTTATTCTAACTTGCTGTTAACAGCTTCTCTATGTCACAGTGAAGTGTATCAACAGTACATTCAAAAGTCTGCTGGTACACTTGTTATTTTAGGTTTTCTCTGAGAACCGCTTAAATAAACAGATGAGATTTAGGATGAGTGATTCTGCACTTTACAGAGGAGCTCTGTAGGTGGCAACATAGACTGCGACTCACCACAACAAGCCAGACCTCAGTAGAGTTTGTTGGAGCTCAGCCGCGTGCTTGTGAGTGAGTCTGTGCTTGTCAGTATGCATTAGTATACATGTTTGTTTAGCTTAAAATGTGCAAGACTGAGGAAGTATATTGGTTCTGTTGATTGTGCAGCTGGTTGTGTGTGTGTCTTTGCTGCAGGCCTGCTATAGTTTGCATGTTAGTAGAGCACAAAGTTGTTTTGTGTGATCTAATAAGCATTGATATAAGTGCTTTGAGCTGCACTTCAAACACACTGTATTGGTATATATATATATATATATATACTGCATATATACTGCAGGATTATGGCAAACTCCAGAAGTCAAGTGTCAGGGTTTGACTTAAATTGTTCAAACATAAATCTGGGTTTGCACAATTGTCTGCTGTGCTTTTTAAACAAAAATTAACAGCCATATTTCATATGTTTTCTAACATAAACAATTAAATTTGGTCATACAAGCAGCCAAAGATCATGCTTTGGTATCTTGATCCTGGTATTTAATCCTACTTGAGGTTTTCATTTGTTTTTTCATTTACTAAGGGAATCTAAAGCTTGGATCCAGCACTGTTACTGTGTCTGTTTCTAATTTGCTGAGATTGGTTGTATTAGCTAATGTTCTTCAGCTGTGGAGAGGTGGATCTGCTGTAGGTCTCTGGGGAAAATCATGGGAGAGTGAAACTGAGGTTGGGGATTCTTGTCTGGGATTTGGGTTGAAGGAGTGATCCTTGGCTTGATGGAGCCTGTTTGATTCCCCATCTGGAGGCTCATCATTTTCACCTTTCCAGTTTCCTTCTTCACTATCTCTCCCTCTTTCCCACTTACTGATTAATAGGCTGTGATTTGCCAAGACAGCAGCTTCTTTTCCATGTTAAACTACTGGTTAGAAACTATGTCAGCTCTTGGATTTATGGCTCTCCACTCGTTTGTTGCTGTGTGTTAGATACAGTAGATATTTCCATGATATTCAGATTTGAATGTTGAGAAAAATATTTACCAGCTATTATGAAAAAAACAAAAAACAAAAATACATTTGTGCTCTTTCCAGCATCAAATATTAATACATATACTTTGTGCTGTAGTTCAGTTATACTGACTGCAAAATGTTTTCTCTTTACAGATGGATCTGATGTGGAATGACTCCTTTTACCATCCCTCTTATAAGGTTGAATCAATGCATAGGTGACACACTGCACAGAAATCATTCATAATATAATCATGCCAGTAGAACCATGTTAACTACAGATGCACTGTGCTGCAAATCAGTGCACAAGTGCTACTCTGACGAAGTGCTAAGGTGAAGCTGAGTAGCTGTTAATTGACATATGCTTGCAAGTGAAAGGCTGCTTTTTACATTTGCTTGTGACTGACCCAGCCTTCTCTTGAGGTTTGACAGCAGGATTGATGTGCGGTCCTGCCTGTGGCCCCCCTACACAATCTCCACCTCCTCCATTTGCATGTAATTGCAGATGCAAATAGATGTACTGTTGTGTTGCATTATGCTCTGAAAATGACATGCGAGCTGTATCGATCCCGCGTCATCAGTGCTGCCTGATGTGTATTGACAGGACCAGTTGGTGGTGTGTGAGAACCATATGAAAACCAAAATTAACTGTGTGCTGAATTAATGTAGGACAAGGGCAAACCCATAGAGAGCAACTCTGTTTAACCGTAGATGCTTATTCATGCCAGCAGGCAGTCTCAGAGCACAGTGGATGGGTGACTATCCTGTAGTTGTGTTTAATAGAAAATGATTCAAAGAGTTTGCTGGTATGAGAAGATACTGTTGTTTCCTATACCAACACTGTAAAACAGTAAATGTGGTGTCTGACCTGAAATAAACCAGGGAATGTTGTATGTCCTGCTATAGCATAGACTTGAGGGCTTGAGTCTTTCTAGTACAGAATGCTTTTATTGTATAAGTTCAAATTCATTTTGCATTTGGCAGCTACATTGTATGACAGCTTATGTAAAAAAATACATCCCTGATGGTGCAGAAACAAAAAAGCACAGACAGCTGTGGCAGGAAGCACTGAATGTTCTGCTGTGGCAGCTTATTGTTGAGTTTTTCTGCTTGCTCTGGGAAAAAATAATGAGCTCTCAGTGATTTGTAGATATTTATATAATGCAGAAGCTGTAGCTTGTACTTTGACGCCTGTGCACAAAGTAGCAGCCATAATACATCTGTGAGTAACGACAGGCACGTTCCTCACACAGCACAAAATGGAGAAGGTTGTTAGACACTGTGATACAACCAGTGTCAGGTGTGAGGTCATGTGTCGCGTGTCTGTTTTGGATCTGTCTAATAACACAGTGCCTTCCCTGTGCCAGCACTGTGGTTTATGAGTCATAATTATGCACACTGAGGCATCAGGAGGCAGAGAGGTGAGGCTGATCTACACAGACGTGTGAGCAAGTGTTTAAGAGGGAGAGAGCTGTAATCAAATCTTTGCGAATGAGAGGAAATAGCCCCCTCCCTCCTGGTCCCTGCTCCGTCTCCCTTCCCCCTCTGTATCTCCTCTCCCAATTCCTATTGCTGTGTAGTGTAATTAAAATGATCGGCTCATGTGAGTCAGACAGTGTGTGCATGTGTGTATGTGTCTGCAGCGGAAATTCAATCCTTGGGTCCAGGAGGATGAGCTAGTGTGATTTAATGGAGAAAACAGGAAACGTCAGAGATCTTTAACCTCCTCTCTGTCACATCTCTCACATTCAGTTAATCCTTCCCTTTGTTTGCCTCACTTTAACTTGTATAGCGTGACTGCGTACAGGTGGATTGTGGGTGCTGAGGGGATGGATGTAGCGGGAAGTCAGATTGGATTATACAGAACAACATTTGACTGGATAGCCAGAATAACATGCAGTATAATCTGTATGTATTTGCACACTGACATATTTTTTGGCTCTGTACCGGAGACATTGGATTAGAAATGAACATTGACAAGTGCCAGGACTCAGCTTTAATTTGAGTCTTTACATTTGTATTGCATGAACTATTTAAGAATCACAGTCATTTTTATCCATGTCCCCGCCCCCCATATTTAGGTAAAAAATAGAACAACTGGCTGCCCATGTGATTCAAATATGTGATTTATATGTTGTCACTGCAGATACTTTTGTGCTGAGTGTTACGCTCTTTAACACAGTTTATACAGCACAGAGTTACTAGATGTGGAGCTGCAGCCAAGACAACAGTGCATCCTGTTTGTGCATTTTCTTCTCCAGTGTGGCAGACCTATATGGTTATGAAGAGGTGATCTGATACTGTTTATGAAAACAACAGGAGACGCAGAGGAAAATAACACCACTTCTCTCTCTCCTGTTTTCCTCCCCATTGTGCTTACGCCCGATTCTGTCTCTCTCCACCAGGCAGCTTTTGTCCATCCCATACAGGCATTTAGCTGTTTGTCCATCGGTTTACTCCTCTATCCCTAACCCCTATATCCACCTGTTTTTTTTTTAAACTGCAATATATTAGTCCCCTGCCTCATCCATGCATTGGAAAATTATTCCTGCTCTGTTCCCTGTACCCTTGATCTGTCAGACTCCTTTATATTTTCACCTTTCTCTCTTGTGCTCTGTGCTGACTCAGACACTATTTCCACTCCTCAGATGAAGACCAAGGACTTGCTCACACACAAAGGCATTACAGTGAAGGTTTGAGTGGTATCCATCATGACAACTAAAACATAATAAAAAGTCTGTCCTTTTGAACAGGGAGTGAAGGATGAAAGACTTGAATATAAGTTACTATTCAGAATCATCTTTTGCTGCCATTTCATAGGGATTCATGCATTTACTATTTGTATCACTGAGGTAGTTCTGTAGTGCCGAATCAAAATAGAAAGCCATTTGCACGTTACTTTATGCACCTGCAGCTGTGCACCTGTGGCTTGAACTGTACCTCACTTTGGACAAAGTGTCCTGCCAAATGCATATATACAAATGTCAATGCAGTTTTTTTTAATGCTCTCATTTAGTGCCTAAGATGGATAGTTGAACATGTTTCAAGACAATGACACACGCCACAGATCTTGGAATTCTGAAGTTTATTTGAATTGAAAATCAATCAAACTCATTTTTAGAAGGTTTCTTTCGACTCATTTGAAAGCTAATACAAGAAATTTTGCTACATGGCTTAAAGTGGAGATTTTATCTTGTATTGGGTTACTCTGAACTGCTTTTAGGGCCTGTCATTATTCAAAGTATAATACAGTAAGGAAATGCCTCATACATCGCACACACGTGTTAGCCAAAAGAGAAATGTGTTACAAATATGTAGGAAAGTAATTATTTATAATTCAAAATATATTTAACCAATTTTATAGTAAGTTCATGTTACATGTAAAGCACTACCTATGCCCTAAAACAGATTATGGCTCTCTGAAATTGAAAATAACCCTGAAGATCTAGGTTAAGGACATTTTGGCCTCTGATGCTTTTATTTTGGCGGTTCTTTCTATCTTGCAAACCTGTCAACAGTTCCAAAATTGCCGGGGTGCCTCTTTAAATATGCGTGTAAATTGCCGTGGAGCTGTAACACTGGCCCAGTCAACTGCAGTTATGTGATGCAACTCACTGTAAGCAGACATTTGCATCTAACTTGTCTTTCCAGGGTCTGGCAAATATGTGAACTAATTTCACATTAAAATAAAGGATTACATTTTATTGGAATAAAGATTCTGTGTCCAAACACAGTTTTACTCAAGCAGGTAAACTGAGCTAAACTGATGGATCAACAGCAATGTCCGATGCTACAGAGGAAATTGTGTCATCCAGCAGTTCTATAGCGAGTCCAATCAATTCAATTGCCTGATGGCGAAACACAGCTGGACAGATGTGGTTGATGTGAGAGGAGTGAGCTGTACTAGAAAGAGACCATGGGTGGGATCTTTCCTGGCATGCCAGAGGATGTGGAGTAAATATGGGAGGGATTACCCAGACGATTAGTCTTAGGTCCGCATACCACTTACTGTATATCACTTATAATCTACATGCGTTTCAATAGATTGGTTAGGGAAATATTGAAGCAGCAACTCTTCCCATTGCAAGTTCAATTTTGGCTGCTTATTGTTATTTTCGCCCATGTTTCCCTGATGCACTATTTAATTTAATTACATAATACAGGTTATACACATATGCAGTAAACGCATCTTCATATATCTGTAGATCTTCCTTCCTGCCATGTGTTCACAGCCGATTGAGCCACATGTTACCAAGTTTCAACAAATGGGTCTGTTGCTTTTCTCTCTCCACCGTTTCTGTAAATGAACATTCACTGCAAGCTGTCAGATCAGTGTGTACGTGCTTGTGTGCGGGCGTGTATGGTGATTGTGTTGCGATCCGAGCTCCACCCAAGCCTGGCATGCCACCTCAGATCATATGTGAGAAAAGACGGAAGCCATCAGATGAATTAAAATCTGTGGCTCCTCCTCCTCGCCTCTCTTCCCTCTCCCACCGCGGGCTTACGCATTCTCGCCTCAGCCAATCCAGCAGCTGAGAGAGCAGAAAAAGGGGGAGGGGGTGAGAGGTGAGAGAGGGAGGAAGAAAGAAGGGAGATGGAGGAGGGGCTGGACCAGCAGCCTCTGGGATGGGGGGGCAGATGGCTCTCGTCACAGCTGGGAGGGGAGGATGGGGAGGGATGCAGGGAGGAGTAGAGAAGAGGGTGGGGGGATGGAGAGGTAGGAGGTAATCCAATGAGACACAGAGAGGAGAGGCAACATGAGGGCTACGCCTCACAGCACCGGGAATCTATCTCTATCTCCATCTCTCTCTCTCTTTACCCCCCTTACTCTGTCTCTGAACAGTAAAACCCAAACGACTCTCAGCTTCCATTCAGTCTCCTCTCTATGTGGCCGAGGGCTGCCCTTGTATTTTCCTTCCTCCAGTTCAGCGATTCTTTTCTTTCATCTTTAACTAATTTGGATTCTCTACCAACTAAAGGATGAATTGATGACTGAAACCAGGGTTATTTTTGTTTCTCCTGTGTGTTTAGGAGGCGACATCTTTTACTGGAGTCACCTTTGTTCTTATGCTCACAGTTGCTGAGTGTACAGTGGCTGCTAGTGGGGAAATAGGTTAGTGTGCCTGTTTGATACCGGGAAGCAGAGGTGACTGAATGTCCAGGAGGAGGAGATGAAGAGGAGAGGGATGCCTTCCTGTCGGTAGCGCTCTGTAGCCCTGTGACTGGGGATGTTTCTGCCGAAATCCAACCTTTAGTGAAGCTGTCAGTGACAGAATTCAGGACAGACAAAGGAAAGTGCAACTGACACAAAAAATATACTTTTTTTTTTCGTCTCTGTCTTGTGTTTGGGCACCATGGACATCAACCTTCAGTCTCACCGGTTTTACTTCCCACAGATCTACTGTGCTGATCCAGGGGCTCAGCCACAGCTCGCTGAGTTCAAAGTCAGGTAGGCATCCATGGGTGGGAAAGGAGATCTATAGATCTATCACTCGCTCCTGAATGGTGGAGTCACTGAGGTGTGATGTCTTCATTTGCTTTTGTCAGTATCAGGTGCTTTGCAGACCCACCCTAAATGTAGCTGGAGCATCATGCTGGTTTGACAGTTTGTGCGATGTATGAGGCATTTCTGTGTATGAAGGGTGGTGCTGTGAGCAGCTGGTTGCCCTTGCAGGGGGATGGGGTTTGCGTGTTAATGTGTTAGCTAGCGCTGCAGAAAAGTGTCAGGCTCCTGGGAGAAGCAGAGGGCATTGATGGCCTATGGAGGAGCTTGCCAAGTTTGGACAGAGGGGGTGACAGTGCTCCGTTTGTGTTATATTTACCATCCAGGGCCTTGTAGTTGCTGGGGCCTTCTTGTTGGTTGCCTCTGTGGCTCTTTTGTTCTCTATGTTTGCTCCTCTCTGTTCCTCTTTCTGCTAAACTCTGCCTCTCCAGCCAACACTGAAAGTGGGGTGGCTTGTTGCATCCACAGCCGACGCCTGCCGTCATGGTTGCAAAGCGCTCCAAGACGCATGCTCAGATATGCAACAGCTTCCCTGCTCTTTGTCTTGTTGAGATGAAATTTTGCAGGATGGAGCTGTTCAAGCGTGCCAGAACTCAGACCTGATGCCGTGTGTCATCTTTTCACTCCAGTGAGGCACACATTATTCTTTTTGTTCTCAATCAACCATCATCAATTCATCTTCCCATCTTTGCGTCTACATCTTGAGATGTCTTTGTAATCTGGTGTGCGATATGTTTGACGATTCCACCTCTAACAGCTCTGATTAGTGCAGCTTTAAGGGACTCAGCCTGAGTTTTTAGCCCACTAAGCAGCTTTTATTTTGGCTGGTTGCTCCAGCGTGTCACTATCATGACCTGGCTGAACACACTGATGGTGCCACAGGAGTCCAAGGGCATTCACAGCACGGCGGCATCACCAGGAGGAAGAGAAGAAAGGAAAAAAACAAAGTGAGAGTACACCTGACGGTTTCACAATAGAGGCGAGAACAAGGAATAGCACTTTTATTTAAGCTATGCTGGCATTATTTATTATATTTTTGACCCCAATGTGATAGTGTACATATCATACTTACTTTTTTTAACACAAGTTAATATTCAATTTTTTCGGCCAGAAGAGTTATTTTAAGTGTTTTAACCTTAATAAACAATTTAAGAGCTTCGACCTCACCTCGGTGACCTTCTGTCAAATGACTGCATCAGCAAACATCAGGAAATGTCACCAGCGTTGGATGTGTCTGTGTAGACTGCAGCCTTAATAGAATAGAAAAAGTAGGAGTCTCGCACATTTGCCGCTGCTCCTCACACCTTTCCTCTGCTGTGCTGCAAGAGGGGCATATAACATCGACACACACACAAAAACACACAAATCCTGCATGCGTTCACAGAGATTAAAGCGATGTAGAGTGCAATGTGTGCAACAAATTCAAGCCCTTAAGAAATATTGTTTCACAAAACAGATTTTATGCAATGAATACTCACTTATTTACATCTGTCAGATTAATCACTTGTCATGTTTTTTTGAACATTGAAGATAAAAAATGGTAAAACCAGGGGAGACAGAGAGGAAGATAAGAGGAGGAAAATGAGATGAGAGGGAGATAAAAAAATATAAGACCAGAAGAGAGAGGGGGATGGTTGGATAAGCAAAGCTAAGCTAAAGGAAGAGAAAGTGGATGGTAAATATGAAACAGACAAATATGTGAAAGTAGATGAATATAAGAGGAGGCAGTGGGATTGTAAAAAACAATGCTGAGGTTTTTGGTGTGTCAAATTTTTATGAGGGATGCTGGGATGTTAGCACCAGCTTGAGCTCCATGGTGACCGTGCATGAGTTAGCTACAGTACAGCCAGATAACCATGACAACCAGTGCTGACCAATCCATGAGAGCAACCGTGCACCTACAGCACATGTATATAAGGAAATGAACAGAGAGACAGAGAGAGAGGGACCCCTGCTTCATGAGCTGTGTGCCATTGTTCGTCATTTATTCTGAAGATCCACTGCAATGCATGATATTTATTCAAAAAACTTTCTAAAGCAGGTTGTAATTTTAGTTTTTAAATTTTATGTAATTGCCCTGCTTGTTAGTAATTTTTCTTTGACCAGTTTTTAACCCTAACCCATGAAAAAAATGTTAAAATCCTTTCAAATGAATATATTCACACATATTTAACAGTGTTCTTTCCCTTGGTATAAGGAAATGAATTGGGCTGCTAACACTGACAAAATACCACTGGTGTGCATCTGTGCTATTAGCCAGCTGTTGACCACTCTTCCATTCAGGTGTGTCATCGACTGCATAGTGAAATATAATTTTCTTTGTGTGCTGTAACTGCAGCACATATTGCTAATAGGTTTTGTCCAGCTTAGCAATTGTAAATGCACAGCCCCTATTATTAATAAAAAAGCAAACATTACACCGGGAAGCTAAACCTGAAGCTGTTTCTGATCTTTGTCAGCTGAGACTGTCCTCACATGAAAAACAACAGCAACTGATGTTTGTCTAAATGACAATGACTTGATTTTTTTTTTTTTTTTATTCTCTAAGAAGCAAAGGTAAAAATAGCATGACATTGTTTAGCCTCACAAAACTGCCTGAGGTCAGGGTGGCTATTTGGATTAAAGGACCTTGCTGTTTGTTTTCCTTTTAGGACCTAATCCTAACCAAACCTCAACCACACCTGGGGCTGATCAGAAATTAAACTTGTAAACTTGTGCTGGTGACAGCAATACAAAATTTTCCTGTTGATAGGGATGTCAAATCAGTTCATGTTTTCAGTTACACCTGTTTTCCCTCTATGACGTACTAAAATGTATTGTGTGAAAAGTCTTTCTGTTGTTCTGTGTGGTGAACTTGTGTCGACAAAGCGATAAGATCTCAGCTGACTATGAGGTTTGTAGAGCGTCACAGTTCAGTTTATACGTCAGTGTGGTCTGCATTTAGATGTGGTGAGAGGATGGTTGATTTTTCTCAGGTTTTTAAATGTCTGCTGAAATCAACATGTCTTTTCTGACCCCCACTCCTGTCAAGAATAGGATTTTAGATGTACTGGCCGCTTCTCCCTTCGAGCTCGCTCATTTGATTCACCTTGAAAGCCTTTGACTTAAATCCAAGAGCTGCTGTAATGTAAGTTATTGCTTGAGGATTATGCCTTGGGATCATGGAAGGGCTTTCTGTTTTTCAGGATTCCCAGATGAGACCAAATGTCTGTATTATTCCCTTTGTGCACTGTGGTTTGACAGATTAGAGATGGAGTCCCCTGCACATGCATGTCAAACATAAGAAAGCACTGCTGGAAATTTGTGAAAGATTCTGGGTCATTGGATGCACTGACGGATGGTTTCTGGCACTAACAGGAATGGTACAGGACCGTGTAGCAGCGTGTCAGCCAGTTACACAGGCCTGTGAGAGTGTGTTCTACTGGTTATCAGGTTCTACTGTAGTCTGCAATAGAGAGCACTTAACCTAATGGCCTTCAACTGTAAAATGGATCACATGTAAACATGTCTGTGTTTGTGCAGTAGCTGCAGTTACTGAGGGGGAGAGAGGCTCACGCCATCTCACAACTTCCTTTTCTCACTCTCCAGTTTTTTCTCTTTTACTTTCTTCTAGACATGAGGAAGAATTTATTTTAGACAGTCCAGTGGTGTTGATGCTCCAGCTATGCTCTCACCTACGGTCTTCTCTCTGCTGGGAAATGTTTTCCCCTCTTTGCCAAAAGGAGACATGTATTTCTAAAAGTCACTCCTGCCCTTTGCTGTACTCCTTATATCTCTGCCTGTTTGATTTATCTTCCTTTTAACATCTTAATCTCTCTCTTCTTCTGTCTTCTTCTTCTGTCTTCAATTCACATTTTCTGTCACTTGGGTTTCTCCCCTAACCTTGTGCTTATTTTCATTCTTTTGTTATATTAATGAACAGACACTTACCAGAGGAAGTTAACTAAGTGTAATTCACTTAGAGCACAGTATCAGTTGGAGGTAGGCGAGGGCGGCCTGAGGCACTGGACTCCGTATTAAACATTCCAGCGAGTTCTTGTTAAGTCAAGGTCAAAATTCCCACAAACAGCAAACTAGACAGGAATGTCTGGCTCCTCACTTAACTCAGAGGCATTAATGCCCACACTTTACACAGACATGAAGCCTATTTGTTTCCTCCCAGCCCTCCCTTGGTTTCCAGAACTTGTATATTGTTGCTATATCTAAAATAGCTAAATCAGCCATCTAGTTATCTTGGACTGGAAACTGTAGCTTTTTTTTTTACAGTTTGACAAAAGACAGATTAGATGTTTTCCTGTATGTTTTTATTCTAAGCTAGATAACTGGCTGTAGCTTCATATTTACTGCACAAGCATGAGGTTGTTTGGCATATTCATGTGTTTGTGTAGAGCTGCAGTCATCAGGAAGCTATTTAGGATGCATTGTCTTAGCTGATGCTTCTGTTATGTCAGAGGATTTGACCGTCTTTGCAGAGACATAAAGGACCATCCTAAATCTAAATCCTCCACCACTGAGGCGCTCAGTTATTTTCCACTCTCTTCTGTCGCTCTGTAAGTCAAGTGAGGTCAGAGGCAGACAGCTCGTTCTTTAATTTCTATTTTGCTGTCTGGCGTCTTCTCTCGGTGATGTCAGGATGGTGCAGGATGATGTGAGGACAACAGTTTAGAGTTCAGACGCTCTAATTAATCTTCCCAACTCTCTGTTAGGTCTAGTGAAAACTAAAATTTTGCACAAGGGACTCAGATTTTCTCATCCATCACACTTGAAGATGCATGCAGGTGTTGGTCAAACATAAAAGTTGAGACTACCTGATCTGACTTTATAATCTCTTGATTCAGCGCTTCCCAATGCTGAGCCTCAGCATTGGCACTCAGGGTTGAGGAAACTCTTAAATGCTTTATGCGATCATGCGATGCAGCAGTAAAAGAAACCTCATCCTTGCAGTCTCTTCACAGGCTTTCAGCTGGAATTAAATCATAAATTTAGACCTGTTTTATGGCTTTTTTCTTTTGGCCATCTTGGCCGGCCTCCGAGGACTATTAAGGCTTTATCAGTGGTTTGAAAAGAGAGCAACAGAAACCCCCAAAGCAAGGCAACATGTACAGTAGACAGAGCGAATATTTATAAATTTGCTTTATGGTCTGTGGAGTCTGTAATACTCATAGTCTGTGTTTGAGATGAGGGTTAGAACTCATATAGTTGCATACACCCGTATTAATACACATGACAAGACTTGTGAGACAGTTGCTTGATCAGACAATAAGACAGGACGTGTGTGGTATTGTTCCATTGACAGAGCAGACTGTCTGAATGCTTATGTTGCTGTTTTTTTATTTACATCTCACTGCTCATTCATCTTTTCCTCACAGTTTTCTAGGCCAAGTGAATATTTCACTCCAGTTGTCATGCCGACAGATTAGCGTGGTCTCAGCACTGAGCGCTGGGGTCTGCAAGCATGTGTGTGTGTCCTTGAACCTCAGTGTGTGTGTGTGTGTGTGTGTGTGTGTGTGTGCTCCTTCTCTGCAGGGTCTACAGGCTTAGGCATCTATTCAAATACACACAAGCTGAATACACAGAAGTGGATACACACACACACACTTATAGTTTCATTAGCATGCTTTTGAATAACTCACACATCACATACGTGTACAGAGAAGAAGTGTAGAAATTAATTACGTGTTGCAGAAGTCTTAAATCGTAATGGAAGGTTAGAAAATGGGAACATACAGTATTTTAACTTACTTTCCAAAACGTGCCTCAGCTTTATAGAAGGATAAAGGCATTTTCCCACCTTCCCAAGCTCCATCACTTCAGTATTAGTTGGTCTACAGCACTGAATTCACAGTAAAAACTAATTAAAAGGATTAGGTCAATTAGCATTGCAGCTGCAGTCATGAGATTACAATGCGAACTTGTTTCAAGTCTCCACATGTTGACTCTTCCATGGTGTTGACAGGAACCGTAACCAGTCTCTGCCTGTAGTGCTGCAACACATTTCATAAATTTACAGTGCTTTAAACTAAATACCAACATCAAGATGCAAACACGGTCACACTGACAATGTTAATATGCTAATATTTAACATGTAAGTCTACAGTGTTCAATGTGTTAGCATTGAACAGATTGTGTTGACATGAAGAGTGAGAACTGATCTTACAGAGACCTTATAACTCCAAATATCCTGGCAGTGCATGCAATAGTTTTTTTTTTTGCGTTTTTTTTTTTTTCACTCTAAACCACAAATTTTTGTGGCTTGTGCCAGTCCGTCTTTGGATGTCATGCTGGAATACAACTATATCTCTAGCATGGCTGAAAACAGTGAATCATTGCAAAAACACTGGCATGTTTCTTCAAATAGCTATTTTCTAAGTCATCTTAAACAGTGCAGTGCTTGATTAACTTGCAAAAATTGGGCCAAAGAGAGATGTTTTAACACTCCAGGTCCACAGAGATGAAGTCTTAAATTTTGGTTCTAATATGCAGTCTCATATTCACTAATAATATGTGTCACTATCAATAATATGTGTCACTAATAATTCACTACTTCAGAGGACAGTCCGGACCGCTGAGAAGATCATCGGTGTTACCCTACCCACCCTCCAAGTCCTGTTCACCTCCAGAGTGAGAAAAAGAGCTCGGAAAATCACTCTGGATGCCACCCACCCGAGTCACCACCTCTTCCAGCTCTTACCGTCTGGCCGGCGCTTCAGAGCTCCAAACATCAAGACAGCCCGGCACAAAGGAAGCTTCTTCCCTCAGGCCATCCAACTCTTAAACTCGTAGCTCTCCACCATTCCCTTCCACCACCTGCACTATGACACTTGCACCTTCTTGCTCTTTGCACACCAATTAGTTCCCCTTTCATCCTGTTTCTCAGGTTATCTGTGCATTTTTCTCTTAGTCTTTTAGTTTTTTGTAGCATTTCTGTAGCATTTATGTTTACTGTTTGACCCTTTGTAGCATTTGTATTTATGTCTGTTTGCACTGGAGTACCCCCCCCCCCCCCCCCCCCTGTACCAAAACAAATTCCTTGTGTGTGTGTGTGTGCACACTCACTTGGCAATAAAGCTCATTCTGATTCTGATTCTGATTCTGATTCTGATTCTAATAATACTGAATCACACTACAGCTTTGGTTTCCCATCAACCACCCCTTAATAGCAAGACTGATGATCAGCATCGCTGAGTCTCTTTAACTACAACATTTACACAAGAACACTGAGCGAGCAGGATTTACACATGTTAAACTTATCACCTATTCAGCCAAGGACAGTTATTTATTTATTGTGTTAGACCCAGAGGGCTGTTTCAAAGTCTTGTATCAGCGCGGGCCTATTTTTCCCTCTCCTCAGTCTTCTGTCCCTTTTTACTCTCCCTTCTTTACTTTTTTCCACCTCCCACCCTTCACCACCAAAACCTCAAATACGCAAGCAAGCTGCTTATGTAACTGTCCTGCAAACCAGCCTGACAGTTTACTTTCTTCTAGACAATTTTTCACAGATACGCATAAACATGCTTACACACATAAATATGCAGTGATTCATAAAGAACCATGGGACAGAAGCACGCACGCGCACGCGCACGCACGCACGCACGCACACACACACACACACACACACACACACACACAGTTTTAATGCCATCCTCATGACAAAAAAAAGTGGAGTTATTCTTTTGGAAAGTGCAGAGGTACTTTAGTGGATGTCTTCTGTTTCTGCTGTTTTACTTTAATTTCAACCTTTATTTTTTTTTTTATGTTATATCATCCAGGTTTTAATGTTGGCCTGTCATCATTTCACATTCTCTTGGCCATTTAATGGAAATAAACAGGAGAAAAGTTACAAGATCAGTGTAATTGCGATGATCAGATTTAATTTCATAGGTCTAAACAAAAGTGATACAGCTCAGTGAAGTGAACATGAACGTAGAAACATATAGAAGCACAGAGTGAACCATTTGTGGTATAAAAGCCTGGTCACATGTTGTAGCTTGGTAAATTACCACTAACATGCACCCAAGTGGGACAAGTTAAGCTCCCCAAGCTTTCTATTTGATTAACACTTGTTCACTTAAGTGATAGTAGCTATAGGCGACTATTTGATTTCCCTCTTGTGCTGCTGCCAGCTTCTACTGGACTCTTGCAGCCTTTGTAGCAGACTTGTTTATGCACAGAGAATAGATTTGCATGTCAAAACATTCTGATCATATAAAAAAGTTTCAGGAGAACAAGCTGCCTGAACAGTGTTGCAGGGCAAACATGAGTGACATCAAACGCAGCAAGCTCAAGTTTCATAGAAAGTGCAGCAGCAACTGGGACAAACTCTTGCTGTCAGTGGATTGTGCATCTTCTCTGAAGTAGTGATTGACAGTAGATGAGTGCTTAGAGACTCGGATGGAAGCAGAAATTAATGCCATTTAATCAAAGTGGCTCTTCCTTATGCCAACTGGCTTATGTGGTTGGACTGCAGTGATGGTTTAGCACAATTGATCCCATTTTCTCTGAAAGCTGTGCTTTAGCTCAGGCTCAGTCTCATTGCTAATGTAGCTTTGTCCTGGCACGCTTATAAATGTTTAAGCTGTCAGCTGTTCTTCTCTCTGCTTTATGCAGCTTTGATGTTTTATGCAGTCTCTCTCACACACACACACACACACACACACACACATGTGTTTGCAGAAGTTTCATCGTGCACCCTTTTTGGACAGTTTCCAGGGAGAGGATTTTACACTGTTTTTCTCCTGTTCAGGAAAGCAGAGCATTTTGTCATTTGCAGTTAGAGAAAGATACAAATGGTTTGTGGTGGTGATTGTTCTGCCGACTAACTCTCGGGATTTGGCTGTTCCATCTAAGCAACTGGCTGTGGGACACAAAGACACTTTCTGTGATCTGCTCTCCTCCTCTTTTATCACTACTGAGCCACAGATACAAAACCATCTGTACTACCTCGAGGTATACAGTGATCAAGTGCAGTGAGTCTGAGACAGTGATGGACGAATGGACTGGAGTGATTTTCTGTCTTGTCATTCACCTGCGGGGACTTCGTAAACTAACATTGGCTTTAAAAGAGATGAAGGTGACAGGAGAGATGGGAATGAACTAGTCCCAGTCTGTTTGTCGATTAGATAGTAGGTCATTGCTGCAGTCTGTAATGATTGTATTGAGGCTGTAAGAACTGCTCTGTTGTTTTTGCAAATGAGAACCACCAAATCTCAGAGGACAATCCAGTATTTGGTTTGCAAATTACATCCTTTGTGTGAGAGTCAATTTCTCCACTTTGGGTTTAACACCCACCTTTAAGGATCAGGCGCGCACACACACACACACACACACACACACATATATAATAGTGGAGTGAAAATCATCTTCTAGGCACAGTCAATTACAGTCCATAGATATGTTCCATTTACCCAAAGCGACTGGCACTATACCAACTGTATATTAAACAGTGTCATGCATCAAGTGTGAAGAGTGTTTTAAGAGGTATTATGTTTAAGTACATTTATGTACTTAAAAGTATTCTCTCTCCAGGGTTTTCCAAACCTTTAGGGTGTCATCCTCTCTCAGTTCTTGTACATGTTGGCTTTTGGGGTAGTATTATTGTAGTGTAGGTTTCCAGATACTCTTGTCATTTCTGACAGATTGGGTGACTGCTGTGTGTTCTTCTTCATGTTGTTTTAAGTGTTTCTGTCTTCCTGGTGGTTTCGGCATCAGGAGGTTTACTATGTATTAACCTCTTGTTCTGGCTTCTGTAGCATCACTGGTCAAGCTAATCCATCAAATCAGTTTAGGATGTTTTGATCTCCTAATGACAGTACCCGCTGCCCACTGGCAGGTTTCCATTCAACATTGTGAGTCAGTTTGTTTGTGTTAATATATCGTCTGTCATCATCTACAACTACATATCAACTACAGAAACTGACTAGGAATCAGGAGGTGAGAGGTCAAACATTATTGGTTGCTCCAGAACAGAATCCCCAGCTGCTTATTTTTGTCCAGCCTCTTTATGTTTTTGAGGTTTGGCATATAGAGAAGAGATAAAGATAGAGATAAAGATTAGCTTCCTTATGGAAATCTTTTATCAGAAGAGTGAGAGCTCCTTAACATTTTACATTTCATCTTGGTGCAGCACTTTGGAGACCAAGGTCAAATTGTTGGCGATTTTCAAAGCCTTTCTAAAACGACTTTCACAAGCTTTGCTCTGGGGTCTGCTATAGAAAACCCAATGCTAATAGTGTCCTATGGAGATACTTCGCATGTATGGACAGAAAATGCTACTATTTGTGTTCTTGTTTAATCAGCATGGTTATGACTGCCAAAGAGGAAACCCCAAACATGACAGTATCAGTCACACAGTCACTGACTCCAAAATGCCACAATACACTGCAGGGTTAATCACTTTTACACAGACATAAGAGCAGACACGAAGATTTAATTTGCAAGCTTGCATGTGAAGCTTAATTCAAAGAACCAAAACCTCCTGCAACTTAATTTCCATTTGGAAACTTTAGCACTCCCCCCTCACCCAAAGTTTAGATGAACAATATGAAATTCTATTGTGAATATAGACATATTAACATGCACTGGTGTGTGTGTGTGTGTTTGTTTGTGCTTCTATTTCGGGCAGATTGGTCTTTGTTGTTAGCACACCGCTGCCTTGAGCACAGAGACCCTGGAAAAGTGGAGCAGGACAATATCTTTGATGTTGTAATGTCTGCAGGGTGGCATAAGAGCTGCAGCCTGCTGCACGGACGGAGGCCAAAACATTTTCTGACAGCACAGATCAGTGTAAGAGATGGACTTCAGACAGACTAGGACTGACATGCAAAAACACAGGTAGCACAAATGTTCACGAGAGAGCAGAGTGACTTTAATAGTCTTTTCTACATAATGTTCAGTTATGAAAGGGTCACAACTGACTCAGAGTGCGTGATATAAAAACTTCAGTTCCTCAACAACTGATTTACCCTCTGGCTTGTGCTGATTCATTGAAACATTCAGAAAAAAAAAAACAATATCATATACTTTCAGTATCAATGAAATTTTTAATAGGTAGCACTTTATTAGTCCTAAATGGAAATCCAATTCACACAACAGCCGTAAATTATGTAGAAATGTGCGAATTTCCACCTGTACATTTATGCAAAATGCCATTACCAAGCAGTCATTGTGTTAAATTTAAATGAGCAATTCATCAGCAGAAGAGATGATCAAAGTGCTCACTATGCTTCATACCTCAAGGGTTTTTTATGTGTACTATTTCCAGCCTTATTTCTCTCTTTTACTATCTGTCTCCTCCGTGATCCAAAAGCATATCCCTCTTCTCTGACTGCCTGTGGTCGTGCTATTCATCTGGAATCAGAGGAGTGATGATAGCAGAGTAAATTTTAGTGTAGGTAGACAGGAAGTTTGGCTCCAGAAATAGAAAGGGGAACTAAACGCTTTGATGCTGCTGTTAGAGTGAACGAATGTGAGTGGTCCAGGTGTGAGCAGAAAATCAGAGCTGATGAAGCAACTGCAGAATACTTGTGAAATGCTTGCATCAGACCTGTGGCTTACATACTTTAGGGAAATATTTTTAAAAATGTATTTTATGTGTGTGGGAGTTTGGGTGACAGAGTTTATTAACCCAGAAGTGACCTCAGACCCAGAAGAGAACAGCTAATGGGGTTATGTGTGTACGGCTTGTGTGTGTGTGTGCGTTTTTTATTTTTTTTTGGTGTTGAAAAAGAACAGGGTTGCTTTTAAGCCATAATTATGCTTTTCACATTTTCACATTCAGTGGGGGCAATGAATAATTCACGTGTTTATCACCATCGAGCCTCATTAATCTGACCTCAGACAGACACACTGACCTATTAACTTAACATGTTTGATGCTGAAAATCCGGTGCCAAATCTGTAAATAATGAGTGTATTATTATTTTCTGTTTAAAACAATTAAGCTACAAATCTGGCTGTATAGGACACCAATGTGAGATGTGGAGTTTTATCTGCATATGTTGTTCAGTGTTTTGAGACAGAGCGAAGTTAACAGTCAGCAGTTGCATCAGTGAAACTGCACTGAGCATCACAAAAAGTTGGTGAGAGAGCTGCAGCCGTAATTTGCACAATGCCCACCATGCATTTTCTCCTACACTCAGCTGCAGCTCTTAGTGTTTGTGTTGCATTCAATTGCCCATGGGTGTAATAATCATTGTCTACTTTAGGGTTATTTTGTGATGTTTAAAGTCATTTAGGCTTGAAATTCTATTTGATCCTGCACTGAGAAATAGTCCTGCCAGAACTATTATACTGTTAAATAACAGTAATATGAGAAGGGCTTGACTGAGGAGTGAGCACCTTTTACGCTTATATTTGACTCCCTGCATCAATCCTCTTGCTGTGTGACTGGAAGAGAGGATTCACAAGCAGCTGTCTGAGATTTCTCTGTCGCCTAGAATTTCCTGTAGCTCAGTTTAGTCCTGAGGACCAAAGAGGATGGCATTTAAAGTGTCTGTTTTCATGCTTGCGTCTGTGTGCGTGTGCTGTCAAGGTAAATTCAGAAGCATCTGATTTATTGATGCAATGCAGCGCAATTGTTAAATTTTCAGCAGGTGTGGCGTCGAACCATCTACAACAACTGGAGCTTCGTATGTTTGTGTACATTGCATATGAGTGTGTTTTTTGTGTGTGTGTCCTATAACTGTCAGTCAGAAAAACTTCCTGCTTCCTTTCTGCCTCAGCTTTTTCACAGCTTCTCTCTCTCTCTCTTTCTCTTCCTTCCACCGGTCTATCTCCTTCTCCCTGTTTTTCCTCTTCGAGTCTCTTTTAGCACAAGAAACTCATTTATTCATGCTGCTGGGCCCTCGATGCCATTTTCAACTAGTTGCCAAGAACTCCTTTTTAAAAATTTACAGTCGACAAGTTAAAGAAAATAAATTAAACACGTCATTGCTCTGCTGGTTCTCAGGCAGATAACCACCAAGGCCAACTTACCGTGACTGTAGAGGGTGCACAGCCTGGGAAAAAGTTTTTGGACTGGACCATTCCCAGACCTACACTGCTAGCAGGGATATGCTATAACTATTTCATGATAAAAGCAGTTTATCCTTTACAAATGCTGGTAGGCTTTTTTATTTGGACAGAGCCAGGCTTGTGGTTTCCCCCTGCTTTCACTCTTTGTGATACGCTAATTGTGTACAGGCTCCAGCTCTGTACTTAACATACAGAAAGTGGTATTGATCTTCTTATCTCTTGGCAAGAAGGTGAATAATGTATGATGCATATCTGTCAATCATTGTACCTTATGCAGCATTCACACACTAGTTTCCAAAACCAGAGACTTTTCCTTTTTTTTTCTCTCTCTCTCCTTCCCTGACGCAACTCTTTCACTCAGCCTCAGGGGTTGATCCACTAATTTTAGCTTGGCAAAGAGGCAGAGACACAGATGGGACCCTTCTTGTTAATCTCATTTGCAAGTCAAAATTGTTCCTCCACACATCTTTTTACCTTTATTCCTCATATACTTGCACCTTAAGCGCCTCTGCTGCCCTTAGCTCTGCAGAGCTTCTGCATGGGCCTTTTGTCTGTAAACACACAGAAAGTTTCATGAGTGATCAGACATTGCTCTCATAACAGGCACTGCTGGCCCAATAAAATGTGTGAGTGTGTGTGTGTGTGTGTCTGGATGTGTGTGTTACAGTGAGAGAATGTGGAGAGAGCAGAGGTCTGTGATAAACACAGTCAGCTGGCAGAGCAGGCATACCCAACACTGGAGGCCACACACGCACACACACACACACACACACACACGCTCATTAAGAACATCAACAGATGCTGGACAAGCACTTTATTACATTTGGATTAGACTGTTAGTGTAACAGAGGATTAGAAGTCGAATGCCTCATTCACTCATTCAGTATAATTATCCCACTTACATCCTCAGACAAATGCACAGCATGTGATTGTACTGTTCAGAGAAATTGGAAATCACTATTGGAGATAACTGTTGACTGGTGTACTTCATTCTTTATATTGAAAACTGTCCAAGCTCAGAATAAAGTATCTGTGCTGGATTGTAGCGCCTACACGTTATCAGACTGAGCAGAGAATGTTTGGAGCTTAATGATGGTTCAGTCCTAAACCTGTGGTTCCTTAGTTTTTTAAACACTGTGCTACTGTGATTACAAGTGACAATTAGAGGATAATCCTAAATGCTAAACTCCTATTTATCAGTAGTAGTGAAGACTCAGCCCTGAGCATTATACAATAATACTATTACATAAAGTTAGCTAATACAAAACATCTGTAATGCACTGACCCCTCAAACATATCTGGTGGATGCTGACCACCACAATTTACAATCTGACATTGAGATAGACAAAGCTGGATGATGAAAATGAATAACGTTACAAAATCAGAAACATGCGGAAAATTGATTGTAGTGAATATCTGAGTTTGGATATCTATCTGAAGTTGCTGCTTGAATGAACCGATGGATTCTACACAATCTGCCCTGACCACAATTAACATGCTTTCTTTTCTTCATCGATCTCTTTCTCTCCCAGTGAGCAGAGCATCTGCCAGGCGCGGGCCTCTGTCATGGTCTACGATGACACCAGTAAGAAGTGGGTGCCCATCAAGCCCGGGCAGCAGGGATTCAGCCGCATCAACATCTACCACAACACTGCCAACAACACCTTCAGAGTCGTGGGCGTTAAACTGCAGGACCAGCAGGTAGTGTCCATGTCACACATGCTGCAGTTTGAGAAAAAAACAGAAGTGAAAATTTCTTATTTTAAACATATATAGATTTTTCAGTTGGCCAAGTTCTTATTTATGAGTTGGAGAAAATGAATAGCTGTTTTTATTTACTCAGCTACAGTTCATCTTTCATCTCCTCCCCCTCGCAGGTGGTTATCAACTATTCCATAGTGAAGGGCCTCAAGTACAACCAGGCCACCCCAACTTTCCACCAGTGGCGAGACGCCAGGCAGGTCTATGGCCTTAACTTCGCCAGCAAGGAGGAGGCCACCACCTTCTCCAACGCCATGCTTTTTGCCCTCAACGTCCTCAGTGCTCAGGATGGAGGTGCGTTCCCTCAGTGCATTAGACACGCACATCCTACACCTACTAGCAAAATGCTTAGGAATCCAACTATGGACAATTTCCTTCTACTCACACTCATTAAAGTCTCATTATTACCTACCTGAACATTAACACCAGCTTATCTCCCTTCTTCTCAGAGAGGCCCTGCAGCATTCATAATTCAAAATGCAGATTGAACTTGCATGGTCAAACATGGCAGCAGATAAAGGCTTGCCATCATTCTGACAAAGGTCATATCTGGCAGAAGGTTTGGAAGACGTTTCCCTGAAATGGCAACTTAAAAAAAAATATATATTTATATATATAATACATCTGCCACACAATTTTATCATTGATGCAGTAGTATCTAAATCTAATATCAATTCAAATATTAGAATGGGGCGTATCAATAATGCAGTAAAAACTGATAGGTGTGTAACATTTTAGCTTGCTCTGTCACACATCTTAAGTGTAACTAACAGTTCCCTACCTCCCCCTGCTATGTGGGCCTTCTGGTTTAAGTACGTGCCATTATGATACATCATAATTTTTAATCATCTTACACTGATACAGTCTGCTCTCAGGCCATGTGGTGTGTGTGAAACTGAAATTGATCATCAGCAGAAGTATTTTATATTAATGTAAAAGCTTCATGACTTAAGTCCGTCTGCTTAAAGCCAGATTTGGATATGATGGTTTATGTGTTTCACTGTTCAGGAACATTTGCAGCTAACCATACAGTTTTCTTTAGCATGCAGGGATTCAGATTTACTGCCTCCAGAACCAGATAAGGATTATATGTCAAGTGCACTGATTTCAAACATCAGATCAGTTATTTAGATTTTTTTTTTAAAAGCGTAAATCTTCTAAAACATACATCTCAAATATAGACATGATAGGAGTTCAGCTGGGAGCCTTGTTGTATTTCATCCCTCTTATCTTCCACTTCATTTCCTGTCATCTCTGTTTGTCTACTATTAACTACACTCATGAGGTTTAGAGCATAGATCAGGTTCATCTGGCACCTAGTCCCCTCTGGTGGGCACCTTGAAAAATAAGTCATAACACAGCATCCTCAGGAAATGATTACTGATAAGTAAGTTTTTATACAATATCTTCTTTAATCTACAGACATTTTGACACATCTTTGTTTGAAAAACACAGATGTAATTAGTGACATTTATAACAGCTGCATTTCGTTGTGCTCTCTGTTATGGCTTCCAGGCACACGTCAGTGGAACAGAGCCATTGTTAATGCTGTTAGTTTAACCTGTGTTTTCTCATGTCTTCTTTAAAAAGGGTCTGTTCAAAGACTTCTTGTTGCAGCAAGACAGGCTGTCTGATTCCTGTGTGTGCACTAGTCTGCATATACCAGTGTCAAAAAGAGAGAGACAGACAAATGTAAATAGGGAAGTGATAGAAAAAGACAGAGTGAGCATCACAGTTTGCCAGCAGCAGCAGCACTGTGTCCCACCCCCCCTCCACAGTCCTCTCTAGCCTCTTAATTAGAATGAGTCATTGAGAAGCTCTCCCCTGGGTCCCGTGCTGGAGAACAGATCATTTCATCTACTTAATAACACTGCATGGGGAACAAAGATGCTCGAGTGACAGCAGCCAAACACAAGTGCCGAATACACAAGGGAAGAATACACAGGGTGAACAGATAGATGGACTGATAGCCTGAGCTCGCTACAATTCAATAGTGACACCGGCTGCATGAAGAGATACAATCAGTGTAGATAGATGTACTAACAGTGTCACACACACTCTCTCCCACACACACACATAGACTGTGGAAAATGTATGAATAGGTGCTTTCATGTGCATGTGTGTGTTACTGAGAGAGGAACAGAGAATCTATTTCTGTTTTCCTGTGCCTTAACCTCTTCTTCTCACTGCAATTAAAGGGATTATTTAAAAACACATTCACACCTTGTAAAATAAAAATGAGGATGATGGATGATTTTTCTACTGGTCTAAGCAGGTGTGTCTGCACCCTCTAGTGGTAAACAGGTCAAAACCTGACCTTTTGGAGGACAGTGCAAGACCCATGTCAAGTTCTGCTCCAGTGCTAAAATAATGAGCCATGATAGATGAGCAACAGATTAGAAAAATTATATTCTGGGTTTAATGACATCTACAGATTTATTGAGACTTATTGGTGATCTGTAGCAGTGCGTTACTTTAGTTAACAGTGCTTGCCAAATCAAAGATTCACTGTTCTGACATTTTGGTTTCACAGCTTGTTGGACAATTCATACCTATGAATGCCTGTATGATGCAAGGCTGTGTGGGAAACAGCTCACTGTAATATCTGTGTGTGTAAATGGCTTTAGGCTGTGCAACCCACAGGCAAACTCTGCCTTTTGAAACATTAACCAGAGATGCTTGCTACGCTGCTGCTGCCTGGAGGTGTGGGTTACAAGAAAATGACAGATGATACTGTGGCTGGGTGGAGGAAGGGAGGAAGGCCGGCAGGTGAGCGGAGAGATACAGAGGGAGGTGATGGAGGAGGAGGAGGAGGAGGAGGAGGAGGAGGAAGGATACTGTAGCTGAAGGTGAGAGATGATCAGCAGGGAGTGGGTCTGTGAGTGGCTCTGTGTGTGCTACAGCCGGTTCCTCTTCTTCAGCATGTCATGTAGGTAGTAAAGATGTGTGTGTGTGTGTGTGTGTGTGTGTCTGCCTCTGTTTGAACATCTGCATGACAATGTGACGCGACAGTGTGACTAAGTGGTTGATGATCTGTTACAATGAGATAGTATAATTCAGGCCAATGTCACTCTTAAGTCAGCATTCATTTACCAAATAATGTAAATCAACACAAGCAATTGGAGCAGGTTACTTCAGGCTTTCCCTGTACTTCTGGTCGTCTGTTAATCTCTTTGTGGTTTTACAATATGAACTTGGCCTCGGAAATGCAAAGACTGGCAGATTAATGTCAGCTT
Source organism: Mastacembelus armatus (assembly GCF_900324485.2). Taxonomy (NCBI): domain Eukaryota; kingdom Metazoa; phylum Chordata; class Actinopteri; order Synbranchiformes; family Mastacembelidae; genus Mastacembelus; species Mastacembelus armatus. The sequence continues at coordinate 9,867,722 of NC_046656.1, forward strand.
TTAACATGTGAGTTACCAAAGCATTCCTGTTTTTGATGTACACTCATTTAAACCTGGAGAAGAAAATAGATTAAAGCTTTGAAAGAAGTTAAAAAAAATAATTTATCACTCATACATGTTTAAGGGAACAGAAGTTGTAAGTTGTTGGCACGTCTGTGTCTATAAGGTGAGGTGACCGGTAGAAGGCGTGACTCAGGTCTTTTGTAGTCTGGTGTTATTTTTGTGCTGCTGTTACTTGATCAATGGTGGCCATTAGAACCAAGGGCTGGATGGAGAGTGACTTCCATTAGAGATGTGAGCAGTGGAGAGTATCATCAGTGACTATTGACCCTGAAAAGGGCCTGACTGTGTCGAGCTGTAAAACTGTTATGTAAGGGACACCTTCTCTTGGACAGAAGGGTTACAGGGTCTTTTTAAACCAGTCTAAACTACAGACATGTTTTTGTTTTGAATACACTGACAACTATCTCCATTACCGTTTAATAGCAAAGAAAACATATATCAACAAAATAAAAGTCTTTAGACTGCAGTTCTCAAAAAAACATCTACTGCTAAGTCACAAATCTGAGTGTAACTTCTGAATCTTTGTTCTAAAGTTGTTCTCAGGAAGAACAGTGTAGATTAATAACGTCCCAATGTCAAATGTTTCATTGAAAACTGATGATTGTCTCTGATTTGGTTATAATCCCTTAGTTGATGCCCTATTGTCCTAATCATGTCTTAAAATTAATTAGATTGCCTATCTGGTTCTCAATCTGCACATCTCAGTTGTGATGTTAAACAGATTACATCGTAAGTGCCTTGTAGCTCTTATCACATCATTAGCAAGAGGAGGAGATTCTAGTGAGAGCCACAAATCTTTAATTATGAGCCTCCTCTCCTGTGATTTCTGAACATCAGTAAACTTCAAAATAGTCCCAGCTGATTTTGTTGAAACTAAAAGATCAAAACTGTCTCTGTAAACTTTGATCCCAAGCACAGATTTCACAGAAGCCGCAGTGTGTTGTCACTGACTCAGCAACTGCAGTCAACACAGTTTCCTCTGTTTCCAATTAAGGACTGTCTGCTTGCAAATAACTGACTTCACTTGCCTGCTCTGTTTTTACTTTTCCTAACAGTTCGCCCTCCGGTTGTGAGTCACAAAGTTGCAATTCATTATGAAATAATACTCATGGGTCTGCAACTGTTTTTCGTGTTTGCGCTGTGTTGTGCTTTCAGTGACTGAACATGTAAAAGGAAACAGATACCAGGCAACTGTTTGTGTGAGAGATGGGTATATGGTTCTCAGACAGTATTAAGAATCAAGTGGAGCATCATGTTTCCCTAATAGAGCATTGTGGGTAACAGGAGTAAACAGAGCAGCAGGGGGACAGTGGGGCTAAGCAGCTCTGTGTTATGTGCAGTAGCACTTGGATTATGTTCTGATTGTCTTCAGCTGTACAAGTGGATGAATCAATTTATGCTCATTTACCAAGAGTGAGGGATTAATATGCTTTTCATCGCACTCATTACAGAAGAAAGAGGACCTAATGATCAAATGCTGTTTAATTCCCTGTCATTTGGTAGTTAATTGTCTTGACAGGCACTAATTTTAATTAACATTATAAGGCTCATAAATGGATTATTAAAGCCACTTCATCCATGTGTCTGTCTCTCTTTCTGCATTTTGTGCATCTTTAGGTCCAGCTGTCCAACGCCAAGTCCAGAATGGACCGACTTCAGACGAGATAGAAGCTCAGAGAGCGAGGTAAAACTGCACTGACAGTTGAAATGGTCCAAATGGGTTGAAAAATGTTTAAAGGTCTTATTAAATCTATTTTTTCACTTCACACTTCAGACACTAAAAAAGAGAACCAAATCAGTAAATATAACTTTCCTTTGGGATCAATAAAGTGCCATATATCTAATTAGTTATTTATCTGAGTCTAAATTGCCCCATGGAACTGCAGTCAAGTGGTAATTTACTGTAAATATCTCATACACAGGTAGTCATTTGATCCATTGTTTTATATAAAACCACTGACTATATCAGCTTTAAACATTCAGGATCATATACAAAATAAACAAACACATGTAATATGTTTAAGTTGGTAAAAACTAGGCTTGATGGTGTGATCTATAAAGATTTTACCCCTCAAACACTCACCAGCTTCATCCAGCTGTGTTGGTGTGATTTGATCAGATTTCACAGAAACCAATGCAGGCAATAAAAAGGAAGGAGGATACAAATGCAGGAAAGTTGGTGCATTGTAGTGCTTTTGTTTAAAGACACAATGAAAGAAACCAATGAGAAAGGTACAAAAACAGAGAAAATCAATCAATCAATGACCAAATTATCAAAACCGTTTTCAGTCTGGATTTTTAAATAAGAGACGGATCCTGGAGACAAGCAGTGGAACAAAACAACAGGAACACAGGATTCTCTGCTGTATTTTGATCTTTCCAGACTGTTAGCTGATGTCAGTTCATGTATGATGGCCTGTTATTTTGCTGAATTATCTCCAAACCCGTGGATGAACTTTAAGCGACCTCAGTTCAAGCGAGTACGGTGGTTAGGATTAGGATAGTAAGTGCAGTCCCTTGTGTCTGACAACCTGTCACACAGAGAGAATCTGAACTCTGGCAGCGAGCTGAGTTCTGTCAGGGACACAGAGGGTATTAAGAGGAAGAGAGGGATGAAAGGGAATTGGGATAACTCCCATCAGTTATAGTCTTATTGAAAAAAAAAATGGCTAAAACACAAGAGGTTCTTTTGTCTAAATCCTAGTGGGAGATTGAAGAAGAATCCAAAATAATTCATGAGTAGTATTTAAAGTGATGCTCGAGGTATTTTCCATTGCTTACAGAGTGGCCAGCATTTCTTCTACTTTTATTACTCTCTCCCCTACAGAGACTGACTGAGGCAAACTAGGTCTTTGTTGCTGTTATTAAACCTGATTCAGCTCTGCCTATTGGTTCAGCCAGATGCCAAATACCAGGGCTTAAGAGAACAAATATGATGGGAGTTACAGCTCTGTTTGATCCCATGTCTGCTAAACTGTACCTCTGGCACAAAGGATTACGGCTGTGATTATGAGGGAAGATTGTGTCTTTATGCATGTGGGGTTCAGGTTAGTCTGTGCATGTGTGTGTGTGTGTCAGGGGATGCAAATTAATTTAACTGCGCTCTCTCCAGTGATAGTAAGGCAGTATTACTCAGCAGCTATGCTCCTGCTGCGTGTACTGCCGTCACATCGGGGGGGTTTGCTGGCTCAACACTTCTCCCCTCCAACACACAGCTGGAAAATTCCACTTCCTCTCCATGAACGGTGTCCTTTCTCCCACACTTTCTCTCGGTCCTGCATCGTGAAGTATATATGGTTCTCATATACCACAGATGTGAGGAAAGAAGATGAAAGTTTGATGGGAGCTAAGAGGTGGAGAATGGGGCTGCACAAAGAGAAGGGAAATGAGAGTGATGGGGGTTTGGACAGAGTAGGAGCCAAGACTTCAACTTCAACTGCAAGATCTTATTTGAAATGAGTACACAAGTGAATTATTTCAGGTTTCATTCCAGGCTAAATAAAAAATAAAATATTTAAAGTTGCACTGATCACTATTTTTTATCAACAATATGTTAGATGACTATATGTACCCATTAGAGAGGACTCTGCAGAACGCCTTAACTCTGCAAAGTGTTTTAGCATCTTTCAGTTCATTCATTTAGTTTTACAGCCCAAACGTTTAGCTGTTCTCATGAGTGTTACTTATATATCCAGCAAAACAACTCTAAGGATCCAGTGGATGCTACCTGCCCAGAAGCTACAGGCATAGCAGAGCATGTAGCTATTAATGAATCAAATATTTCCTCCAGGCTGGAGTGAAAATCAGAGCTAAAAGGAGAATGAATATTCTCTGATATTCGTCAGGTACACAAAGGTCCGATCTCAGATTAATGCTAAAATGCCCATACATTAGCCATAGCAATTTCATAAGGTGAAACCCTAACCCTATTACAAACTTATATTGATTATGATGTTTGGTTCCAGTGTGTGCTGTTGATCTGTCTGCTGTCAGTAAAGCCTGTTTCGGTTGCTTGTCTTATTTCTTTGGGACTGCTAATGTTTGACGTTTCTTTGTCCAGCTTTAAGGAAGGAGGACTTTTACCTGGGTGGTGCTATGGCTGATTAAACTGTTCCTGCAAGTCCCAAAAAGTCATAAGACATGACTTAATTGATGTTAAGTGACCAGCTGTGTTTCCTTCATGTTCCATTAGACAGATGATGGAGCAGCAGCAGCAGATGCAGGCACACATGGAACGGGAGCGTCGGTCGTCCAACTCAGGTACATGAAGAACATAAGTCATCTATAGTTTATATTTTTATTGTTTAATCATTTACAATAAAACATTTGTTCATAAAGTGCATCTGAGCCTAAATACAGGTAGGTATACACATTTAAACCACTGAGAGTTTAACCATCTTCACTCATCACACTCCACTCCTTCCAGGTTCTCCTTTCCAAGGCCATCCTGCTGTTCTCTCTGTGGCCCCACCAGTAGTACCTCCCCCGATGAATATGGGTGGCCCTCCACCCCCTCCGCCACCACCAGGACCACCGCCGCCTTCGGCAGGGGCACCCCAACCTCCTCTCCCTCCTCCTCTGCCCATGGGTGGAGGGAGTCACGGGGATGAGCCCCCTGCACCAACGGGACTCGCAGCCATGATCGCTGGAGCCAAACTGCGCCGCGTTCAAAGAGTGAGACACAGATTTATCTTTGTAGCTTTGATGTTCTAAATAAACCTCTCCAAGTCATGCAAGACATAAGTGGATTATCTCTACTGAACCTGACTGACAAGCTTGAAAAGTTTACTATTTGTATATATCAGAAAGTAAGGTATAACTTTGGACCCTCCACTCCTCAGCCAGAGGACAGCTCATCAGGACCCAAGAATGACGCCAACCGAACAAGTGGGGGCAGTGGAGGACTCATGGAGGAGATGAATGCTCTGTTGGCGCGAAGGTCAGAGCAACTAATAGAGAAAAACAAAACAATTTTACATTGATATCCTGCAGCCACGTTAGAATAATGGGTCACTGGAGTATTTAACCAATAAGGCGTTCAGGATTTATGTGTTTATTACTACAGTATATACAGTAGTTAAAACTTCTGATATTCACTTCTTTCTGTCTCTCAGAAGGAAAGCAGCTTCAGAGAAGCCTGAGGATGGCCAAAATGTGAGTGAGTTTGATATTCACAAATCTGGTGTTCACTGATTGTTTAACAGTAGTAACTAAAATAAATAGATCATTGAGGTGTGGATCATGGTGATTACATGAGCATAACATTGATTATTGATATCTTATTTTTGATTATTTGCATAGTGATTAATGCATAAATGGGCACAGGTGACGTCAAACTAAATGAAACATCCTACACCTCACACGGTGGTGTTCATGATGCTCATAGTGGTGATGATAATGATTTGTACTGGTTTCAGGGATTCATACTGGTTTTTTTGTTTTCTTTAGGATGACCCAAATTCTCCGTCACCCAGCACCCGTGGTGGACAGAATGCCACAGGTGGGGAAACAGAGCACAGTGAAGCATCTCCGAGATCATTCATATTCAAAATAAACATTCAGCAGACACACATGCAATTCACAAAGGAACAAAAGGGGCTGTTCAATGTTTACAGCAGGCTTGAGCTAGAATTATATCAGTTTTATATAATATACTGTACCTATGTACTGTATGTCTATACGTGTGTATTTATGTGTTACTCTTTCATATGCTATATCTTGTCTGCACTAGTAAGAAATGCAAATTCCTTTGTCTTGTAGATGCTGCAAAGAAGCCCTGGGAACGAGCTAACTCAGCAGACAGGTCAATAGTTTCAAGGTGAGAGATGGAAGCACCACAGCTCATTAGCTATGTCTCTCAGAAGATATACTTAAATCTTAGATCATTATATATATGTGTATGTGTGTGTGTGTGTGTGTGTGCGTGTGTTATTTTACAGGGTACGACCTGGGGGGAGTGGTGGCGACACAGACTCATTAGACCTTGATAGAATGAAACAGGTAAAGAAAACACACTTGTACTTTCACTCAGCCAACATTAAAATTCAACAAGTAAAGAAATGTGTGATATATTGCAAACATTACATTATCGATTTGTTTGCACTTCATCAGGAAATCTTGGAAGAGGTGTTTCGTGAATTGCACAAAGTGAAGGAAGAAATCATTGATGGTATGTTTGATTTTCTCTTGAAACGCTAAAGAAGGCTAATCAATATTCAGGAACACTCTCCCACTTCTAATTCATGTTAATGAATGTTTAATTGGAAATCTCTCCAGTGGGAGGGTGGCAGGTTCGTTGTTGTGTAAAGTTTTGGCCACTAGGTTGCACTAGAATCCCAAACAACTGAGTATTGAAATTTCATACATCAAAGACTGAAATACATACAGGAAGCATGAATACTTACATAAAATATATTTACTCACATGGATATAAACAATACAAATAGCTTTGTTTGTTATTCATATCTTAATTAACATTGTTATTACTTGCATGTTGTAATTCATTACAAAGCAATCTGGTTAATTATCACATTACAGAGACTATAACATGTATATGAGACATATACTTATAATTCACTAAAACTAGATACTAGATAAAACATAGGATTATTTTGGGTAAAGGCATCACATTTGGGGAAATGAACGCACCCTTTTCTTTTTGTTGTTTCTGTTTATTACAAACTATTACAAGCCTGTCATGCAAATCTTGTGTTAAGTTTTTAAGTGAATCCCAGTTCAAATTATAATTGAAAATGTTTTTACAGCACTGCTTCTAATGAGTAAAGTGAACTTCCTGTGTAAAATCTGTGGTGCTGCCCTTTAACTTGTCATTCCACTGAGAGTATTAGATAGAGGGCTTTATGTAATATGTAATATATTATCAGTCTCACCTTTATTTTAAACCTTGTTCTTATGTTTTCTCTCCTTTGCCTTCAGCCATTAGACATGAACTCAGTCGAATTAGTACGACATAATCTTTCAGAGCCACTCCCTACAGTATGAACCATCTTCTCGAACCATTGCCCCTGCAGCAGCTGCTGTGGCCCTGAGGAGGAGGAGCAGGAGAAGTCAGGAACGGAGGCCCAAACTGTGACATCTACTCATCCTGTTCAGCTGTGGTGTTGAAGCAACAACAGCAATGTTGCTGTAACACCTCAGTCATGTCTGTGTAACATTTGATTTGTCTGTTTGGAAAGAAAGATGTGAATGGGGCACACTCTAGCACTGATTACTCTCATTTCTTAACATTTTCTGTCTGTTTGTTAGCCTAGTCTGCCTCTCTGTCCTCGGCCTAAAGGAAAAAGGATAAAATTCATATGATTTTATTTGTTTTGCTTTTTTCACAGGTTTGTTTTAAACTTTTGTTATTATTATCATTTTCATTATTATTACTATCACTTTTAAGATTGTCAGTGGTAACGTTAATATGAGTAGTAGTAATGTAGCAAGTATAATGTTAATGATGAGGAAATGATAAGGAGAATATGATAGTAATAATAATGTTCAGAATATTATTGCACATCAGTTTATGTCAGACTTTTGTATTTTATATTGGTTGTTATCATTTGGTTTTATTTTAGATACAGTTGTGAGCACATCCAATTTGATCTCATTATTTGATCTGGTTTAAAGGTTGTTTTTTTTTTTTATCCTTCTTGCCAACACAGCTACTTGTGGAACAATGGCAGAAAAAAACAGGCATTGACCTGTAACAAAGGGTGGGATAAACTTTGGATATTGCAATCTTGTAAACAAAACAAAAAAAAATTAAATAATACACCAGAGTATTTGTGATCATGTTGTTGATAAAATGTTTATTGGCTGCAAGGATATGGTGAAGTATTGTTCATTTTGTTCTCTCCTTTTATGACAAAGTGCTTCCTGGTTTGACAACAAAAAATGAAAAGAAACGTACTAAGTTTAAAACGAATTCAAATAAAACTGTGAACAATGTCTTGGATAAATGAGGCTGTCTCTTTCCTTTTTTGTCTGGATACCAGTGTCTGACTCAAAATTCCTTTTACATTTTTTTTTTAACACAAGACCCTGTGTTTATTGAATAGGTGCCATAAATTACAGCTGGTGCAGAGCAGTGAAGTATGAGACATCTGAGCTGTGTCGGTGAAGCCTTATTGTGTTTTGAAAGTGCTGCACACAGTGTAGGATGTTGTTTTGCTAATGTGTCATACATACATACGTGCTGACTAGATTCAGAAGATAAACATAAGTTTTTGTGTGTTAGTTTATATATTCAGGATTTGTCATAAAAATTAAATTCCTTGTGAACTGCTACAAATACCGATTCAGATTGACACCAAACTCACAGACAGGAGAGAAAACTGTTGCTGCTCTGTTGTCTATGCAGCGTTTATGACCACACCCCAAACAGTGATGTCACAGCAGGTGTTTTGCAAATGCCAGCTGATAGCAAACACCTGCTGTGACATCACTGTTTGGGCAGTGGTCACTGGTGCATGTTTTTCTTTTGTTTCAAACCTGTCCTCATGTCTTATCCAAAAGAGTTTGGATGAAAGCCCAAGGCTGCATATCCCCGGAGCGACAACGCACACCCCCATAGGCCGGGGGGCAGGACGCCATAGAATGATCCCGACAGCTGCATGTTTAGAAGCTTCAAAAAATGAAAGAAGTGCAACAGCATGTTCAGATCAAATGAGTAGCATACTCCTACAGCCAGGTAGTGTGGGAAAAACCTCAATAAATCACAGAGCAAAGGGGTCACTGACAGGTTTCATGACCGTGAGACTGATGTCAATTTTGCAGCAGATCTCTATAAGAGTGTTTTGTCATCCCTTTTTAACCCTAATCAACTAAAAAACAAAAATGTTACTTTCCCATTTTGTCCCTGAATACTGTGTGGGTTCAAGTTACACAATGGGTCTATTACACAATTTAGGACACTCACTTTAGAGGGACATTAGCTATTTTGGACTTTTTTTTAACGTTTCATGGATACGTTCAGCTAATTTAACCATTAAAGCATCTGTACTATGTTCAGATGTCTCTGGACAGCCACATATCTTCAAAATATCTATAAAGTTTTGGGAAATCCTCTGGAACCACCAGCACTGGATTCCCCAAAGTCTCGCGATGTTTCCGTATGAGAGCGCATAGTGGCGACGAGAACTGGCGTGGGTCGGAGTGAGGAGTTGTTATCGAAGCAGAGGGGGAGCAGGACCAGAGCAGGACCAGACCAGAGCAGGACCAGAGCAGGGGGCGTGTGAGTGTGTTTGGGAGGGTCCGAGCACAACACGGCGTGAATGAGAGAGGCACACTGGCGGAACCCGACATGGCATCCGGAGATACGCTGTACATCGAGACAGACGGCTCGGAGATGCCGGCCGAGATCGTGGAGCTCCACGAGATAGAGGTGGAGACGATACCGGTGGAGACTATCGAGACCACGGTGGTCGGCGGGGATGACGACGACGACGAAGGGCAGCCCATGATCGCGCTCCAGCCGCTGGTCACGGACGACCCCAACTCGATCCACCACCACCAGGAGGTGATTCTGGTCCAGACCCGGGAAGAGGTGGTCGGTGGGGATGACTCGGACTTGCACACGGACGGCGGCGGCGGCTTTGAGGACCAGATCCTCATCCCGGTACCGGCTCCCGGGGTGGAGGATGAGTACATCGAGCAGACTTTGGTAACTGTGGCCGGAAAAAGCTCGGTTGGCCGGGTGAAACGGGGAGGCGGCACCGGTGGAAAGAAAGCGGGCAAGAAGAGCTACCTGAGCGGTGCAGAGCCCGGCGGGAGGAAATGGGAGCAGAAGCAGGTGCAGATAAAGACTCTGGAGGGCGAGTTTTCTGTCACGATGTGGGCATCGGGTAAGTACCGGAGCCCGGTGTTAGCTGCTGCATGAGGCCTCGTTGCCAGGGCGTTGTCCTACTGCACCAGACTAGTTCCTGGAGTAGTCCGTCGCAATGGCGTGAGGCGCGACGAATAGTGCGAGTTTTCGAAGCAAAACCTTCATGTCGGATACCGAAATGTTTTTGTTTTGAAGGGAGGCCATGTTTTAGGTGTTGCTGGGCGCCGCCATATTCCCCGAGAGTAGTAAGTATGGCGGCGGCCCCGAAAAGATGGCGATGGTCGCGGCCAGGCAGAGATGGCGGCGGAGCTCCGGGGGACACGGCTCCGTTTGTCCCTGCAGGCCGCACAGCGTTGGCGCACTGACTGTACTACAGCTAATGTGGGTCTGGAGGTAGTGTGAAGGTTTAATACACGGGGAAAGTGTGATGGAAAACAATTTTAAGGTATTTATTGAAATAACGTAGCGGTGGTGGGAGTTAGCCATACGGCTAAGCTAGTTAGCCTCTGCCTGTGAGCCCAGGTGGTAGTCTGTCTCTGCTAGAAGACGCCTCGATAGGGCAGCCAGAGGCTCGTATTTCCTGACATTTGTCTTATTTCCCATCCAGCGTTATATTAAAAATGAGTTTTTCCTCTATTCCTTGCTTATGTTCACATCGTGTTTGTTTTTGAGAGGACACCGACAGCTAGCCGAGCTGCTCTCTGCTGGTTGGCACAGACTTCTTCTAATTATAACACATGATTATCTAAATTAACTGATGGAATACAGGTCTATTATTGATACATCACAGGCTTATAAATTAAAGAATAAATATCTGTAGTCTTTCTTTGTTTTATTGGGTTTATTACTTCATGGTGTTTCTTGTACATGATTAACAACAAATTTCAGAATTAAACTCTGCACATTGTGTGGATTAGTAAATGGATTTGTAAGTTAAAGTCTTTTAATAGGTGAAATTATGTAAATCAGAATAAAATTCATCTTTCTGCTTAATTCACTTTTCAGTTTCACTTTTCTAATTCACTTAATTCAGGAATAATTGAACAACAATAATGTGACTTCTAATAATAACCTGAGGGGCAGGACAGAGGTTTTCAGCCCCCCTCAGATTTGTAGTTAGGGAGACACCAATATGTTATCGGTTCAGTTTTTCTAATGTGTTCCTAGATGACAATAAAGACATTGACCATGAGTCGGTGGTGGAGGAGCAGATCGTTGGGGAGAACTCCCCTCCAGATTACTCCGAATACATGACAGGGAAGAAGTTGCCCCCTGGTGGCATCCCAGGCATCGACCTCTCAGACCCCAAACAGCTGGCTGAATTTGCCAGGTGAGTGTTTCAAGGTTTTTGTGCCTCCTTCCCACAAGTGAGTAAATGTGTCTTGAGGAAAAATGCCAACTATGGGCAAGTCTGGTTGTCCAAAAGGTGACACTACTAAATCTAAAGAGAAATGTAGTGCAAGACAAAGATGGCTCGGTCTACACCGTCATACATGGAGTCTGTCAGGCAAAATAATTAAATAACAGAATCTTAAATGGGAATTTAACAGATTTCTTATTGTTATGTGTATTCATTGGGATTTTTCATTGTTGTTGAACAACAAACAATGGTAATGGTAATTATGGTAATTATTTACCGTAATGATGTCACAGAACTGTTTTCAGTGTGTGTTTGACGTTTGTAAACGAGTCATTTGGAGGTGAAATGCCAAGTGAGGGTGTTTCGACAGTAGCCGGCTGATTATTATAACTATTATAACTTATAACTGTTATATGTAACTAGAAAGCATAAACCAGACCCTAAACCATGCACTTCTCTTTTGCAAACAGAATGAAACCCAGGAAAGTTAAAGAGGACGATGCTCCCCGGACAATAGCTTGCCCTCATAAAGTGAGTCTAATGATATTGTCCTTAAAGGAACTCTGCCACTACTGTGCTATTATGGGAGTTCATAGCTACTGATAGGTTTAATAGTCTTACATTGTTGCTTTCTGGGAAAGTTTAAGTTTCTCTAGGAATTATTTAAAAGATAAGAACATGAGTAAGAAAAAAAGTAAGTGTATTTACAATAACAATCGGGTCTTATCTAAATTTCACGTTTATCTAATATAAAGGCTTTCTTGAGGTTGTTAACAATGTGTTACCACTTTGGCAGCTTCCTGTCTTTTCAGTCTTGTCTTTAAACTGTATTTTAAAAAGTTATAGAAAATGCTGAAGACACTTGGTGTTGATATTTTTGTGTGTAAAGAAACAGAAAAACCTTTTTGGTGCATCACTTTAGAACGTCACATTTTTGCTTATTTACTCTTTGCTTCACTTTCTTTGGTCCCCAGGGCTGCACAAAGATGTTCAGGGATAACTCTGCCATGAGGAAGCACCTCCACACTCACGGACCTCGCGTGCACGTCTGCGCAGAATGTGGCAAGGCCTTCGTCGAGAGCTCCAAACTCAAACGTCACCAACTTGTTCACACAGGGGAGAAGCCCTTCCAGGTTGGCATCTGGAATACACATACACACTTGCACTATTTTTGCATGTGAAGCACTTAAGTTCATCATAGTTTCAAAACTAATTCAGGACAAGGAGAAAGTGAATGTAAATGCCAGTAAAACTTTCTTTGGAACGGATCACCCACTCACACCTCTAAATCCTCTCTCTTTCATTGAATTTCTTCTGTGTAATTATCCACAAATTTCATTTTTGATGATGGTGATCCCAAATTGACAAAGATTTCATTTATGATGAAATTTGTTCTTTACTGTGGACCATTCTCTTAGCCACCACCTTAATTACTGTTTCTATCCCTTTCAAACTTTTCCTTCTCACACACGTACAGTTGTGATAGCAGTGGCAGATTTACTATTGAAAAGTCACTTTTGAAACAGCAAGTGTAACATATGGGTGGGGTTTGTGGGGCTTCCTGGAGTTTAATATTCCACAAATTTGCCAAGGCTGCTAAAATTGCCTACACTTGATGGCATCCAGGTCCAGTTTCCACAAAGTGGGGAAATACTACTTGCTTGTTTTTAAAGTAACCTGTGTGCAAACTGACATAGTTATTTAATGGGTTTTTTTGGCTGTGGAAGTAATGCTCAATGACTACTGTAGGTAGTAAGGTCGTTGGGTCAATATGCAAATGTTTGCAGTCAAAGTGGATAAACTGTTTAATCCACTCCTGAGGCTTTTACTGCTGTGTTTTTGGTTTTGGGCGGGTTAAAAAATAAATCATCTTCCAAACTCACAGCTTCTTGCTCACCATTTTAAGATCTGGAATAATCCACAGCTGCCAGACAGTGCCCCTTGCTAAGCTGTGATAGGGAAATCCCTGTTTGGGAGAGAGGTTTAAGGAACAGTCCATTAAGCCCAGAAGTCAGATGTCACCTACTATAAGATCAACATGAAAAGTAACTCCGCTGCTCCCCTCCTTTCTTTTAGTGTACTTTTGAGGGCTGTGGGAAAAGGTTTTCTCTGGACTTCAACCTGCGCACACACGTGCGGATCCACACTGGAGACCGACCCTATGTCTGCCCGTTCGACGGCTGCAATAAGAAGTTTGCCCAGTCAACCAATCTAAAGTCTCACATTCTCACACACGCCAAAGCCAAAAATAACCAATGAGAAACCACTCACCAGTGTCAAGCCACACAGAGAAAAAGAGCATCCTAGCGGCACACGTGAAACCTCTTTTGAAGATGTAATGAAAAGCTTGAGACTTATTGATTTATATAAGGTATCTGACAGATTAAAAGACATTGAAAACACTGAAATTCAGCTGGTTTTCCTTTGCCCCTTTTCTTCTGCTGTCATATTGGATGAGGAACACAGCAACTTTTCCCCAAAGCCCCAGCCAACATAGTCCCCTTGTTTCTCCAGTGGCACTTGGCTGCCAGAAGATGGAACCCATGGACAAACATCAGAGACTTATTTTTACCAGAGTGAGCAGAGAAGCAGCAGTCTTAGTATTTTTATTTTCTGGCATAGCTTTTATTTACCTGAAGTGTGCATATTGTACACTTGACTCAGGCTATGGTTAGAAAAGTTGTCGTTTTTTCTCTTTCTGCATTATGAGATCATACCTACATTACAAAAGGCCTTGTGTGACCTGTTTCACATATATGAGGAGTTTAACAAGAGCTGTATGTTTGCATTTCCATACCTTCTTTGGTTGTGTTTTTCTCTAACCACAAAATAACCTTGTATACTTGTATTGTATGGCTGTATTGAAATTACGTAGACATAGACAGAGGTGTGATTTAAAGTGTTAACCGATTGAACTTTTAGTCATGCATTGCTTTCTATTTTCTATGAGCTGTCTTTACACAGATGAATGAGTAATGTTAAACGTACTCAGAGCCTGTCTCAGTTAAAGTATCCAAATAGAGTACAGTGAATTGGCTGCGAGACCATCACCATCTTTGTTAGAATGTAATGTACAGATGTCAGCCATTAACCTCTTTTGTTGATATTTACACCCATGTATCTCAACCGCCCACAATAAAATGGGTCATTCCAACCCAGTCGAAATACACTACAAAGTTTTTAGTGTATCTTTTTGACTGACTAGTGATGCCGCTCATCTCACCTTGACAGATTCTTTCTCATTACCTTTCAATTTAATATTGGATCGATACAATCTAGGTCTTTGAGAAATTATACTGTGCGTTTTTGTATTCAATGTATTCATTGAGATAATAATTGTAGGTTTTAGCCCAAACATTATTACTGAGGAGTTTTCCAGTGCATGCAATGGAGTCATTACATTTTGTACACCTCATGCATAAAGATCTGCCTCGACATATTCAAACCTTGCTTTTTGTATCCTGCTACACAGATTTTTTTTTTTTTTTTTTCATGCATGTTATAATCGGATCCTTTCCATATCTTTTACATTGTCCTATTGTTTGTCATTCAGGTTTTATTTTCCCACAGCACTTTGGAGGCAGTAGTCTTTGTCAACCACCTCTCAACACTCAGAGGAATTTAAAGATTAGAGAAGTAACCCTTGAATACACCACAAGTGGACAGATAATGACACAATGGTCCCTAAGCACAGTACATCGCACACCTCTCTACACACATACACAATTTGAATGTTAGTTTTTTTTTTTTTGTTTTTTTTTTTTTTTGCTTTTTGATGCATTTGTTGTTTTTCCCCACATCTGCCTCTGCCCATAGACCCCTTTAGTAATTTATTGATGGCGGCACATATGATGTTGAAAAATAGAAACAATGAAAATCTGGAAAGCAATAGTTTGTTTTTGACAATGGTTGGCAGTAATGTAAAGCATGTGCAGTTTGTACCAAATAAATGCGCACAAACATGCAGTACATCCTAAAAGTCATCTTTTGAGTTTTTGAGTATAATAGAGCTCTATTATATCTGTGTTTTTCTTAGAAGAAAATAAATAAAAATCTAAACTGTACAGAAAGGCGCTCTATCCAGCATTTGCCTTTATTCAAATTTGACTCAGAAAAACACTTTATAAAAGCTGCATTAGCTCAGTGGGACTTTCCTACTTCTTTCTTGGATGTCCACTTGCAATTTTTGAGTTTACACAAGTCCATCTCTTTTCTGCTCAGCCAGCAGGATTAGCACAGCAGTCTACCTCTACATCCTGCTAAGGTCGAGCTCTTGCAACCTGATCCTGGTCATCCTGCTGCACAATCCAGACCTGCTCTTACAGCCCTCTGCTGGCACTGACCTGTAATGACCCCAATCAGGAGACGGTGCTGTCCATGGTGCTGATCTGCAGGCTGCAATACCATCCAAGCATGTATTTGTAGAAACATGTGGTGTTACAAGAGTTCTTTCTTCAGTTTTTTCTCTTTAAAAGTCCTGAAATGTCACAGAACAATCCAAAGGGGAAACGAAAAACAAAAAGGAACTGTGTTGTTTTGTGTTTCTGCTGAGAAACGAAATTGACTTATCTAGAGTGCATGTTTTAACTGAGTATTTTAGACTCCAAACAGCTCACTCCTGCTGCTTGAAATTCAGAACCAGATGCTCTTCCTCTACCTGAGCTCACCTTCTACTGGAGTGATGTGTGTGTGTGTGTGTGTGTGTGTGTGTGTGTGTGTGTGTGTGTGTGTGTGTGTGTGTGTGTGTGTGTGTGTGTGTGTGTGTGTGTGTGTGTGTGCGTGCGTGTGTGTGCGCGCGCGCGTGCGTGCGTGCGTGTGTGTGTGTTTGAAAGAGTGACAAAGTATGTAAAGGCTGATTCAGACTTCATTCCACTTGGGGGGTCTCTGGTTCTTTTTTTTTTCCTAAGGGAGCATTTATTCACTGGATTGGTTGTTTTGATTGACAATGGCAGAAGAGAGTAAATGCACTACTTGTTATGCAGCTGAAGTCTGTCAAGCCTCCAACACCTGCTCTCTTTCAGATGCTTATTTCATTATAGCTCCTCTCACCCAGGAGTCAAGGCACTTGTGTTTTTTTTTTTTTTTGTTTGTTTTTTTTTTAAACCTGTGCTGCATGTTTACCTGCATGTTATTCCCTTTCTTGCATTCTCCCTCTGCTTTCACCCAGTCTTAGCTTATTTACAGCTGAGTGTGATTTCACATACAATATCAACACCACAATTTTCTTTCATTAGTTTGTCCCTTTCCCTCTCTCTCTCTCTCTCTCTCTCCCTCTCCCTCCCTCTCTCTCCCTCTCTCTCTCTCCCTCCCTCTCCCTCTCTCCCTCTCCCTCTCTCTCTCTCTCTCTCTCCCTCCCTCCCTCTCTCTCTCTCTCTCTCTCTCTCTCTCTCTCT
This sequence comes from Mastacembelus armatus, assembly GCF_900324485.2. NCBI lineage: Eukaryota > Metazoa > Chordata > Actinopteri > Synbranchiformes > Mastacembelidae > Mastacembelus > Mastacembelus armatus. The sequence continues at coordinate 9,884,367 of NC_046656.1, forward strand.
CTCTCACTGTGGCTTTGGTGGCAAACAAACAAAGGTTTATCACAGTGAAGCATACCAGGGAGCCTCAGCAGAAACATACCCAGAGTTGCTGCTCTAAACCCTTTCATGTGTGACTAGACACTAAATCAGGAAATCCATACAGATCAACCTTCAGCCCTCTGCTTTATTTATTTTACATTTTTTAGAAACGCTCCCGCATAGATCTTTTGGCTTCTAATGTGCTCTGCTTGTCAAAAGCTGAACTCCATAGTCACTTAGTGTTAGATTTAAATAATCCTGTGGCAGAACAAACACAATATTGAACAGGTTTTGTCTAACATCTGTTCTGTGTATTTTTGAAAACATTTCAACCAATTAATAGTATGTAAACTCTACTCTGCAGCTTCAGAATTGTACATATGGACTTTCATGTAATTACAGTCGCTTAAGACCCCTTCACTTTTTTCACACTTTACTGTGATGTAGATTTTATATCCTCCACTATATCTTTGGTTACATTTTACTAAAAGCCTGTCAGTGACTATTATGTTTAACTCATCCATTGCTCCGTCACACAGTCAATTTGAAGGTTAGATGTGCAGAACAGTATAACTCAATTCCACCCTATCTGCAGGTCTGAACTTAAATCTGTTCTAGATGTGTTTAAGTCTCTTGGAGTGCTTTTTTTTTGTGGTGGGCACAGCAAGAGATGCTATTTCCATGCAGAAAATATGTTGCCAAGGTAACAGAGGAGCGAGTGAGACTGTGAGAGAGAGAGAGAGGACTGCTTGTGCAGACGTAGAGCTCAACGCTCCACCCTGTCAACATCGCAGCAGCAGATTTCTAACCTGTGTACACTCGTTACACATCTGAAGGTTGTTTTTGAATGCTTTAAATGTCAAGGCATTTGGGTTTTATTTCTGTCTTTATTTACTGAGGTGTCACAGCACCAAACGTATATGTTGTAATTCATCTTTCCGTTTTCTGCTCTTTCTACATCTCACCTTCCTTCTCACCTCTGCTCCTCTTATCAGCTCTCTTTCTCGCCGAGTCTCTCTAACTATATATAGACTGTGCTTCTCTTTCCTCCGCCTCAGCCTCACTCTCTGAGTGTTCACCTGTCTATTCTCTCATCCGTTTTCTGCAGTTGGCATACACAAATTCGCTTAATTGGCATGGCCATAATTAACTACACTTTGCCAAAGCAGTTTTAAGCTTTATAATGCAGGTATAATTATTCTTGAACATTTCCTTTTTATGCAACTTTATACTTCTACCTCATTGCTTTTCAGAGAGAAATATTTTACCTTGTTATTCCACAACATTTGTTTAAAAGATAGTAGCTACTGTGGCACATTAGGATTTTGCATAAACACATCATAAGGACATAAAGTATAAAACATTGTAAAGGTTAGAGCAATAATTTCACAATGTTTGGGCATTTAGCATGTGTACGTATTTTTGCTACCATTCTGCTGCTACTGCTTTGACATAAGTATAATTATGAAGTCAGGATTTTTACTTTTAATGGAATAATGCTATATTGGTCTTTTGCTCCTCTATTGTATTTTATTTAAGTGAAAGATTTGCGTACCTCCTCCACCAATGACTTTAACTACATAGTATAATATAATGATAGCCCTGTATCTTGAATACTTGATAGCTGAGTTTTATTTTGGTAAATTGCATGGTTCTTTGTTTTAATACAGGCCGCAGTGTAGCATTAGGTTTCTATAGTTTGTTTTTGGTAGACTGACACTGTTGGGAATCTGTTTTTTGTATGTTGTCAGATTTGCGTCTACAGTTTCACTAACCAGATTGTGATCATGTGCTCTGTACTAGTGCATTTTTCACTTCATGAGTATTTCAACCATGGCCAAATAATCTGCTTCTTTCTTTCTGTCCATTGTCTGTTCAGTGCTTTCAGCAGCTTTGAGTTTATATTTTTTTAGCAGATGTCCAGAGATTGTTGAATTCTTCTTTTTTCCTTTCTGTAATATGATTGGTCCAGTACAGTATTGTTGTTCTGTCTTTCACTTTCTGTAGACAGTCTCTTCTCTCTCCCCTGTGCCTGAGCCTCTCACCCTCCAATTGCCAATCAGGAATCACTGTTTGATCAATATTTTGAATTAATTCTTTCAGGATCTTCATCACATCCCCACTTTGCTCCCTCCGGGGAGCTCTCTTCAGAGGAGCATAGCCATTGCATCAACCTTTCAAATCACAGTGCATGACTATGCAGAGATGTGACTGGCCTGCAGGTTCTATATACCAAACACGGTTACTGCTACTGTAGATCAAAAGACCTTTAAAGCTTTGTTTATGAAGAGCTACCTGACATTCTCAATCTTAGCCACAGTGGCCCAGCCTCATCAGCTGTAGTGGATGACAAATGATCAAGCAATAGCTGTAAGGACCCTGCACTGTTATTTTTGTCCGTATACCATGTGTGTTAACATGTACACTTGATATGACTAATTACCATGAAATTTCATGCAAATGTGACACCATGGTTTGATATCTCAACAAGCACACTTAGATTAGATTGTTCAGCTACAAATAAGATTAGAAGAGGAAACCCACTCATTTCATAATCCTGGTGTGAGCTGGTCATGAAAGCCCTGAAGCCATGCACAGATCTGTCTGTGAGGATGGAGAACTTATCCAGCAGTGAAAAGCATGCATGCATGCAGTAACGTAATACAATGGGGCCACTTGGTGCCTCTACGATGGTTAAGCAAAATAATGTGGCCCACTACCTCCATTACCAGAAGCCTGAAGTGATAACAAGATTAGCATAAATACCTTTAGTAAGGCTCTGAGGATGGGATCCTTAAAGAGGCTTACACTTTCCCTCCTTCAGTAGCAGCAGATAGATGGCTGGGCACCGACTGGCACATCTGCTTGGTTGCTGCACTGTACTTTTAGTGATCTCCAACAGTGGCAAATCAATGAGAGATCCATCATAAGGGATGCTAACCGCACAGACAGAGAGCAAATCACTTCTATAAGCGATAGCAGCTATCAGGCAAATGGGCAGAAAATGGTCCCTAATGGTGCCTGGTATGTCTGGTGTAAACTGCAGCCAGCCTCTTTGTCGTCCATCACCCTGGAGCATATGTAACTGAAAGAGGGGAGGAGGCAGGAGAGCAAGAGGAAGAAGCATCTGTTCATTCAGTGTGGGAACCCCTCAGGGGGCGCCACCATAATCTGGGTTCACGTCAACTCAAATCTGTTGTCTGTGCTTGGCGATGATGTTGTGTCACTTAGTAACGCTGCATGTCAAACATGTCTGCACCCGTGCTGTGTGACCTTCACTCAGCCAACTCCACTTTTTAATGTGATTTCAAAAATGCTCATTCATTTTCTGTCTCAGCTTTGTCAAAATCCTCTCGGTAATTGAAGCATAGTTGACTTACAGTTGACTTCGAAGCTGAGATGACAAAAAATGAATGACTCCAACCCTTCTCCAAACTTCTTGAGAGCAACAAAGTTAGACACAGGAAAACACGGGTCTGAAGGGGAGTGAACTAGTTTTTAGTGTGCACAATTAACATCAGAACAGGACGTTGGCAGCATTAGTTCTCAGCTTTAGTCATGAGTTTGACTAGACAGTAACAGTTGGTGCTGAGTAAACAAGGAAGTCTTTAGTTTAGATTTGACCATTTCAATTATCCCCCACCCACCCCCCCTCATCTAGACTGCTGTTTTCCCAGAAACAGTGATCGCATTCACTATTAATGAGCCATGATGTTCATCCTGGACCCATTTACTCCTCTCAATAATGCATACTCTTTGGAATTGCATGTGCATATTTTACACTTTGCCACCTCCCCCTCTGCGTGCTCACCCCTGAGAGGGATATCGATGGAGTTGTGGTCACATTCACTGTCTGGCCCCAGGCTCGCTCCAACATGTACTCCAAAGGATAATGCTTGCGAGGGAAACAATGTCTCAAGTGTGACTCTGACTAAAGACTCCCTGCTGTGTGGAGATAATGAAACACTGTGCTGTACTATGGAGAGCAAAAAGGTGTTAACACACTTGTTGACGGACCTCAGTCTTCTTCGATTAAGCATTCCTATTACTCCTCTCTAACTGTGATACTAATAGAGCACTTGAGTTTGTTGAAATAGGCCCAATGATCTCTGTAAATACGACAATTGACCACAAATTGGACACATCAGTGCCCCAATGTAATTTTCCTCACAACATGATTGTCATTAAAGACGGGCTATTGTGGCAACTGAGACCATGTTTGTTTAAGTGCTCCGTAAAGGGACTCGTCCTATCAAAATCAAGTGAAACCCATTAGCACTGACAGCAGACAATGAATTTAATCAGCGGAAGATTGGTGCTGCCATTGAGAAGATGTGGAAAAAGTCAATCAAAATGCTTTTGACAATCACTTTGACACTCGTGGCATAAAAGCAGAATATCAGTTCAGGAGGAACTGATAAGGCAGGTCAGACTCAGGTGGGGCGTTAGGTAGGTGGATGGTGTTGAGGTCTTTAGAGGTATGTGCGAGAGCATTGTGGGATTCGTGTGGTAGTGATGAGTCAGTCGGCGCGATGCAGGGAGTGTGTGTGTGGGGTGCGGGATCAGATGGTGGAAGACTAGACAAGGGCCAGGAAACACATTATAAAGGTCTGGAAAGCGGGTCAGGCTCCTGCAGTGTCCTGAAGGGGAGTGTGTGGCTCTGATCTGGCTGCAGGACTCCACTTTTGCTTCTTGCCAGCCCTCTAGCCAAGGTCCATCAACCACACTCACCCCACCACTGCCCCTGCCCCCCCCCCCCCCCCCCCCCCCCCACCCCCCTGCCTTTGTGAAGGTGCACTGAATACTGAAGAGCCAGAGGCTGCATGGCTGGCTTACAAAGGATGCTCTTTTCTCTGTCTCCTGCACTCCTCGTTCTCTTTCGCTCTACATTGTTTCTTACTCTCAGCTCCCTGTGGCCTCTCCCTTCATCTCTCTTTCTCAGGCTCTGAGCTGTCTCGCTTTCTTCTCTGCACCTCTCGCTCCCTCTCTATTTCACGATTTCTTCATCCTCACCCCTCCGTCTCTGCTTGTTTCACAAAACCTTCTGTCTACTCCTTACTGCTTCGCCTCTTCTCCTCCCCTCGTTCTCTGTCTTGCTCTCACTCTCTCTCTCTCTCTCTCCCCAGAAAAACATCTATTATTAACATACACCTCTGGCTCTCGCCAAAGACTGAACCAAGGTTCAGGCCAAGCTCCTCAGCATTTTAATCAACCATAATGAGCAAGAAGTAATGAATAAAAATGCATGAATCCAGCCTGTTTGGGTGACAGCAATTAATTTATGTCTCACCTACAGTATTGCAGCTCATCCTAACAGGTTTTCCCTGTATCAGAGTGTATTTCTACCCAATATGCTGCATCTTAAGTTTCAGGCATACCAGTATATGTATATATAAATCAATCAAGCAAGCAGCATCTGACCACCAAAATACACAGTGAATGAGAGCTCATATTCCAGCAGATAATGCATATCATGTCAGTCCTGCCATCAGGGAGACATTACTGTAACTGTAGAATTAGTCGTGCCTGGGTTCCTGCTGCAGAGGTTGGGTTTAACTTCTGCAGCGGCTTTTATCCGAGTGCACACGCACGGCGCTCTCAGACATGCGTGGATATGCATAGGCGAGAGACGTCCCCGGTGACCAGCATGGCCTGTTTTTTCATTGTCTGCTCTCCTCCTCTCTTTGAACAAACACAAGTGCTCAGGGCCGGGATCTGTCAGAGGTCCAGCACATGCAGAAAAGAGGGAATTTTAAGGCTGCAAGATGACTGAAACCCAAAATGTATTACCACTTTAGCTGGTGGAGCCTGTTGAACTAAGGGGTGCAGTTATTGTTTTGTTCTAACAACTTCACAGTACAGAGATGACTATAATACTTCAGACACTGGGGGAAAGTTACAGAGATTTACAAGGCGAGCTGGAAATAAGATAAATCTGAGTGTGTCTGTTTTATCACTGGTTTATTTATACTGGTAAACATCAACAGAAACAACAGCAAAATCAAGAGCTGACGTACTCCCTTACTTGTGATTATCGTTTCTCTTACAACTCCACAAGTTCATTTACAATGGTTGCCATTGGCATGACATGATAACATCAGTACGTAAAAAATATGGAAATGAACCATTCCTCAGGATCTCATCCACACGTGATGGTCAGATTACTTCCCGCACCTGTCATGCTGTTGGTGTTGGTCCAGTTGTCGCTCAAATCAGTCGTGACAGGAATCCTATCGGAGTGGAGTCTTAATGTAATTATGTGATAAAAATGTATCGATTCAAACCGTAGGGCAGTATTAGGCTGAGTCGACTTGTGCCACAAAAATGCTGCATTGTGCTGCGTCTGTGAGTGTTGATGATGAAAGGACGGAGAGCTGTCTGTCTACTACATTCTGTTCCAACACCTCTGGGATGTAAAGCACATTCATAATCTCCCCAAACCTTCACCAAGGTAATTAAGACATGTCACCATCTGTCAGTAGGGCTGGAGACAAGAATCATGTTCAAAATCTACAGAGATTGTATCACTTTAAGTAACAGGCAACAAGACTGTGAGTATAATAACCCCACCCCCTGTCTGTGTATTTCTTTCTTTGTTATAATACAGTATGTCCAGGTTACTGCATTCAATACCACATGAATACTTATGGTTGTACTGAGATATATAGTATCTCGCACAACTAAACAATTTTGTACATGAAGTTGTTTTATACATTAGTGTGCCTTTCATCAAAGTTTGGTCAAATGTCATTATAAAGAAGACTTTGATAGGTTATAAGGTAGAAAACAAATGTGAAACGTCTCCCATAACCCTGTATGCCTGCCTTGCTCTCAAACATACCAGTGAAGCTACAGGTCCCTCAGTAGAGAGCACAAAAGCTCAAAACAAGGCATCAAATCCCTGTCTGTTCTACAATGGGCCACAAATCCAATTCAAGAAAACAAGAGAATGCAGGTCATAAACTCCAAATCATAAAGTGCTCTCCAGAAGCCACTCAGACCTGGAGAGCTTGTCCCTGGCCCGACGAATGTTTGTTGTGCTCTCGAGCTGCGGCAGCTCTCCACTCATTGACAGGCTGCGCTTGGAGCGCAGACTGGCCCCGGTTTTGGGGTATGCCACATAGCAGCGCTCCCTATATGAGTCTGCGTTCAGGGAGTGCCTGCGGTTCACCCTCACTCCCCCTGCAGGCACAGTCATGTAATGTCGAGGGGCCTGGTGAGGCCGTGGACCTCTGGGAACAGCAGTCCATTTGGTGGGTTGGCCAGGAACAGCCAGAGCGATGGCCGTGGCTCTTTTAACCTCTGACGAGTTATTCCGGTTCATGTTATCAAGCTCAACATCTGCCTGCGCTTCAGCTCGGTGAGCCTCTGAGGGTTTTGGTGGAACACTGGAACGTTTGGGTCTCGGAGCGCCTGGGGAGGCTGGGTGCCAGCTGTGGCTGCCAGCAGAGGTAGAGACAGTGCAGTCAGGGACAGAGGGTTTGGTGGTGGCTACAACAACTGGCGGTCGCTGTTTGGCTGGCTCTGGGGGTGGCAGGGCAACCCTGAGGCAGTCCTTGTCATTCTTCTCTGGACGTAGAACTTGCTTGGAGAGGGACTTGGGAATTCCACAGCCCTGTAGCTGTCCATCACTGCTCAGTGACCGAATATCCCCCATCTCTAGAGGCTGACATGACAGGTGATGAATGTGGGAAAGAAGACAGAAGAATGAAAATAACTGTATTAGTCACTTTTGCTTCAGTATCAACAAAAATAATGAACAGAAAAAAAAAACAAAAGGGGACATTCCAAACAAACCTTATCAGCATCTCCCTGGTTACACACCCGATAGCGCACAATGAGGAAGATGATAAAAGCGAGCACTGAGGCCACAATAATCCCTCCAATGATAACTACAATTGTGCCACCAAGAAACTGGGACTGCATGAAATGGCATCTCAGGTACTGTGGCTCTGTGGTGAAGTGGACACAACCTATCACCCTGGTGGCAGTCAGTGATGTCACCTGGTCATCGTAGATGGCCAGCACGCACAGGTCATACTGGGTACCAGCCGCCAGGTTGTTTACCAGGATGTTCTTGCTGGTCGGGGGTATCATCCTGTGGAAAGAAAAAAGCTTTGAGTTCTGACATAGATCAGAGAGGGTTAAATGAAAGGAGACAGAAGCAAATCAGATTATCCAGCTTATTGTTTTACAGGGATAAAATGACATGACAATCATTTATCTCTCAGGGGGCTATTTAAGATCTGTCTAGGCATAATCTTTTGTGACGTTTGATTTAGTCTCTCCAGCATCATTACCGATAAAACATTGCTTCCAGTAACTGGGGATGCAGGATGCCCTCTGTTCAAAACATCAGGATTACAGAATCAACTCTCTGTTGTCTCCTGATTTTGGTAGCTGCTGCTTAATGCCCATTATGCTGTCGGCTTCGATGTTCATTTGGAAAAAAGGGGCTGTGCGACGATTCTATCATAAAACACTGATTAGCACTAAATATGGAGTGAACGTGGGCAGAGAGGAAAGAATATCGTGTAGTGTGGTTTCTCACATGGGCATCTACAAAGCCTCTGATGCTTTGTATAAAACACTGACTACTCTTTCATCTTCCTATCAGTCCACAGATTAGTGCTGACATTCTGTTTTGATTTTGTTGATTAAGCATTATCTAGGTTTTGCACATAGCAAACGATACACTCCGGTGAGAGGGGATTAGGAGTCGAAGAATAAGAAGTCAGATACAGTGCATTAGTCTGTCTTCCTGATAGGATTAATAGACACCACAAATATTCCCATGTACAGTCGGGTCCAATTCTTCAAGACTAAATAATTTAGATCATTTCTGTAAAATTAGACTGAAAACGCCCATCGAAGGCATACCCATAGTAAACTGAAAGCTGTTCTTGAACCATTTGGAGTACATGTGTGGTTTTAGTCTCTTGTTAAAGGCAAAATCATTGTTAGGGCTACTGGTGTTTGGTAATAGAAGTTTGAACACAAAAAATCTGAAGGCTTTGTTTTCTGCCTGAATATTTTCTGCCTGAAAGCAGATGCCTCCTGATGATTGCAGCTGAAAAACACAATGGGTGCAGACTATGATGCCTTACTTACTTCAACAATACCACAGAAAAGAAAGATTTTGTTTTTCCAAGGATAAGTCTAGGCCATTTTGATACCAGGATATGGCTAATATTGCTCCACTCAGCTTCAGTCTATATCCACACTTTCAGATACATTTATACTTTTTTTTTTTTTTTGCTAGATTAAACCATTTTATGTTTCTAACTTTGTTTATTTGTGAACATTTTCTTCTTTAACTTATGAATTCATTCTTTGTGTAACACCACAGGTTTAGGCATTTTTGCTTACCTGTATACCAGTGAATCATCATAGGTCCCATTATATTGGATCTGGAACATGCGTATTCCAGGAATACTCCTCTGGAAATTAAACCTGACCAGGGCTGAGGTGGACGTGGCCTCGGCAATTACTACTTTCTTCTCCTGGCTTGTTTTCGCATTCCCTAGTGGCACCCCTCCCACCTCTGCCCCTGTCTTGGTCACTGTGGCGATATCTGATGATCCCGGGTCAGGCTCCTGCTCTGATATTGTGTTGTTAGTGATATGAGGGAGTTTAGCAATGACCAGATCCACCGTCTGCTGGGCTTCGCCGGCTGGGTTGGAGGCCACACAGGTGAAGGAGCCTGGAATACAGAGTAATTAGTTTAATGTCCTCCCTGATACATAAAATCATGTACAGATAAGTATATCAGGCCACACATGCATTGAAATTGCAAAAAAAACCAAACCATATAGCCCATAATCCTAGTCAGGCAGGTGATACAGTACGTTGATATTTTGGAAAATATTAATTTGCTTTCTTGATGACAATTAGATGAGGGATTTGATACCATTCTCATGTCTGTGTGTTAATCCAATCATATTATTTTAGCCTAAGCCTGGAAACAGCCTTGCTGTGTCTAAAATTCCATCTACCAACGTCTCTAATGATCACAAATGAAAATGTTGTTTAATTCCCACAAAAATCTTAGTTTAAAAAGTTGTTCCTTCTCAGAACGCTGAGGTCGCTCCTGGCTAGGAAAAAGTCGTGCATGCAACTGCTCATAAAATAGCCATAGCTGTTTCCTATATAGATTAAACAAACCAGATATACAGGTAAACAAGCTTTAGAGGTGATGATAAACTGATTTTACTACTTTCAGACTCTTTCCCCTTGTTTCCAGTCTTCAGGCTAAGCTTAAATAACATGCTGCTGGCTGGCAATAAACCAAAAATGTATTTCCAAAACACCAAAAAATATGTTCCAACTGGAATTTTTAAATATGTGATGAACATACCATTAATTGATACATATGTGATTGTCTGGACACAGTCTGACAATATTTGTCCCAGCTGCCATATACTTTTTAAATGGGTACTTTTGTTTGACGACTGTACAATGATTGTCCCTTGAGGATAATAAAGAATAATTTAATTTGATCCAATCTAAAATGTGAGAATCATATGAAACATACCTATTAAGATGAAAACATCACCTTTCATTCTATTGAGACTTTTATCACACACTCAAAACTTTATCTCGTGGTGCAGACAAACAAAACTTGTCCTGTAGGCTTCTGTGTACACAAGCAAACAACTAATTTTGTTCAGTCAACAACACAAGCACAGCCACTGGGGTGTAAACAGACCAGAGTCCTTGACAGTGCTGATGAGGATGTCCAGCGTGCCGTCTGTGTGGACCATGGCCCTGGAGGAATTGGACATAAGGCGTCCGTCTGGGGCGATCCAGTGGATAATGGGGTCGGGGTCGCCCCTGGCCTTACAGCGCAGAGTCACGCTCTGACCCTCCAAAGCTCTCAGCTCCTGAACCAGAGACAGGAGTTAGTGAGAGGACTTTAGCATATGTTAAACGCAGAGACGAAATGACTATATAACGCCCTGCATCCTAAAACTGAAAATCTCCTTAGTGCTTCACCAAGACAGTCTGTATAACTGAGATATTATAATTAATGCCCTTTTTGATGTGTTCAAAAATACTTAATTCGCCGTAAATATAATCAGCAATTGATAATTGTTATGATATTAAATTAGCATGATTAAGAAGGCAAGATAATCAACATGACAGTTCATGGCAGTGTACATTCTGGAGTCCAAGTGAAAGATAATTTTCTTTGTAATTATGTAAAAGAGGTCTGCTGAATGTAAATGAGATGATATAGCTGTACTTATTTGGCAAGGATTTGATCGGATAATTTTTGTTTGGATGCATGAATCACGGGCTAAACCAATGTAAGCTTTCACTGTGTAAGAAGAGCTTCACCACAGATCCATCATAAACCTGCAAATAGCTTTATTAAAATGCTGACTGACAGTCCTGCTAAAGCACTTCTCTAAAATCTCTCCACGGGCCACAGTTTGATGACATTTTTTAGGTAAGTTCTCTATGTTTTACAACATTTAGTTAGCTGTGTGGTCTAGATGAGTCCCACAAGTCTTGTTAGGCTCCTTTGGATCGCAAAGCTAATATTTGGTGTGACAGTCAATCAGAGCACCACCAAAGTGCCACCTTGGATTAACTGAGGCAGAATCCAGTGTCTGGCCCAGAGAGTGTAACGGTAGCACAGCTCAATTCAGAGGTTATACCTGTGAGTGCCTGGTGATGAGAGGAGGCTCACATAGGAACTCTTCCTCTGAAACAGTCCAGAAATAGCGCCCAGAGAGGTGTTGCGGTGAAGCGCACGTCTCCAGATCATCCTCTCTGCGTAACCGCCGCAGCCAAAGCAGCTCACAGTTACACCTCAGAGGGTTCCCCCCGAAGCTCAAAGCAAATGAAGAAGGTCCCATTATCCCAGAAGTGGCCAGGACGCCTGCTCTTTGGAAAATAGGATCAGGAGGAAGCTTCTGCAGCTTGTTGGAGGTCACGTCCAGCCTTTTGAGCTTCTGTAACCCAGAGAAGGTGCCCTCTGGGATGTAGCTGAGCATGTTGTGGTCCAAATTGAGGGTGTGGAGATTGGACATCCTTTGGATGGCCACCCATGGGGCGCTTTCTAAATTGTTATAGGATAAGTCCAGCTCTTCCAGTGCTGTCAGATCATTAAAGGCTCCGATCTGGATGTGGGTAAGCTGGTTGTTGTTGAGGATGAGGTGGTGCAACTTGGACATGCCACTGAAGGTGTCGTTGGTGATGTGAGTTAGTCGGTTACTGTCAAGGTGAAGGGCTCGTAGGTTCTCTAGGTCTTTGAAGGCATGAGGCACGATGGTGCCAATAGTGTTCCGAGACAGGGTCAGATCTACAAGCTTGGTCATGTTAGCGAAGTCTTTGCGTTTAATGCTGGTTACAAAATTATCCCCAAGACGCATCTCCACTGTGTGCCTGTCGATATTTGGGGGCACAAACAGCAGCCCCTTTTTGTCACACAAAGTTGCCAGGTTGGGGTTTAGCACCTGGCAGACACAGCGTTTGGGGCAGATTTGAACTTTATGGGCCTTCACAGCCACACCGAGGACTATCAGATAAACTAGGAGAGACTCCATTTGGCTTTTCAGTCAGGTTAATACACCTAAAGGAGAACAGATCAAAAAGAGAAAGAGAAGGGCAAATTATTTATTTAAGACATTTTAAGAATGCAAACCATGAAATCTATGAATGCAATTTGTATTATCTTTATCAAGCTTCAATTGCTGTAGTAACATATGCAGGAAAAATCCCTCTTTAAGAAGAAAACTGGGGGATTCTGCTCCATAAAGGTAAAGCCTTTCCGCTAGACTTGAAGCACCATCATTCACAGCTTACAGCTAAGATTTACAAAAAGTCCAAATACTGAGCAGGAAGCTAAGTGTGTGAATGCTGGAACAAACAATAAATGCTGTGCAATTAGACATGAAACTAATGAGTCACCTGCAGATTTTAGAGTGAAACATCCCCAGTAATTCTGTATGATTTTTGTGGCAGCTCTCCTTTTTAGTCCTGGCTCCCGTGTTCGCACATTTTTGATATGATAATGCCAGTCCTTTCATGTTTGTGTACAGAAGGATGAAAGTCTAGACTGGCAGTCCAGAGGCCTCATCAGAATTAGACTGATATCTCCCAGGATCATATCGCCAATAGGAAGGGCCCATGATTGGGCCCAGTGCCTCAGTGAGGATGTGCTATGCCTTGCTATTGATTTTCTCTCTGCTCTCTCTGCTGCTACTCTTACTTATGACACAACTCAGATGGGGGATAAGGAGGGATCCATTTGATGAATCCTGAGACCTTGTCAGGAATATAGCATGTCATAAAACTTACAAAGTGGAGATTAGATCACAGCTCTGCAGGTGCACTACACAACATTTCAGGCAGAATGACATTACCTGAGATTAGATTTAGAACAGGAATTTAGTGTAATTTTGGTTAAACATGCAATATTCACCCTTTGGGTGTCCCTTTACACCACACAGAAAGGAACACCAATCCAATCGAACACAGAAAACAAGAGATCCAATCCCACAACTGTAGTAAAAATCCAAAGGCTAACCTTTAAATACCGAACAGAATGGCTGATTTATGATTATAGCTTTCTGTGGTTTGCTGGTAATGCCTCCATTGTCGACATTGGCTCTTGGAGAGTGTGCATAAAATTCTTGCCTCAGCAAAGAGCCTGCCAACTGAGTACCTTCATGCTTCAAAAGCTTCTGTTACACCAGGGCTGTGGCTCACAACTCACAGTGTAATAACCCTGACAGTCAGAGTATGAGGAAAATATCAGAGTAAAGAAAACATCAGATGGGACAGGACTGACATGCAGCCATGTGGGGGCATGTTTTTAACATGAGAAGGGGAGAAAAGGAAGCTCAGTGGCAACTGCTGACAAGAGTTACATTTTGACAACTGGGCAGAGCATAACAGCTTGACAAAGAGGCAGGAGAGAGTTTGCTTTAAATTGGCAGATATTAGTGAGGTGAGGGATGAAATCGTTTTTAGAGGGAGCATGCCGGGTTGACATTTTCATGAATATTGCTGATTAAGAAGCTATGCATCAATGTCTTTCATGGACAGTTTTTACAAGGGATAACTCTACCACCTCACACAAGAGTCTCGATTTGTGGATTGTAATCCGGGATGCAGTGGTGCAGAGATCTGAGCTGATGAGAAATGTACTGTGGAATCATTATTAAATGTTGTCATCACTCTCTTTAAGGATGGCAAATATCTTCAGTGTCAAGCAGTGCTGCAAAACTATGTGCGGAGGTTTCCAAGTACCTGTGTGGAAAGTATCATTTCTACTTATATTTGTGCATGCATGCGTATCAGAGGATAGTCTACGAAAGCTTAGATATACGCAAGTGTGTTCATGTTGGTGTGCCTGACCACCTTATGCTCTGTCTCTGACTGGCACACCCTCTGGATGTGCAATGAGGTGGAGAGGACCTGCTACTTCCAGAATCGAATGGCGCTGAAGACGTGATATTGATTCAATCTTTGGAGATATGAGGCTTTTTTTTTTTATCATTGCTGAAAACTCGGCCAAACGTGAAGAAAATCGTTGCAATGGTAATCCCTACAAAATCTGTTCTCTGAGGACAAAAGGACAGTTTCTTACTGCTGAGACGGGGCAGGAAGTATCTGGCTGTCTCCTTAATTTGCATTTAATTATGGGTGTTCCACAGAGATTTGCATAACAGGTTGCACTCATCAGGTACAAGAACAAATAAGTAGATAATCAATCAATGTATTCATCAATCACGCACTTCATTTTTAAATGTCACAACCCCAGAAAATCATTATCCTCCAGGTTGGGCAGTTCATTATGGTGAGGTGACTTGGGAGGGCCACAAATAAACAGGAAATCAGATTCTACTGATGCATTAACCATAATCTCCTTCTTAGTCAATCAAATGTTCGTTTACTACCTCTGAGTAGGTCTTTTGGTCCTCAGAGAACAGAGCAGACTGACAGCACACACCCACACATGCTCAGCAGTGGGTGGATTTGTGCCTAATAGAGGTAGCTCACTACTCAACAACCACCAGCTATGGAGACAGACATTCATGTGCAGCAGCGGCAGTATACTGTAGGAGAGGATATCTATGGTGTCCCTGGGGCAGCGTTTGCTAAGAAAAGCCTTATGCAGCATACTGCATGCCAATCGGACAGTGAGGTCATGGGGGATATATTTTCAGATGGTCCAACTTATGCTGTAGCTCATGTGAGGAAGCTTCTGCAGTCCACGTCTGGGCAGGGAATCAGGGAAAGCAGCCCTTTGAGAGAGAGTTAATGAGATGAAGTTTGCTTGGTGTGCCTCCTTGACAGCGCATGGCAGCATCTCGACAGCAAGTGACCTGGGTTTCTCTGAGAGAGGCAGCCGGATGTGTGCTACTGCCAAAAATAATCTTATGTGTGTCAAGGAGGTAAACTGATGCTGCAACATGATGGCAAAATGGTATTGACAAAGCAGTGAAAGAGGCCCTCAGCCTACCTGCTTTATGGGACCAAATGGAGCTGCTGTATCTGCTGAAGTGGATCATATTTTGACTGAGCTGGTAGAAATTCTACTGTGTCGGGTAAATGGTCCCATAGCCTGAGTCCAAACATCCTGACCAAACACTGATGCTGTTATGGACCGTTTAACTAACACATCTGTGTTTGTGAATGTGGGTATGTGATGTGACACCCTTTTCCTACAGTCTGCCAATGTTAGAATGCGATAGCTCTTGGGTGACAGCCTTGGTGCCATGGCAACACAGAAAACGTCAGTTTTGGGTGAGATATAATCAGTGGCTCATTTTCAGATCACCTAATAATATTTAGAACAAAGACTCCGCTCTAGAGAAAAGGTCCTTGACAGCTGAGGTTCTGTTTGAAGGCCAGAGCAGATTCAACGTAGCATTTGTGACACAGTAGTGATGAGAAGAAAGTAGTTTGTACACTCAGCTAATTTTGTATTGGATTCAATATTTGACTGACGGAATCATTACCCTTTTCCAGTCTTGCACGAAATAAAAACCTAAATAACTTGATGGAGAACTCTGAAATTATTTTTCAGTTGGAGAAGCTCGTTGGTGAATATAAGTATCTAAGTGCGTGTGTGTGTGTGTGTGTGTGTGCATGCATACCAGGGGGACAGCATACTAAGCAGACCCCACTGCATCAATAGAAGTGCTGTTCATCAGCATTTACATCTCCCCTTTTAGTGTTTTCCTTCACACAGTATCACAGGAAATTAATTTCTACCTTTATATACAGGATCTGTCATGACTGGAGTGCAGCAAATAAACAGAAAACACTTCATATTTTAGAGACTGCCTTTTACTGAAGCAGGAGATGGATTTAAATACGGATCGCTAACTTTGTAGCTTAATTCTTTTACTGTTGTGATGTACCCTGATGCAAAGGGCTTGTGACCTGGGACTTACTTCTGGAAAGAGGAATGCAGAAGACCCATCAATGAATCCCAGTATGGTCTCCTCTAGTCAGTATTCTCCACAGTATGAGCCCACAGGTCTGTAGACTTTCACATCTTCCGGTTTCAAAGTGTAGTTTCAAGCACAGGCAGCGTAAGAAAACCTAAACCACTCACAAGGGCTTTTTTATGTTACTGTCTAAATGTGGAAACAAGAACAGCCAAAACGAAATCCATGATCAATGTAGTATTGGCTCATCTCCCCCCTCGTTCACAGACCCTCAGGACTGTGTGTTTCTACCTCACACAGCAACAAAATGACTAAATAATGTATAATCTCTCCCCTTATTGTGTTGTGTAATCAAAAAAGCAGCACTCATACAGCACACACATGCGGACCGTGTGTGAGCCCAACTTTGTGACTGTCAAATAATCTCTGCGTTTCTAACCCTTAACGAAGCACTTCTCCTGCAAAAAGCAAGAATCTTATTTTGTGGCGAGTGAATATGTGGGTCAGTGAACGCGAAGCTGTTCTGCAGAACAGCCTCGGTGCTGAGGAGCCACATATCACTTCTCTGCTGTCAGTGAAAGGTAGCAGCACATACAGTAAGCTCCATCACTGAGTGCATAAACACAGCAGTAAAAGCAAATAGAAGCTGCAAAATGAGGCGTGGGCCTGGTTTCACTGGTGGAGCAGTTACAATGATGCCTCAGGCACTCATGAATAATAAGATATGTGATAACTAACACACGACATAATACAACGCTATTATACCTCACCAGTTATTTATATATATACATATATATGCCATATTTTCAGCTGTCTCCATAAGTTACCTGGCCTCTGTTCACATTATCCTATAATCAGTTTTATTATTTAGGCTTGTTTAGATTTGATCACAGCCCAGCAGTAAATCACAGGATCCTTTGTGCTGATAAAATACACAGTGAAACAGACACATCTCACATTTGAGATCAATGGGGTTTTTTTTCTGCATGTATCCAGAGTGGACTAAATAATGGACACATTAGACATGATTCTCAGTTTCACCTGTAGGTGAAAAAAAAAAAAAAAACACAGCACAGAATGCAGTTTCCAGTTGGGTCCTAAAAATAAAATAGTTATCAGACGGCGTTCCTTGGCAAATGAGGAGATTTTTTTTTGACCTTGCGGTAGAGGGCTGGTGGGTTACAGCCACAACCCCTGTCACAGGGGAAAATCTGGACCCTTTCAGATGGGTCCTGAGAAAAACTACTTCAAGTCAGTATTGACTGTCTCATGAAAGACAGTGGCCCAGAAGAGTTTAGAGGCTTATAATTCACAGCATTTGCAGCCTTTATAATACAGAATTTACCTTGCAGATGAGACATCAAGCCAAGTCAGCGGAGGGAGGGTTTGAGCTGGTTTCCTCCCAGGAGGGCTGAGAGCATACTGAGAGTCGCTCGCCTAAAATGGGACCGACGTTGCCTCTTGGAGATAATTCAGGTGTCCCGAAACACGCGTCTTGGCTCCTATAACATGTGACGGCCTGCGAAACCAGCGATGCCCTTCAAGAAATCCATGAGCAGCAGATAAAGGACGGTTCCTCTGCGATCCCGTCACACCGGGATGTAACTCAGATTTCCCCCTTTGACGAAATAATACTGGAAAACGCAACCTGAAGGGTCCCGGTGTGGCTTTGAGGCTGCAGCTGTGCGGGATCGCCTCTACTGCGCATCCGCCTGTGTGTGCACCTCCAGAAGAGAAAACGCCTTTGTAGCGACTGGCTGCTTTAATATCTCCGGCGCTGTGAGTGACTGGTGCTATGCTGAGTCCAGCCAGATGTTCGAATCGCTTTCACGGGATTTTGCTGGCGATGTAGTGCTCAGGGCAAATTAATCCAGATTGACCGAAAGGTTCCTGCCATAGTAAACCCCACCTTCTGTCCCCGGACTACTGTCAACCACCGACCCGGCTCCATTTCTGACCAGAGGTGCTGTGCTCGGAATGGCAATCGGTGCGCTCCGAGCTGCACAGAGACCATTTGTGTGCACAGACAGATGCAGTGCCTCCCAGCCTATCTCACAGGCAGGCATCATAATTTATTCATGTAAGCTAGATTGAACTCTACTGCACGAAAATGCAGCAGGCCTATAACGCAATATTCGCTAAGAATTCAATTCAGTTAAAATCAATTAAAATAGAAACTAGTTCTTTTTTTCTTTTTTTTTTTTTTTAGATTTGCACATACAGGAAATGAAAAATGAGCCAGGCAATAGTCAGTAAAGGGTTAAATAGCACTCTGACTAAAAAAATCCATCCAGTCCTTCAGATAAAACCTTTGCTATTCAGTTCACATCTAGTTTGGGTGAGGTCAAATAAAGCCTCTATGGCTGAATATTCCTACATGTACCATATAGATTACTGGTAGGAAAGTGTTGAGCTGGCTGAATCTGAAAGCCCTGGCTCCCTGTGGGTCTGCTTGGCACTCGACCCACCACTATCTGATGCAATGATCCTATGGCCTTTTGTGCAAGTTGGCGAAGCCTATGTGCACGAGACTAT
The DNA here is from genome assembly GCF_900324485.2 of Mastacembelus armatus. NCBI lineage: Eukaryota > Metazoa > Chordata > Actinopteri > Synbranchiformes > Mastacembelidae > Mastacembelus > Mastacembelus armatus. Next base: position 9,903,332 of record NC_046656.1, read on the forward strand.
TAGGCTACAGCAGTCTTCTTGCTTGCAGGTTCACTTTCAGGTTTTTTGTTCCCAACAACAATAACCTCCTGGCACTTTGAAAATAGGCCCTTGCTGTCCTTCAGATAATCAAACCGCCAATTTCTACTTGGTTATCAGCAGCTCCATCCACTTACAACACATCTTCTTGAGATTGACAGCAAGAGCCCTAGTAGTTTAAGTCAGTGGTTTTTAAACTTTATGTGTCCAAGTCACACTAAAGGGCAAGCCCAAATTTCAAGGTGCTAAATTGCCTCTATAAAATGTATTATCACTCTTTATCACTAAACAGTTAAGGTCTAAGGTCAAATACATTTTTATAAATGACTATATTAATCATGAAACTTTTAACAAAATAATGGAAGAATTCATTTGAGACTTGTGATCATCAATCTGTCACAATATTAAAGCTCAATAGAACTGAAGAGAGAGATTTGCAAAAATTACCTGTTGTCACTAAATCCCACAGCACACCTGGACTTGCTTCACGGCACACCAGTGTGCCACAGCACACTTTTAGTGAACCACTTGTTTAGGTATTCATAGATATCCAGAACTGGAATTCTTTTTTTATGCCATGTATCCTACTGTATGTGTGTGCTGTGTGCACAGTCATTGAAAAGTCTTTCTTGTTTCACTCTCTTTGAGATCAAAAAGTCACCAATCATTCATTTCAGACTGAAAACCTTTTGGCAACCTGCACAAAACTGTAGCAGAAAAATATGTAGCAGCCTCCACAAGATTCAAGCATTCTGCTGTGGGAAGTGTTAATGTCAAGGCCTGCATGTGACCTATTGTGAGTGTCCTAGTCATCACGAGCTGACGGTAATATGAAATGACACTGACATATCTCTGGTTTTGCTGTGCTCCTTTACTGTTGTGATTCATTCTGGGCTCTCTCTCACTGAGGAATGCCGTCCAAGAATTGCTGGTAGGTGAGACTGTCTGCCCTTTGACCTGTGCGGCTCTTCTTCTCCAAGAACAGGCCCATGCTGTCCCGCATGGGCTCAGCAATGCTGCGACTCCACAGGGTCTCTGTGATCCCCAGAAGCTTGCGCACGTGACCAGAGATGACCTGCAAGGCGCACAGCAGGGTTGAGCCCTTTGATAAAATGTATGTTTACAGACTAGAGTCTTCATTTAATAAGAGCATCTCTCTGAGAGTGAGAGCGTCTAGTGTTTCAAGGAGATCCCACCAAAACTCTGGCACCATGCAAAAGTTGGGGGGGGGGGTGTCACACTCCTTAATATAAATGCAGATGAACCAATATAATCTAAACATAAAATAGAAGTATATACTCTTCTTTACTGTCTCTGTCTCAAGATCCTTCATTATAAGTTTACACTCACAAAGAGACCTATTCTTTTTTTGTCAGTTTGATGTTTCTGCAATAAAGCAGAGCTGAATACATAAAGACACTTTTAGCCAATTTAGCGATGACCTGAGGGAGAGATAAGAAAAACAGCAGCTTAAACTGTAAACAGCCTGCATGTGATATGGCGGATTTGAGGTGTTTGCTGGCACAACTTTAAGTGGATGTCACACTGTTCAAAGAAAAAAGTGTACAAGTGCCAAATGGGATGTGAGCTGGCACAGACTAGATACCACTTTTCTGGTCCACTTAAAGCTTACTGGAGAGACATTTGGAGCACAATTGAGAAAGCAACTATAATTATTTCTACTCAAGGTTAACCTTCTTGTTTTTCTAAATGAAGCTATTACTTTAACCAGTATATAGTCAAAACAAACAAAAATGGCTATGCATTTTGCAGTAGTATGTAATGCAACGCCTAAACAAACAAATAGTTTTTAATAACAGATGGCAAGGGTAGATCATATAGGACTGCAGTTTTTAACAGTGTCATCATTACCCTGGTGCTACTTTGCCTGCTCAATTTCCACCGAAGACTGTGTGATCCTCCGTCCTTTGATATGTAAACAAGTCTCCTTAATAAGAGCTGTTTTTCTGAAGGCTAGAATCAAAAACTTGACTTTCAGCCTTTTTAAAAATACCTGAATGTCTTTAAAATCGGTGATTCCAAGTCTTGGCAGATAGATACAATTGACATAAATGAGCTTTCTTCCGGTAATGAGGTTATCCGTGAAACAAGCCTGCGACAGAAATCAATAATAAGGTCAGGGCAGTGAGAAACAGTAACATGAAGGCTGACAGGCTGACAGTTAGTGTTATGTCTGTTGAATAAATGTGACCCTACTTTGTAATGTGGAAATCCTAAAGATTCAATCCACATCGCAACATCATGACAACTCCACTGTAGGAACTCCATGGTGCCTGTAGACATGTTGCCATGGAAACTGTTACCTGCCGCTAGTTGCCTATAGCTAAGTGTTTTCTTCACCAGCAGAGCGAAATTTTAGTTCGTTTTATATTATATTAAAATAAAGGTGGATTAGTTACGGCAACAAGGCAACATGTCCGATATTTAAAAAAGTTTCCTAAGAAGATTTTTATAACGCTTACTCAAGTAATAATGTAGTTTATAGGTACAGCCAATCAGATTCTTGTAATATAGGGCGGTTGGTGCATTGTGCGAAGTGATTGGTTTTTAAATAGGTACGTCCCGCCCACACTTTACGGAAACACCAAATGCCGGCCGTTTTAACAGATTAACAAACCATCTGCTCGGGTGCTAATCACTGAGTTTGACGCTGATATGATTTGTAGATCCCCTTGCAGCGCAGCATATAACCCCACCCTCAATTCTCCTCCCTCAGCCTAAGTTGTCTTTGCTCTCGGGCATGTGGTGGGTCGGTTGAAGGGCTTCGAAGCAGAAACAGACAAACTCTCCACAATGGCAGCAATTCTCCGCCGGTCTTTACTGAAACTGAAGGTATGCTGACACTGTTCAGGGCAGTTGGCTTTGTTTGACACGTATACAGCTCAGAATAGACACCAACCTGTTCGGTTAACTAGCTAACTAAATCCTAACACAACACAACGCATTCCTTCCTTATTCAACAACCACTTAATATTTATATGGCAGTTAGAGTTGAATGGGTCAGGGCAGGTTTTATTTGCACCACCTGAACAGGAGGTGACAAGTGAATGCAGCAGCCTCCTCTCACTTTGGGCTGTCATTATTCATTAGACCTTGGACAGTGACTTTAAAATGAATTGAAGTGGACTAACGCTGTGGTGTTTTATTTCTTGCAGGTCCCCCTCCAGCAATGTCGCATGTGTTACTCGTCAGTGGTAAGAGTTTCATTAGGTATATGCACTCTATATTTAGATGCTGAGATGCGTCTCAATCATTAATCTGGGACAGACTGGCCGTTCAAATGGTAGTCACCAGACTTTGGTGCTGCTTTTGGGATGTCTAATCAAAGAAATGCCATAAACAAACAGCAAAGAGCATCATATGTCAGAGGCTACTTTACAATATGTTACTTAATGAACCTGTTCAATTAGATGAATTACAATAAGTAAGTTAATCATTATCTTAAGCTAACACAAAGTGACTTCATACTGAGTTAAAGTTATTAGATGATAAAAGATAAGCAGGATGTGTTAATGTGTAAGGGGATGGAAACAGATTTTATATTTGATTTATTATTTTATTATATATTATTGCATTTTTGCTTTAAAAATATTCAAATAATTAGGTGATTCATTGTTTTTCTGTCCTAACTGTTGCAGCTCTAGTTGTTATAGACTTTTGACTACATTTTGACTACAAATTTATCATTTTTCCAGTGGATACACAATATATACTCAAAGCCTGCATTGAAGTAATATGTGTTATGGGACTGGGACACAGCTAATGTATCATGACAGACCCACTGAACCAGCAAGACCTGAAAATGAAAAACCAATAGCACAACTAAGAGTATGGGAACTAAAGCAATCTCAAAGGAATGCCAGAAAATCACTATAGATGTTGTGATGATGGATGGATGTCCTCAGTGACCTTAGTAATGATGTAACGAGGCAGGAAGGCATTTAATCATATGCTTCTGTGATCTTCTAGCCCACCACCAAGCTGTTCATTGATGGCAAGTTTGTTGAGTCCAGCACGTCTGACTGGCTTGACATTCACAACCCTGTAAGTATTTAAAGATAAACTGCACCCAGCCAACACACAGCCTGCAGTAAGACCTTTACTAAAAGCTGGCTGCAAATTACCAGTGCAGCTTTGTAGTACCAACTTGTGAATATTGGATAGGGGAAATAAGTCTTGATTTGCCAATTTCTAATAGCCTAATTTGTAAAGTGAGACAAATTAGAGCTCAGGCTACACAGCCAATCATGTTTTATGTCTTCCAAAAAGGCCTGTCCTGCTGGTGTATAGCTTGTCTAGTATAAGCCTCTAGAATGGCAGTGATTAGTGATTATAGTGTCTACATTTGTCAGAAAAAAAGCCAAATCTGTAAAGGATAGACAACCTTATTAATACTAACATATTAATGTACATGCAGGGATATCAAGTAATAACTTCTGCTGTTCATTTTGTACTGATGGTCTTTTCCTCCTTAGGCCACTAATGAGCTGGTGGGACGTGTTCCCAAAGCTACCCAGGAGGAGATGCTGGCAGCTGTGGACTCGTGCTCCAGAGCCTTTCAGTCCTGGTCTGAGACCTCCATTCTCAGCCGGCAACAGATCTTCCTGCGCTACCAGCAGCTCATCAAGGACAACATTGTAGGGTCATTTGTCACTTGCTTATATGCCTGTGTCAGAGTAAATGACTGACTTAGCTGATTTTTTTGTTTTTTTGTCCTTATGTTTTGCTTGCTAGTCTGAAATTCATCCTCTGTTGTTATTTCCTGTAATATTTCAGAAAGAACTGGCTAAAATGATCACCTTGGAGCAGGGCAAAACTCTTGCTGATGCAGAGGGAGATGTACTTAGAGGACTGCGTAAGTAACACATTGGCTGGGCTTTTAGCTGCATAATGTCGTTTTGCAATGATTAGATTGGAGTATTGGTGAATATATAGCAGAGATCACATTCCCCTGTTGAAACTCTACTGTATCTGCATCTCCTGATGAAAAGTCCTTAGCTTTGGCAACCCTTCATCCCTGGGTAAGAGTCTGACACTAAGTGGCTGCAAGGTGTTCGTTATTGGAGTGTAAGCAGACACTCTTTTTAAAAGTGTGATTCACTTTTTAAATTACTAATGGGACCAAGGTTTAGTAATACTGGCTTCTGGAGGCCACAGCTGCTTTTCATAAGCCTTTTTAAAGCATTTAGTTATTAAAAAACAAGGTTATACTGACAGTATTCATGGCAAAGTGTGATTACCTTGTTTATTTTTCTTTCTTTCTGTAAAGCACTCTACAGCCCCTGCTTTTAGGTGCTTGCTATATCAAGATAGTTTTGCAGTTCTCCTCTCCTTCACATCGGCTGACTTGCTTAATCAAATATTATGTTAAGAATGGTAAATTCTTTCACACTGAATAAAAGGCTACATCTATAAATGCTATAAATGTGCTGCCAGTGTGTGATTTCCTACAATACTAGAAACATTGGTGCTCAAATTTTCTATTAGTTTATTCATAGGGAAAATAAATAATTTTTAATAGGTAAGAGGCTGAAGTATATTATAGACAATGCATTTTAATGCATAAATTGAATCATCTTATGTTAAATAACTCATTCTTCCATTCAGAAGCTTTCATTACTTTATGTAGTCATATTTTAAATCAGTTTATCACTGCACTGTTGACTGTCTTGTTTTTTTTTTCCCACCCCTCTATCCCAGAGGTGGTAGAGCATGCTTGCAGCATTACATCCCTCATGCTGGGGGAAACCTTGCCCTCCATCACCAAGGACATGGACACATATACCTACCGCCTGCCCATTGGAGTGTGTGCTGGCATTGCTCCTTTTAACTTCCCTGCCATGATTCCTCTGTGGATGTTTCCTATTGGCATGGTTTGTGGCAACACCTACCTGATGAAGCCCTCTGAGCGGGTCCCAGGATGCACCATGCTCTTGGCTAAAATGCTTCAGGATGCAGGGGCACCAAATGGTACACTCAACATCATCCATGGCCAGCATGCGGGTGAGTGTGTGTCCTGCTGTGCATCCAGAAGCACATGATCTCTATGAGTGAAACTGGTGAAAGGTCCTAGGATGATTGCAACACTAATTATATACCCCCACGATAGTCTGTGCAGTCTGTATTTGTAAGTAATTCAGTTCAAATGTTTGAAGCAGAAGGATTTCAATCTCAGTATCCAATGCCTTCCATTTTGCCCAAAGAGTGCAGCAGAACAGAGGATTTACATTATCCATTTGTATCTCTGTGTAGCGGTGAACTTCATCTGTGACCATCCAGCCATCAAAGCCATCAGCTTTGTGGGCTCCAACCGGGCTGGAGAATATATCTATGAGCGAGGCTCCAAGAATGGCAAGAGAGTGCAGTCCAACATGGTACATCAGAACTCACAGTATTCATTGGAACACATTAAATACCATGTCACTACCATGACAACAGCTCAGCGCTCAGCTGTCAGTCATTAAGATTTGTAGCATATGTGATTAGCACTGTGCTGATTCTCATATACCACAGTCCACAAGAGAGAAAACCCACAGACTCAAGTCCTATATTTTGCATTTCAGGGTGCCAAAAACCATGGTGTGGTGATGCCTGATGCCAACAAAGAGAACACTATCAACCAGCTGGTGGGTGCCGCCTTTGGAGCAGCTGGCCAGCGTTGTATGGCTCTCTCAACTGCTGTTTTTGTAGGGGAATCTCGTGAATGGCTCCCAGAGTTGGTGCAACGTGCCAAATCACTACGTGTAAATGCAGGTAACTTTAGTAACATTAACATCAGTGATCATGTCAGCGTGAAAATAAATGTTGATTGCGTTTTGTAAAAAATGTTACATATATGTGTTCTGAAGGCGATCAGCCTGGGGCAGATGTGGGTCCCCTGATTTCCCCTGAAGCCAAGTCCAGGGTGGAGTCTTTGATCCAGAGTGGTGTGGAAGAGGGTGCCAAGTTGCTGCTGGATGGGAGAAATATCCATGTCAAAGGATATAAAAATGGAAACTTTGTAGGACCCACCATCCTGAGCAATGTTACGGTGAGATGATTGGAATTAAGCTGAGACAGAAGGTGCAACCTGGTCACCTTTTTTTAATTTACTTAAACATAAACATAAAAAAAGTACATTTTTGTTGAGGATAAAACATGCCATGAATCGAAGAACTTATTTTTAGTAGAGTTGGTTTTGAAGTTATAGTCATTTAGGACAAAACCAATCATAAGAACTTTGAATCAATTAAGTATGTTTGACAGTCTGTTTATTTAAATTTGTTACAGGACGCAGTGTTTGCGTGTTTTGAAAGCTCAAAACTTCTGATCTTATTTTTGTTATCTTGTTCTGCAGCTCTCTGGACAGTATATGATGAGGACATAAGAGTAGTTTCCAAAGTTAATAAAATGCATGTACCCCTAAGCCTAAAAGTTTGACCACTGTGAATTTTGGGAACTTGGGACTGATCCTAGAAACTTTTTACGTGCTGGTACAAAATGTACTCTTAATAATACCTTGTGGCGTTCCTGCTGTAAATGATCTGAAACGCTAAAACTCTGATGTGTTTCTTTTTTTTTTTTTTCTTAGATGGACATGAAATGTTACAGAGAGGAGATCTTTGGACCGGTCCTCGTCGTCCTGGAGGCTGACAATCTTGATGAAGCCATTTCTTTAATCAACAGAAACCCCTATGGCAACGGCACTGCTATTTTCACCACCAATGGAGCCACAGCACGCAAATTCACACATGAGGTGGATGTAGGCCAGGTGAGAGATACTTTTATGCAAGCTGAATAAAATGACATAGGAGATGAGAAGAGCATTTGATCTGCTATTTTGGCCCTCAGTGGGATATCTGTGTGAGACTTTAATGTAAAGTAGGAGTATTCATTGGAGTGAAGCCTTGATATATTAAAGGAATCATGTTGTGAAGTATTCATAAAAGTGATCAACCTAATGTGAAATTAACTATTCATTTAAACCAAAATGTGCGTCTGGGGGGGAAAGGCTACTATGTTTTTTATAAATTTTTATTCTTAAAAAATGGAAAAAATGCAATTATTACTTTGCCACCTTGGAATTGTGTCAGATTTTATCTGCTAATACATAGATTGCATAGGATCATCCCATAATGTCCATTAATGTAGCAAGATCTAATGTGCAGTGGACACAAGTAGAGCTGCAACTGAATTTTATTTTCTGTTAACTCACTGTTTATTTAAACAATTGATTTTTGTCAATTAAACATTTGTTTTATACTTTCTATTTAAACACCTACAGTAGTTACATTATGTAATTTTTTATATGTGTTTGTACAGATTGGTGTGAATGTGCCCATCCCTGTGCCCCTCCCCATGTTCTCCTTCACTGGCTCTAGAGGTTCATTCAGAGGAGACACAAACTTCTATGGCAAACAGGTAAATAATGAAAAGCAGTGTGCCGTGTATTCATGATGCATTTCATGTGGAAACTATGTGGAAACTATGGGTGGCTGGCTGACTCTGCAGTTCTCTCTTTACCACCAGGGCATCCAGTTCTACACTCAGATCAAGACGGTGACATCACAGTGGAAGGCTGAGGATGCCACCTTGACGAGCCCAGCTGTCACAATGCCAACCATGGGACGCTAAGCTAAATCAAAGGTGCATCCCTCAAACTTCACTGACTTCTCATTTGCCTTAAAAAGAAGCTCAAGGAGGGATTCCAAAAAAGGTCACATGTCCTTGGGAAATATTCACACGGGATTATATGTTGGTATTTGAACATTCTGCACAATATTATTGCACAAAATACAAATGCAATGCAAATTATGCCTAATTTGGCAAGAGGAGAGATGAATTGGACTTTTTCAATGAATGGTGCTGAGAATCTCCTCATGACTATTTTTATGCCTGTTTTCTCTTGTTTAAATCCTGTACTGATCTGGTAAATTGTGATTATATCATGGTCGGTCATTTTTATGACCCTGTGTTTGCTTTATTTAATTTTTAAAACCTAAAAGATTAATCTGAAGCATAAAGCATATGTCTCTGAAGAGTAATAGCAAATGTCTTCCACCAATGTTCCCTATGGTTCTTTAGCTTGTTTTGTAGCGTAGATACTTGAAAAGTTGATATAAATGGAGCAGTTGCTACACTGTAGTTCTGTCACTCCAGTAAACCTGATTCATTGGTTGCTGCTCATGTCCTCCAGATGCATATTCTTACTGTTCACTGTTCAGTGGAGGGATAATTCTCTTCTGTGTGTCAGTTTGAGGTTCACAGTTTTGTATTGTTATGCTTTTTTGTTCTGATCCTGAACACTATAGAGGTTAAATACACATCACATGCTCGAAATAAGAAATCAACACTGAAGAAATGAATGGGATGAAATTGCCACTCGGTGTGCTGCAGATATGGTAGTAGTAAACTTTATTCTCTTGACTTCTCTCTTTGGTCTTGTGGCTGAAGACTCAGTGATAATGAAGGTATTTGAGTTTCAAGTTCACTGTTGGAATAAAGGCTGTAATTTCAACTGATTTGTGTTGAAACCTCTTGTTGGGGTGTTGCAATTTTATATGCTGGCCATTAAACATAACATATTGGTATGCTGGAGCAAAGAAGACCTAGAGAATACCCAATAAGCACCACATATGAAAAATAGGTGGTAGTAATTATTCTAGCTCAGCAATGTGCAGCCTGTGGTTTTTCTGTTTCTGTGAACGACATAAAAAAAAATGCTCCTTCCTACAGAACAGAGCGTTTTCCCACTGGCACCACAGACCGGGCAGGATGCGTCTTGTTCTTTGAGTTGCTTGTTCGTGAGTTGCAGTCAGCGTCTTTTATTGTGACAGTCACCGTCTTTTATTGTGGCGGTCACCGGTGAGCCGGGACAGCGGGCCGTGCTGTGACGTCACGGCAGTCAGCGGTGAACGGCGTGCAGCCAGGCAGACACCATGGTGAGCCTCAGCTGTTATCGACCAAAAAAACACTTCATGAACGCAGGTTCACACTCGGAACTGTGGCTTTTAGTTGTGGCGTTTCTGAAACTTTGTTTTAGTTTTAGTTGCTGGAGCAACGCGCTTCAGCTGCCGTTAGCTAACGACCTAACGTTAGCTGGTCGTCAAACTTCACGGCTCAGTGTCGCTAACGTTAGCTAGTTAGCTAAAGTCAACACACCTGACCGACAGTTAACGAAAGGGGAGATAAAGGTGTCAGCTTCATTGCACGGATGCCAAAAGTAACAGTTGCGTTAGCTTTCTGTTGTATATGGGATAATCATCTTTCATACATCCTGACAGCGTCCACAGCTCAGGTTTATTTCATAGAAACGGTGTTGTGCTGCGAACCTACACACCTCTGGTGACAGTGGACTTGTTAACTTTATTCAGAGTTAGAGCTGTATATGTTCATGCTAACGCTTTCTGACGATGCTGCACTAAAAAAGGCCCTTATTTTAGTTAGCTATACTTTGCATTAACGTTATTTAGTAATGATACACTTATTTAGTCCTATAGTATCCTATATCATCCCCAAGCACAAATATATATTCTAACGTTAGCGTTACATGATCTACCTTGTTAAAAATGTAATTAAATTGAAGTAACCTTATAAGAACAAATCTTAACAAAACATTAATGAACCTCAGGGCCACATTATAAGATCCTATAGAAACACTTACATAGAGTTCGACTGATATGGGTTTTTCTATTGCTGATGCCGATACTGATTCCTTATGATGATGCCATTTTTTTTTTGTTGTTTTGTTTTTTTTTTGTTGGCTGATATGTTGGGCCAATTTTTCTTTTACCAGGCTTCAGTTCCCATCTCTACCAGCAATACCTGGTTGATGGCTCACTATTGATAACGTCACAGTTGCAAAGTAGCCTGAGGTTATTTGTATTTTCTGCCTTAAAGTAACAATTTAAATCAAACTACATATATAGGGCTTTCAAAAATAACAATTTAAGCCTCACCATTTTCCCTCCCACGGCAATCTTCGTTTCACTCTTCCAAAACCTCTCATTGGCGACATCCATTGAGGTCTGGTGGAGATATCAGTTTGATTTATACAATGGGCAGTTTCACAGCACTGGGCTGCCTGCAGATGTGCCTGCCTGTTAAAGGGCTCAATATGTTCAGATGTTATTCATGCTTATTATTTTAGAAATGGCAAAAATTAGCCCTGTTATTCAGTCTTTTGTAGGCAATATACTGCTATATGAATGTGTAGATTGTGCAGAAAGCAAGTTGAAATGAGCAAACAAACCAGGCCACAAATTAAAACTGGCTCATGCTTTATTTTAGTCATACATAGGAGCATGCACCTTTTTTCAATAAGCATTACCTTGAAGAATTGATCTGTAGCCATAACTCTTCTATTGGATATTGTTTATCCTCTGACACATCTGATTGATATTGGAAGTTGCTCTGAACAACAGCTCAAATGAAATACTTCAAATGTATAACCTAAATTGGAATTAACGTGGATCAAATGTTTTCAGTCACTTAATTTTGTATGTTAGCAGTGTGACAACATAATTCATCCCATTAGATTTCTGACTTTTGTTGAGACATGCTTCGGTTGCTGTGTATTGATCAAAAGATAAAGATCAAAAGATTAAAGTCCACCAATTAGAAACTGGGATGTTTTCTAAATTGTCAACATGAGTTGACTCAGCAGGCAGAGAGGCTGAGTTTTGGGATGTGTCTTGTGGTTGGTTAGAAAGTCTGATGAGGTGTGGCCAAACGCCCTGGTGTAAATAACTTGATTGCTTTGTACTGCTCTGTTGCTTGTCATACTGTAATTTAACATCTCCCAAAACTAGTTGGCAACCTCGAGCTGCCTTCTTAAAAACTGCAAGACACGGTTACTGAGCTCTATAACAAGAAGACCTGTTGTTCATTGCTGATTTTTCAGAGTGAAGATGAAGTCCACCGTGCCGTTTTTACTCCTGGTCCTGCTCACTGTCGCAGGGCTGAGCCAAGCCCAGGTCAAGACCTCTCTCATGGATTTGACCAACAGCATCATGGACATCCTTCCCAGTCTCAGCCGCCCAGCAAACCACAGCCGCATCTTCTATGCAGTGATGTTTGATGCAGGGAGCACTGGGACACGCATTCACATTTACACCTTCATCCAGAGTGAAAAAGGTAATGCTGGATAGAGCCAAACGATTCCTCTGACCTGTTTCTATGCTTTTTTTTTTTTTTTTTTTTACTCATTTCGTAATAACAGCTTCCAGCAGCAAGGATGTCGTACTGTATTAACAAGGTTTGTGCAAGACTTCAAATGTGCAATTAGTTTACAATGCAAACAGCAGAGTAACAAGCTGTTTTGTATTCTTGCTGCGTTTCTTTGGCTCTCCTTCCATCCTTCCAGCCTCTAAATTCTCACTTGAGGGGACAAAGGTTATACTCCACTTCATTTCCTTTTTTTAGTTATAATCCTATTTCGTCAGATTCAAGTCAACATTCCTCATCTTGAATAAGGGGATATGTTCTGCATATGTATGCTAAGCAGATTTAGGAATCTTAATGCTTTTAATAGCTGCTGCATATTTGATGTGGGTGGATCTTGTATGTTTTTAGAGGAGCTGCCTGTTTTGGACAATGAGATGTTCCATTCCATAAAGCCTGGTTTGTCTGCATATGCTGACACCCCAGAAATGGTGAGTTCATTTTTAAAATCTAATCAATTAATATGAACCGAAGAGAAAAGGTCTGCTGGCTGTACAATGCATTTTGAAACCCTGCCAATAGCCTCCCCCGTGTGATATCATATCGCTAATGAAAGTAAGCAGGAACTGAGTAAAGCAAAGTGAAGATTTAAGCAGCTGGAATTAAAGTTGCACAAGTTGTGTTATTCGCAAAGTATAGGTGGCTTCTCAATTCTAACTGTTGTCAAGACAATTCTATGACGTTCCATTCTCTGTTCTCTTTATATATATGTACATGTATATATGTCAAAGGCAGGGCACACAGTGAAGATGATGTTGAAGGTGGCCAAAAAGACAGTGCCTCGCTTGGAGTGGAAGAGAACCCCGGTGGTTCTCCGAGCCACAGCTGGACTTCGATTGCTGGCTGCTGAGAAAGCTCAGGCTCTTCTGGATCAGGTAAAAGTGCATGGATCCTAACACATAACATATCACAGAGACCTTGAAAGTACTATTTACACAATATCATGACTCTGTAAAGTAGAGGGCAGTGCTTAATCATAGGGGAGTTGTTAGGTGCTACATTGTGTGACACTTTGAAGAGAAAGTGCAACCTGTTATCCAGTGAAGAAGTGGGCAGAAAAAAAGAACATTTTCAGTGATATGGCAGGTGGTACAGAGACAAGAGGAAAAGTATTGTTATCAGAGTGGTGTGAGCTTAGTGTGGAAGGCGCTTGTGGAGGGGATAAAATAGTAATGGATGGCCCTGGGGCACCTTGGAAGATAAATGATACTTTATTAATCCCCCTGAGGGAATTAATTAATCCCTTCAAGTGGAGGGCACCTCTGGATGAGCCACCATTACAGTAGATAACATTAAGGCCATTTCTCAGCTGCTTTCCATGGCTCCCTTATGCTTTCATTCACCTTCTCCCCCTTCGTCTATCTCGCTCTCACTCCTCTCCTCCTCCTCTTCTTGTTCCTCCCCAGGTTCAACACGTGTTTGATGAATCTCCTTTTTTCGTCCCAGACAATAGCGTCAGCGTAATGAACGGCTCAAATGAAGGTAAAGTCTGTCCACCCTCTGCGCTGACAAGCAGCACATCCACCAGTTATATCACAGCCACTCAAGTTCCCTCTGCAGTACTTTGTAGGTGGCATCAATGATCCTTCTGTCCTAGTTTTAGTTTGCTGTGCATCTTCTATAAGAACTCATTGTTTACCGCAGACATTTACCTAAATTGCAGTGGAGTACTGCTGTTTTTTATGACAGATAAGAAAATGAAATTACTTTTCACCCATTGACCTTAAAAGGCTACAATTATGTGGTGAAAAAATGTTGTTATGCCACAGTGTAATTGGTTTGTCAGCATTTCAACCTTGTTTTTGAAATTATAGCTCTTGCTCACATGTTTGCATATGCTGTAACCATTGTAATTTTTGTCAGCGTTGTTAGCTTTTTTTTTTTTTTTTGTGTTCCACCTAAAATGACTATTTTCTGTTTCTTGGTTTGCTTATTTGGTGAATGTAGGAATCCTGGCTTGGATATCTGTGAACTTTCTAACAGGTAAGCACTGTCTGCAGCATAACACTGAACATTTTCCCTGATTGTACTGTTTTCTGAGCTTATCTACCGTGTTCAGTGTCTGAAATTGCCGTAGTGTCTTATTATAGCACCTTGTTTATGAATAGAGGCTGAATGTACAGGGCTATATTTCTTTGCCCACAGGGGATTGCTCTGATCTTTATCAGACTGTGTTGGGGTTTTATATTTTGGGATTGCATGTGTGCCAAATAGGCCTTTTGGAGATATCATCTGAAGTGTAACTGATTAGCTCTTGTCTGTTGTGGCTGCTGCATTAAAGTATGAAATGTTTTCAGGTCACCTGAATGCACAAACCAAGAAGACGGTGGGAATATTGGATTTGGGAGGAGGATCCACACAAATCACTTTTCTGCCCAAACTGAGGGTCTGTTCATAAAGTGCATGTTTAGAGATCTCTCTATAAATGATATTTAACTCTTGATTGACTATATCTTTCATATTACACTGCAGAAAACCATTGAAAATGTTCCTGTTGCTGATTATGTTGCCAGATTTGACATCTGCAATTCAACATTTGAACTGTACACCTACAGGTAAGATTTAATAAGTAATGCATGTTTCATAAAACATTGTATTTCTGCATTGGAATGAATTATTTTGTTGCATTTTAATGGTATCTAGTAGTGACTAGTTATGCTACAACTGTCACTGAATTTGTTGTAACTGTAACTTCACTGGGATCTGTTTTTGATTATGAAACCTTCTATTATCTCTTTAGTCATTAGGTTATGAATAATAGGCAGCCGCAATTTGTTTGGCCTATTTTCAGAATGACTGGTTACTTTTGTAACTACATAACAGTGCTTATACTCCATGCAGTTATCTTGGAAATGGGCTGATGGCAGCACGACTGGCCTCACTGGGCGCTCTGGGTGCAGAAGGTACTGTGCTGTACATGAAGAAAAGGTGCTCTGTTGCCATTAGCTGTGGGTCAGTGTTGTTCATTGAGTGTGTCTCTAAAGGATACTGAGATGTATCAGTGAGTCAGTGCTCCAAGTGATCTGTCTTGTTTTTCCTTCCTTTCTCCACATTTGGAGAGAAGGCACTAACAAGAGAGATGTTTTTGTTGGAAGTACTTGAAGTCTATTTTTCTAATAAACTGTTCAAGTGAGACCCAGAGATGAATCACCGGAGGTCTTCAGAGAAAATTGTGCGACTAGGTGTGAAGCAGTTGAGCCAGTTTGAAGATTAAACAAGTTGTTTCTATCCTCTCAGGTTTGGAGTGGCGTGTTTTTAAAAGTTCCTGTCTGCCAAAGAAGTTCAGGGATGAATGGAGCTTTGGAGGGCTAACCTATCATGTGAGCGGGGACCCAGATGGTAAGATCCAGTTTTGGTATGTTCAGTCATGAGTAGAATTTAAGGAGGTGCTTTTTGAGACATCCTTTAAATGTTCCCTTAGATTAGACAATGTTGTGACATGAAACACATTAGCATTAATGTTAGCAAAGCCCATTCAAATGGGCTTAGTTGAATTACGCATCATTTCATAATGTTGTTCCAACATGAGATGAATAATTTACACTGTCTCTGTTCTCCAGGTTATGCAGGATACAAGCTTTGTTATCAGGAAGTGCTTAAGGTGGTGAAGGGGACTATTCATCAGCCATACGAGCTCGAAGACAGTAATGTTTTCTATGCATTCTCCTATTACTTTGACAGAGCTGTGGATGCAGGCCTTATCGGTGAGCACACCCTCTGTACACACTTGACATAATTATACAGACCCAGTAGGATATTTAGGATGTTACTCCAGCGACAGACGGGGAAGGAAAATGTGAGTCATGTGCACCTGTCAGATCCCCTGACAGGTGCACATGACTCACAAGTTATAGGTGTGTAGTTATTAGAGAAATGGTTATCCTTTGCCAGTCTAAGCTGAAAGGCCACAAGCTCTGTTATCAGTATTATGGAAATGTGTGTAGAACTGCTCTTTTAATGTATGGTATGGCCTTTAGAGTGCGAGAAAGCTAACCCTGATCTCCTCATGTTGCAGATGGGGTCCAAGGAGGGATGCTGGAGGTCAGAGACTTCAAGAAGAGAGCTAAAGAAGGTGAGCTTGGCAAACCACTGTATTGCTACTATGACAGATATGCAGCTCCCTGTACTTAGACAGTGTGCATCTTAATGGTTTGGAGTTATATCCTCACTGCCATCTGAAATCCTGCCCTCATCCTCTCAGCAGAATACAAATGAATGATTATCCAACCTATCAGCCATGATTTCTCTTTTTCTGCTCAGTGTGCAACAAGATGAGCAAGTTCCCTCCCATCAGTCCTTTCCTCTGTATGGACATGACCTACATCACTTGTCTGCTCAAGGATGGGTTTGGCTTTAAGGAGAGCACTGTGCTGCGGGTGAGTCAGTGATACACAACACATTACATTATTCTGAAGTGAATGAAATACAATCTACACAAAAACTGTGTTACGTCTTTTATTTCAATAAATACAAAAGGCATTTGCCTGATTTGGTGTTGTGATTTTTTTTTTTTTTTTTCCCCTCTCCTAGTTGACCAAGAAAGTGAACAACGTGGAGGCAAGCTGGGCCCTGGGTGCCACACTGGACCACTTCCACAACCTGAAGATCCACTGAGAAGTGAGGAACAAACACGGCAGATTTAGGTGGTGCTCAATAACAAGTAATGTGCGCTACCTTATCTAACAGCTCCAGACATGTGCCGTTTGTTTCAAAAGGGCAGAACTAACCCCGTGAGTAATTCTTAATTTCTTTTTAAAAAGCAATTATTCTTAAGTGTTAATATGTTGAGTTGTAAATGAGCAATGTGCTGCCTTACTCAGAACAAGTGACGCACTGGAGGTTCACATCAGAGTGAAGGATGTTACCAGTAACTCTCAGCTAATGCAGCTTTGGGCATTACTTATTATTTGCCTTAAATAAATGTTTTTATTTCACTCAGGCTGATAAATAGAGTAGCCTGGTTGGTTGTGCTGTGCAACACCAGTTTTTACATGAAGCAATATGATACTGTGCTTTTTCTGTTTTTAGTGGCAAGTGTTTTATCATTAAGGGTAATGGGGTGTATATTTTCCTGGTATATTTAAATTTTGACTTACTTTTCATTTGAGACCATCCCTGCATTTTAACCCTCAGACTTTTTACAATGATATGCACAGAACAATGCATGGTCAATATATTTTCATAAGCTTTTGAACCCGTCTCATTATGTCTTTGGGAAGATTTGTTTTGAAAAACTTGAGTTTGTACAAACTGCCATTTCACACTCAAAATAAAACCAGTTGCTAATTACATATATATCTAAAGTCAGTGATTAATCTATTTACAAATAGATGTCTGTTTAGTCCACTGTGACTGAGTCTAGTGCTGCTGAAACAGGCAGTATATGTTTGTCAGGGCAGGCTACAGCAGCGTCACCACATCATCTCCATATGCATGGCCTTCGGTCGCCATGGTGACCAGCTCATGTGGCTGAGAGAGAACGACCACTGAGTCTGCAGAGCCTGGAGGGGGGACACAAACACAAAAGGCAAGTTCAGAGAGGAAAGCTACCTATGGGAGTTTTTTTGGCCTCTTTAAATAGAAATTTATTTTAAGTTAGCAGTGCAATTTGGTCACTCAATTTGGAAAATGACAGTTTGGTATGTAAAGTGGCAATTCAGTACTGAATGAAGTTTATTTTGACTAAAATTCTAAACTTTTTAATTTTAAAGCAGCTTTAATCAGTTTTATTTTATATTTCCATTGTTTCATGTCTCTTTATTCAACAGGCCAGTGAAACAGTGCCCCCAGTCCATTGGGTTTACATAAATTTATCACCATGCTCTTGGTGTCAAAATGGAAATGTAATGTGTCTGGTATCTGGTATAACATGCCCCTACTCTGCTTCTGATTGGCTAACAAAGCCAAAGCCACCTAACCAATGAGAGGATATGTTTGAGCCAGTCTGAGCAGAGTAAATCTTTGCCCCGTCAACAGTTACAGAAACTCGTCAAGAGCATCGGCAGACGCTGCCTCAGATTGGCCAAGGTGGGTCATACCAGATGCAGGTGAGGATCTGCCTTGATGAAGACTGAAAGATCACCTTTCCTTTTCAATTTTAACACAAAGAGCTGTTGACAGTGTAGATGCAGTGGACTGGGGGTGCTGTTTCACTGACACATTGGACTGACGAGGGAAAAAAAAACATGGCAATATGAAATTAAGTTGTATGATAAATTTGTCAAAATAATTCAAACTGAATTGAGTACTGAACTACCACTTCCCATACTGGACTATCAGTAACATGTATTTTCAAATTGAATGACCAAATGGAACATTTAATTGAAAAATTAAGTTCCTTGTGTAAAGAGGCCAAAGAACTCTGTTACCTCCTAACATGAATTCTCACCAATAGTTAGGTGTTTGTTCACTGCAATAAGGTTCTGCTTACTCTAAGTGCTTAACAAATTTATTAGACGACCACCCAATGGAGGTCCTGTGCCACAGCTGCCCTAAACTGACACTATTGAGGATTACCTTTTTTTTTTTTTAAATGTTTCTGTAAAGGTTAATACACCAGTATGTGCAAACTGTTTACTCTCAGTAGTATTTCTAATAATAAAATATAATTATTGTCATTATCTAAGTAGTAGTAGTAATAGTTATAAAGTATCTTTTTTTATTCAGATGCCCAGTTACAGTTATTTACTTGCATTTCTTAATCGAAAGATCAGTATCAATGTTATGCTTGATTAATTTATTTCTGAGAGAAGTCCAGCGTGAATTCAATTTGGAATAACAAATTTCTGTTCAAGACAGTAAAGCTAATAAATGACAAGAAAGTGTTTAGTTTTAAACAGGATCCTAAAATATCTTTGTTGTTGACAGGTAGTCTACTAAATTAGTTAAGCACTGTATATATTTATCTTCATAACTAATACATCTGTCTTGAGTTTCATCAATCTCTTACCTGGTTTGGTCCTTTGGGTTTTGATGAAGAATGCTGGCAGGCAAAGCCCTTGTAATATAGAGCCACTGTACCATGTGCTGCCAGTGTATGGACAAACTGACTCTGTACTAGTAGCCTAAATTGCAATAGTTCTTTTATTAAGAGTGTCAGAGGTGCTGATTTAAAAATGGTGACTTTTGTCCTGAGATGCAAAGGTCCTGTTAAATTTTGATCAAACATAATTTAAAACGTTAAAGGTAAATGTCTCCTTTTCTATTATTATTTTACACATATGACTCAGCCACTACACTGAACTGAACAGTCTTAATTCTTCCAAATTTAGGCATAATCAACAGATGACACAACAAATGACTTGTATCGTGGTTGTAACTGTCTACAAAAATATCTCTTGTTTGTGACCTATGTAATATAATCTTGCAGCTTTTACAAGTGACTGACTAAATGTAGGTAGGAACTATTCTGTACCACCATTAAAGGCAGCTCAACTCAGTTATCACTTAAAAAAATGTCTGAGTAAGTGATGCAAAACACAGGAAAGCTGTTGAGTAGCACAGAGCGTGACTGAGAAACACTTCACAGGACATCAGCAACACCACACGTTGACTCAGCACCTCTGACGCTAACATTATGATTGTCATGCAATTAGGTGTTTACTGCAGAACTACTGTATTGTGAAAGGCTTTGTAATTATGTGTGTGCTGCGTTTTCTCTGCCGACACGTGCAAACACGTACCTGGTGATCTCAGCATAGCATGATGAAGATTCATTGGTTCTACAGTTGGTGTCATGGTGACCATACTGTCTGCATTTTCACCATCTGCCTCCAGCAGGCTGCTTTGTGTCAAGGCCTCTCCTGTCGGCAGCAAACACACAAACTTTTGCTTTTCTAACATGTCAAGACAAAAGAAGTATGAGATGGAGAGTGACATTGTACATACTAATTTGAT
This sequence comes from Mastacembelus armatus, assembly GCF_900324485.2. Taxonomy (NCBI): domain Eukaryota; kingdom Metazoa; phylum Chordata; class Actinopteri; order Synbranchiformes; family Mastacembelidae; genus Mastacembelus; species Mastacembelus armatus. The sequence continues at coordinate 9,923,468 of NC_046656.1, forward strand.
GGTTCTGATAAAGGATTGTTTCTTAGAGATCAATGATGAAACCTGAAATCAGGTTGCTGTTGTTTCTGAGACCATTTGACCCTTGCCTGAATTTTTTTGTTTTAAGGAGTGCATTTTCTTCATCCAGTAACTGTTATATAAATAACACGAACGACCTCTCTGTTGTGAAGCCGCATCTTCTTTTGCTCTGCTTTCACAAAAGACCAGCCTCTTTGGGGAGACTGACCTGAATAAATCTGCTGTTTATAATTAGAGCATTGGCAGCATTTCCTCTGTGGTGATTCAGCTGCGGTGCTTCCCCATTGCTACAGAAACGTGACAAGGAGGCAAATGTGTTGTCTGCTCTGATTACTTCATAAAAAAAAGCCAATTAAGCTGATTTTGTAAAATTATTCCATATGTTGGAATGTAAAAAGCCCAGAGACATTTTTAATACGATGAGGTACTCAAACTGATACCGAATGAAGGACGAATGGAGGCATAAATGAACTTGAGTAAATCCTCCAAAATGTACTCAAGTATCCATGCATTTATCTCTAATTTGTAAGGTGAAGACAAAAAGACATTTGAAAAAGCCAAGATAAGCTAGAAGACATGAATTTGAGTTACTGTTCCATTTTAATTTGAAGCCTAGCAGGCCTCTTTCTGCAGGAGAGTTGTGCTGTGTCTACTTTTTCGAAAGATATGAGCAATTTAAAACTTCAGCAGCTGGCCCTGAAGAATAAAAATTTTAATAATAAATGTTTTTAAGTGCTGAAAGTCATTAATGATTCAACAAATGTTCCTAAATGTAACGCACAGCAAACCCATTTTTATGCATATTTGAAAATGTATAAGCCACATAATCTAAGGATTAGCACACTGGGTGTGGGCGGCATGTGTGAGAAAAAAGGTGAGAGAAAGACCTGTTTCTCTGCTTTCACTGCTGAGCCCTTCCTCTCCGTGTCTCTTCCTCATGTGGACGTTTCTGCTGCCAGACTGAGAGAAAGTCTTCCCACAGATGCCACAGTGATGAGGCTTCTCACCTGAGAAGCACAGAAACACAAAAATCTTCTATCATGTGATTCCATGAACTGATAAATGTCTCTCCTCTGTAAATAATGATATACTATATCTGCAGCACAGTAATTACAAAGAAGTAGAAAGCTGTGCAGCTGTCAACTGTGCCCCACTCACCAGAATGTACAAGTGTGTGTTTTCGTAGACTGGAATACTCTGCAAAAGATCGCCCGCAACCATCTGCTTCACACAGAAAAGGCTTCTCTCCTGGAAGCAACCACCCACATATACATATTAACTCCACAATACAAAGATCTAATGTAGTGAGCACTCAGTTAATCAGATATGGATATGATGAAAGTGATTTCAATGGGCCAAAACACAATGGAACAACTTTCTTCTTTTTTTTAAATGGAACATGACGACAGCTATATATAATGGTCAAGAATGTAAAACATATAATTTAATCCATTGAAATGGATAATATAGGTATAAACTGTTCTTCCAAATATATTGGAAAATATAAACAGTGTAGTGTAGGTGAAATGCTAACTGGTCCCTAGATAGAAGAAGCAGACTGTGGAACAGGCCATCAAAAATCTTAATGTCACCCTAAATAAAATATGACAGAGTACTGTTACTCATTGCAGCAGTGAAATGGAGGCGCCAGGGCTGCTGACTCGTCAAATCTCCAGCCTTGACTGCACCAAGGAAGCATTAAATGAGCAGAGTCAAATGGCCTGAATCAGTTATTGCTTCGAGCATGTTTGGGCTTTTATACATGGATATCTCCTGCTCCTCACCTGTATGTATGCGCCGGTGGTTCTTTAAGTTTCCAGCAGTAGTAAACTTCTTGCCACAGTTTTTCTCCTTGCAGATGAAAGGCTTCTCGCCGTTGTGAGTCCTCATGTGAACCTGCAGCCTCTGTAGCACGTAGAAACTCTTTCCACAGCCCTCTGCACCACATCTGAACATTCTGTCATTCCTGGAATAACCAGAATAACCAAACAGTCAAGCCTCAGTGTCTTCTGTGCACATTTCTGTCTGCACAGCCCTCCACAAGGTCAGCCAGGGCACCTGCAAACAGATTTCCTACACCGATGTTAACAGAGAGAACTGTGTACTTGCACTGCATGAGTTGTAAGTCGCAGCTGTGTTTCTCCTGTTTGCTTGCTTTCTCTCTCCAAAGTTACCAGCAGGAAACACTACCTGAGCTGAGGTTGTTGACATCAAGTTAATTTCAACCAACTTAGGCTCAAAAGCCATGGGGAAAAAGGCAAGATAAACTACTTAACTAGTATTTACTCTGGTTTGTCGAGTAATGGACTGGCATTATGAATGTTGATGTAGACAAAAGGTCTCAAAATCTAAATTTTTAAATAGTTGGAATTCTGCATTTTAGGCTTTTTTTTTTTTGTAGTATTGTTTGAAAACGGACACACAGCATTTTATCTGGTTACAGAATCAGGATAAAGCTGATGTGCACCAGTCAGTTATATGTATAAAATACCTGCACTAAGATTAAACATATAAAGCAGAGAATTTAGAAGCAATACCCTGTGTTTAAGACCAAGAGGTATCCATGTTGCATTTTGCTGTTATATGAACTATTTGAATTTTCAGTCAGCAGCTAAGATTAAACTGCACGTAGATATACTGTATAATGACTTGTACAAAATGCTCGGAAGCAAATTAGCCTGCAAGCTTACATTATTATTATTCAATTTAGAAAGCATGTCCACATTAGCAAGGATGTACACAGGGTTGAATGTTGATGCTTTGGCAACAGCATCCTGCTGGGGCTGCTGTCTGATTCTGTTGTGTTCCACCACAGTATGTAAACGTACCTGTGCGTTTTGAGGTGGTATTTCAGATGAGCTGGCCAGGTGAAAGTTCTGCAGCAGCCCTCAAATGAGCAGCGCAGGATCTGCTTGGAGAGGGGGCGGCTGGTCCGAGACAGCAGCTCTCGCTTGTCTCCATCTGCTGTCAAACTGTGTGTGTGGTCACCTAGGCAACAAGACGAGGAAAGTGAGTGAGGCTGGGTGGAAAACAATCCAGGAGTGCCAGGTGGCTGGCCCCTGGAGCCCAGCTGTATAAAAGCTAATCATTGGGTACTGACTGAGACCTGCTGAACAACTGCAGCCAAAAGAAAACAACCCGAAGCTGAATGCAATCACTCCCTTTTAACCTGCCTGGGCTCCCTGCTTTGAATGCTTTTAACAGGTCCAATTTTGCTTGCAGCATGCCAGCAGTAATGCATCAATAACTGATATCCCATTGCTGAAGGAAACTAATCTAATGCAGGTTAGAGGGAGGGCAGCCATTATAGTTTCTTATATATCAAGGTTTAGATCACTACTGAAACCAGCTAGTCTGCAGCACATATTTTATTTAACAATGAATAAAAGTCTTGTTAGCCCTTTTTTAATTGATAATCTAGCTCAGAACAAGCAGTTTTTCTAAATCATCTGTTTTGGTGCTTTGTGTTTTTCAAAATACCTTTTCTTGATTTTAATGGTAGTAAAATAACTTCAAGACTGAATAAATGTGAGAAATCAAACAGGTAGAAAAGACACCACTGTGTAAAGAGTCCAGCTGAACTAGACTACAGGGTCGGGCCAACACAGCCTGACTGAACTGAACTGAACTGAACTGAACAAAAAGAACTGTGGGGAAACTATACAGTTTATTTTCTGCATCAGGACGAGAAGCAATGAACTACCTTTCTTCCACCAACATGTCAAAATACACTACACATACAAATTTCAGGTCAGTAGGCAGCTTTTCTCACTTGATCTAAATTAATAAGACACACAGATGAAAAGAAACTGAAGAGAAAAAAAAACATACATTATAAAACATGATCATCAATAGATGATCATAAACCATCAACAAGAAAACCAGATGGGAATAAGAAGTGGAAAAGGCCACTTGGATAGCACTTTTTAACCAGGACCTCCAGCTGCAATTCGACTCAGAAGGGGTTCAAAGATCAGAAATGTAGCTAGGAGTCATAGTGCTTTGAGTGTCATGGGTAATTTTTTATCTATGAGGCTGCCTATGGAGGGACATTAAAATGGGTTGTGATGTAGTCCTGACTCCTGGTGTGGGTCAACAGCTTGCTAAAGCACATAGTGCTGCAGGACGGACGCCTGCCTTCGATCAGAGAGGAGGCTTTACACCGCAACAAGATGAAGGTGTAGATGGCTATCACTTAGGAAGAAACAGATTAAAAGATAATTTTGGAGATGACATAAACAACCTGTAGAACCAAAGCAGAGTTTCAAAGGCAACATAAAAATTGCACACCAAAACAAGTGTGTTGTTTCTTACTGTGTCTGACAGCCTTTTAGGGGGTTCTTAGACTCCATAGATGAAATCCATTTATCATCATCATTACAGTCAGTACAGCAATTGGAAGCAAACATAATTTTATCCCAGTGTTAAATGTAAGGCTACAGCCAGCAGCTGGTGTTATACCATATTCTGTGACCCATCAGTTTCTGTGATCTGATTTGAATTTCAGCCATGCTGCCACTACAAACATTTTTAATCATACCTTATTGCAAGCTTTATTTTGAATGCTGTAACAAAACATGGTGCTGCCATGGTGCTTATAGAGTCGCAGTTTTTTATAGCTGTAATGAAATGTGAAACCTTCTATTACTCTTTATATAACATTTTTGATAGTTTGATTAACTCATTTGTCTCTGTTTTGTCTTTCTCTGCTCCTGCTGCTCCTCTTTGCTCGTCTGACCTGTCAGACTTGCTCCTTGTCTCAGAACTGAATACTCAACTACTTAAATCAACTCAGATGCAGCGCATCAATAATATGACATTTCCAAGTCCACTAGATATGTCCAAAGAGAAGTCTACCTTGTCAATGTTACAAATTAATTGTGATTTAGGGTCTAAATATGAGAAGTGTTGAACACAGTTCCAGTCAGTGCTGATTACGCTACCCTTTCATCACTGACCTCATTTCCGTCTCACTTTGATGCCTGCCACCAGTAAACAACTGTTTCACCAAAAAATGTACCGCTTCAATTAAACAGACTTGATTAACAACAAATCAATTATTATAAATTATTATTTCGCTTGTTTTTCCATTTTTAGTGTAAAACTTGACATTACATAATAGACAGCTGGCGACGGCACCGCACACACCCATGAACAGCAACGTGGCAGCCTGTTTTGACTATTCCACTCTTTACTAGATAAACACTCCTGCCTGCATTGATAAGACAAAGTGACTTTACCATTACTGACACTAGTAGCTTTGGCATCCTGGTTGGCCTTGGCATCTCTCGCAAGCTGCGCCCGTGTGGCAGCAATCAGGCTGTCGTGTGCCAGCTCCTGTACCCGTAGATACCAGGGAGCGCTGCCGTCTATCCCATAGTCCCCTGATGAGACGCCCTCATCATCATCCTCCCCGGCGCCATCTGCAGCGAAGATCAGAGACTCTGAGGAGGCAGTGATGCCTGAGAGGGAAGCAAAGGCAGGAGGGAAAATTACTGATAAACGGAAAATTCAAAGCATATGCCGTATTCTGCAAGATCATCAATGGCTTGAGCCCTTCCAGGTCATATTTCTGAGTTCATTATTGGCCTCCTTTCTTACTCAGCAACTTTGCACTTAATGTAATGGCTTTGTTCTGAAAGGACACAGGCAAACAGACACAAATATTCACAAAAACAATCCCTCTTTGGGGGATTTGAATTTAATGTGACAGAAGACAGAAAGTGATTTCGTCGAAAGAAAAGTCTTTCCATCCTCTCTCACTGAATTACAGAGAACATTGCACAGTGCACAAAAGGTGTATGTCAAGAGAGCAAAATTAATTTTTGGTTCTCCTGCCAAGGGCTGATGAACCAAGTAAATGTGTCTGCCAAGGATCATTTCTTCCAGCCAGAACCATTCACACTTTTCATGAAAATGTGTCACCCCATTTCTTTTTAGCACTGCATATAGAATCAGTAGCAGTGTGAGACACAAAGTACAGACATAAGCTCAGTTTTAGAGTTTTAATGTAAACATTCTTTAACTCTTATTGCAAGTCATCAGTAAGGTTTGTGTTAAGGCTGCAGTTATTATCTAAATACTGCAACGTGGTGCTTCGTAGGTGTAAATATCCGTTTCTAGAACGTGTTGCTAGACTGGTGTTTCTTTACCTTTTGCAAGGTTGAGCAGGACGTATGAAGTGCTGTCTGACTGCTGTAGGTCATGGAGGATGGGTGGGGGGCTGGGAGGGGCCTCTGAGTGAGAATGTGTCTGCACCACTAAAGGGCTTCGCTCGGATACACCTCCATACTCTGACAAGGAGGGAGAACTTTCAGGCTCATGGCTCAAGCCTCCATCTGTGGAGGAAATCAGTGTTTGCATGTTTTTAGATCTGAGTAGAACAACCTGCGTTATCTGCAAAACAACCCCCCAAATGATCAGAAGATGGTTTACTCTGTTGGAAGGTACAAGTGCCCGCTACTCGCTATGTTATGATGCCAAGTGTGGACTCAGATGTAATAAACAAATAACTTATCAAACAAGCAAGTTGATATGAAAGTATAAACACGACTGTGTTTGCATACAACAAAAGCCCACAAAGCATATTTCACATGTACATGCAAACTACTGGATTCTTCCTGTATCATCTGCTATTGTATTTGGCTATAGGTTTGTATATTTGATGCACAGCAACATCAACTTCCAGAAACAGTGTCATTGTTACAATCCACATCAGTGTCCCTATGGAAACTGTTGACAGTCACCCATCACTGGACAAGGACTCCCAATTTAGTCTCTGGTAAAAAAAAAAAAAACTGCATGTAGATGCAACATGTGAATGGCAAGTTTGTTTTCTACAGTTATGTTTTCTTCTCCACTTACAAATATAGTGTGATGCAACAGAGATTAATGTCATACTTTTTCATAGTGAGTTACCACAGCTTTTTAGCTCGGTGGCCTACAAAGCAAGAAAGAGAAGTAAGCATGTGCTAACCTGTGAGCTGCAGTGGACTGCACAGGGAGCTCTCAGCTGGGGCCAGCAGAGGCAGGCAGGAGTGTTTGGACTCTGAGTCCTCCAGACTCTGCACCAAAGGGATGGACGCGTTCTGCACAAACTGCACCAGCAGCTGGGAGGACACGCGGACAGCATTGTTATACATTACTCCCTCACAACACAGAGTACACAGAAAAGACGGAACATGGAAATGATGTAAGGTTACCTCTGGTTTGGAGTCAAGCTCATCAGAAAGCATGGGTCACCCTGTATGGAGCCTGTAGAATAACACGGTAAGACTGTGTGCTATGCCTGGCTCAGGTTTAATAAGAGAAATGATAAACAAAGACGAATCTGACCTACTAAACGTGAGATTCTCTGTCGGTCACAAGCTCCAGCTGCAGGTCATCTTTGAGTCACACCTCCAGCTCTGCGGTCAAACAGCACAACGTCAAATGAGCACGTCTCGGCTGTGCTAACTTAGCTGACTGCGGCTTTGACCGTGAAATAACGAAAACTACAACGCAGCTAATGTAGAAAGAAGTCGAAACTCGACGCAACAGTCACTATAATCACGTCCAAAGTCTAAACTGCGCTGGAGACAAATGACACACCGTCCCGGTAACTTAGCTAGCTCGGTTAGCACTTAGCTACCGGGGCTAACGCTGCCAAGCAGACGTCAGCTGCCCGGTGTCCAAACCTGGCCGCTAACACACCGTGTGTGTGTTTGCTGCCACTAAACCTATACCTTTAGACTGCTTCGTTTACCTTGTGACAGCTGTTTGACCGAGTCACAGCGCGCCAGCGGTCTGATAGTTTCTGAAAGCAGCAGGTTTGTTCTACGGGGTCTCTGAGGGAACAATGTTATAACACTTCCGCGTTTTCGCTGAAACGATTCTGCAGCTTTGGCGCCATCTAGCGGCCAGAAACGTCAGCTACGTAAGGTAGGACAAGACTTCACCCTTGACCCCTGCAGCTGAGTGGTTCTATCAATACATACACACGTGGCCAACATTGTTTGTACCCTTCGTTTAAAGAAAGAAAAACAGTGCTCACTGAAATGACTTGAAACTGACAAAGCTTATAGTAAATACAAATGTAGTCTTACTTTATATTTGTCCAGGCTAGTTTCATTAGTTTGTTTTTTTAAATGCTTCTGTTGAACCACAATTCAAAAGCAATATCTGATTTCATTTGTTAATTTTTGGTAACTTTTATTTATTACTTTTGTCAGTTTCAAGTTATTTCAGTGAGCTCGGTGCATTTTCTTTCTTTAATGGAAGGGAACCCATAGTTTTGACCACATGTGTATCATTTGCACCGCTGTTTTTTTGGTGGCTCCCATGTTTTGTATACTGCCCTGTAATATTTAAGTATGATATTTAAACTACTGGAGCAGGTCACTTTGAAGAGGAATATGTAACAGACTTCGACCAACAAAAAACTGAAATTAAAGATGGATATTTCATTGCAGAGTAACAGATGGATAATAGGTTTTAAGGATCCTGAAGAATCATTTGCAAAATTCACATTTCTATAACTGTGATTTCTATTTAATTCAGTTGTTCTCAGTTTGCTCGGTGTGATGAGAGGTGTGTGGGAAACACCAAAAATAGACATTTCAGTCTTGCTGTTTCTCACCTCTATCCACGATTCAACTCTTAATGCTCCTCTTCCTTATGTAAGTGAAAAGTTCTGTCTGAACTGACACTGTAAGAAACAGTAGCTTTAACACTGACAGACATTTCTGTAAGAAACAGGCATATAACATCATTACTAATGGGAACATTTTCTTTGGATGGACATTTATTTCATAATCTAACTTAGAAATGTACAAAAAGAGCTTAAAGCACATTACATCAAACATTTCTCATTTTATTCATCTTTGACTACTATGAATGAGGTGCCATTATTTACAAGTCTCCATTCCTCAGGGGATTTAAACTGTAAGACATGAAAGACGTTTAAAAAATCCTATACAATGACAAGTCCCATGAGGATTTGAACAACTTACTGTCTTTATGGTTTTTACAATAGAAAAATTATTTACAGTGCAACACCTCATTCAGTCTGCATAACCTATCACCTTTTCTCAAGACAATGTCTTTTAGTATAAAAAAAAAAACAAACATATTTGGGCTAATATTTTTTCTTCTTTACTGCTTGTGCAGTACTTAAACATTTTAATAAAACAATTGCTACCCTTTTCACAAAGATTTTCAGCATCTTGAAAATGAAAAGCATGAAATGCAGAGAAAGGAAAGCTGCCAACATATAGATGAAAAGCTTAAAATCCAGTGTTACACAATTATACGTGTACAAGCACAATCCGTCTTTTACTCTTTATCATTTCAAACCTTTAAACAGAAAATCACAGTCGCACAATATGTAGCATAGAGACTTCATGGTTTGATACCATTCAGTCAATAATCACCTGGACAGATCTAAACAAACCCAAACTTTATATTACAGTGAACTGATTGTAACTAATTATTTCTGTACCATTATTCATTCCCCTCATAGTGAAGCAGTAATAGAAAGGCAAGATCTCCTTTCAGCAAAATACAAAAGTTTTACTACAATAAGACAGCACTGTATTGCCATCAATTCCACAAATACAACACCTGTGCACCTGGTTGAGAAGGAATTTGTCTGCACAAAAAGTGAAATTAATTCTTATATTTAGGTAAATGAGATGTGTTGCTGGCCCAAGAAATAAAATGAAATTTGCATTGGTGTATGTCCCTGACTGAAGAATGCTTGACAGCTGTGAAGAGAGCTCAAACACACTGGCTTCTGTTTTACACCAAGAAAGACCAAAATAGTACCAGCAGTCTTGCAGCTCAACGCCTCTCATTAAGGACACATGGTACTTAAACAAATTACTGATCTATTACAGTGGCAAAGCACAGACATTATAACCATGGACAGGCCACATGATTGTTGATTTTCATTTTTTCTGAGACTACTGTGGCTTACAAATCACTTACTTAGGAACTAAAAACATATATAGCTAAAACTATAGGTTTTACTGACAAAAGATACATATGTTAGAGCATGTGAGAATTTAAATTCTCAAACTTGTTTTCCTGACATTCAGAAAACGTGAGTTATTAGCACAAACACAACAGACTTAGGTTCCTTGATTAAATGTAATCATTCTTCTTAACAGCTGGTTAAAAACATTATATACTCTGCATATCTTTTTTTTTTTTTTTGCAAAATTTGCAAAGTAGAAAAGTATGCAGTATCATTGTGACATGGCCTCAACAACCTGGTAGTGTTTCTTACTGAATAAAGCTGGAAACATTTGTCTATGCAAACAGAACCAGTCTTCAGTTAGTAGTTTCATCATGCTGTGAAGAAACTGGGTGCTCATTTAAAATATAAGTAAATAACATATTTACATGTCAGGAATGTTGGAGAGAAGCCATCTTGATAACCCAGCTTTGTCTGTATAAACAGGTCTCTCATGATAAGAAAGCAGAGCTATGAAGACAACTCTATGAGCTGAGGAGTTAATGTACAAAAAGAAAAGGTAAAAAGCCCTTGCACCTGAACTTTCCTGCTGATTACATGTCCACAGAGAACAACTTTTGGAGAGGTTTGAGGTAATATGGCCCCAGCATACATGATTATGTTTAGTGGGGAAATACTGGCCTCTAAAAGGGTGAACAGTGGAAATGAAAAATAAAATAGGTGAAATATGTATGATGATCTCAAACAATCACCCAGATATACTAAGATGGGGGTATCAGCTGCATAACAGAAGGTAATATGTTTGCATATGATCTCACCTAATGAGAGCATAGTTAGTGAAGTGATGTGAAACCAACTCAGGAATGTGGGTCTAATGACTATCACCCAATTTACATAGCTCACCTAATGAGCCTATTTGGACTAGGGGTGGCGTGAAACCAACCTGAAGGATAAATTAAGAGTTTTCATACCAGCTTTCTCTTAAACTGATGAAGCTACTCAGATGGGTAGTGAAACATTTCAACCTAAAAACTAGAAGTCCAGTTGCCATGAATCCACCTCTAGATAACTTCCCCTGGACGACTGAGAATCTCCACAGATATATAGTTAAAAGAAAGTGCTGAGTACTGACCCCTGTATATCTAATGCCAAATTAAGTCCAAAAAAATTAAAATGCAATACTAACATCAGCAATAAATAATCTAAAATCCTAATTAGGAACATTTCCATTCTAAGGTTAGTGCAAAAAACACAGAGTTTTTCAATAATATTATCATTATTAATATGCAAGGTATTGGAATAGCAAAGGCCTTTTCTACAGTTTTAAATAAAAAGTGTACATTCGCAACTGGTCTAATATTTTCTAGGAGACCAGGATTAAATGTGTTTTTTCATGACAGGTCTGACAATGGCATGTTTACGACTAGATGGAAAAAGCCAGTTAAAGAGTGGTTTAGAATAGATAAGTTGTGAAGCAACAGTCTGAAACACCTCTTTCAAGAATCCATCTGGAAAAACGGCATAGCATGTGGTTGCATTAGCACAAGAGAAATATGTTGGAACTGAGACATGAAGTTAGGGCACTCTACAGATATTTACCAGCTCTTGATAGATGAGTGATACGAAGCATGTTTATTCTTATTGATAAAGTGGTGAAGAAATTGTTCACATTTGTCACTAATGCCTACACATGATGACTTGTGAGTGGACTGATCACAGGTTTGACATAAAATTCTAGGGTTCTGGAAGGTATTTGAAATCAGCAGTGAAAAGTATCTGGTTCTAGCTACTTTAATTGAATCCTGACTGTATAACACAATAACAGTGTTTCCAAACACTGAAATTATGAGTTTGTCTTTGTTTGCAATTCTTAAAGAAGACATGAGGGAACAAAAAAAAAAAAAATTTGTTCTGCAGCAATTGTTTGAGACTCTTGTCTTGTCTCTTGTCTCTGGTGAGGCAGGGTCCTAAGGCCAGCAGCAGCCAAAATGTAGGCCACAGCACACAGTCAGTGAGTCTGGGATTGGGGTTGTGGAGCACATTATTTTCGGTCCATCTGTCTCTATATGTTCCAACCCCCCAACTCTGGCCTTTCCTTCCCCATCTCAGTTTAAAGGCTTACTATCTAGCACTGGTCTAGATCTAATCTGCCTTTAAGCCAGTCTGAGCAGCTCTCTCGCGCTCTCTTTCTCGGTCTTCTTCCGCCTGAAGACTGGCCTGCAGCTTTACAAAGACACAAGCGTCACCATTCCGTAGAGCCTGAAGAAAGAGTTCTGTATGTTCTTTCAGCCGGTCTATGTCGTTTTGGGTACGACGGTTCTGCCTGAGGAGCTCCTTGGTGCGGAGTGTGATGTCTAGTAGGCCAGATTTACTTAAGATGTTGTAGGTGTTGCAGAAGCGCTTCCTTCTTACATCAGCATCACTGTCACTGTGGTGATTTTCTTGTGATTCGAGGTTCTCATCTGTAACCATGTTTCCTGGGCAGTCTTGACTTTCCCTTGCAAGACCATTGTTACTACTGGTTTCTGTTGTGGGTAGAGAAAGTTGGCTCTGTAGCAAAGGAGACATGGGACTGGGGGTAGCAGGAAGACTAGAAGTGGTTGAGTCAGAGTTACTAACGCTACCACACAGACTTTTTGGCTGCTTCTCTCTTTGACAGTGTTCCAAGTGATTGGAGGTCAGAGTGCTACCTAAGTCTGATCCTGAAGAACAGGAGGAGGAAGAGGTTGAGGAAGATGAAGATGAAGAAGCAGTTCCTCTCCCTGAGGAACTAGAACTGTCTCCAGGATGTGGAGCAATCTTGGGATAGGATTTCAGGATTGGAAGATATTTCTTTGGGCGTCGGTGTCTAGCAGTGGCTTCCTTGGAAGCAGGGGAAGCTTGACGAGAGACCACTGGCTGAAGGAAGACCACCTGAGGCTGCTGGACCACAGGCTGAACCACCTCCACTGCGGGACTAAACCCCCAGGGTTTCAGAGCAGGAGGATTGTCTCCAGGCTATAAATGCAAGAGTCAAAATTGACAGCTTTAAAATGTGGGTCCCTATTTGAAATGTTTCTTTCACTTAAAAAAACAACAACAAACAAATAAATTTAACTGCAACACTACAGACATACAAAGTATCAATAAAACCAACCAATAAAACCGTGTGCCCTGTAAAAGGTTTCTCCACTTTATGTGTACAAAATAACTAAAATTAGGGCTAGTATTTTAACCCCCTTTTTGACCCTTCAGTCAGCTTACCTTTTGCTGCTACTTTTTACCATTTTAAGCCACTATCTTTGAGGTCTCTTAAAGATACTGTGGCCCATTTGAAACCCTCTGCCTGTCCCACTGACATCATTCCACCTCGGCTTTTTAAAGAGGTTTGGGACACAACTGGGACTAGCGTTCTGGAGATTATAAATAGAAGTTTGTCAGTTGCTGTTGTTCCCTCATATTTTAAACAGACTGTGGTGCAGCCTCTAATGAAAAAACCCAGTTTGGATCCTTCTGTGCTGTCAGACTACTGGCCCATCTCTAAGCTCCCTTTTGTATCCAAGATCCTAGAAAAAGCTGTCCTTCTACAATTGCAGCTTTTTCTAGCTATTCATAGCATCCTTGAGGTGTTCCAGTCAGGTTTTAAAGCTTTTAAGAGTTTTTAATGACCTTTTAATTACAACAGACTCTAGTGACCATGCACTTTTCCTGCTTTTAGATTTGTCCTCAGCAGTTGACTGTGTGGACCATGATATATTGAACTCTCGCTTGGAACATTGTGTGGAGATCAAAGATGCAGCCTTGAAGTGGTTCAGGTCATAGCTATCTAAGAGGAGTTTTAGAGTAAGCCTCGGGGGCTCCACCTCATCTCCCGTGCCACTCCTGTGGTGTTGCCCAAGGCTCGAGTCTTAGGCTCATTCTGTTTTCTTTATACCTGCTTCCCCTTGGCTCCATTTTAAGAAACTATGGCACCTCTTTTCATTTTTATGCTGACGATGCTCCCCTGAATGATGGGAGCTCTTTTAAAATGCTTTTAGATTGCTTTCATGATATTAAAGCCTGGCTAGCCCCTAACTCTTTAAAATTTAATGAGAGTAAAACAGAGTTAACTGTTTTTAGCCCTAACAACACCTCATCTGTCTTTCTTTTGGACCTGGGCCCACTTAAGCCAAATGTCAAGCCTGTGGTGACAAACCTTGGTGTGAAAATTGACCCTCATTTTAAACTGGATAAACAGATTATCAATGTTGTATAAGCTGTTTTTTATCAACTGCAACCAAAGTAAAACCATGTTTATCTGTCAAATTTAATCGGTCATACACGCTTTTATCACAACACGGTTCGACTATTGTAAAGCCCTGCTTACAGGTGTCAGTCAGTCCTCACTCTCTCGCTTACAACTGGTACAGAATGCCTCAGCCCGACTCTTAACTGGTACCCATAAGCGTGAGCATATTACACCTGTCCTAGCTTCACTTGTTTCTGGTTCATTTCAGAGTTGATTTTAAGATTTTGTTGTTTGTTTTTAAAGCTCTTAATGGTCTTTCCCCCTTTTATATCTTTAAATCCCAATACCCCTGCTCGGTCCCCCAGGTAAACTGATCAGCTGCTCCTGGAGTTTCCAAAGACCAGACTCAGGAGCACAGGAGATTGTGGGGCCTATGCTTTGGAATAAACTTCCAAGCTATGTACAGCACTTTAGTCAACCTGGTGGTTTTTAAATGTGCACTAAAAATAAAGTGGATTGGATTATTTATCTTAATTTCAGTCAGGTTTCAGCACCACCAACCACAGAATACTGTTATGGCCTCAGTACAAACAAATGAATTGGTCTATGAAAAATAACTCCCTTTTCAGAGACTGGTGTGCTATACTGGTCTACTGACTACATGTCAAACCCGCCCTGAACAAACTCATTAGACAGCTATTCCAGGTCACTTTCTGGTTGTCACCATTATCAGAGACTCCTATCTGCAGTGTAGTTCAACACACTTTGCTGTTAAACCACATAAATTTTATTACATAATTACCAAAGAATGGATTGCTATTATCTCTCTTTAGCTTGTTTGCATTCTCTTGCTTTTCCACTTGTGTGCATATTAATTCCCATTCATAAAGTACAAGTCACCAAAAACAGACAGTGTGACCCATTTTCTACCCAAGTCTGGGGGAGTGCTGGATGATGTGCTCCAACACCCAGTCAGTTCCATTAAGCAAGAGAACACTGCAGATGCAGGATTGACCTATCATCTGTCAGGATAGAATAGAACTAATACCACTGTAAAATACTAAATAAAAACAACATAATGCTTGAGAAACACTGTCTATTCAAGTGGCAATTTAATGACATGGAAGCCAATTAGAGGACATGTTACAACTGGATTTTAATGGTGCAGAATTGTTTGGATGTGTCAGAATGGCAGTACGCTATGTGTTTAAATCAAAGAAAATAAAAAGGTTTAACACTAGAGTGATACCAATGAATTTAATTCATTAAAAGTTTAAAAAAAATGCTCTGCTCAAACTGTAACAACCTCTTTTATACAACCTTAAATTAAACCACTACAAAAATATAAATCAACAATTTGGGTTTGCCTATATTTATTTTTAGGTAAAACTTATTTAATTTTGAGTCATGTCTACTTTTCTATCTCTTCTGTCACTCAGCAAGAATTTGCAAGCCAATTTGAATGGTCAGTCTATTTTTGGTGACAAATTCCAGAGAGCTGTGACTGTGAAGATTCATTCAAAGTTAAATGCTGGATTCTGCAGGCATAGTCTAGAGTTCATACGTGAAAATGGTTTTAGAATTAAGGTTTTACAGTGTACCTGCTTAAGGAGGACATTGTTCATGATGATCATGGGAGAAAGGTTGGAGTAGGAGCCTCCCACCACAGCCACGCGAGATGGCTGGGGACCTGAACGAGAAGGCTGTGACCCCTGCTGCACAACAGGGTGGGGCGAATCCTCTGAGTCTGTGGTGTCCATTGTGCTCATATACTCTGAGCTTGCATCTATGGAGTGAAACAAAAGAACACCTGAGGTTCAGTTATGTGGCATCTTATAAACAAAACACATATAACTGAGGCAAGGGCAGGGTCGCACCTGAGAACCCAGAGTCTTTCTCCGATTCAGCCCGGGAGCCTGCAGACTTCATGATGAGTGGTCTGTTTGCTACCCTTGAATGACTCTCTGCCTTCCTTTTGGTGGTCATCTTCTTTGCTTGGTAATGTCCTTGGCCCAAAAAGCTCATAGAACTACCTCATCAGCATATCAAAGGATAAATCTGGAAATCAAATAACACCAACTACAGTTTACATCAAGAACAGAATATGGAATTGTGTACTGATATATTGAGATGTATAATAAATTATTTCACCCAGGTAAGGCATAACTTTCTGACTTTACTGTAAAGCTGCAGATGAGTGTAATGAACAATGACAGGCTATTATTATTATTATTATTATACATCATCATCATTATTATCATACTAGTCAAGTGTGCTTTACACAGACAGCACTCATTATACGTTACTAGTTTTGTAAGATTAACATAGTTTTATGTAAAGACCAAATATAATAAAATACCTATGTTAGAGCATTAGTTACAATAAGACAGCTAAAAATATAACGTCCCTAAATGTTGTTAGCATAAGGCTAACGTAGCTAATATTCTTAACTTGGTTACCACGAAAAATGAGTCTGCAGGGCATAAGAAGGAGAAGCTAATGTGAGTTAAATAGCGTAAACATTTAGTAGTTAGCTGGCCTAACTAGCCAAACGCAAATGAACACTTCAGGAAGGCAAACAAGACGCACAGTGCAGCGTTAAGTTAGCACTGTTGTTAGCTGCGTTACACGCTAATGCTAAAGTTAACAGCGGTTAAATGGAAAACCGTCGTTAGCTCAGTAACTGAGAGTAAATAAACAAGCGGCTGAGAAAAGACAAAAGAAATGTGCGTACCTTGTCACTGGCGCTGCTCCACCGACTCTGTTGTCGAAAGTGAATGATAACAACCGGTGCGAGGTGTCCGTGCGATCCCTGCTCCTCGGTGTGGCCGTCTCTGCTGCCCAGCGACGTTAACTAGAACTCGATGTTCCACGGTACTATACACGAGACAGACCGCCCCTCCCCTGTCTGCTCGGTCACATGCGGAGCACGGTGGCAACAGCCGTGACTCGCTGCGGTTGAACTGTCTTCCACCAGCGTCAACACCGCAAATAAAACACCGACTGCCCGTGGGGTTTCACTTGTTGACAGACGATCACTCCTGGTCGACGAAGAACTGAAAAGACCAGATCCTCGATAGAGACCCACTGCCATATTTGGGCATGGGGCGTGGTTTGTGTATCGTTTAGCCAACGTCACGCAATGTGACCCGCCCACTGCCCGACTTTCTAGTCTCTAATTGGTCGGTGCAGCCAGCAGCTAAAAAACGTGACCGCTGCCAAATGTGTGGCAAGTTAAGGACATTGTGTTCAGCTGCGAGGTGTAGCATACACTACAGTACAGTGTACACATCTCAACTATATCGTCGGGAAATCCAGTGACGTGAGGTTTCAATGTTCTGCTCTGCTGTATTACATAATAGGCCGGTTGGCCCACAGCTAACCTAAGCTGAGCAAGTCTCCTCTGCTGCATGTTTGAAGAAATAAACAAAAAGAACAAAAATGTCCTCACGTGCAGGCATACTGCTCTTAACTACATGATTTTTCATCCCCCCACAGCTCATTGCCATGCAACACACATGGAGGATGAGATGGTATGGTTTCTGATTATATGTTCTTAGGAAGAGAAATAAAAGTCCTGTTTTGTGAAATCCTATAGTGCAGAAGTTTTGCTGTTGAATCTAACCACAGCTCTGCCATCTCACATGTCTCCATCCAGAATGCAATATGAGTCAATGGGTAACAGTAACCACTTGTGCTTTAAAATGTGCTTACTACAGAGCATTGCCAATTGTAATAGATCCTAATGGTCTGCACATGTAAATGGAGATATTATAAATGGAGAGGTTCTTTGTAGTAGGAGTAAGTTTTATTTTCATTCATTTAAACACACACACAAAACAATTACAGCGTGGAATCAGGGTTTGCTGCTACAAAATAAAAATGTTACATAGCAATATGTATTTTTCCATGCCTGCTGCAGAAAGAAGCAGTTTCAAATTAATTATAGCGATATGATTCATGGAGCAGGCTTATCTTTGTAACAGTTGCTATTGATCTGACAGTAAATCACTGACTTTACTTCAGGATAGATGGAGGCTCTAGTTATTTCTACTAGTAAATGATAAGCTCAAAGGATTGTGGCAATTATCTTTATGCCTAATCTGTATTCTAAGCCTATTTTTACAACCACACACAGTTAATTTGCAGATATGGAGTTTACAGATATAGTTGTTTTTATATTGCATCCATCCAGAAAAATCATGACAGGCAGGGGGAGAACATACAATCTCCACACAGCAAGGCCCCGGGTCAAACAGAGGTTCATCCCATAACCTTCTTACTGTGAAGCAAACCTCCACCATGCCGCCATTTGCAACACAGAAAAAAAGTAATGGATCAGGACACCAAGATTGCACAGAAGAGCAGGGTTGATTAATTCACATATACTGTTGTTTCCCTCTGGACAGACGTGTAATTCAGTGAAGAGTTATCTTATTCTGAGACAACTGGCACCTGAAAAGATACACAAAAAGTAAGTTAATTTGATGTTTATGAAGAACATCTGTTTCCATCTTTCTTTTTTCAGACATTGTTTACATTTCAGATCTTCCAATGCAACCAGGGTAAAAGCCTAAACATTCACTTTGAGGTTGTCACAAGAATGAAGCCATCATGACATGAGAAGGAGTGTTTATCCTCTCAGCTCTTATGTAGGAAGTTAATTCCAGTTTAGTTTATGTTCAGTACTGACATCATACAATTTATGCCCCCTGAAGCTGCTGGAAGAAATTAAAACTCATCTGCAACAGTGTGGTCCTTTGACGATAAATACAATGTACACGGGTTATGAGATAAAGGGCCTATGACTCTAAACTATCATTTACGAGGGAACAGGGGCCAGTACGATTCATGGTGTAGCCTTAACATTACACTTGACCAACATCATCACACAGGTTCATACACAGTTCCAAACCGACAGACCACCACCAAACACAACCTTCTCCCGGAATGACCCCAAGTCCAAGATCTGGCTTTTAACTGGGCTGATTCAGTGAATACATTTCTTTCCAAGTCTGCAGGATAAGCTGTCCTTTCACACTCCTTAACAGAGGACAATTATACCCAAAACCCTATTATCACTGCTTCAAACAGCTGACCTACGTTTTAACCAGATCTCACCTATTTCAAATTACTCATTGGCCTTTGTTCATATATCAGTGCTTCAATAACTGAGCCACCAGTGACGGTTTGGTTACTGAACATGAGGATCTTTGCTGAGGGCTTAATGGGGTATTTCTATAATGTCAGTCCTATGAGACAGGCTGAACAAAGGATGCCAAAACAATGGCATAATAGAGGCTCAGCTTTTCTGCTGTTTAGTCCAAAAGCCCTGTCTCCTACAATACCCATAATGCAACTGGACTACAGTATTCATGAGACACTACCCTGAGACCTTCATCACTGTTTCACAGTCTCCTAGAGGAGTACGTCTAAGAAATAAGTTAACTGATCTTTATTTCTAGCATTTTCAGTGCTTTACTTTAACATCTTAATTTTTTTCTGAAATCTTTTAGTTGCATTTTAATTCACACATGCTTATACAACATCCAGGTCAAATAAAAAAAGGGAACAAACACTGAGACACACATGTTGCTCTTTTGACCTGTCCAGTATATAAAAAAAAACAACAATTTCAACAACATTTACAGCAGCAGATGCAGGAGCAGGGCTATAGACTATTCTCACATACAATAACAACTTCATACTACAGGTATTACTACTACTACTAATACTTTAATACTTATACTTGTATCAGTGCACATCTGCACTTTCTCTGTAATTTGAAGTTTTTTAAAATTCCTGCTTAATTTTGCGATTCTATTGTTATTTGTTTTATTTTTGCTTAGTTTTAGATCCCAGTGTTTTTATTTCATTGCTGTTTTTACTACAGCCTCAGTAGGGCCTTAAGTCTCACATTTTAAAAAGAGACCAAAGACAAATACCTCAGTCTCTGCACAGATAACCCTTGCTCCTGTCTATAAATAAGGCACCTGATTTTTCTCTGGAAGTGCACTGTCAGAGCCTAAAGGTTCATTGGGTTCTAACTCAAAAAGGTTTTGTCACATACACACAATAGATTTAACTGCACCACGAATGTCCAAAAATGATGAAATTGTGTGTGTTTGAGCACCGCCGGGGGGCAATCCATCACTTACTTGTCACAGCTGTTCGCTGTCTTCTTGCGTTTCATCCTCCGAGGTTTGTTCTTGATTGACTCGCCTCTTCTGTGGAGGCAGAGAAAAGTGCAGTGAAGATACTGATGTGTTTGAGTGTCAGAGAGACGATGTCTTACTACTGACCGTTTATGTACTTTGACTTTCGGAAGGAGTCTAAAAACAGGAGGGGGAAAAAAACAACAGGAACAGCTCACAGTTAGATGTAATGCACAGTTCAGTGTTGAATGAGAAAGAACTGGCGATCAGTCATTTACCTGCATTCACATTTCAGGTGCTCCTCGAACACGAGTTCCACATTGGTTATAGACCTTAAGGGAACAATCCTCATCACCTGACAAACAAAGGAAAGACTAAAACTTAATATAGGACCTTGTGTTTAATGTAAGGAGAACCAGCATTTTTTAACATCTCTCTTTAGGTATATCTTTTTAGAGATCTTGCTGCACCTCTGCAGTGATGTTGCGTTTAAGGGTAGGATGGCATTCCATGTTTTCATCCCCACAGCAACCAGAGCATCGCCGAAGCGCGACACAAGGAGGCATGTACATGTACTCCACTTCTCCAGGGAACTCTTGCTCCACATCCACCAACATCTCCATAGGCTGGCACATGCTCTTTGTCCACACCTCTTGGAAAGTGATTACTGTGCGACAAGTTGAATTGTTAGTGCAGCTTTCACCTGTGGGAGAACTCTCCTCCGGAATGGGTGAAATCTGCAAAATACATGGGAGAACGGGTAAAATGTGATATCAACAGAAATGGGTTCTTCAGTTTCAGCCGATGTAATAAAATAACAATGCTAAACATGTCTGTAATGATGCAGAACCTGCTATGAGACAATAAGAATCTGATTTAATTAAGGACTGAGCTGGATGAAAGTGGTTCCAAATAGCAGAGGGCTCATTCAGTATTTACACAGCACCCTCTTGTGGCAGAGAAAAAGTCCTGCACAGAAAATGATCCAGTAAAAACAGTGATGTAGCAGGAGTACACCAGGGTGCCACTTTTTGCAGATCAGCACAAAAAAAAAAAAACAAAGGAAAATAAGCTGGCCAACAACAAAAGCACTTTTGATTTCTCAATTTGTTGTAATACAATACGGTTTATTTTCACAAGAAGCAAAAACCTCAGAACTACGCAAAGAATAACAGGACAGAAGAGCTGCTGCATCGACCCATGGGGGTTTAACACACAATAAACACAGATAAAACAAAGGCAGTACTGAGAAGTATCATGACACAGCATGAATGTTGTTCAGTTCTCACAACACAGCCTTCAGTCTCACAGTGGCAACATTCCCCATCCCTCAATGACAAATTGAGCAGAAACACAACTCCAGAGTTGATCTTGGCTATTTCTCTCTTTTGAAGATCAGCTATCTCTTTCTGACTCCTCACATCCCTCCTGCTTTCCTCTCACTCAGAGAACACTGATGGGAACATTGTCATCCAAGGCAACGGTACGTCTAACTGTGGGATTTTAATGTTTACTGTACGTGTTTTTACATCTGCCAAATCCAGCACACATCCAGAATCCATAAATACAAGAACAGAACCTGATGCAAAACCAGATTTTCTTTTGTTGGAAATAATGACTTTTTATAATAACTATCTGATGCATTTAGTGCTTTTATAGCAGAGGGGTGGCAGGAGGCAGGTGAGAGAGAGAGATGCAATAAAGGTCCCTAACCCAGATCCAAACCGGGGTCTACTGGAAAACATTTGTATGGTCACAATAAGTTATTTTTCTTTTTTGCATATCTGCAAGGGCTAAAGTTTTCATTCCTTAGGCTGTGTAACTTTAAACCTTCACATACACAGGGAAATATATTCTGGATAATAAAAAATACATTTCTAAGTATCAGTAAGCTCACCAGAAGAAGATGAAGAGTATTATATCCACATCACTTTTACATGAACAGGACCTGGAGCTGCAGCGTCT
Organism: Mastacembelus armatus; assembly: GCF_900324485.2. Taxonomy (NCBI): domain Eukaryota; kingdom Metazoa; phylum Chordata; class Actinopteri; order Synbranchiformes; family Mastacembelidae; genus Mastacembelus; species Mastacembelus armatus. The sequence goes on from NC_046656.1 coordinate 9,945,768, forward strand.
CTGAAACCCAACTGCTGTCTCATGTCAGGCAGCAGCTGCATGTGAGACCGTCTGTACACATGACTGTAAACACTGTAACCCCTAGATGCAGACGGTGCCTTCATGGTGGGGCACAGCCAGTCAAAATACACATCGTGCATAGAAAGGCTGGAGTGAGGATCAGATGTGACCCCTCAAACTGAGACATGACACATATTGTCATGTTGTTGCACAACATGGCAACAAATGCAGCATAAAACAGGATGGAAATTCAAATTCTATAGAAATAAGGTGGACCTATTTAAAATCAGCTCCACCTTTACCAGTGTAGAATAATGCATCAATAATCCACTAACATGATATACATTAATGTGAAACATAATGCCTACTTTTCTGTTCTGGCACCTAAAGTAGATTTGATGCTGATACTTTTGTACTTAAGAGTTTGAAAGCAGGACACGTTACCAACATCCCATGGTGTCTGGTGAAATTACCTGCGCAGGTGCCAACTGCAGCAAAAGAATCAATAAAAGATGCGAGAGTCCGATGAAACGCTGCATAGTAGCGAGGATGAGTTACCTGCTGGCGTCTGTCAGAGAGGAATGAAAAGTTTAAGACGCAGAGACAGATAGAGAGAGAGAGACAGAGAGCGAGAGAGAGAGAGAGCGAGAGAGAGAGAGATAGTTATGGTCTGGAAGCGACTAGTGCTTAGATTGGCGCGTCCTGCAGCTGTGCCAAGACGAGCTGGGATGAAGAACGCACGACTGCAAACGTGAATATATACCCACGGGTGGTGATCAATAGGAAACACTTGCAACACTTATTCAACCGAAATGATTATGTCAGCGACAAATGTGTGTGACGCTCTCTCACGCACGCAGCCGTCTATCCACCACTGCGGAGGACTTTACATTGACCTCAACTCATTTCTGGGACTTACCATAAACACTTGACTAACGTTAAACTTTACCCGACTTTAATTCCAATAGTCAGCTAATTAAATTTCACAATATACAGAATATACTGAATAGACAAAGATTTTTCTAAGTTCCTACATTTTTTGTCCTATCCTGATGAACATTACACAGATATGCTGCCTTTCAGGAACTCAGAGTATTTCCACAGTGTGATTGCTGCATACTGTAACTATATACATTTATCCCTAGTAAACATAACAACTGGTCTCTTATGGTTTTTATCTGCAGTTAATGCCAATTTCTGATCATGATCGCTTCCCAAAATGACAGACCAAAGCATATACAGCAGCAATATTGCAATTCTAGTTTTCTGACTTTGGAGAGCATGGACGACAAGCACCCAGGTGCCCTCACATTTATTAGGAGGGCTCAGATGTGTTTCCACAGTCACTGTGATTTATGGGACAATTGGAAATACAGCCAGGAAGACCAAGACAGATAATGCTTTCCCTCTCAGCACATTGTCCTCTAGTTTGCTGCTTGTGTAGGACAAATCTTTTCATATCCTTGTACATGATGTAAGATTGGACATTCATCACCATTCACGCTGCTGTGGTACATTTAGCTCCGAAAATACTGCAAGAAAAAAAGAGCTTGCACAAATCCATAAGAATGATCCTGTAATCTAATATGAAATACAACTATCACCTCTGACCTCAGCATTTAATCTCACACCAACAAAGAGTGATTATTCTGATAGAATAAAAAATAAAGAAAAAAAAAATCTGCCAGCATTCCTTACAGACAGGGCCCACCCATTGTTCAGGCTCCCAGACTGATAGCCTGAGGTCAGATTGACAGCTGCAGCTTCTTGCCGCCTCATTGGTACTGCAGTCCCAGTCTCCATTGAGGGAGGATGGAGTTTCCCTCAGCTGGAGCAGAGGCAGCAGGTGGGAATGCACAGCTCAACAGTAGACTGCAAAACAGGGTCACTCAACATGTACGACTGCTCCGATGTGGCCACGGCTCTAAATGTCTTGTATTTAACTGTTTAGAAAAGAACAATCTAAGTACATAGTCAACTGGTAAGATGTAATAAAAACACTAAACTGCATCCATTGTCATCTGACTAACAAAACATTTATTTTCCTTCAAAAATGCTAAATAAATACATTTTTTCACTCTGCATCACATGGAAACAGACGTAAGTGAAATGTAGCCAGACTGTACCATTGAAACCAAAATGATTCACCTACAAACTACCAAAATCACATGTACTATGAAAATGCTTCCAAGAAGAATATTAAGATTTTTGAGACATTGTTTGGCCTTGAGGTTTGCTGGGGTTATTGTTAACACTGAAGATAATAAAAACACATAAGCATCACAATTAGTCCAGTTGCTTTTAAGTTATGGAAATAGTGCTGTGGACTGTTTCATCACTGATCAAAAGGGAGTACTGTTCTACGTTTAGGGTTGTGTCAGTTTACACAACAGCTGTTGTCTTGGCTATTTCTATAAAAAAAAAAAAAAAAAAAAAAACCCATCTGTGTTATCAGTTTTTATTCTAGGATAAAAGTGACTGAAAAGCATGTCTGATTCAAATTGAAATATTTATTTGTTGTAACAGCTGAATTTGAGGCTTACAGAGAGAAAAAAATGTCATTGATGTTTTTGGGATGTTTTAAAGCACAGACACAACAGGTGTTTTCAGTTATTTAGTTTGATTAAACCTCTTCTCAGGACTGTATGTGTCTCTTCATGTAATCATCGTGGCCTAACCCTCTTATCAGATTTGATGCATCTGCTAGAGTGGGACACACCTACACATCTGTTGCTCATTTAACTTCAACCTGAGAAGATGCTAATTAGCATGAACTGAGAATACCTGTGGGACTGTAAAGAGCCGTTCACACATTTAAAACCACTTTACACAGGTGAATGCAAACAATAAATACATAAAAAAAAAAATCTCCTTTGGGAAAACTCCAGGGTGCATTAATGTCAATATGGTGTTTCCAAACTTCATAATCACATGGGGCATGACATTAACCTTCTCTAAAGCTTAGCAATGTTTTCTGTAGAACAGTGAAAAATAGGTGACTAAAACTTAAGTCATCTGAAACATTTCTGCTGAGCACATTGTGTTTTTTCCATAAAATCCACAACAAACTGGAGTGACAGTGAGAGTAAACACGTAAAGGTTCAGTGTCTTACCCAGTGAAAGCTCAACATGGCTGCATTTAAGCACAGAGACTATTTGACAATTTAACACAAAATGTCAGTGTAAATGCCTACATGCCAATTTCTGCTCAGTCTGTTATGGCCAAAAATCAGCTCATCCCATCATCAAACAGTCCACAATCATGCACACAAACACGTAGGTGTGACTAGGCATTAAGAGACATTAGTATAGTGAGGTTAACACAGTAATAAGATTTGTGTTCAGATGTTACATTAAAGATTACTGAGCTGTTCCATTAGGTAGAGGAGTGGAGAGTACATCGTTTGAATTATACTAAAACATGTTCTACTTCTCTGTGGAGAAAGCTCTCTTCATAAGTGGAGGAGGGGTCTTTCCTGCTTCATATAGGGACTCCGGTGGAGGGGAGCTTAAGCAGCACCAGTCTGGGATGCGACCTGTCTGGTTGTAGTAGTCCCGTGATACAGACCTACTGCCCAGGATGTCCTGAAGGGCCCCAAAGATTGCACCTGTTGTGCAGACGACAATATGAAAATACAGCGAGGGATTTCCAAATAATATAATATAATACTTTTTTATTGTTTGGGGGTTTTAAAGCGTACCGATGTAGGAGAAATGCTTATTAACAATGCTGTTTTTCAAAAAGCCTTCAATCCTGCAGGTAATAACAAATATTTCATATTTCATTAAAATCTGACATCTGACCTCCGAGCCACGCGGTGCAGTTGGGCTTGGCAGGTGGAGCGTGTATACGGAAGTTCTTGCTGGCCAGCACGTTACTGTATTTAGGTTTCTCCACCAGGAGGCGTATCTCGGCCAGCAGTCGGTGCAGGAAACCCGGCAGCATGGCCGTGCCGCCAATCACCACCAGGTTCTCAGAGAGCACCTTACGGGTGTCAATGGGGCACTAAAAGAGAAACACAAACAAACATTGTGTAAATTAAATAATTTGCATTGGTATTGCCTGCTTTTATAATCCTGACATGACAGACGAGAGGGACTTCAATGACTACAGCCTGCTGTTTCTGTGCAGTAAATTGGTGCAATGGATTAAGTCTTTCTGCCATATATTTCGTGCAGGAAGACAGTATTTTCTGGTTATCAGGACAGTTGCAGAGAAAAAGTTGCTGTGGACAGCTTTACTGCAGACTTATCTGTGCATAAGGAAACTGGAGGAAGCTGGCTTGTTTCAGTACATCCTACATAGAACCCTGCACAGACGTACTGCTGTTTCAGTCAAAGTCTGAGTGTGTGTAATGTCTGCTAGTGCTGTACTTTCTGAGCTTAATTAGGCTGCTCTTGGCTGACTACATCCCCACATGAAACAACAAAATTGCTGTCAGGGAGAAGGCGAGTGTCGCCATAGCAACCACTCTGAATAAAACTACACTCAACACCATAATATGGAGATGAAAACTGGAGTAATCACACAAACACTAGCTGTTAGTTTATTATGACTGCAGTAGTTTAGGTATGTATAGCTTTCTACCTTGACCAGAGCATCAAGTATCAGAGAGGCCACACTCTTTTCCTCGTTGTCTTGTTCAAAAAGCATCTCCATCACAGAGTCCCTGAAAAAAGGAGAAACTTTCAAGTCACAATCAAATTTTCTCCAACATGGATAGTTCAGGGAAGAGATGAGCAAATATTCTACAATGGCATGAAAATCATCAGAGTGGAGGAGCAACGAGAAACATGGCTCATATTTAAATTCAAACACACCTACATTCAAATGTTAACACACAATTTGGAAAGGACAAGTGGAAAAATAAGGAATAACATCAAATTGAACATGTATGTTTTGAAGAACTACCTGATTGGTCCTTTGACATGTAGGATTTTCTCTCCATCCAGAGGGTAATCAACATCTGGAGGAGGAGCTGGACGCTACAAACAGAATACATTCTATGATGCAAAAGTCGGTTTACAGGATACCTGACGTTAATAACCTGTGTATAAACAACTCACCTCTGCTGTACCATCCAGGTTAAATTTGGCTTCCTGGATCTTGAAGCCTCTCTGAAGGTCACTGACAAAGCATGTTCTGACTGCAGGAAACAAAACCAAGCCATATTCATACATCTTGGGTTTGAAACATCCACAAGGGAGTGCTGTAAATCCTTGTGAATAAAACATGCATATGTCACTTCTGCTAGGACAATATTCTATGATGAAGAATGATAAATGAGGAAGCAGCCACAGAGAGATGGTAAAATCATGAGGGCTTTTTCTGTTTAGATGAGTGCAAATTCTGATGTCATTGTCTCAATAATATTTTGAATTTGTTTATGCTACGTTCATGTTTTGGGGGGCAATAACAACAACAAAAAGAAAAAAGATCCGTTACCCTCACAGGAACAGAGAGATCAGTCATGACCTGAAGTCTAGAAACTCAGTGAAACCTACCCTTGACATCCTCTACAGTCTCTTCTGGGATGATCCCTGAAGAAAAGATTAAACAGACTTAAGAAAAGTTACCCTTCTTTGGTTCACTTATGTACAAATCGATCATTTCCTTTATTTCACTTCCAAGTTGGCTTTATGTTGAGGCTCATGAGGAAAGTATAAGCTGATACTGCAGCAAAGTACTGCTCTGGCTGCTTGGTTTCAAACAAATCCAGGTCCAATCCAGATCCCAGCTGTTCTGAGCTTAGTGGAGAGATGCAGTTCGTTCAACAGTACAGTCAACTGGTTGTCTGTCTTAATTATTGATGTACACAAGTGTAGCTTCTCTCACTTGGCTGCAGCTGTAGATCTCACTACATAACACTATGATCCAGTTTCCTCCATCAGGAAAGAGTTTGGAGGAAACTAAAATAGACTGTATGCATATGTATAATTCACAAACAGAAATTTCACATTGAAACAGTTCTTCTTATGAATAGTACATGATGCATACTGGAATAAAGCCACTATGTTTTCTGCTCTTGGATTTGCAAAGCATATGATAAGGGCACATCAAAATTACAAGTTTAACCATTACTAAGACTAAGGCACACAGTGCACCATGTTTTTCTGTAATTACCAATGGCAGCTGGAATACTCTGGCCAGTGGTGGTGTCTGTGTCCACAGTGCATTGCTCCATGAGAAGTCCATCTAGTTCCCTACAATAATTACACACGTGCGGTTATGGGAAGAAACAATATCTATGGGTTCTAGTTTACAGCCACAAATTTATGATCAGTACCAATGTGAAATACAAATGTTGTTAAATAAATATTATTTATTTATTTAAATATAAACAAAATATGACAGTGACAGTACTTACTTATGGATAGCTTTCCCTCCTAAAGGCAAAGCCTCCCAAGCAGGCAGAATAGGAGTGCACTCATAAACCTTATTTCACTGTTAAGGTGGTAATATATAAATCCCAAAGTTAAAACACTATAACATACCTTCTGTTTTCAATTACAAATTGACAAGCGTCACATAAATCTGTCGGCAGTAAGAAAAACGTTTGTATTCCAGTGTCCATTTATCAGTGCTGTGGCTGCTGCTTCTCAAAGGTGAGGTAAGCACCTCAGAAAAGGATACAGGCAACACCAGTGTCTCTGTGTATCCACAATCCATCACCAGAGCAGAGTTGATGCCCAAAGTCATGATGGCCATGAGGTGACTTGGGGCAAACAACACAGAGGGCACCTGGAAATGCCAAAGGAGACTGATAGGTATATTTGAATAATAAACTTGTCCTGTTATGTGACAGACATGTTTCACCATGAGACTTTTTTCAAACATATTTTCTTTTATAAAACACAGACTTGTTTTGCTGTACTACCTCAAACTGTTTGAAGAAAACCTTGGTGAGAGTCTCCCTGAAGTGAGATGGGCATAGGATGGACTCGATGATGACCACTCTTCTGTCGCGAGGGTTCACCAGCAGGTGCCTGGTTGAGACAAATTCAAAGACAAACTTTGATTTGATAAGTCTGAATCACTGCTTTCAGCTCACGGTAGTATATCTTCAGTATACAGGGCATCTATTCATTCATTACAATATCAACATATAGAATTACTGAACCTTTTTCAAGATGAGAAACACGTGTATTGTTTTTAACAGTAACGATGACCAGTAAATCCAGCTGAGTCTTACCTGAAGTACAGTATATGGATAAACTCTTTGAGGATGACATAGAGCTCTTCTGTGTTGATGTTGTACTGAACCACTTTGATGGCCTGAGAGGAAGACATTGCATACAGGTCAACAACATTTTGTGTTTTGCAGATCCACATGATTACATTTGCTAGAGCGCACACACACAGACACACACAGACCTGTTGCTGTCCCGGTTTCTGGATCTCGCTCGGAATTATGAACCTGGGCCCCGTTTCCCCTGCAAAGCCACATCTGCAAGAAAAGCAAACTGTCAGCTGAGCTGAGTATGTGCAGAAAAGATAAAGATTCCTCAGCAACACCAATATAAAATGTGTAATGCTGTTACACCAACTACACCAAGTTAACTTATTACTTACATTTTGTATTGCTTAAAGGAACAGCTTTTATTTGCAGACAAAACATTTTTAATCAATGGAGAAGGCACAGTTGCACATATTCATGTGCAACTTTATATGTGCAATGGTAGACAAAAACACCATTATTAAAAGAGAGAACAACAGTCCTCTTGATCTTCATGTGACTAACCTCAGGCCAGTTTCTCTCTCTTATCTTTACTATACCATAACTTTAAAATTTCTGCAAGATGACAGACATTATGTAGCACTGAAACCATATACACTTCCAGTGAAATGTACAGTATGGTTATTTATGGTTAATGTCCAGTAACAGTGGAATAATTAAAGGCTTAGTGACTTTTTGTATCAGACAGATCTGATGTTACCAGCTGGTTAGAGAAAGCCAGTTTTCATGGAGGAAATTTTCCAGTCACTGTCTGGTCTGATGAAACTACATTTAGAGCTTGGTCCCTTTGAGGTTTAACTTTAGCCTTCCATGGGCTAATAGTGTGAACTCTATTCAATGAAGCACACTCAGACTGCTCAGAAACTTGGCTATAATGCTGCTGGAGTTTCCTTGCCTTATTGGATTTGATGCTAGCTCTAATTTGGCATTAACCTAGCTAACGCTAGCTCAACGCTCCTTTAGCAGGTTAGCATTGACTGAGTGGCTTAATGTTACTAACAAACAGCCCTGTAGTCTTTGCTAACAGTGTATACAACTATGTTTCATGTGTTCGTGAGGTGTGACACCGGTGTTAAAACCCAAAGAGCCAAAAGTCGAGCGGTTAGTTTGGAAAACAAACAGACACGTTAGCATGCTAAGCTAAGGTAAGCTAATAGGTGCGTTCTTGCTAAGGACTGGTACTCACTTTGTGTATGCTGCTCCTAAATCAATGACAATCGCAGTCTTCTCTCCTCCGCTTCCCAGCCCATCGAATAAGGGCATTTTATCACCTTTACCGCCTCGAGGCGAGAAAAAGTCAGGAACTAGCGTTAACAGTCGCAAAACTGCATCGTCTCCAGAGGTGTACAAATCTGTTGTCTTCCTGCAGGGCTGGGCCACAGCGTCAGAAACGCGTTGACGTCACTTAAGGTTGACCTATAATATGTACATACGTCATCACAGCCGCCATGTTGGGACAGGTAACGTCCCGCCTCGAATGCATTAAGGCTGGAGGTCTGTCCAGAATTGAAATAACCATAACACCCTGAATTTACAAACGATCTTCCTGCAGCGTGTTTCTCACAAATGCCAGAAAAGTATTTATAGCATAGGATAATAAAAAATAGATAATTGCTTGTTCTTATTCTACTATATAGAAACAGTTGGAAATATGGAAATAAAACTGACTAAAGATTCTGCTTTAAAAATTCTTCCTTAAAATAGTGACTGTCTAGATGCTAATGGTGTAACTACACTGTGTCACCACACGGGGTCACTGGAACTCAAACTACACAGCTAGCACTAGTAATAACTCTTTCTTTTGCCATGTTGTTTTCCACAGGTTTTCATCGATCTATTCATTATCTATGTATTTAGGGTCACGGGGAACATCCTGGACAGGTCACCAGTCATAGGTTTACATATTAAGGCTGATATCTCTGTCCACACTAGAGTCACATTTCTTTGATGCAAACACAAGCAAAGTTATTATATCATTTGGTATATAATTGCTGTCTGTGAGTCCTTCCTCATCATTACTCAGCTATAGCAGTGAATGAGTTAAGTCCTATTTCGCTTTATCATTTTTAGCAGTGTGACTGTTTCAGAGCTGATTTCCTAGAGACACAGTCAGGAGGTAGCATACACTTCAGACCACGCAGTTATGCAGACCCAGTGGTCGGCTTTTTAGTCGCTCATGTGTGCAACTGCTTGGATGCCATGCCATTTAGAGATAAAGACAAATAAGATGCATATGGAACACATAACTCATACAGAAATAAATCTTCTGTCCACCAAAGTTTCTACAGGTTCTATTATAATCTATACAGGCTCAAAAACCCATAGCATGTAAATGTTCAGCTTACATAGAGGCCTATTGAGCTCTTACACCAAGTTTACATAGAAACTTGAACACATCCCATGACGCCTTTACTCAAAGTGGATTTTATTATTATACATTCCTATTATTATCCACAAGCAGTAAGCTATGGCATATTTACTGAAAAATTCAATTTTTATAATAGTAGCCTAACCAATATTAATTTACCAACAGTCCATGGCCTATGCATTTATGGTATTTAACACTACATTAGCTAATTTACTTTGACAGTCTCAGTGAACGATGTTTATTTGACAGTCGTATCCAGCCCTGGTCTCCCCTGCTCTGTGACCTTTAACTTTAAGGAGCTGTCTATTCAGCACCACCAGCCGCCCGATGCAACCCTTCGGGAAAGACAATGAAAAATATACATATGTAATATTAAGCGATACAGGCGAAATATAAACTAGTGTTTTTACACCCTGGTATAGACGATCCTGAAAGGAAATGCAGGGTTATCATCAACCCGTCAGTTTGAATAAATCCTGCAGATTTGTAGCATGTGGTGGCAGCACTTCAGTGTATAGCAGGCGGACATACGTAGAGAAGACTGAGACTTTCAGCCAGTGACGCTGAGCTGCACAACAAGCAGCCTCTCTTTCAGCTTGCTTTGCTTTCCACACTAGTCTACTCTGAATTTGTCTCCGTACCACTTGTTTTTTTTTTCCTTTTTGCACACTGCAAGAAAATCTCCACGTCCTCCAGGCACAGCAATCCGTCATGAACTCTGCAAGGTAAAGGCAGCTTTATTTTTAGCACTATGCGACTTCAGTTGTTACCTTACGTAAAATTTCGCTTTTAGTGGTAGAATTTGATGGTTGATGCAATTTGGGGGATCTATTCTAATCTATAAAAAGGCTACGATAAATCTGTGCAAGCAAGACTGGACGGCGTGAATTTGTTTACAATCCAAATGCTCGAGCTATAATGTTGTCAGGTGGTGGACTGCATGAGAATACTGGGTGAGTGCATTAACTGTATTGATCACAGGGGAGGGGCGCAGTCAGAAAAGTGGGTTATATTGGGGCATTGTTGGACTGTGCATCATCAGGGGCTCGATGATGATCCCTCTCAGATGCACGTCTGACTCAGTCAATATGTAAAAGGGTGTCAGCCTGATAATACCAGACATGTCGTTTTTCTACTCCTTCTTCAGCAGTGATATTTGACATCACATTATGTGAAGCACCTATTGCTGCACACATAGTTGCCTGATTGGTTTTTTTTATCCAAGTGTAACATTTGAGAATGTGTACACCCTGTTTGTAAATTTTAGAGAAATGCAGCTCTGTGTAATGCAAAAATGTAAGATTCATAGCTCATGGTAGAGGATTCTAGAGGCTGGAAAGGATGGTGCTATTTATAGGTGCTGAGGGGTGCTAAGGATTGCTGTGTCAGATTCTCACTCTCTCTCTCTCTGTCACTTTCCTTTTGTGTGTGTGTGTGTGTGTGTGTGGGTGCCCAGCATTTCCCTCTGTTTATATAAAATGAAAATAGGAGAGAGATTAAAAAGAATTTCATCCAAATTATTCAAAACAGTGCAACTACAGCATCAAAGCAAAGGGAAGCAGAAATGCTGAGTTAATCCTGTTCTCTGTGGTCTCCACAGGCTGTCTGAAGTCCTCATATTAAATAGCGTGTACTCTGCATTCCAGCCATTTAATCTGCTCTTGTTCCTTGACACCTATCCTCCAAACACCATCACCTCTCTCTGTCTCTCTGTCTGACTGTCTGCAAAGTGTAGAAATTGCAGGCAGGGACTGTTGACACATTTAAAATGATCAGTATTTTTCATATGCATCCACACTCAGCAGGCGCTGAGAGGAGACAGAGATGCTGATGTCTGAGGTGCTCCATCGCCTCCTCCTGGCTGGGATCTGTCTCTGTGTCTATGGAACCCCTGTCCGTCTCCCAAACTTCACTCCCACGCATGATAGACAGTGTGATGCACAGTGTGCCGGCACGATACCAACCGTGGTGTCAATGCACGCCACTGATGTAAAGCCTGAGCTGTCAGATAGAGAACATGTGACTGGTCTGATGCTGGATGTAGGAGCGGCTGGCCCACATGGACGACCTGAGGGGATAGATCCAGTGACGCAGATAGAAAATGGGGACAGCCTCGATGGAAGAGCTGGGCCAAGTGAGGCTGGCAGAGAGGCATGGAGCCAAAGGAGCAGGGGAAAGAAGGTCCGGAGCACATCTGAGACAGGAGATGCTGAAAAACAGTCAGAGCCTGCTTCAGTACTGTCTGTGGAATCAGAGAGTACCACTGAAGACAAAACTGTCATCAGTGAGTATAAATCAACAGCTACAGGTGAAAGAAAGCAGCTGGACATAGACATGAATACACCAAGGCTGACTGCAGATGGGTTTTCGACCCCCTCTACAGTGCTACCACAGCTGAGCATCACAGCCAGGGGGAGCAAAGACCAAGGTGGGGAGGACAGAACAAGACTCTCTGGCGAAGATAATTCCCACTGGGATAAAGACCCAGAAACAAGCCTGCCATTTTCAATAGAGCCTCCCAATCCTTCTGCTCAGATCCATAGACTGACCTCGCACAGTCCCAGCCCGCTTCCTGTCTTTGTCCCCCCTCGGACCTCCACACCTTTGACAATTTGGGGTCATGATGGAGCTACAGTACCCTCCCTCCCAGACCCCCTGTTGCCTGAAATAGGACCAAACCTGATGCCCAGAGAGGATGGACCAGAAAGCCTGTGGACTGAGGCAGCAACACCTGGAGGAGGTAAGTGAGAAAAATTAGAAATGCATAATTAGTGCTGACTGAAAATGGGAAAAATTAGACACATGGACTTGTACTGGGGTGAAAGTCTGCCCCCCTTCTACTTGTCATTACTTCCCTTCATGCAAACTTAAGTGGTGTAATGGTAATGTTCTGAAGTCATGACCACCCTATTCAAATTCCTGCCATAACAAACCATATTTTGTGGCTTGCTGGGTTTCAGGAGGCTTCATTAAAAAGTGCAGTGGAAATGAAAACGGCATGTCTAGTGGCAGAGATTGCCTTTGATGATTGGAAAAGAAGGCGCCCGCTTTTCCACGCTCCACTTTGAACCCCAGCTGGGACCTGTGGCAGTCTAATTACTTTCTATTCCTGACTTGAGCTTGAAAAAAAAAAAAAAAAAAAAGTACACACACAACTGCCAGGAAAAGGCTGGTGGCAGGGCGTGTTTTAGGTCTTTAGAGGATTTAACCTCTCTCTCTCTCTCTCTCTCTCTATCTATATACTTGCCCCCCCAAACCTCTTCCCTTTCTTTCCCACCCTTCACACTCCCCATCCAGACTATTGTAACCAAGCAGGTTATTATGCAGTGAGGCAGGAGGAGGAATGGATTAAAGGAGTCTGCCTGAGCCAATATGTGTTCCTGCCGTCCGTATGGGGATTCTGTTTGATGAAGCTTCCTCCCAATAGAAAGGAAGCTGACAAAAAACTCAATTCCATAACGGTATTATATAAAAGGATTGCAGTTTTTATAAGCATTTTCAAGCCTAGTTTAGAAACCCTTTGGACTAAAGGAAATGCTTGAGATATGCAGAAACTGTTTCTCCTGTGACAGGGTCCTCTGTGGTAGCTTCTTATCTAGAAAGAACTGTTTTTTTTCCCCAAACAATCCCACTTTCATTGTGTCTCAGCTGCACTGTGAACTCAGCTCAGAGAGAGTGCTTCTAATGAGCCACATATCCAAAGAGCTACCTGTTTCAAAAAAATTGTATACTGTCATAAATACTAAATAAGCTATGTATATAAGAGCTGCTGCTATGCAATAGAAAACGTATACATTTTTCATTTTACTTGTCAGCAGAGGCATTTGTAAAGAAACTGCTACTCCTTAATGACTTGGTCATCATTGGTTTGCACCAGTTTCCTAACTGGATGCCATCTAAAGGAGCTGGAGTATTTCACTGACTTTTACCAGAAGGACCAAACAAATAAGTCCTTTGGAAATTATATTCTTATGCAACAAAGCCTATCATGACCTTTATTCTGTCTCCTTGCTTGTGTTGACACAAACTGCAGCAGACACTGTGGTCCCACTATCTCAAGATGAAGCCACAGAGGGCACCATGTCATCTGAGGCCCTCCCTCTAATTTTTGAGCCTTTTGAAGATGTCGCACCAGAGGGGGCGGCGGCGGGAGCAGCGGTCACACTGATGCCCGGCAGCGCACAGCCTCCTGCTGCTATGGCGACCAGAGGACTGCTTCTGTCAGAGGTGGACCTGAATCAGCTGGTCACCGTGGAGACAGACAGCGATGATCCATCGCACGCCCCACCCCTGCTGATGCCAGACTGGGCGTCACCTTGGCAAACATCCGGCGCAGAGCTCCTGGAGCCAGTCAGCTCTTCAGGTCCGTCTGTTTCACAGCAACATCGTGAAACTGAACCTGAGGATCATTCTGAGAGGGGTGAGGTGTCAGGACTTACCACCTACCTGTGCGCTATTTTAAAAATGCATTGGTATAATGGAACTACAGCATTAATTTAAAAGAGGGATCAGTCATCAAAACATTTAGTACTTTGCATGCTGCATATTTGTACGTAAATTGCATAAGAATATGCTTTTAAAATCCAATTTTAGAAAGTACAATGATGTAGTCACAATGCAAAGTGCTATTAATCCACTAACACAATTCCTACAAAATATATTGGCAGCATTCCCGCACAGCACTACCATAAATATATAGAGTTTGCCACTTGTTGTTCAGGACTGTAGGTAATCCATCAAAGTGAACATTTCATCAGTGTGACGATTGGCAGTTTGTGTGTTGAACCATCTTAAACAATTAGTAATGTTTTTTTGGACAAAGCTACAACATCCTTATGAGCAATGATGATAAAAACATAAACAATAAAAGCATGAACTTTTTCAAAAGTCATCTGGTCGGTGGGTTTAAGTACTGTGGAAAAAGTCTATGACTTAAGAGGGAGGCAGCTAGCATCAACCAGTGTTCGTGTCTTATTGGTTCATTTTAAATTGTAATTTGACACAGATTGAAAGGCAACTGGAAGCTTATTTTAATTGTAAAGTGTTTCCCACCAGCTCTTGCACACATCAGCCAGATGTCCTTCGAAGACAATTAGTTTGCAAGGATATTGGAAGAAAACATATTGCTGACTAAAAGGTCCATGTAACAGGTTACTTATTGTTGCCAAGTCTTTCACATCACTTTGACATTAACAGGCCAACAGTTGTAGCAGATACACAGTCACTGACCTAGGAAATGGCAACACTGTTTGTATTGTATGGACACTGGATAAACTTTGTGAATGATTACAACAAATAGAAGCAATACATGTTCACCCTATGACTAATAAGGGACCTCTCATGTTTAAATAGGACATGTAAAGCTGCAGCTGTACACTGTGTGACCATCTACTCTCTTGCTTTCTCACTGCACTATATGCTTTGTGACATGTAGCTGCTGTAAAGATGCCAAACCTTGAAGAGAAACTGCCCACTGCTGGTCCCTCCCGTTCATCCTTCCAGCACGCTAGGACAGCTGTTACCATGGCAACCCATCAGCCTGTGCACAAATTCAGATCAGGGTTAGAGGAGATGTCTGAGGGTAAGATGAGTTTTATTACCCCGTGTACAATTAAAAATGTTTTTTTTTTTTTTTCATTTTCTTAAATGTGAGTCTTTGTTGCTGCTGAGTAGGTCATTTTGTTTCCTGCAGAGGAACCTGACGAAGATGAAGAAGATGAGAACTCAGACGAATCGGTGGAAGAAGAAAGCGACGAGGACTTAACAGAAACTCCTAAAACATCCTCAACGCAACCTCCATACAGCCTCATCCCTCCACCCCCTGTGTGGGTCCAGCGTAACCAGGGGCTGAGTACGAGAACATGGTTTTCATTTAAATAGTGCTCATCCTTTAACTTCCTGGCAAAATAAAAAGCCACACACACACACATTTAAACTACTACCAGTTTGTAGGATGTTGGCTTGCTAAATCTATGACTCTGTCCTTGCAGTGCGCAGCTGGGTAGAACTGATCAGAGAAAAGGTAAGACTGCCCCCTGCTGTCCTTCACAAGTCTTAGATGTCAATCAAAACCAGAGTTTCTTGGCTCCTTCACTAAATAGTGTTGACACTAAAGCTGGTCACATTATTTCTTTTTCATATCATCAACAATCCCATCAACAGGCCAAAACTAAATTTTTACTGATCCAGTTCTTCAAAGTCGGATGTGGTTTATTGTGTAGTGTATTTTCACCAAATGTTTGAGTAACATTTGGTAAAGCCTACAGTGACCAGCTGAGTAGGAAAACTGTTGATCATTTTAAAAATGAATGATAAATTGGTAGCCTGCTTTCAAAGATGAGCATAATGTCAGATGGGCTTGGTGCTGAGAGCCACAGACTGGGTTGGCAAGTCAGAAAGTTTTGAGAGAATTTGTTTCTTTTATGGAATTTGTTGACAATAAGTGTAGACATTTTTCGTTCTTCAAATTAGCCATCAGTATGTTTGATATTTTGGGTTATAATGGATTTACCTGGATTACATGTTTTTGTCTTCCCCCTCGGCAGGCGGGTTATGTGTCGGGGATGTTGGCCCCTGTGGGCATTGGCATCACAGGGGCCCTACTAATTGTCGGTGCCCTCTACAGCATCAGGATGATTCACCGCAAGAGGAGGAACAGCTTCAAACACCAGAGGAGGAAGGTCAGACAGCCAGAGGTCAATAACCCTACTTATATTAATAACTCATTATTTCACTTATTATACATTCAGCAGCTACATCTTTAATTTGATGTTTCTATCAAATGCATTAAAGTTTTATGTTCTTTGTTTTTTCCTCCCCAGCAACCTCGAGAGCCCAGCACAAGCCGCCAGGACCAGGCCATGCTGCTGGCCGACAGCTCTGAGGATGAATTCTGAGAAGACCTTTTTGGGGCTTCTTTTGTCAGTGACCTACGATCGGGGCACGGCAAACATCACCATTACTATGAGTACCGCATCTCCAACCACTGAGGGCGGTTCGGCTATGACTCATCTGATCCACACAGTGTGACTGAGTATAGGGCAGAATTCGCTCAGGCTGCACAATGGCAGGCTTTGTTTCCCCCCTCTTTTCTAGCAACATGAGCACTTTATTGAATGTTGTCAGGTGACTCTAATGGCCTGGCAGTGCTGGTGTGATGCACTTTGTCATCAGAAGTAATATCACTGCTCGTAACCACAAAATGCATTAGCAGAGTACTGGCAGGATGAAAGTGTTGCTGGTAAACAGGATATTGCTTTGTGTGGTAGAGAGGGGAGTGTAGATCAGAAGGTGTACTGTCAAGTACTAAAAGGGCTGTAGAAGAGTTACATTACATTCACAATGTAAATACATGTACTGTATATGTATCTGACTTGGGCTCAGTAGTGTCACTGTAAATAAAGCGTTATCTATTGCTAAAAATCTGGATTTGAAAAGGAATCATTGGACAGTGTGGACAGACCAGTTCAACACCACTACTGTACTTACCCATTAGTTGGAGCCTGCAGCCAGATAGCTTATCTTAGCAGCAAGCCTGAAACAAATAGTTACAAAACTCTAAAACTGTGTATTTAATTTACCCTATCATATGTAGTTTTGCCTTTCTATTGATTTGCACAGCCTGTCACACTTCTATGCTATTTGAGATTTTTAGTGTGACACCCTAAGATTTTCACTGCCCTCCCTTAAGAAATATTTTCTGCAGGTGCCACTGCCAACTAACAAACCAGCAAGATGTGACATGTTATATAAGTTTTAGAGGTGCTGCTAGGAAGAGTTTGTTACCATAAAACAGATCCAGGCTAGCTCTTTTACACGTCCCCAGTTTTTATATGTTAAACTGAGCTAATTGCCTTCTGGGCGTTGACGTATTAGTTTCATGTTTATTTGATAGGTATGACAGTGGCATCATTTAACTCTCAGCAAGAAAATGAATAAGCATATTCCCCAAAAAGTAAAACTATTCTCCAGGCAAGTTTTCCATACACTTTTGGAAACCGTCATGTATGAGCCATTTGCATTAACATTTGGTTTAAATGTGAATTTTGTGAAATGTTAATGACCAATCATTTGTTCAGAGGTTACTGCAAAATACCATCATCCTATAAACATATGTAGCACCATATAATTGATATGAACCTATTTCTTAGACACTTGCTAAATATTTCTTTTTTTTTCCCCTAAGTGCATGACCTCTATTCATACACCTGTTGCTGAGATTAATTTTTTTTTTTTTTTTTTTTTGAATACTTGATTCTTCGGGATGGAAAAGCACAAATATGGAAGTCACTGAGGCAGAAGTTAACTCAGCTCAGTTTGCACAATAGTGGGTTTTATGTCTCAATCTGCTTCAGACACTGGCAGACAAATATTTTTCCCAACAGGTTTGGCTTAAAACATCACATTATTCAGATGTCATGACTTGTAGCCAGATCAAGTATTAAGTCTTTGCTTTTATAGAGAAAATAAGAGGAATTACTTCATATCTACAAAACATCTTTGCTGTAGTCTAGACTGAAAAGATACAAGTGTTTGAACATTAACCATTTGAGCAATGTTTGTAAAACCAATGACGTTAACACAAGGTCACGTGTTGTTTAAAGAAAATATATTTTCTGTAACTTTATGGGCCATCTGATATGCGTAATGAAAAAAATGCCTGTTTATATGTAACAATACTATTTTAGGGTGTAATGTAAAATAGTGATACTTTTTTGTCTCTTTCTGTAGAAATAACACAGGATGTGATCAAATAATTGTTTTCGATGTCTGATTCTGACTTCAGTGTGCATAAGGTTTTGAAAACCACTTGTCTTCACACAAGATAACCCAAGTTTACAGCATTAAAAAAATCAAATAATTTATTTCTGTGTTCTTTTTTCCACATTAAATAAAAGCTATTGGACACTTCCAGATTAAAATCAAAAGAGGGGACAAGGAAGAGGAATGGGGGGGACAGAAATCTGACATGCAAAAAAAAAAACTTTTGATCTCCTCTTTGCACACTTCATGGATGGTGGTGGAGGCAGTGCTCCAAAAAAAAAAAAAAAACAAACAAACAAAAAAAAAAAAAAAAGCCCACAAAAATGCCCCTTGGTGTTGGTTGTGGGGACTACAGCACATTGTGGTGCAGCACAAATGTTTACTTGACCAGCCAACAGGTGTCTAAGGGAAATTAGACTCACAAATGCAAAATAGTCGACATCCCAGAGAAGTGGGGTTGGGATAGTTAGAATAAACTACCTGGAGAGCACAACAGCTTTCCAGAATAAGGAAGAGGGAAAAACTGCTTCTAACATCTGTGAACACTGAACTGGCATGTGAAGTCAAACCTGATTCCAAATGCAGAGGAGTCACTGCCAGAGAAAGATGGGTAAAATTATGTAACACCACAAGCCATGGCTGCAAACTGATAGATGACAAAGCCCTTCAGTCCATGATGGTCTAAACTGAGCCCTCTGCTTCAAAGTGACAGGCTGTAATGTAAGCACGGGATCCGTGGCCAGAGCTTGACAGAATTAATGCAACAGAAAAACAAAGCCAGCAGGTTTTTTCCTTCAAAATCGGAAACACTCAACATGGTGACAACTGGTTTTAAAGAACAAGTTAAGTTAATTTGTTATGGTTCAACCCATCCAGTCCACCATTTAGCAGTAAAAGAAGACCTAGACAGTGAAAGGACACAGAAAAATGGAAATAAACCCTTCAGAACCAGGGAGAGTTTGATATCTGAAATCTAATCGGTGTCAGACGAGCAGCAAAGACAACAGCTGGGTCACCTGAGCTGTTCAAGGTCTAGATAGCTTTCAGATGCTCATCATTCTCATTACACCTCTGGATGGGCTAAAGTAGCACAGAAATTAACAATACAACTCAAACCTGATAAACCAAACCCAAACCCTTTCCCAACATGTGATTCAGAAAAAAAACATGCTCTCAAAATATCCAATGAATAGAACAACATTCATATACAAATCTGTGGAAAAAAATGAAGGAAAATAGGTCATATGATCCACTGCTCTGAATGCACAGACACAAACGTACATACACAGGCTGCTATGTGGGTGATAACTCTGTAAACATCTACTTTCACTTCCAGTCCTGGACTCCTGGGATGAAATATCTCAGCTGAAAGGGGAAATAAAAGGGGAATAAACCTAAAACATGAACAAGGTCCTGTAGTGTCATTCATGGAGACTAAGTCGTCTATCCTTAAAAACTTGAAACGTGAAAGTGGAGATGTGGTTTGCACTTAATATTCTGTAGCTGATTTCCCTCTGATTTTCAACCACATGCAGTGATTTCTCGTTTGAATAGTGTATGTATGGTAAAAACGCATAGATATCTAACGGCATAAAGAAAAAGAAAACTGCATTTACAACTAGTGATGTAGTTTTTTTTGTTTTTTTTTTGGGCCAAATTGACTAATTGGCTTTTTCTCCCCATAACTATCATCCAATATGTCTCTTGCCTTGTCTATCACACCGAGCAATATCTTAGAAACTGGAAAACTAAAATATGTGTGTAGTTTTTATCCCATCACTAACACTGTTGTCCTATCAAAGCCTGAACAAAAGACAGCACCAAAAAGATTCTGGTTTTCCTGTAGGGGGCCTCTGAAAGTAGAGAAATAAAGATATATCAGAACAGATCCACACCACTGTCAAAATAAGACACATTCACTCATAAATGGCAGTAATCTCCAAAGAAGTGCATCTGACCTTTGTTCATTTTACTTTTAAGAAAAAACCAAAAGTAGATGAAACAAGCTTTCGTTGCCATAATTTGTAAAACCTTGTGGTGCATATGTGACATGTTCCAGACTTTAGATCTTAAAATTTCAGTGAGGCTGGATGTGCATCATATTAGGGCACCTGGGAAGTGCACAGTGGACTGAGCTGCTCACAGCGGCACGATCTGATACAGCTCTAAATTATACTTAAACAAACTGAAAGCAAACAAAAGAATAAAATCTAATTTGCTAAGAATACTTGTCTATTTTCCTTTTTTTAATCAAGAGATAAACACACACAGCATACTCAAACAGGAATCCAGCATATGTAACACTTCGTCTCCGGTCTGGTGCCATGGCCAGGCCAGAGACGGGCCGAGGCAGCAGCCTGTCGCCTGCCGCTGCAGCAGTGGCTGACAGTGCTGAAGGATTGAGTGGCACTTGCAATGAGAAGAAACAGACAAATAATGTAAGAGTAGTAAACTGAGACAGCTAGGACGTGTTTGTCTGCACCGTAATTGGCAAGGAGTCTCTCTGAAGACATTTTCTCCTTTCGGGGAATTTCGCAGCAGCCGGCAGTGCATTTGGGGAAAAAGTTCAGATCTGCAAAAATAGTATTATTAAAAAAAAAAAAAAAAGCCTCACCCATACGCTGTCAGGATTTGATGAGCTATTTAGTGAAAAACAGTGAAGCAAAAAGGTGGCAGATCCACCGGTTGGGCAAAGTTTGAGGTGCTAATGGAGTGATTTGTTTGGATCAACTGCTCTGCACCAACATGCTTACACCAGAGAGAAAAAAGGGTTGGGAGAGTTAGCCTCAGACTGGGTTAGTCAGCACACACTCTCCACGCTTATTCCCACACTCACATTAAAATAAATGCATGCATATCTTTACAGGTTTCAGTCCTGGAGGCTGGGGTAGGTGATGGAAACAGCAGCATGGTGGCGCTGCGCCTGCTGGACAGGATGGGAAACAAAAACACACACACAACTGTACTCACAATTCCAGCCAAGCATGCACTCACACAATCACACAAACACATCCACTTGCTCACAGTGCAACCAACCACGCCACATACATATGCACACAAAAACAAGGCAAACACCCACTTTCCAAAAGAACATGAGGCGGTACAAACACAGTCATACTATAGCTTTTTTTTCATCCACCGTCCAGCTTCCAAAGTTAAAAAAGAAACACAAAAATAAACTCCACAAATATTTTCTTCCCAGTCTGTTTTTGCCGCCCCGCTTCCTTGTATCACGTGGTGTCGTCTTAGTCACGTTTTGTCCTGTATTCTGAGGGAGGATTTGGTGTGGTGTTTGGACACACGTCCTCACCTCAGCTGCCTCACACCGCACATCCCGGTCCCGATGCAGCATCCAATCTTGAAGGTCAAAAGGTCATCCAGTCCCAAGTCAAGGTCATCCCAGAGACCGCCCTCGCTCGCCCCTTCCTCGTCATAGAAAGTATCAGGGGCCCCTTCATGAAAACCTCAGGTGGGATTTCAGTCCCTTTCTGCCTAAACAACAGTTGTTCAGAGGTCAAAGACAAAAAGGATGTGTGTGTTCACGTGTCTATGCATATCTATGTGCATACTCCTTATGTGTGTGTATACTGTATGTGAGTGTGTGTTTGTGTATATAGGAGTGAAATGACCAGGCTGTGGCTGTCAGGCTGATAGAGTTCGAGATGAACAGCACCCGCTGTCCTCTCTTCCCCCCTCCCCTCTTCTTTCCTTTAGCGGAGCCACAGTTTGAGCCGCAGCGCGTCCACACCATTCAGGTAGTATCTGAACAGCCGCTTGTCTCTGACAAAACCCAAGTTCTCATACAGCTTCAGGGCTGATTTGTTGGTGATCTCAGTCTCCAGCACAACCTAGGGACACACATATGGGCATGTGAGCGATTCGATTGATCATCAGAAGGTTAACTACTTTTTCAGAACCTGACACAAAATCTGTATTTGGTTCTTCTTGACTGTTTGTGGAGACCCGCGGTAGCATGGCAGTACAGTCACAGCTCTGGTCATTATCTCAGGGTACGGGATTCACTAAAACAAATAGTGTAATAAAATGTGCGTACATCCAGTGTGACTCATACCCGAGATAGGTGTTCCCTTAAAGTGCATGTCAGAAAGATATTTTTTGTGTAACATCATTAATGCAGTTGCAAACGGGGAACTGCAACAATCTTTTGGTGTTGAAAGCACAAATTTAACTGCAGTTTAAAAGAAAAACAGCTGCAAAGTTTCACTCAGAAGTAGAGCCCGACCGATATATTGTTTTGCAGATTTTATTGGCCGATATGAGCCTATCGCAGATATATTATATATTTTTAATGTGCGTTTACAATGCGATTAGGTGTATATATTCTGTTTATGTATACTGTGTTCTATACACAGTACCAGTCAAACGTTGACTGACACACAAATTGAAATGCCATTGCCTGTGCAAGTGTATCCAAACTTTTGACTGGTACTGTACTATAATATACACATAAATAATATAGTCCATTTTATTTTTTTTTTACTTCATAATATCAGTATTGGCATCAGCCCCAAAAAACCCAGATTGGTTGGGCTCTACTCAGAAGACAAAATGAATTTGATAGTCGATGACTACAAATACTGGAAAGCACCAAGAAAGCTACAATAAATAGTTCGGAACAGCAGATATTTGATCAATCATTCAAAAACTTACTGTGGACTATAGCAGACAACTGGCAGTAGTATAAAGTTATGTATTTTGATCAGACATTGGCATCT
This sequence comes from Mastacembelus armatus, assembly GCF_900324485.2. Lineage (NCBI taxonomy): Eukaryota > Metazoa > Chordata > Actinopteri > Synbranchiformes > Mastacembelidae > Mastacembelus > Mastacembelus armatus. Next base: position 9,968,873 of record NC_046656.1, read on the forward strand.
GTATGATATTTAGGTCTTAGACAATGTCAGTAATTGCAGCTGATAAAAGACATGTCATAGATACTCTTGCATGTATTAAATTCCACCAACAAAAATATTACTACTGTGGTGAATCACATTCTCAGTCCTCTGGTTTCAGTCAGCAGAGACTTTTAAAGGTTCAAAACTGAAACTCATTTCCACCTCAAGCGTCTTCTCTCTCTGGAGATCTCAAATTAACAACAATTTTAAAAAACTGTATGTGTGTATGAAGCAGGTGAGAGACAATGTGGCTATTGAGGGAAAAGCAGAGCAAGTGAAATAGTTTGTAGTAGAGGGAGAATCAAGGTTACCAGTGAACTTGGATAAATGAAGGACGGAGCAGGAAGACAACCTTGAAATACGAGCAGCATTCTTTTTTTCCTTTTGTATGTTTTTTTTTCTTGGTTTGTCACAAAGAGGCTAACTGTTGAGCAGGAAGAGACATTCACTAGCACTGGAGTTGGGCCAAAACAGACCTAAAATAACACCCAAGAACCAAACACCAAATGTATTCATATAGTTTGTTCTAATTATTTAATGTAATACTTTCAGTACAACATATATATTTTCTGTACAATCTGGTCTAGTAAAAGAGGGACTGTCCTCTACCACATATGTTAACATTACAAGTGAAGAAGCTGGCACAAGGCTTGCGAATGTGCGCCAACATCAGGCATGAACACACACAGTAGGTTTGTTTTAGGCTTTAAGAAGAAATGTTTCAATTCTCTGGATCAATTCTCTGGATCCATTAGCTGATATTAAAACATAGATTTCTGCATCTTACCTCATCACAGTCGCCCTCCACCATGGCATAAATGGCCTTTTTCACCAGATTAGTACCTGGAACAGAGGAGTCCAAGTCAGTGACAACACACAGACTGTACAACCTATCTAGATGTTGCATTTGCATAAACAGATTTGGTCGTCTAAGAGAGCACAAAAGACGCTGTAGCTCACTTCGTCTATGTGATGGATAATCTTTATGAACTACAGACATCTCACCAATACTTTTCCTTCTGTGTTTCGAGTCCACAGCCAGCATGGCGATGTAGCCACGACGGAACATCTTCTTGTGCATGTCAAGCTTACATACGATGGCTCCAACACACTCCTGCTCCACCATGGCCTATGACAAACACACAAATAAGTTGGGTCTCCTGAGTATCTTATTGATAATGTGGCCAGTCAAAGCCTAGCAAGTGTCTCACTTCTACACTTCATGGCATGTTGCCAGTTCAGCGGGCTCTCTGAGCTGACCCGGAACCTTTTTTAATGACACCTCATCTCCTCATATGTCACATGTGGCCCTATTTTTCAAAGTAGACAATGCTGACTGGACACTGCATGAACAGCTGGAAACCTGCTTTAAAACATGTCACAAGACTTTTAAAATAATGCTCCTACAATCCAGTACACAGACAAATGGACAGAAGAACAACTATCATGAACTCTTTGGACAGACATTACTTCACAACACTGACATGCAGTAGTTGTACCTTAGCAATAACTAAACTACAACTACACAAGCTACAAACCTGTCAGTCATTTACATGTGTGTGTTAAAGAGTCCCCAGTAAATATGAGTGCTGTGCTTGTCTGCCTTGAGGCACACTGAAAGCTGTGATGTAACTTCAGGTGACCTCAGTCTGTGTGTAGGGTGGGGGGGGACCACAGTGACTGTAGGAACAAATTAACACGTGTGTTTTCTCTAAATGACACGGTTTCAGTTTCATACTCACCAGAAAGCAAAGCTGCGGCCAGTTGTGGATGAAGTACCTGTACGTATAAATGGAATAAGGCTCAGACAAGTCCTTGGTGATCAGTCTCATGATCCACGGCATCTGCAGCTCGGACTCGTAGCGGACATATCGGATCCCGTGGTTCTCCTCGTCCCCTCGACCTGTGGAGCTGCTCAGGTCTAGTCGGGCCAGCTCCGCGGCTGGTGGCTGCTGTGGGTCACCGTGGCTGTCCTCTGCGCCGGTCCCAGCTACAGCCGGAGACTCGTCGCTGGGCGGTCTAGGTGGCTCCGTGTGGTCGAAGTCCTCTTTCCCTCCGTCCTCGGTTCTCGTGAAAACGGGGATCCCGTTCATGCTACTGTTGACGAGGGGAGAGTGGCTGCCGTTTTCGGAGAAGGGGCCGTGGCCTTCGTGTTGGCAATGCTCACTATTGTTTCTAGCGGCCGGGGTCCCTTCGCTGCTGTCACAGTTGTCCACGGACGGTCTCGGGTTGTCAGGCCGGTTTCCTGCGTGCTGGTGGCCGTCAGCGTCCTCTGAGGGGCTGGCCAAGCCGTTTAGCTGCTGCTGCTCCCGGGCTTGCATTTTGAGGTGCAACGCCGCCGGGCTAGCTCGAGCTAGCATGTTTTTCTGCTTCTTCTTCACCGACCTTTTGACTTCGCTTATCGGCTGCGACTTCTGCCCTGTCCCGGCAGGTACACAGTCCTCCCCGTGGCAGGCCGGCTGTCCGTCTCCCGCCGCCAGCTCCCCGTCCCCAGCCCCGGTGAAAGGAGGAATTTCAACCGGGGATGCAGGCAGTGCGCTACTAGGCCCAGACGGCACTGTGGCCATCCCACCGCATTAAGGTGGAGATTCACGTCTGAAACACGTTGAACACAATCTCATCCACAAGGCCAAGGGGTATACAAACAATATACAAGTTACTTCGCCGAATATTGCATAAATCCGAGTATTTCTGAGGCGGTAACGAATCCGCTGGCGACGTTTGTCGCTGCTTTCTCCTCGATTTCCCTGCTGCCGCAAAGTGCTGTCGCAGCAAACGCCATTGCAACAGCACGCCGATACGTTTTACGACAGCGCTGTAACGCATGACAGATACAGGTTTTTCCAGACAAGAGTGTGAACCAATGACTTATATAACTACATTCAACAAGCACAAAGCCATCACCAAAATGAGTCCGTTATTTACAAAAGAGATTACATCGCTAATTCCAGTTCCGCTGAAAGGTGGTTCTACGCACAACCTACATGTTGCCGGACCATGTCATTTTAGATTTGTATAATAACCTTATATATGTTGGAGCGCTTAAACATGTAGAATTACGCATCAATAATGTCGCCAGCGGTGGTCTAGGACTAAAGGTCAGTATCTGTTGATTTTGGTCTGATTTCTGACCAGCAGAGGGCGCCAGGATGAAAAGGTTTTATCCACCACCACCACAACACTGCTGTCACTCCAGTAGATGTCGCAAGCAGATAAGCTTTGTTGGCTTTATCTTATTTAATTTGGACTACAGTATGGGCGTTTATCTCTAGTAACATCAAGGTTATTAATGAATCACAAATAAAAATTGTACCTCTCACTTCACTGCATATCTGACAGGTTATTGGCATAAAAAGGGCAATGTTTAGTAAGGTGTCTGACCAAATTAACTGTTCACAAAAATGACCTTTCCAGACAAAAGTGTTCAGTGTGGTAACTAAAGACAGCAGAAGTGGGTTTTAAATAATGATTGACTTGTACAAACCTTACTTAAAACTCAATTTGTGCTTTTTTAGCTATATGTGATTTTCTATGGACAAGTTTGTTTGTAAATAGACTATGTTACAGGGAAAGAGTAGATTTGGGGGGGGGGGGCTATTTGAAAGCTAAGCCTTGGGGCTGAAAACTCTCTGAAGAGCTGGAATCAGACGTGCACAATCAGTTCCCCTCTTCAAATCTCCTTCACAGGCCTATCTACTTGAGCAGCCTTCTCTTAATTACTTTCTCTATCACTTAGTGAACCGGGCCTGGGACTAGGAGGAGCAGCGGCTTGCCAGAAACACTTGGCTCGTTTGAACCCATATTTATATATCTTCTTTCTCACAGTCCCGTCCCATACCTTTTCTCTCCCCCTTCCTTCTTTTTGTCCCTCCTGCTTTCATTCTTCACTGCTCTTTTCTCTCAGTGGTTCTCTGTCCTTCCTGTCTCTACCCTTTTCCAAATTTCTCCAGGGTGTCAGTTGCATCATGTGACTGGTGTGCTTGTGATTACAGCAGTTGGCAGCCATGTTCATCTGTGCAGAAGCACACAAAATACCTTGTTTAAGACAGAATTTAAAGAAGTATGAGGTCTGTATGGAGCTTAGGAGAGAGTAACAACATGCTCAGGACAACACAGGTTGACAATGACACTCAAATAGCCCCCCCTTTCAAATCTCTCCCTGCTTCTGTCTGTCTGAACCAGTCTCAGGGGCTGGAGGCCAAGCTTTAGATCCCCCCCAACCTCTTTCCTACTCCTGCCTGTCACATTGGCTCGCTCCTCTGACTCTGCTCACTTCCCTCTGTCCTCCTTCTCCTTCTTCGTCTTTTTTTGACTGGCATCTGGTCCACTAGAGCTGTATTTAATTAGTTTCTGTTGGGTTAATTAGGGGCTAAAGTTAGGGGGTCGGGCCAGAACAAAAGCGGGTCAGGCTGGACGGGACGGATGCAGGTGCTATGGAGTGGTTGCCAGATTCCACCGTTCAGATTAAGATGGCTGCAAATTATCTGGAGTATTGGAGAGAGAGAGAGAGTGAGAGCCACTAGTGAGTGACAAAGGAAGGGGTTTTCCACCATATATGGGATGGCAACTCCTTATACTCCCATGCTGGCATTATTTTACTTACTATTTAATAATTTACATTATGTTTTCTTTGTCATTTCCACAAGAAAAACATTAAATTAAAATTTTCAGCTCCTTTCATGTCTTGTCCCTCTCATGTTACACTGGCACACAGAGCTGTAATGTATGGTGTGTGCAAGCAATGTGTTTGCCAGTGTGGTTCCCATACAAGGTGCTGTGTTGTATGTTCTCATTCATATGGCTCCCAGCACTTCTGTTTCATCTTCGAGTGGCAGCTATACCCTTTCTCTTTGCTTTGTTAGTTGGCTGCCTGAAATGAAAAAACAATTGACCAGCACATCAAATGACCAGTGGAGGTAAGTGAAGTATACTTAAAATGAGCAATTCAAGCCTGTGAAGTGCACATCAATTGCTCAAATGTAGAGATCACGTAATTAAAACAAATGAAAACTGTAAATGTGAGTCTGAAAAAAAAAAAATCTTCAGACATCACTTTCACGGTTAACTATTTGTGTACTGTTTGTTTACAGCTTTTACAACATATTAATGCAGCTTCCTCTAAATATATATGTCAAATAGGTGTGCACATACAGTAGATGCGAATCAAATATGTAACCTTGATTACAGAAAGGAGGAAGAAGCGCAGAAAAGAACCAACTTGACCTTACCTACCCACCCTACCCTGCGGAGATGGAAAGCGACTATAGATAAAGTGATATGAATTGGAGAGGAGAGCAGAGAAGAGGAGGAGAGGGCATCTCTGGCATGGTTGGAGCCCCATCAGTGTGTGAGGGTCCTGGGGCCCTTTAGACAGGCGCCAGCCCAGCAGGGAAGCAGAGACAATCACGCAGCACCAGATTCAATGCAGAGAGATGGAAGGATGGAGAGAGATGAGGAGACACACAGGGGAGGATTGAGGGGGAGTGGGTGGTGGGACAAAGAGCCATGCTGAGGAAAGGTGGAGGACGTGACAAGGAGACTGGCAGAAAAGTCCAGGTAGAAATGGAAGCAACTGCTGAATAAAAGAGTTGAAAAGGGATGGATGGAGAAGAAGAAATGACAGTGCAGATCAAGAGGAGGTGAGAAGGAGTAAAAGGAAGATAGAGCAAGCTAGAGAGAGATATCATATATTCCCTCTGTAACAGTCTTTATCACCAGCGCAGATCGTGGCGTATGAACAGTGATCCAAGTCAACCATCTGCTGAGGCTAGATAAGCCTGGGAGAGCTGGGTATTGAGCTGTCACTCAGGGAGGAGTGCAAAAAAGAAAGAGAGGAGAGGAAGGAGAAACAGAAGAGAAATAAAGAGTAAATGCACAGAGAGAGATCAGTAGAGAAGTAGGGAGGAGTCAGTTCAAGGTAGGAATATTCAAAGAAGATTTTTGCAGGCTGGAAAGCATTCGTCTTGTTAGAAAAAGACTTAACGTCAAATAGATGTCCAACCTTGTCCTGGCTAATCTTGAAATACTCATTCAGAACAACAAAACAAAGCTTTTTATTGGTTTTCGTTTTTGTCAAACCATACAAATACACAAACACACATAAACACACTAACACACATATTCACATATATCACCTTATTCAGTCACTTGTACACAATTAGGCTGTTTTCATTTCCTTCACAATTTAACACACACACAAGAAATCATGAAATATGTGTGTAGGGTGGGTGTCTAAGTCGATTTGACTCCTCTTCTGGTGGGGAGGACCAGAGTGGAAAGATGGCTTACTAGTTGCTTGTGCAGGTAAAATCCTACTGAAACATTACCCTGTAAACACTTACTGGAAACTGTTTCCAAATGTTTATTCTATATGTGTGTTTGAAAAAGAGACGGAGTGACACATTGCAGGTGATTTGTTTCATTATTCACCCAATTTTGTGTTTTTAAGCCCAGCTCTACATTTATGAATCGTGTTTATAGTTTGATACTGTGGTAGTACAGGGGCATGAATTACGGCTGGGGGGGGGGGGGGGGGTCAGGCTTGGGAGTGGGGGTTAGGAGGGGATTAGCTGAGGCCAGTTGGATCATTTTACAGCCGGAGGACCCACCACCCCTCCACCCTCATGCTCTGCAGTCTCCTGGACAATGAGGATTAAACTCCTCTTGTTCCTCAACTCCGAAAAACGGCAGGACGACAAAGACACTATTCCTCCTGGGTCTCCTGGCTGTGGCTGGGAGCTGCATTTGAGAAGAGGAGGGAGGGAAGGAGTAAAGAGGAGGAGGGAGGCAGGAGGAGGCAGGGGGTCCATCATAAAATTAATCCCTTCACAGTTTCCTCTGGGTGCAAAGTGAGATATGAGGCAGACATGTCTAATGAAACGCTACTGTCATCTAAGGGCACAGCGATAAAAGCATATATTAAACTAATAGCGCTTGTCATTAGTGCCTCTATTAAGTGGATCGAGAGGGTCGGTGATTGGCACGGAAGATTAATCTGTTCCAATAAAATTCCACCTTCCCAAATTCTCCTATTTCATTGCTTGTAGAGTACTTGTGTGGAAATATCTAAAGCTTACTTACTCATAATCTTGAGGGTGAAACTAAGACTAGACTTATGTCATCACAGCTTTCTAGTTTACATTACATGGATAACCTGACATTTAGGAAAATATGCTTCTTTGTATTCTGACAAGACTTAGATTTGAAGACTGATACCACTCTCATGTCTTTTTGGTAAGTACAAATCTACAGTGAGGGGTTAACGTATCATAAACACTGATTTTCTGTAAAGTATTTCTAAGTGGTGTTGTTACCTTTAGACAGAAGTTAAGCTAATCACATGTTGCCTGTAGCTTCATATCTAACTCCTTGTAATAAAGTTATTAAACATATTTCACAAGAGTACTGTTATTCCTTTAATAAGCAAGTTTTTGGCGTGTTTTATACTCATTTTCTTCCTTTAGTTTGAGCAAGACTAGCTGTACCTTTAGTGTATACTAAGCTACGCTGTTGCAAAAATGTCAAAACTTTCCCTTTAAAATACAATTGCATATATCTGCTTATAAATATATCACTTAGGAAGTGAATAAGAAGTATCACAAGCTCAGCAAATTGAAAGATAAGTGTTGTTGATATGCCCTGTGTTGAGTAGTGTATGATCATTGCCTGAGGCATTGTAATGTGGTAAAGTGTCCACTAAAAGAGGCAATATTGGGCTCAGTATGTGGCCAAGAGTCAGGCTTAGGGAAGGAGATGGATTTGGTTACCCTTAATGTTTGGAGTTACAAGTAACAACTACTGTTGCTTATAGGGACAGAGGACAAAAGTTTTTTTTTTTTTTTGGATGTTGTGATGCAGAGGATCAGATCTACTGCATCCAACATCCAACTGAGCCGGACAATAAAAGAGGAAGACAAAAGAAACAGAAGTCCACTGGTTTTAATCTTAGAATAAAAAATGAGGGAGTCAATATAGGAGAGGACTGAAAGAAAAACCGAGGAGGGCAAGCAGAGCAACAGAACCGGGGGAGTTAGAGGAGCGAGGAGAGGAGTGAGCCTTTCATACACAAAAAAAAAAAAGGCTCTCTTTTACTTATAAGAGAAAAAAAGAGCAAAAGAAAAGCTTCTTCTCGCCTCCTGGATGCAGTGTCAAACCCAATCAGTGTCTGGTTTGGCAGTGCTGCTCGTCTCCCAGGCACCAGCTAACAATGGAGGCGAGCCTCGGCCGCCACACCTCTCACTTCCAATCTGCATCCTTCAGGACAGGCCTGAGAGCAGGGGCCATAGGGAGCGACAACAATGCCCCGCAAATGTTCAAATTCTCATAAAAAGTCCTTGTGTGGCAAGAATTGGATTAGCTAGTAGAAGTAAAAAGCACTCTTCAAGTAGCTTTAGATCAGTTCATGTTGATTTGGACAGTTAATATCAGTTTTTATTGTTGAAGAGCTGGCATAAGTGTGGCTTAGGATAAATGGCTGGGTGTAGGTAGGGGTTTTGTTCTTAAAGGTTTACAATACAGGTGGAAAGAATAGGACTTAGTGTCAGGGTGCATGTATGTAAAGCCAAACACAAACATGGATAAACTGCTACACGATTACGACCCCACAATCCCTGAGCTGCAGAGTCCCGTGCTAATAAACGTGAGTAACAAGGCTTGATCCTTAAAATAAAAACCTCACCACTCAAAAAAGAAAAATGTCTACCTTGAATAGACCCCCCCCTCCCCTCCCCAAATCACATTGTCAAGCAAATCCTGCATTTAACAGGAAAGAGTTATTCTGCATTTATAGTCTTGGGAGACTTACGTTAAAGACCTCAGTTAAGCCAGTGCCTCTGCCACTTTGCAGTGCAGGCTTCATCGAGACTGAGCAAATCCGTCTCTCAATGGCGACTGGCTGAAGCCGAAGGGGCCATCTTTTTCACAGGCTTCTTCGCCCCCTACCCCACCCCTCAGCTAGTGTTTACCCATCACCAAACAATAGCTGGATACTGGCAATTAAACAGCATTTTTCTGAAGAATCCGTGGCACTGGTCTAATGGCATTACTGTTGGATGATTCAATCCTTGAATAGTCAACAGGATTTTGCCTCTCACCAGGAAAATACTGCTTCATCGAATTACCCGTATTACATAGATTTACCCAAAGCTTATGATTCAGGGTTCACAGATTACTGTTCTTCTAAAGATGGCGGGAGAAAGGAGTGATAGGCCATGAGAGTGATGACTCCAACGCCTTAAAGCTGGCCGCTGCTTTCACTGGCACACTCTTCCCTTGAGAGGCTAAAGCAAAGCGAGGATTTATATAAAACCTTTTGCAGATTTGGAAAGATTACTAATTTACCTGAATGCAAACACTTCTTTTTTTTTTTTAAACTGTTTTTTGCTTTAAGGCGTGTGCTTCAACATTATATGATGCAAGTCTTGAAAAATGGTTTACAGAACAACATTTACAGTCACACAAGTACATGTATACACACAAACACATAGCAGCCAAACTGCACATTGTGCCCTTTGACCTTCCATGGGTCGAGTCAGGCTGGGCAGCTCGAGGAACCAGGAAGACCGGCCAACTCCATTATCTCACAATGAAGGGCTAATTACTGGGTCTGCAAGCCTCAAATCACACAGCAACAGACCGCCTGTCTCTGTCCTCCGCTCACCCAACATCTTAATTGCTCTTTTATTCTCTCTCTGTTTTTACTGTGCCTCTCTCCCCGACTTGCTCCTTCTCTTGCCTCAGCCATTTTCACACATAAAAGCAAGATGCTAATTGCCTGCTATGGAAATATTGGGCCTGTGATTAGCCAGGCAGAAGGTTTGGCTGGCCTGTGTCTGTTTGAGGGTGTGTTGAGCCAGCACAACAGGCGTAAAAATAGGAAACTGCGGCCGTTGCTGCTGAAAGGAAATTCATTTTGCAAAAGTGTGTGGATTGTCATTGTGCTCCGGTGGCTATTTGTCAGCCGTGTTGGCAAAAATGTTTATAGAAAAGCTACTTGAACAAAATTAGTTCAGTTACTTTCAGGCAGAGTTGGAGCGTTGTTATCGTTAGCACTGACATTATTATGCCCCATTATACTTTAAATATCTTGACTAATCGTCTGGACCACTAAATATCAACCTGGATAATAAAAAACAGGATTGCTTAAATAAACAGGACTGCAGTTGGGCTGATGCATGTGACTGGTTGATGAATTATTACCCAGGTATTGTGTTTCTGTCAATGATGAGTAATTTATCAAAACCCTCATCATGTTCTCCTCCCTGACCCCTTATTATCTCAATCTGTGGGTAATTTACTAATAATGGCTGCACATACTCATTTAACAAGGCAACAAGGGTTTGTCTTAATAGACTCCATCTTGAGATGCACATACATATGGAAATGAGGCCCAGTGGGGGAATTTGCAGCATCCACTTTTCAGCTTCTGCTCTTTTCAACTGTACCCTCTAACCTGCTCTTTTAATGAAGAACTGCTTGTTCTAAAAGACTAATGTTCTCTATTTCAATTGAGAAATTGTTAAATTATTACATATCTGTGACTTTGGTTACTTTTTCATCCAGACAGAAAGTAAAGGCGTTACAGATGTTAATCTATTCTATAATTATATTTACATTTTAAACTTTCCACCCAATAAATCTAAAACCAGCAAATCTTCTACTCGGTTTTTCTAGTAAAGTGGTTCCTTTGTAATCTTTGATGCTTTTACATACACTTCAGATGTTAGACAGTTATTTTAGTAACTTTTCTTCACTCAGTCATGTGTCATTTGACCTCGGCCTTCCTGCACTATCAAGTCAAAGCTTTTTGCGACGCGTAGCTGGAATTGAAATGCTCTTTCAGACATTTTGCAGTGGTCTCCCAAAGTGCTTTGTCCAAGATGCTGGAAAAGATGGAGAAGCCTGGTTTTCCCAGTGGTGGGAGCAGTGGAGTGACTGGGCAGCACAGTGATTGGAAGTGGTGGTGGGGGGTGTTTCAGGGCCAAAGAGGGGTGCAGGTCGGCTGTTCAAAGGCTGGCTTTTTGCATTGTTGGTCAGTTGGGGATTAAGGTCTTCTGTGCAGTAGAATAGCCCCTCTAATTAAAAAGGATAAGAAGGCAGAAAAATAGCGAGAGGCACGGGAGGAAGCAAAAAGAGAGGGAGAAGGGAGAGCAAATTTGCAGAGAAAAGAAAGAAAAGAAAAACTGTTTTCAGTGTCACTCCTGCAGCCGGGCCCATGGATTCAAACTGGATTAACTTTACACTCCCCCTCCCTGTTTTTTGCTGTTACTCTGTCCCGCAGTGTCTTTCTTTCTATCTTGAAATTTCCAAACTTTGTTGTCCACATGCACTTCATTCTTTGAAAGTACAGTTGAGCTCTGCATTCAAATAATTTAGATGGCCCTGAGAAAGCTACAGCTACATCATTTAGAGGTTACTGTTTTTACGAAACCATGATTGTTTACAACTACAGACTTATAACAGCTAATTTTAAGGATATTTTTCAACTATTCTCACTCGCAGAACCATAGAATTTATCACTTTGAATTTGTGTGTAATGTTTCCCTAGCCATGTTGCAGAATGAAAACAGCCAACTGCACCAGTCATTTAACAGGAAGGAGTGTGTGTGCATGAGTGTGTGGGCCTGTGTCTGTGTGTGTGTGCTGCTCAGTATTTGCCGTCATCAGAATGTGAATAGAGGGCCTGTGTGCTATGCCCCAGATGCTTGCTGACAGTAGGTGGGCTGTTTGCCGTGGGGATGCCAGGTTGTGTTTTTGTTTGACCCTCCTCTGTCCCGCCTGCCTCCCTCCCCTCCACCAGTGGGGGGTCCAGGGCTCCTGGGGCTGGTCCCTGCTGACCAATACCCAGGTATAAGGCCTTTCAGTTTGGCTAACACTAGCCGCAGGCTGTGGGAGGTTAACGAGGTACCAGCAGGGACAAGACATTTAACCCTCCCATGGGCAAACCACAAGTGGTGGATGTATGTCAATGAAGTGCATGAATATGATATGATGTCAGCTATGTGATAGTGAGCACAAAGAGAGTTGAATGGTAATAATACTGCAGGTGCATTATAAAGCACATAATATTAACACCCAGCTGCAAAAACACACATTCTTCAACCAATGTCAGTTCAATGAGGCCCAGTCACATTAGCATCTAAACTTTGCAGCAGCATTATGTCATTTTAATGTAATCCTTATATTCCTTCTCTGTCAGAAGTGGCGTGGTTTTAGACAGGAATCAACAAAAGAAATGTAACTCCTGAATAAATAATGTTTAGTTACTGTGTCTTTAACAACCTAGCTAGCTCAAAACACTTTTATTCCCTACTTTATCTAAAGAAATGTACAAATCCAAGAAGAAAATGGAGAGAGTAAGCAGAAAATAGAAAGCAACTGACTTACGCTAGCATGTTTCCCTAGCCTTGAAACTAATACTTCGTCACTATCTAATTCTCAAAGGATTTCACTGTCCCACTTGGTGTGACCAGACCCTTGAGGTGCCTGTAAACTACAACTCACACTGCAAAAATTACAGCTGGTTTGGCTGTGTTGCTGCCCTCAAAAACACCTGCTGTCCAAAGCTCATACAGACTCTTGTGACGCACACTTTGGTTTCTTGTAGAATCAATACATGTATCGTTTCTTTCACCGGGGTTATCAATCAATCTATCAATGTGTGGTCTACAGTGCAGATGGCAAAAAGCAGTCATGCCATGTCCAGTGCAGTTCAGTGTGTGTCAGCGTGTAACAGATGGGGCTGGTAGAATGGGCCAAGTCATTGATTTGACCTTGAGATCGACAGCTGAAGTGAACTGGGATGGTTGGTGCAAAAACTGAGGATTAAAGAATAAAGCATAGACAAATCAGTGGAATACCCCTTTACAGGGTTAAGATACAAAAAGACAGTAGGCAATTAGATTAGATTAGATTAGATTAGATTAGATTAGATAGATAGATAGATAGATAGATAGATAGATAGATAGATAGATAGATAGATAGATAGATAGATAGATAGATAGATAGATAGATAGATAGATAGATAGATAGATAGATAGATAGATTCTATAAATGAGGAAAGACGTATAGACATATTTCCACGGACAGACTATTAATATTCTATAAATATTTTATTCCAAATATGAATTTTAAATACGTGATGTAAAGAACAATAAAAAAACACACTGCTGCAAATTACTTTTTATGTTTACTGTAATTATTTATGCTGGGTTGCCATGTTAACCAGTCCTATGGAGAGTAAACAAAGGAGGTATACTTTCCTCATGCCAGCCAGTATTACCCAGTACACTGTGAGAGAGTATCACAGTCCCACGATTCTTAGCCTTCAATTCGTCTCCCTAACAGCAGGAGAAACCGTGACTTCGTCAATTGGCCCGGAGACAGGGGGAGGGCGTATTGCCACAGACATTAACAAACGACTTCACCTTTTTACAACCACAGCCCCGTTTAGCTGAAACGCTCCCCAGGGCTATTAGATATTTTCCGATGAATTATATATCAGAGCTGAAGATGAAAGGACTCTGCGTGAGCCAAGAACATGGCTGTGGGACAACAAGGGGACCAGATACTTAAACCCAGTTAGGCTGTTTGTTTTATTACGATCGCTCAGGGAAAACGGGAAAACTCCAGTTGCATAAAATTGCAAAAGGAAGTGAGCTTTAAAAACTCTTTTAGCCCATTAAAACAAGGAACATAAAATAAAATTAGGAGCATTTAGACATGGAGCAAGGAAGTACTAAGTGAAAAAAACCATCCTGCTTTACAGTTCATTATTGACATGGATGAAGATGATGTAACTGCACTTAATCGTAAACAATGATTTTATTGATTTGAGGCTTGTGTGCCTCACAGTCTGTTGTCTGGCATGTAGACTCCTAATTAGTCCTCTAACCTGCTGCTTGTTTGGGAGCATCAATCAAACCCTTGAGTCAGAACTACTGAGGCCAGCTTTTGTCGGAAGGAGACGGAATCAGTTAAAAAAATATCTAAATTTTACGCCTCACTGCCATCGGGATTAAATGTGAGTAGCCTATTACATCTCTATTGATAATGCCATGTGCCCATTTGGACACAAACTGAAGCTGCACAAGGATGGGGGGATGTAAGAAGTGGAGGTCTTTGCATAAAAGTAAATCATTCTCGAGGAGTTCGCGGTGTAATCCAGAAAATGAGATAAAGTGCGCAAAACTCAGGCTGATGTTATTTGTTTTAAAAAGAAGAAGAAGAAGTAGAAGGGAAGTATCCTGGTGGTGGTGGGGGGTGCAAAGCTTAACGGGCCGCCATTTTCTTTTCTTAAATCTCCTTTATACGGTTACACAGAATCAAACCGTGACAGATCCCCAAGAAGTTATTTTCACCTCCCGCTACAAAACGAATCAGAGCTTCAATAAATGTTGCTCGCTTATTCTGACAATTAAGGCAGTCCTTTTAGCTGCAGCTCTGCTGTTTGGTTCCTATTATAAACCGGATCGAAACCCGGATTTTTCTTATAGCGTGCCTGACTGTAATAATAATAATTATTATAACAATAATAATAATAATACTAATAATAATAATAGTTATTCCATCCTGATTGGCTGCAGCACACCTGTACCTGTGACCACTTGGTCTGTTACTAAGAATAATACCATATAAATAGACTTTATCGCTGCATTAGAAACACGGGCATTTTACATATTTGCTTTATTGATAAAGATATGTCAGCTCTGGGCACATGGTGCTTTGGAGCTGATGTTGCTGCCACCAGGCCACTTTCCTCCAGCTGCTGCATCCTTTCACACCTCTGCCCATCACGTTTCCTCTCATTTTCATTGGCTGCTAAAGTCCCTGGCATCTCTCTCCCTGCATAAATACTGAGCATCTCCTGGTATTATCCGCACCCAACAAGCTGATTTTATACGGAGAGGAAACTAATCACAGCTGCTCTGCTGAAGAGAAGGCGTTTAGTAAAAGCTGTTTCAAAAACCAGGCGTCTGACACCACTGAAGTAAGTGGCTTATTTAACTTTCGCTGTTTAACGTGTCTCAGGTAAATTGTGTTTAAGTTGTTTTTTTGTTTTTTTTTAAGCGACAGTGAAAGCCACCGGGAGCTGCGATGAAAACGCAGATAGCCTGCAGGGAGATAATTGGGGAGGCGGGTTTAAAAGGAAACTTTTCTCCCTGTCGCCCCTGTGGACTGTGCGCTCGGAGCAAAGAGCCATTCAACCGGTTAATAGCAGGACAGTGGACCGGTCCACGACTTCAGATAATAGACTACACCCAGCTGAATGTCTGACTATAGAGACTTTGGCTGTCGAGTCAAGTTCTCAGTTGTTTTTCCTTAAATCACATACAGTATAATTCAAGCTGAGATAAAGTATTAAAACAAAATAAATTGTATTTCTCTGCTATTTTAATATTTAAAAAAACGTTTATAGGCTAGTGACCTTTCACATAATAATCACATGTTCATTTTCATTAGTGAAATTCTTGTTTTGTATTATTTATTTTATAACTACACGAGAAACGCAAACAAATTAGCAATAATAATAATAATGGTTAATATTATTATTATAATAATGAGTTGTGGGGTAGGTTGAGGGACTGGGGGGGCCTGGTGGTCTGGCAGTCAGCTGGTCTGATAAATACAATGCCAGTCTTTGTTTAATTTTCGTGACGCAGAAAATTAAGGAGACCTGAATGCGGAGTCGTGGCTGGCGTCCTGTAATCAGGCCAGCGCGTGCCGTCCGGATTATCTCGTTAATTTCTTACAGAAAAAAAAAATCTCTCGTAGCCAGTAATAATTAATGGCTGGCCTGGGTTTTCCTTATTAGACGGATGTGGAGCAACCAGTAACCGGGGGTGAAAAGTGACAGATTGGGTATAGGAGTGGCCGTTATTGGCTCTATAAAAACCAGGGTCCGCATTGGAAAGAGGAGCAACTTTATTCTACAGGTAGGTGTCAATGTAAAAAGACAGCAGCATATGGTGGTTATCTTACAGTCAATGGTTACTAAAATTAGATATTACTAAAAAATAAAATTAAATATTTAGGCCAACTACATATTGGAAAGTTTTAGTGCGTTTAAAAAAAAAGGTTCAGTAGTTTCTTGTGGTTTTAGGCCTCACAATGGCCTTAAAGACAAAAAAAAACATAATATAAACATAAATATATTACGGGATTATAATTCTTCTATAACGTTAATATTGTGCCTATAAAACTAAAATGAATCAATAACGGCTGTGTGATTATTTTTACAATAATCAATAATAATAATAGGTTAAAAAAAAACAAAAAACGTGAAACTGAAATTCACGTTTTTCCTGTATAACTCCCCCCCACCCCACTGGGCATGAAGAGAAATTTCGTGGGCCATCTCCTTGTCTATTTAGATTAAGTGCTATTCTCTAATCAACACTTTGGGACAGTCTCACCTTCTAAATCTAATTACCGGGAGCAATTCATTAGTGAAGATGGGGGAATCTCCCCGAGGATGGTCAATAATATGTCAGTACTGGCCTTCCCTGTGCTGGGCATCTCTCCGTTTATCTAGTTATTGCTTAAGTTGTTTCATTTCGTCCCATTTGAATGTACAAGGGTTTTGTGGGGAAACAAACAATAGGCCCAAGATATAGAAATGAAGATGCTGAGTTGTATTTGAATGAGCGCTCAGTTTGCAGTATTGGCTTCTTTGTTTGTTCCCTAAAGTCTTTTGTTATCAGCATTACTTATCGGTCAACAGTGGGCTTTGTTTCTGCAAATGGCCCCCCAATCAGCTGTCTATTTAGCTTCGTCTAACCTGTGGGTATATGCTAATTGAGCTCCCGGTTGGGGCCCAACGAGTGTGCGCATTTTAACGACAATGTTTTGTTTTGGTGGTAGTAGGAGAGGAGGAGTGTGTTTGTGGGTGGGGTGGGGGGTGAGAAGGAGGCGGGGCTATAGTAGCAGTTAGTGTGTGTGTTTGGTGTTGGGGGGTGGTGACGGCGTAAACGCCTGTCAGCCTGAGAGAGCATCCTCAGTCCTGCAGGGACAGCTGGGGGTCTCCACTCGGCTTTAAGAGCCGTGCCAGTCCGAGGACGCCCACTTCATAAAACGGACCGCGGTGCGTAAAGGCTGCGCGTAAAAATCAGCGGAGAGAGACAAACCTATACACCCTTAAGTCAGCGCTTATTTTTTCCTACCGTTTTATCTCTCGCTTCAGGTTGACCTGGACGAGGTAAGATCCCACACGGAGAGAAGGGAGGATTAAAACACCATCTTCTGAGCTACATTTAAATTTTTTACCATCGGTCCTGCCGCCAGCATGATGTCCTATCTGAAGCAGCCGCCGTACACGGTGAACGGACTGAGCTTATCTACCTCAGGAGTGGACCTGCTGCATCCTTCAGTGGGATACCAAGGTAATATCCCCCAGGCTGCCACTATATTCAAACATCAATAATTTAAATGTATTAACAAAGAACATATTCTTTCTAAAACAACCGGAAAATATCCAGACTCATTTCCAATAATTTGCATTAATCATCCACGCTCTGATTTACATGTTTACAACGACAGGCCTATAATCATTGTTTTCCCTTCTTCTGAACAGCAACCCCTCGCAAACAGAGGAGAGAGAGGACGACTTTCACTCGGGCCCAGCTCGACGTGCTGGAGAACCTGTTCGCCAAGACTCGGTACCCTGACATCTTCATGAGGGAGGAGGTTGCCTTAAAGATTAACCTGCCCGAATCCCGAGTCCAGGTGAGCCTCCAGTACAAACATCTGGGCCCCACCGTCTCCATTCATGGCAGGTCGATAACTAATAATTTGACCCGGAAAATTCCTCTTCATTCTTGGAGAATTGTTTAACACCAACAGCCATTTATAGGGACGTTTTTATTTTTTCTGTATTTTCTTCCTATTGTGAATAGCTAAGCCACTCTTCTTTATTCAGAATGAAATGTAGTCTGACAAAACATAAAGTCTGTAAGACTATTAGGCCCATTAGAAAACTGGTTTTCAGCCTGAATAATTTGGGGAAATAACATAACTGGCTGATATGTTTTTTGTATTTATGTTTAGTTTGCCTTTTGATTGGGCTATATTTGCATTTAACTTAGCATTTTTAATTTTTTCTTTAATCATCAACAGTAAAAAGAACATTTCCAAACCTCAAGTTCTGTTATAGCTAAATATTTATAATATAAACATATTTTCTTCCAGGTATGGTTCAAAAACCGGCGAGCCAAACATCGCCAGCAGGCCCAGCAAACCCAAAGTGGAGCGCAGACCAAAACTGTCAGCAGACCGGTGAAAAAGAAAGGCTCTCCGGTCAGAGAAGCCAGTTCAGAGAGCGGAGCCAGTGGGCAATTTACACCGCCCTCGAGCACCTCACTCCCGGCTGTGAGCAGCAGTGCGGCCCCGGTCTCTATCTGGAGCCCGGCCTCCATCTCTCCACTTTCTGACCCGCTGTCTACCTCCTCCTCCTCCTCCTGCATGCAGCGATCTTACCCGATGACCTACACCCAAGCGTCCGGCTACAACCAGGGATACACAGGATCCTCGTCCTATTTCACCGGGATGGACTGCAGCTCCTACCTTTCACCTATGCACCACCAGTTATCCGCCGGGGGCCCCGCTATGAGTCCGATGGGCAGCAACGGGGTTTCCAGCCACCTAAGCCCCGCGTCGTCCCTCTCCTCGTCGGCGTACGGAGCGGGACTCGGCTTCAGCGGCGCGGCAGACTGCCTGGACTATAAAGACCAAACAGCTTCCTCATGGAAGCTCAATTTCAACGCGGACTGTTTGGATTATAAAGACCAAGCAGCGTGGAAATTTCAAGTGTTGTGAGAGCAGAAAATCAAAAGGGACAATTTTCACACACTATATACTTTACACAGGCAAATTGAAGCCCGAGGCTGGGAACAGCAAGTGCGTCGTTTTTCCACGACTACAGGCCCTAACTTCTACCTCGGGCAGAGCAGAGCAGAGCAGGACTGCCAGCCAGTTGTTTCACGTGTTGGGTTAACTTATTGAACATTCACACCGACTTCTCCCCAGCTTTGATCAAGGGCACAGAACAAAGTTATTGCCCAAAAGAAAAAAAAGGATCAAGAGAACGAAATATCCAAGTCTGACTTGGTTACGTTTGAATACTGGGTCAGGTTTTTCCTTTAAGCTCCTTAAAGACTCTCCTCTCCTGTCTTTTTTTAATTTTGTTGGCACGCTGAAGGGGCCCTTTGATCAAAGCCTTGTGCGTAAAAGTGCGTGTGAGTTGTAGAGTGTGTGTGACAGAGAGCAGCTCCGACATGAACCTGGATGCACTATTTAATTTATGAAAACTTTGTTGAAGACTAGTTAGAAGAGACAATCAGTCCGTTTGCGTGCTCATAAATGTCCCTCATGTGTTTTGAATTTTTATTTACCCATGTCTTAGTTTTTATTTTTTTTATTGTGCTATTCTGTACTACCTGTATGCAATTTTACTTGGCGCAATATATGCGCCACAAACCGGCTGTGAATTTCATAGATTTATTTCCATGTCTCCAGTGTTAAATGATAAATTATTATAAGGACATATTAGTTGGATTAAATAGGGAGTGCAGGGTAAATCAAGCCAGCAGCAAGCAGGCTCTATTTGGGCTGCAAGGTGCAGTGAAAAGGCCACAAACACACTAAATGATAATAAAGACATTTTGACCTGACTCAACTCTGTGGCTCCATATGTGAATCCACCAAAACTCACCTGCATCTGTACACAACACACCACAACAAGTCAACACACCTGATGAGGGAAACCTACATCATTTTACCAGCAAACCTATTTTGATTTTGCCCCTTTTTTGGTTTGGTACATTTTCTTGATCTACACTTAAAGTGTCGGTAGGACCATATTTAATGTTTTACAGGAAAAGGTTGTTTATTTGACTTGTCATGATCACTAAAATGTCACATTTTCTCCACTTTATTCTTCATCAGCCTCTGAAGTCCGTGATTTTTGTCACAACTACCCAGGCCGACAGGAATGTGAATTCTGGGAGAGCTATGTTAATCCCGTCTCTAAAAGAGGATAATCCAACATTTTTATTGGCGGCTACTCTTTGGTCCAGGGGCTCACCGCTGGCCAGTTCACACGGACTAATGTGAAATGAGCTCTGCTGCTCAAAGTCCAGGGGCAAACATGAGTTTAAATGCAGGTTATACACAGAGGAAATCTGCACAATGGCAACACATTGACTTTAAACAATATCGGTTGAGGCTCATGTGCTGGGGTAAATGTGTGATCACCCTGGGACCACCAGTGTGAAAAAGTAGTTTTTAAAATATATATTCTTAAAGACAACCACCGCAAAAGAGCCACTGAGATTAAGCTATACAAATGAAATATTAAAACTCCTCATTAAAATACATAATTGCTCATCTATTTTGCTAACATCACATTTATATTCAGCCTTATTTTGTTTTAAGCCTTTGCTTAACTGCTTTAAGCCTTTGACTTTACTGATGGTGAAGGCTTCTCTATAAAAATCTATTTATCAGAATTAGACATCTGTTGCAGTGATTATGATATAGTCCAACTATGTATGTATTGGACATAATCTCAGGAAATTTCTTTGGGGTTATAGGAGGAGAGAGTATATGAGCCTGAGCAGGTCCAGGGACTTGTGCATTGATTAAAGTAGAAAAAGGCTGGTGCAATCGGTCTAATTAGGACATAACGGGAGATTATGAGGCCTCTTATAACTCTGGCATGACTTTTTGCTGCCGCTGAAGAGCTTCAGTCTTCCAACCCTGAGCAAGAAGAGCCTGACTTATGTGAAAGGTGCACCATAATGGACATCACTGCAGTTTCAACACATTATACTTTGTTTTTTTTTTTTTTTTACACTGGATAATAATGGTTATAAATGGTTGAAGCTGCTAAAATAAAATATTGGTCTAAACAAAATTAATTAAGACAAATACAAAAATAAAGTCATTAAAATAATCGGAAAACTGCATGTACAGCTAAGCAGGAGCAAAAGCCATGCAAGAAAATGGATAATTCATACAATATGAGCAATATGCAATATTACAATATTATTTAATTTTCATTTACTTATTTAATTTTACAATATGCAATTGACTATAAATAAGGAGAAAATCCATTCCCTTCCATTGCCCCTAAACATTTAAGCGTTTACATTTTATTAGTGGCAGGTTCCGGGATGAAAAAATGCAATCCACCTGTAGTGTAAAATTAATAAATTCATAGAGGACAAAAAAAAAAAAAAAAAATCCAATCTGAACTCCATCTATATATTTTTGTTACCCCTGTCAATTTCTGAGAGCCTATATAACTTTCTTCCTTTTAGGGCCACATTTAAAGCTTCAACAGGTTCAGTAACTGTCAGCAAAGAGCAGTAAGTGAGTCTTCTTGCAGCAAGAGGATCAGGGCCCCGAGTGTCCATTTGGTTTTAATTAAGCACAAGCAACATTAAAGAGGACATATGGGTCCAGCAGACGCATTTCATTAATCCTCTCATCACATTTGAGGATGAGAAACAATAAAAAAGGGCCTAGAAAGCCTGTTCTTGGCGAGGCGACTGCACATTTTTTTGATCGTCGCCCTGAGGCAGGGCTTTCCCCAAGCAGCAGCACTTCACTACGGCCAGGGATTTTCAGGTTTCCCCACCGGGGTGAAGGGATCCGACAGATGCTGAAGGGGCATCTTGATCCAGCTACACAGTGGCGATCGGAAGGTTACTCAGAACCCAGAAGATGTAATATTAATTACTGAAACCTTTATAAGCTTCAGCTATTTTCAGTTGCCCAATAAGACAATGTATGGTGTATTCTTATTCCTATTATTGCTTTAGATTCATGAGATGGACTAATCAATAGTCCATATAATTTACTGAAAACTATGCCACTCATTCCAGTTAGGAAATTGGTATTCAATAAACTGTCAAACTAGAAATTGATTAAAAGCATGAAAATTATAATCTTTTTGCATTTGAATCCACCAAAATCCATATTATCATCATATATATAAAAATATATAAAAAAGGATGAATCATGTATCTTGTTTGTATTTGTAGTCTACTTATCAGATCAGAAAAATTGTGAACAATGCTTGTTTTTTTTTTATACAACAGGCTGATTATGAACAGCCCAATATGTCAATTATTGTCTGTAAAGATTTAAAATATCAAGACATGCTCTATTCATGATCTGAATATGGGGTTAATTTTAAATAGACTATGATGTTATCAGTTTCACATTGTCACTAACATATATATATATATATATATATATATATATATATATATATATATATATATATATATATATATATGTTTGTTTTTTTTTTTTTTTAAGGATAGGTTTACGATATTACAGTATTGGAGCACGAGGGCAGAACTTCTCCACAGCTGAATACAGTACAAAGGCCATTTGGAAAAGAAGGATTGTTCTCAACAGCAGTTGCATAAAATAAGCACAACATAACCTGAAAAGACTTTCTTTTATGGAGATAAGCAGCTAGTTTGCTGGTGAGCATATAACTGAAAACTATTGTCATGCATAAGTATGTGTCCTACATTCCCACAGACCATGTCTATCACATATCAACACAGCAGCACATACATAATTCATCTGCAACAACAACAGTCAATGAATCTCATTTAAATGAGTAAACAATAGTGTTTCTGTGCTCCCGTCAAACTGACGGTTGAGGAGTACGGTAAATGGTTAAAGCAGCCGGTCTTAACTCTCCATGACCCCTCTCTATCCGTGTTAAGCCATGTAACGTTTGGGGTGATTTCACTTCATGGATTACACAGTTTGATGAGACTAACCTCAGTTCTATCAAATGCACACACTAAACATTGCCATGTGACATTTTAATGGGAATTAAAGCCAAATGTTAATAATAATTGCTCGCCCCCAAAAACACTCAGTTAACTTTAAAGTAGAAGCAGCTGGAATCACCATAAACTAGCAAACAAGTCAAATGTCACACACAAAAAGTGTTTTTTAGTGTTAGTTGTCATTTCATGCTGACTTGTACATCGTGTTTCTGGAAAGCATTTTCCTTAGTCATCTAGCTGGAAGAGAAATCCAACTAACAGTGCCACATGTGGTCAGGTGGCTGTGGAGGGTCCAGTGTCATTGTGCGTAGTGACCCTGATTCTGGGGCTGTGTAGCATGTTCATTAAAAGTGTTATGTGGCTTGTTTCCATAATTTGATAGAAAAAAAAAAGCGTACTAACTAGGCCTCCTGAGTCAATCATTGATCCTTTGACCCTAAGTGGCAAACCTGAAACTGTCCCCTCAACAAACACTGAAACACTTTAAAACAGCTTTTCCTTCTCAAGATTGCTTTTTAGTAAATCGCCATAAATGCTGTTTGGATTTCTCTATATCATCTTTTTTAGCTATGCAGGTAAAAGAAATACCTTAAAAGTGTCTGATGACCACAGGTCTGCTCTAAACTCATTCAAAACTGTATTTGATTTGTGTCAGAAGCTGCTTGCTAATCTCACCCAGAGATCTGAGATCTTTGAACTGTAGAATTAACAGAGCTGACTTAGCCTGTTAGAAATGTTCTGTATTCAAACCTCTTACAGAGAAAACAGAAATGTTTGAGGTGCTAGGATGTGAGCTGTTTGAGCTGTCTACCATATGGCTGGACATTGTCATTCTATCAAGTATAGCATTGTAAAAAAATCATACACACCCATACATAAGGCAGAAAGCTGATTACAGATTTGAAGAAAATCCAGCATATGTACAAAAATACCATTAGAGAATTAGTGCTTTACATAAGGTTAATGCCTAGTTAATGGTTCTTTCTTTCTTTTTTCAAAGCATCCATTTAGCTTCACGACTTTACCACACTGGATTATGGTGACAGTGGACATTCAGCCAACAAAGCACTCCTGACCTTACGAGAACAGACCATTAGCAGGAAAAAATAATAAATCTACTTATAAGAGCAAAACAGAGATGTCGTAATAACAGATTACATGTGTTTAATGGCCAAATTTATATCCATAAGCTGAAGCTAAAAGCAATTCACACAAATAGATGACGGTGGGTTACATCGCTTAGAAAGCCAGAACATGTAAACATCAGTGAGGAGACCAGAATTAAATCAAATACTCACATTCAGTGACATGGACTTTTGCCAGTTTACCCAGTAAAGCTTGTCCTAAACTAACCATTTGAAGATGTGTGTCTTGTTTGGCTCGAGAGTAATACGTCTTCTAACTTGACCTCCAAGGACAGTAGAGTCCTGATTTTGTTCTAGCTCATAAACTCTAAAACTGAAATCACACAGGACTGCTTTATGTGACGCAACACAACAAACGTATGCATCTGAAACCTCAAACCTGTTTGTTGGCTCACATGGGAAATTTGATCTTAGAGATGATTTTTTTTTTGGCAAACTACTGTTTAAGTCAGGGATTAAGTTTCCAACAAATAAAGTTTTTTTTTGACAAATATACAAATTCAGAGCAGCATTACAAAACAAAAAAAAAAAAAAAAATTCAGGTAATATATCACTTTTTTCTTTTTCTTTATATTTCATGCAAACAATACCTCTAAATAAGGTCGCACTAGTGCCAAAGGGAATGTAGAGACTAACTGCCAAACTTTCCTGTACTGCTGCAACACAGAGGTCAAAGGTCAAGGGCCTCCCAATATCTTGTCAGACAACAGTACAGTGTGACTAGAAATGGCTGTACACTCAGTGGTAGGTGAAATATGATCCAGAGAGGAATACACCATGAGAGGCCCAACAATTGCAGATACCTAATTTCCAAAGCACTTTTGACCTCCTTTCTCTGTCTTGCACTGGGCAGATGGAGAGAAAGTACAGTAGAGACGGATGGATACAGAATTTGTTGACAGATGCCTCTCCCCCTAACCCACTTCCTCTCAACCCACCTGTTCAGAGCATCAGTAAAGCAAGCGTGTCTGTTCAGGACGGACGCCGGGAGGAGGTGGCCGGGGAGGGGCAGACTGGAAACACTGGCATGTGCATCCCCACAGAGATCCTTCGCCAATTACAAGTCCCACACCAGGTCGTTGTGTGCTGGTGTGTATTAGTGAGCATTAGGTGTGGTTGAATGAGTGCAGGTGTGGATCTCTGTTTCTCCTCTCCACTGTGATAATATAAAGCACAAAATGCAGAGCAAGCCTTTCTGCGTTCATAGGTTTGTGGGAGAGTGTGTGCATGCGTGCGTTTAGGGGAGCAGGAGGAGTGTGCCTTCACTGCACCCCCACAGCCGCCACACGCCTGGCCACCTGCTCTGGGATTAGAGAGCATGTGGATTACATGCGTCACAATGGAGATACACAAACACAAATATGCCCTCGGCCAACAAAGGACACACACCAGACAGGCCCGCTGCTAATCGCTTTTAGCATCTTTAATATTTTCATAATATGAAATATAATGGCACACTGCACAAAATAAAAGATAATATTTTGTGTTGACTGATGCAGGAGGTCCAGTTTAAAGGACTATATGGAAGTTTGTGGGACTTCTAATGATATCGATAACAGAAGAAAGTTAATCACTCCATTTTCTGAAGTTGTGGTTTCTATGGGTTTTAATGTTTATGTGTGTGGGAACGGTCCAGGGAAGCGTTTTGTCACGCCTCCTTTACTGTGGCCCACAACAAAGCTGCTGTCCCACTTCTCAACCATAAAAACACTGACGTCAGCACAGACACCAACAGGCGATCAAGGTTAAACAAAGATCCACCATCAACAAAGGCATGAAAAACAAAAACAAATCATTCACAACAAATATTAACAGCTGCTGTGCATTATATGAAGGCCACATGCTCTAATTCAAAAAGAGGCCACTAAAAGGTAACTTAACATCTCATACTGTAAATAGGCATTGCATTGATTCTGCAGGTGTAATGGTTCCTGTGGCTTTTAGGGCTAAAATTGAGGGTATAAACTACCTGTAATCTTAGCAGAAAAAAATCTGCATGTTAAGTTCAGTCATGGTGCCATGCTGGGAAAGATCTTCTGCCACTGTCTTTGCCCTCTTCATCGCTTCCTTTAGTCCCACGGGGTTGGTGCGTTTGTTTTGCTAATGACCCCATCCCATTATGACCTCATTCAGTTTGCACTCAGTCACTGGTAGCACACTGACACACAGTGGTATGAAGGGAGGGGCTCAGGGGCCAACCCATTGAAAACATTCCTCCTTGACAAATAAGCATTATTATTGATGATAAATGGCAAAGAAGAGAGGTGTGTGTGGGCAAGGAAAAGCATGATGAGGATAATGTAGTAGATGACTGAAGATGCCAAGGGAGGTGTATTATCCTCAGTATGAAGGTAAGTGGTAATGACGAAAGCAACACGAGACTTGATAGGACACCACTCGGCTTCTCCCATCTCTCCCTACCTGCAGACCTTCACCTACATCCTTGTCATGTTCTCAGTCTCAACGCAAGAACTGTTGACCTGCCAGTTTGAAGTTAGCCAATGCAAGCTTTAGGCCTCAATTTGTGAGGCATGGTAGTGCTGGTAGTGGTTCAGAAAAAACTGTCTAGTCCGAATTGATGTGGAAAGTATAATACACCAAGTGATTTGAGGTACTTGTACTATATTCTATACTCATACACATACTTTTACAAAATTATAAATTTTACATTAATTTGATAAAGATTTTTGCTATGTCTTTGCAGATGACTTTTCATAAACAAAACATATAAATCAGTTTATGTTGATTACAGAGATGAAGAGCTCAATCTTACATTCTTACTTCATGACAAGTCCATTAGAACAAGTCTTAAATTACAGCGGTGGCAGTGCAGTTGCTGTATGTTTCTTCTAGAAAACTGGTGTCTCTTTTTCCAGCCACTGCACAACGTTTTTGAAAACACGTGTGGTGGTAGGATTCCATGACTTTAATGTAGGTAGTACAGGTCTCTGCTCCATACCGTGTGGGAAAACTGCAGTCTTGTAAACTAACCCTAATAAAATGCCACATTTCTTTATTGGTGACATCTATGAAGGAGACAAAGATGCAATAAGTTGGAAAGGTGATCCATGTTTTCAAAACGGGTCTGACTATACAGCAACTGGTAGAAAATATGTATCATCTTTAGGAGACTATATGCTTGAGCAAATGCACCAAGGATGCAACGCAGATCATCTGAAGAGACATAGCAAAAATCTTTATCAAATTAATGTAAAATTTGTAATTGTGTAAAAATTAAACTGTAAGGTATACAGGGATGTAAAACTCACACAGGTTATTCTATTATATTTTACTTCTGCTCTTTCACTTATGTAAAATTGAAATTGGTGTATTTTTAAATAGATTTATCGTTACATTTTGCAAAGTAAAAGATCACAGTACCCGTTCTACAATTGCACAAAGGGCGCATCTTGAAGATGCAGCACTAATGTGGTGGATATAGTTATCTATGAATAAATTCCTGTCTCATCATCCTCCTCCTTTTCCAAAACTTTATTTTGACCTGCAGATGGAAGCTTGTCTTGCATGGATGAAAGTTAAACTAGCACAAAATTATACCCTCAGGGCCTGTGTGAGCGTGTGTGTATGTGTGTGTGCTTAAGTGTTAAGTAGTTGTAGGTCTCCTGTGAGAAATGCCTGGGGTCATTCATGCATTTTTCTAATGTGTGCGTCTACATGCAATTATTCAAATTAATTAGGGGAAGTGTATTATTGTGTACATACATTTCAATGTGGAAGTGCACCATCAATTGTACATCAAAAAAGGCACATGATAGCTATTAGTCTTATCATATACTATGTGTAATACAGTGTGTAATTATGCATTACATTATTATCATTAACTAAAGAGCATTTGCAAATTGATTATCATGTGTTACAACATCTACTCTAGTGTGTGTTTGAATGTGCTCTATGTTAATGGATGTATCAGGCTAAGAAAATGTGCTGCTGGTGTTACACTGTTCGTTCGTGTGTGCGTGTGCGTGTGCGTGTGTGTCATGCAGGTGAGCACTGCAGGACCTCCTCCCTAAACAACAAACACAGCAAAAACCTTAGTTGACAGAGTATCTGCTTATGTTGGGTTTTTATCGCAGAAAAACACTAGGCTGTGCACATCTGCCCACAAGTATGCACTAATACAGACACACTAATGCATAATCTTGCTCTCTTTGCTTCAGTCATCTCTGCAACCCCCTTGCCTCCTCCTCACCTCTCCTCTCCCCTCTCCTCATCCCGCTATCACATCGGACAGGGTCTGCTTAGAGTACCACGGCAGAGAGGAGAGAATGGGGAGAGAAAGGGTATTATGACAGTGAAGAGAGAAAGGAGAGGGAGTGAGAAAAGAAGGGCAGACAGGGTATTATGAGAGAGAGGGATGAGAGCAGTGAAGGCATTTGGAGTCTTTATTCGCCATCCTAAGCCATGGGCTCTGCTCCCAATCCGATTGGTCGATACGGTCAGCCATGTAAATGAAATGCAAAGCAGAAAGACCCTGACTTCCCTTTGCCAGTTTGTGGGGCCCTTTTTCTCTTCCTCCGCCGATGGCTTCATTCCATTATCAATCTGTCTTCCTCTGATTCTTCCTCACTTTCTAGAAGATAATAATTTGCCTTTTTTCCCCTGTAAGAACTGAACTCTGCACTTCTCTAATGTTCAGCTCGAAGGCTTAATCCACAGAGGCTTTTTTTCCCGGGAAACTCCATTGGTGATTAAGCATATGCTCTTTTTCATGTGTGCAACTCTGTGTGAGTGCAGAAGCATATATGTCTGCATAATGTTGGATTTAAGTCCATTAGAGTTTGTTTGCTCTTCGCTTGCAGTTTCCTTCAGCTGCATTAGAGTAAACTGAACAAGTCTCGCCTTTAACGAACTCTAAATATTAGTTGTTTTTTATCAAAATACTCTTAACCACTCCCTGATTTTGTACAGATGTTCATCTAGTATTCCTGATGGACACCCTCCTCCACCCCCCCAGGATAGTCTGTTGACACCAAACTCTTCACAGGGGGTAGAGGACCAGTAATGGAGGCTCAGGCCATGTAAAGCCTTGGCTGTGAGATTTAGGTTGTCGTTTATTTATTTATTTTAAAGAGTCTAATCAGCTCTTCCATGTGTTTTTTTTTTTTAACAGAATGGGTTGGGGCAAAACTGATGACAGTTTTAACACTACAGTCTATCCCAGATTGAGGATGCCCATGTAATCCCTGTAACACTGCCAAATTTGTATTTCCTTCCATTCCTTTTGCTGAACTGAGCGAAACTGGACAATGAGCATCACAGACTGACGATGAGCATCACATGACATTTAAGATCTGACGGGACTGAACCCCCTGGCCCTGTGTGTGAACTAAATGCCTTGCTTAATTCCTCTACAGATTCACAGTTAATGCTAAAGATCATTACTAGAAATTAGATTCAGAAATTTGTTGAGTTGCTGCTCACAAAAGAAATCAATATAATTCCTGCTAAGCAGAGAGCTGTGGATGCATTTCTGAAAACAAATATTTATATTCAGGTGATGAATATAAATAGCAAAAACAACAGAGGAAAACTACAGCAGATTTTCAGATAGGTGGGACAGAAAGGATGGAAGACTGTGGAGGAGGATGAGGACTAATCAGTTCTCCTGCTCATCATGCAAACACTGCCACCTGTAGGCTGCTTTTTCAAACAACTGGCTCAAAACACAACATGCTCTAAAAAGGATGTATGTAAGAACATGCAGAAGCTGGTGTGGTAAAAGATCTTTTAGTAAAGTTTTAGTTAAGTAATGAAACTCTTGAGCACGTCACGCAGCTTCATCAAAATTTATCATGTCACCATTTTTGGTGGCAAAATATAACAACTGCTCACCAAGACCTCTTTCACCAAGCAGCATGTCCTACTTCAAAAAAAAGCAGGACATAATTGCTCACCGACTTCTTACCCACAAAGTTCGTCATACTGGTTATAAAGCTGAGGGCTCTGCTGCAGGGAAATGTCTGCAGTTTAGTCTCTGTAGTGTTGGGCTACATTGACATTACCACAGTAAAAGGTATACATGCTACATGCTACTATAACTAACTCACAATGTTTTGTTTAAGCTAAAGGCATTTTTATATGGTATTTTGACCTGACAAAGTTTGAAACACACAAGCGTATATAATAAAATGAGTGATGGCTGCATTTACCTGCTTCAGCTTTGGAGTCCTGGCATTGCACATGTCAGCTCACTGTCTGGACTTATTGGGACACCTGAACAAAACAGAAACACTGTCAATGTTTCAGATGTGAAATGCCCTCCTCTATTAGGATGTTTTTTGTCAAGAATAAAACTTTAAGCTCAAAATTTTGGAAGTTTTTTATACATACAGAAGGTTATCCCTACTCAAACTTAAACCAAAGAACATTTTCTTAATTATTTTCCATTGATGGAACAGTTTCTATAATGTCGAGAAAAATTAAAACAGAAAAACGTCAAACAAAAACTATCTTCATATCTAGAAAAAGTAATGCAGTTGATGACAGTTTTGTGCTTTTGTCATTTGGGTAACCAACCTTTTAACTAAAGGAAATTCAAACTCAGCCTCTGCTGTGACAAAAACCAGTGCCACTATATGTCAGCCTGAAAAAGTGTTTGTGTGTGCAGGTATGCACCGTGTTGGGAAATGTGTGGGAAGCAGCACTACAGCTCCCTGACAGGAGGGAGGAGGCCAACCATACCACACGTCACACATGCACACACACCCTCCTCATCATCCTCTCACTGGATCCCCCCTCCTCCTTGTCCTTACCCCACCACAGTCCTGCCAAGCTGACAGCTCCAAGCTCCGTGGAAAATGAGTCTCGCTTGCATTACAATCGCGTAGGACAGATTCCATTAGCACTATCTGAAATTGAGCACAGGGAGCAGTGAGCGGGAGGCAGCGGCGCGCACCGTTATCAGAAAGAGAGGGTGAGCTCCACCGACGTCACTAATCCACCGGGTGGGATTGAACAGGCACACACGCACAGACACAGTGAAAGACAACTTTAGGAATACACGAGATGCTCACGCAGTTTTTCCACATACTGAAGACAACAGGCACAAACAGACAGGAAGACACACTTAATGTGTTCATACGTCCATACCACAACCTCATGATGAAACTGGTGGAAAACAGGCAACACGTCAACTGTCATACAGCCTCCTTGCCTCAGTGCGTGTGTCAGTATGTTCCTGAGCAGTGCTGGCAGGTCCTTCAGTGTTACTGCTAGTTGGATTTGTAACGTGTCAGTTTGTTTCTGAGATGAAAGTGAGCCTCACATTCGCTGTGTGATCTCTACCTCCATGCGTCAGCCTCTTTCTCTCTCTGTACACACACAAACATCCTCGCATGCAAACATGAACCCATTCTACACACACACACTTGCAGGAACACCCCACATGAACCTCTAGTGTCCTCATCCCCATAGTTATTAACCCTTGACGCATAAAAATATCTGGGTGTATGATATTAGCTGTGTGTGCATGTGGGAGAGAGGATGGTGTTAATCTTTATGTAGTGGGGATCTTTCACCCAGGACCACTCAATTTAAATAGACACTTTGATGTCTACCAGCCCTCCCTCCGTCTTTCGCCCTCCGTCTCTCATTCACCCCTAAAAATTGCTTAATGTTGCCCCCCTCTGTGCCCCAGTGATAAGGTGTAATGAGAAATGTTTTCAAAATGGTTCTCACCTACCACGTCTGGCTAATTGAGCGTGTGCTTGATACCGCCAAAGAAGAGAGCGCTCATCCCTGACCGATCAAAGTGCTGAGGAGAGAGAAAAAGAGAGGAACACTTATTTTTCCAACCATGAGTGGAGAGCAGAAAACACAACTAAAGTGACGTGGTTGTATCAACTGAGGACCCCGCACTGCCCTGCCCCCTCAAAAGACACACATGAGAGGAAACACCATCTTCATTAGTTGTCATTTACATGAACGATGGCGATGCCTGCTCAGGGCCATTACTAGTCACGGGGTTGAGAGAGCACAGAGAGTAACATCAGAGAAGAAAAGAAGTAACTTTGGGAAGATGTGGGAAAACAGCAGAGGGATGCTAATGCAGGAGAATTAGCTGCATCAGAGGAAACATATTTACTTAGATGCCAAATGAGCTGCTGCTCTCCATCAATACATCCCTGCGGCTGCCATGCTGGACAGACAATGGCTCGCATACACGTATGTGTATGAGGGCAGGAGGTCTGTCCACAGTTCAAATTATATTAACAATGACTTTAGTGATTTGGTTTACAAATGTCAGAACTGCAGTTTTAGTATAGGACACTTGATTACATTAAAACATGAATTTTTATACTTCATATTTTGCAGATTGTAAATTAATATTTTTAAAATACTTCAATTATACTTGGTAATTATTTCAAGAAAGTATAATTTTTAGCTCTAATTGCAGTAAAATGGCTGCTATAGAATTTTATATATACATTTGGAAATAATGAATTCAAAACAATTACAACAAATCTTAAATATGCAACACATTGCTGGGTTGCTACACAATTATTTTAATAACATTTCTGGCAAAATATTCATATTTATGCTTATTTCACTTCTTTAAAGTACAGTATTTAGACTGCACAGTGTAGGGGGAGGGTTTTAAGGACTTCTTCACAAACATGACATTAATATAAGTGAGTAAATGCATCATGAGAAAAGAAGCCAAACCATTTTGGATAAAGGAGAAAAAGCCTGATAACACAATCACTTCTTGGCAACATTAGCATATTGAGTCAACCGCATAAATCAGCTAGTACACTTAAGGTAGTTGGTCACATTATAAATTAGATATTTTAAGAACCTCAATTAACTGAAGAGTGAGGAGAAAAACACTGTAACCTATTTTTTTCTGTCGAGATAACTAAAATTCGAGTTTAATAAGTAAGAAACTTACCACAGTTTCTGTTTGCTAAGAAAAATGGCGCAGTGGAAATTTAGTTTGAAATGAAAAGGGGCGGAGCTTTGCACTGCTTCCTTTAACTGCGCATGTCACCGGCGTCAGGTGGGCGGTATTTTACCTGACCTACTTATTTGACACTGCTTAATTTCTACAGGGCGAACTTCTGTGTGATTCTACTGGGGATTTGACTAATTCACGCCTGATGTTGCATAGATTTTTCATATCATGATCAATATCAGTGAACATTGTTATGAAAGATCAGCACGATCAAATTAAAATATTCTTTTTATTCGTAGTTTCATTTTTGTCTAACTTTTAAATATAGATTCAAAGATGTTTATACCACCTGAATACAATGTAGGTGAATTACATTTAATAGGTTTTACTCACAACCAGGCCTGTAGGCCGCATTTTAGAAATACTATGGTCATTTTATGGTCATTTAGACCCCTTAAGGCTTAGACCAGACAGCACAAAGACAATTTTGTAATTATTATTTGGATATTTCATACACATTCATTGTTAATCTTTAAAGTATAGTTTATGTAAATGTAATTCTTTACATGAAGGTCTAAATGTTGCCTTCATCACATTGTCAGGAATAAAATTCTGGTGGAAAAATACCATTGTTCGTTATATTTAGTTACAAAAAATAGTATCAATAATATAGACCATTCAATATGAGCCCCAGGGAATGCTAAATATAGCCTGAGTATTTGGCTACATTCATTGTCTGGGCAATGTTTTACGGTAACTAAGAGGTGTGTTAAGCGTGTTTGTTGGACACAGTGTTCTATACAATATTTTCTCACTCACAAGCTCTGCTACATCTACCACACGATACCACAATACCACTCACCCACTGTGCTGCTGGAAAAACAAAAATGCTTTTAATAAAACTTGCCCTGCGGTAGAAATATTGGAATCACTTCATTAAATAGCCACTAAAAACAAGTTTGAACAGCATAAGTCCCAACCTGTCCAAATTAATAGAAAAACATGGAACATGACCTCAGTGTCACTCACCTCTACTGCTACTGTAGATCAGATTGAAAGTTAATTGCTGGAATAATGTACAATATTGTATATACAAATGTCAAAAGGATTACTGTTTGGCAGACTGGATGTATAGGGTGAAGTAGCATCATTAACAAGCTTCACATGACTTCTACAGTAAAAAAGAAGAATATTCCTGAAGACCTACACAAACTGTATACATGACAGGTGTTGAAACAGATTCCCTCCTTTCTCATATTCTCAGCCAGTCACATCCAGGCTGGGTTTTCCCTTCCTAAACAGAAACACATCACTACAGCAGAGCAGGAGACCACTTGGTGAGACATAGGACAGTCTGGATTACCAAGCCATTGTCACGACGTCACCTCGCTAACAGGATAACACACCATAATAAACTCCATAAAATAATCAGACTTATTAAAACTGTTAACCCTCATTTAATGCATTCTGCTCAGCTTATGTGTGCTGGTATTTGTTGCCACAAAAGAGAATAGTGTTACTGTATACTAGAGAACACAGGACAGCAGCTTGTGATGCCTTAATGTTGGCATTAATTGGATTTGTAAATTAAGTGGTTAAATTACACTTTCTATGTCTCTCTGACTTAGTGAAATGTGAAGAAGGAAAGAAAAAAGAAGTGAAAGTCTTAAAGTTAATTAATCGCCTGTGGCCTCAGTTTAATTAAAGTTTCCCCAGTGTTTGTAGTTAATGGGCAGACTGATGGAACAATGGTGTGATTGCTCCCTGCTACCTCCACAGTGAATCCACAGAGAGTTAAGATCTCAGAGACGCTGATTAACACAAACACCAACCCTGATGCCTTCATATTCTCTTCACACGCACAATACATGCCGTATTTGTATGTACTTGTGCACACAAAGAGACATAAGAAAACACACACGCACACGCCACACCAGAGAGTCCCCTTCAAATTTCCCATTACTCCCATTGAGGGTTTCAGATTAATTAGCTGGGATCAAAACCTACAAATCCCTCCACTGAGAATTCAACAGTATCGCTAAAACCTGCCTCAGTCATCTGTGCTATATGCCCTGACACACACGCACACACACACACACACACACACACACATACACATATACATACACACAACTAGCAGAGCTGGTTATCCTGCAAGTGGAGCCTCACGGCAAGAAACAGCTGCTGTGCCCTTCCAATTTCTTTCCATTTCCTATGTTATATCCTATACTGGAGTATTACAATGCAAAATTACCCAGGTATGTTCTGTGGTAATCTGATTAAACACAAATCAATTTAGGAACACACAACTCAAACACAATAACATCTGAAAGGGCCTTAAAATTACCAATATTTTTGTAAACACTTGTGGGCAGAACACTGACAATTTGAACATTGCCTATGCTCACATTAGCTTTCAGTTGAAGACATGTTTCTGGCAACTTGATGAATATATTAAATCCAAGTGTTTCGATTTCCACCAGCCACTGAACGCTGACCATGTGCAACCGGCATTAACATCTTCTCTCTGCTACTGGGCAGGTAACATAGAGTTTTTTATTTAATCTGTGAAAGTAATTCATTCATTTTTAGCACTTTTTTTCTGACAGCAGCTATGTGCAGCGGCTGGAAGCAGCTTAATGAGCACATTGGCAGTAAGCTAAAACACTAACATTACAATTTGTAAAACTAAAACAATGAGAAAGTCATAAAGACACTCCAGAAAGAGGAACTGCAGAGTTGGGTAATAGTTTTCGGCACACTGATTCGTTACTATAAATCACTGTATTTCATAATTTATGAGCCATTTAGTATATGAAAGTATTGATAAATACATCTTAGTTTTATCATGTTAGGTAATATTTATATCGTTAATGTCATACATCCAAAATATTTTTTTAAACTGCATGAAAAAAGGTAATTATTTTAAGAATTCTATTGTTATAAAATCACAATTAAGGACATGCATTACTTTGTACAGCATGTTTGGTGAATATAGTTAGGTATATCTTAACTTTGACAAGAGCTTAGTTTGTTCATACTTTGCTCCTTTAAAGATTCAGCAGGCTTTTGGGTTTCTCCTTCCTTTGCTCAGGAAGCGAGTGAACGTAGTGTGGCATTGAGAAAGCCATGAAATAGGCTTCATAATCTGTGAAAAAAAAAAGGCTCTATCCCATAGTTCAGGAGTGAAATCATTTCTGAAGAACACCACTCTCAGCAGCCTTTCAGCCAACATGCTGGATTCTATGCAAAGGAACAAACTTAAAGTCGTTTAAATTGCTATTTTAAACCAGGCGTCCTGTAATTTTGCAGACATTTGCCAGCTTCTTATCACATTTGCATGGCGATAAATATAACTGCCAAAACTGCTCATTAAAAGGGTTGATGATTTTAAAGAGGTGATGCAATTCAAAGTAACTTCATCATGGGGCATTAAAACCTGTTGTCAGTTTCACAGCTAGTAGAGAGCACCCTCTGCTGGACAAGAGAAGTGCTCTTTGCATTTGGCGATATATTTAAATACAATAAACTGTATTCTGTGCAATAAACACATTTGGCCTTCATGTTGACCTATGGTACAGGACGTTTGACCCCAAATAGAACTGAATTCCATTGACAAAACAACCAGAAATGAAACTTTTTAACAGGTTTATTGACATGTGTATAGCGATTGTCTGTGCACCGGACGATTACAGAATATGATATAAAGTAATACAAAATAGCTGTACATAACACAGGTGTTTTAAAAGGAATGCATTAATAAGTGTGAGGTTTTACGCTGTATAATATGTGTCAGCTACCCACTCACCTATAATAGGATGAGTTCATAAGTTGAGGTGGTTGAGGTTTCGCTATCTGGAAAGAAGGTCAGTTGATACATGTAATAACAAAACAGTTAGGAAAGAGTTATTGTTGTTACTGGTGGTATTAAGCAACCTGATGCCACGCTAAAATAGATGCTATGTCTGAATTTCCATTAATACTAAAACCTAAAAACACATAAGAAAATTGCATATGAACACCTATAAATAGTAGAATAAAGCCAAGGGTATAACACAAAAACCTTTACTAAACAAAAATAAATATGTCAGGTCATAAACTAGAAGCCAATGAGGGTGCTGCAGCAGCTCTTCCATCCACATGCCAATGGTGGTACTTTAATTGTTGTACGTATTAGGTTCAAAAGCAGGATTCACTGGATTTGGCGTGCGTAGTAAATGGCAGCTGAACGAGAACATTTCATAGCTTGTTTGTGCCTGACCCATATGTGTCTGATCCTAGACCTGTGGTG
Organism: Mastacembelus armatus; assembly: GCF_900324485.2. Taxonomy (NCBI): domain Eukaryota; kingdom Metazoa; phylum Chordata; class Actinopteri; order Synbranchiformes; family Mastacembelidae; genus Mastacembelus; species Mastacembelus armatus. Next base: position 10,006,055 of record NC_046656.1, read on the forward strand.
ATCTGACCTACAGGATGCACGCCTTCTATAGTTGGCCATTACATCAGATAATTATTATCACCCCTCTTTTCTTACGTGTTTTGTAGGTCTGAAACACTTAGACTAAAAGTGCTTCCTACCAGGTTTCCTTCAGGCTCCATCAACTGTGGATATGAATTCATTATCCTGAGCTACAGTAATTACAAACACTACAACCACTATCCACCACACACTATGGAGTTTCAGTCTTGATTTAGACTTCAAATAGAAATATAGCATTTTGAAAACAGGCTCACGTTGATGATCTTTAAATGATCCGTGAGAAGTCTAAATATAAATTGCAAATAATTTATGTGGACATCTTGCAGTGTGTAGGTTTGGTGAAAATATTAGCATAGTAGTACAAAGTGGGCTGTTAGATCACACAAAATCACATATCTATCAAGTATGAGGATTTTTTTTAGGCTCTCTTTCACTCTTTTTTTTTTTGGCTAGGTCTTCCAAAAAAAAAAAAAAAATCCATACAAACAAAACAAAAAACAAAAATGCTGCAGCTAAGGACTTGGAAGACATCTTGGTCTGCGACAAACGTTCTCAGCATGAATAACAGGTTGGCAATCCACCGTGCAAAGTGTATGTGTAGTGTACATACTGTTTGTGTACGTTCAGCACATGCAAGCTAGACACAATTTCCAAGTGAGTGTGTATTATCAATTATACGTCTTCCATACTTGAGGCTATTATTGAAATTATCTGACTTTTCAAGCTAGTTCAACAAGCTACACCATAATATTTAGTTAAAAAAATAGTATCACAATATAGACCATTCAATATGAGCACCAGAGAAGGCTAAATATAGCCTGAGTATTTGGCTACATTCATTGTCTGGGCAATGTTTTACGGTAACTTAGAGGTGTGTTAAGTGTGTTTGTTGGACACAGTGTTGGCAATATTTTCTCACTCACAAGCTCTCCTACTTCTACCACACGATAATATTCGGAAACATACACAACTTGCTTACACTGAGTAACAACAGGTTAACTAAAACCAATTATTAGTTAGAAAAATAGCATTTTTTTTTAAAACACTGAACATCTAAAAGAATTCCTCCCACCTCCCCAATTAAATCCCTCCCCATGCCCTAACAAAATAGTTTTCTTTGAAACAAAAAAAGGTCATCTTTTGAGGTTACACAAGGTCAAATCTTTCTGACACTCTACCACTATCATACTGACATAGACCCTGTTTAGCATAATTCAGTAACCAGAAGTGTGTTCAAACTAATACAACAATGCAGTGTTATTTTATGATTGCTGCTCTCTGCAGCCTAAATGCTGGTTTCTGTCAGCATGTTCCTCTGAAATGAACATTTATTGAATGTCACAATGTTTAGTCACTGATTCAATTAAATTCTAGTACTTTGGTTACATTACGCATAATTAGGTCATCACTCTAAGACCTCACTGGGGAAACTTGATATTGAATACGCCTCTGGTTGAGCCCTTAAGCTGGAAACCATCATTTAATGTGACCACTGACCTAACAGTTGGCTACACATAGCACAACATCTAGCTTATCTATGGAAGTGCTGTTATTGCTTCAGAGAGTTATGAAGTGTATTTACCCAAATTTTTCCAAGCCCTTGTTTATCCTGTCTGCTTGATAATCAGGATAAGACCAGGCATTGTGTTGTATGTAGTATTCCCTCTGGTGGTTCAGTGTTAATCTAAGAGTCTGCCGGGTTTTACTCCAATCTAAAACTACACAAGGGATGTATTTACTAGGCCTCTCTGCATAGATTTCAAATGGAAGGATAAGGGGAAAAATGAAAACTGCATATACTATAAAACACCTTGATTTTAACAGAGGTTAACAATCTTTCCCTCATGAAACAGCAAAATAATTAAAAATGTTGCAAGAAGCCTCTGACCTCAACTTACCTTCCAACAGTTTAGCAATTAACATTGTCTTTGCCAAAGTGCCAGAAAGAAGTGGAATACTACACATCTGTAAATGGAAACTACCTTTAAAGTTATACTGAGTGAGAAGAATGCACAAACCTACACTTAAATGAAATAGGTTATTTCATTCTTATGTGCAAAAAAGCTATGTGTTATGTCCTGTATGGTTTCAGAAACAGACAAGTGTTTGAGTGTGAATGTTTCATAAAGGAAGTATATAATTGTTGGTAGGCTGTGTAACTTGGTAACAGAGTATAAATAATACTTGGAGATTGAGAAGAGGTTGAGAAGCATCATCTAAGTTCTTGTGTTGCTTCTGAAAATGTTTGATTATTCTGTCCTGTTTTACTTCCCTATTCTCCTGGTCTTGTACCATTTAAGAAGCACTGAAGCATAAACAAGGGGAAGGAAACTACACCTGCCAGCTGCATTCAGTAACAAAGTTAGACAGCATTTGTTGTACACTCAGACTGAGATTGAATACACATGCTTTAGTAACATGAAAATTACATTAAGCACCCCTAATTAATTACCTTTCATTTCATACATCAACGTTTGCAACATGAACGAAGCTCAGGCATTTTTTGTTACTGTGATAGTGATCGCTGTGTTTTTAGCCTTCAGTCGATAGGACCCTGGAATATGAGGCGTGTCCAGCCGGGGGAGCTGAGGGCAGTGGAGCAGAAGGGACAGACTGGTCTGAAAGCGTGGGTCCCATGGGGCAGCGGGGTCTCGGCCCAGTACCTGGCTGTCCTCTCTGAACAGACGTGTCCACATGGCACAAAAGCATGAGTGGGAGCTCCGGCGTCCACATACACAGCAGGCTCAGAGCCCAGCCACAGGGGCACGTAGGGACCCACGCTCCTGCACAGGGGACATTCTCTGCGGGTTGCAGTGCCCTCGCTCTCTCCTGGCTCCTCCTCTCTCTCAGATCTCTGGCCCCAGTCATGGCGTCCATGGACATGGCCACAGGCGAGGTAGACCCAGGGCTGACGTTCTTCAAGGCTGAAGTAACATGTCAACAGAGGGTCATTACTTTTAAAGTTGTGTCCCTATTGACTTTGTAGCTGAATAGATGTATGAAAGCATAAAACACACCATGAAAGGTTTTCTTGTAAGCACACCTGCAGATGAGAAATAAGCAGTATATAACCAGCAAAACCTTCAGTGTGGCCTCTACCTGTGGCTGCGTGGCAGGCTGGGAAAGGCCAGTGTGCTGAGGCCTACAGGGCACTGGGGACGGGATGCATTGAGTTCCTGGCGAAGTGCCTCCAGGTGACGCAGAGTGGGAGCACGCATAAGCCCCTCACCTGTACGCCACAGTAAGGTGGCACCACACAGATCAACCAGGGAGCCGTCACGTAGTGCACTGCTTTCGCCCTCCGCCTGTGACACACAGAGACAGACACATGCTTACAATCAAAAATATTAGGATCTGGCCAAAAAGCTACAGGGACATGGAAACTAAAGCTGTGGTTACACACCAGTTTGCCCCGGCTTGGTCCAGAACGAGTCTCCCGCAAGGCGTAGACATCACCACAAACTGAGATTTCCCTCCATAGCCCCTGCTTGGGGTCCTCTGGGAAACCCTCAGGGTGCATCACTAGCACCCCATTGGTGGTCAGGCCATCCATATGCCCATCAGGGTTTTTCCATTTGGTTGCTTTCTCCTGTGGTAGACAGGCACAAAGAAATACAGTGTAGAAATCAGCAAAACAAACCATCGATTTAGCTGAATTACAATATGCACAAACCCTGGTTTTATCCTTTTACATGAGGTTTGTAAGTTTTTCAAATGACTTCAATACTGATTCCAAAAGTAAAGCTTTATGGATTATCAGGGTACTCACGCCTAGGAAGATATTTTTGGAGGAGTCAAAGCCTGCGGCGTAAATGCGTGCAGTGTAGGGTGGGTTGCGTTCACACACAACTCTGCAGGCAAAACGTGAGATGGTGCTGGGAGCGATGGAGGGATCCTCCCCCTCCTTTCCCCCTCCAGAGGTGTCTGTCACCACAAAGTCAATGGGACTTTCTGTGGAGCGTCCAATCTGCACGGGAGAACACAGGTCGATGTTTGCTCACATCTATCAAAACTTGCTTGGTGTTAGTGATATTCAAGACGGGTGTCAGTGTATGATGTATTACTACACTGTTATAGCTTTAGAAATGACTGTGGCTTTTAACTGTGTGTGATATGGGTGAAGGATTCCTTTTTTTTTTTTGTACATAAAATAAAATAAATCAGTGATACTATAATAAGAGCAGAACACAGTGTATAAAAAAAACCCCTTTTTGCAGATTTTCCATACAGTTGGTGACAGCTCTGAGCCAAAATAATCTACCGACCATAGAAGATCCTTTGATGACATTACATAACAACATATTTTGGGAGAAACCTCCTCATCGTCACAAATCTGAGGTTACTATTGTTGCAAAACTGGCCATTATCTAAGGAGGATGTTGTGTGTTACCTGGAACATGTCTGTGTTGTTGTCGTGGCAGTACTCCACCACCACGGTCTGGTTACGGGACAGAGTGAAAGAGATGCTGTGTTGCCCCCTGCTGTGAACAGCCTGCAATGACAGCAGCAACAAGCTAGATTAGCAGTCCCTCCTTTCCTGACAAATACTAACCTGACTAAAACAAGTTGTTACTCAAAGGCAATAACATGCACCTACTTTCATAACAGTAAAACAAATGATATTGTATATCATAGCAGAGCATGGTGACAAAAATATAAATTTACGCACACAGCGCACACGCACACACACACACACACACACACACACACACACACACACACACACACACACACACACACACACACACACACACACACACACACACACACCAGTCGACCAGTCGTAATGCTTAGTCATCCTTCCTTTGGCCCATTTATGAAAGGCAACAGGGAGTCACAGGAAGGAAACAAATATTACACATACGCACACACAAGCACAAATGTGTGCACACACACACATACCTTGCTGTCCTGTGGTGTGTTGAGGATGTGCACAGCGCTGGGTTTGACACCGTTGGCCTTGGCCCTTCGATACAGAGCGAAGCGGCTCTTTCTGCGCCCGCGGTCTCCACTCGGAAGAGAGCCATTGTACCTGCAGAAAGACAGCAGCCACATGAGAAAATAAAAAGGAAACAGGGACAACACACTCATCTAAAATACAAGACAAAGATGATGTGCACGCAAGTTCACACGTCGCAGTTCCTCTCACTTTGATGAGAAAGCCTAACAGTGGGAAAACCACTGTTATCCTGTTTGCATACTGTATTTATAATCTGTCATCACTTGTGGGAAAACGCTAAATAAAATGCTGCTGATGCTGCCAAGATGTCTGTAGAAATAAATGCAATTAAAAAGCTAGCTCAATTGATTTTGTACATCTTTACAGCTATATCATCACAGATTCTTTTAAAATGAATTAAAGCGACACAGTCTGGCCCCTCATGATTCACATGAAAAGACCACGAGCGCTCGCTCTCACTCATTCAGCCTGTACTTGACTCATGCTTACTGAAGGGGAGCTCACTCAACATGTAACCTCTCCTCACAGCTTCCAGCAGGACTGAATTATTTTTGCGACGCCCCTACACAAAACAGCGAATATCCTTGAGTATGTTCACCACTCAGAAATGTGAATGCTACTTTGATGGTAGAGTATGTGTTCATTAATCGAAGCAGACATGACGATTTAGATTCTTCCCATGTGAATGACAATAATAAATTTCTGATGTTTTATAATACAATATCAGCATTTAGTTTTAGAAAAGATGATCACAGTTCACATGTTTTATGAAAAGAAGTGTGACAACAACAAGTTCTTTCTGGTGTGGGATAAAGATCTGACTTTGTCCATAACAAACATCATTTTCACAGCTTGAGTTCACACACAAGGCAGGGTAATCAGCAGGGTATCATATGCTATCCTGAAGATACCCAGCAGGCATGAAGACTTTGAGAGTGGCAATAACTCTGCCTTTCCTGGTCTTCAGACTGGATCAAAATAGACTGGATTAACAGGATGAATTCATTTGTAAATTCCAATAAAAGGTTAATTCTAGCTTTTCAAATGCAGACCCATCCTAGTTTTTCTTATTTCAAGTAATTGCCTGTCAGAAACTCTGGATTTGTTGCTGTTTATATGAATAAGTTAACATGTGTTCACTTATATTTTCGCTTTTCTAAAATCAATATTCCAAACACTTGGTGTGACAGTAGGTTTCTAATAGATTGGGATTGAAATTTAATTTTATTCCATAGATTATTTTTTATATAATCAGGACTGATTTTGCTGTTTAAATTTCTGAGTCTTTGTCCAAGAGAGGTTTATTGACCTGATACATCTGTAGTAAGATAAACTGAATCTCAGGAGCAAAATCAATTTTCTTAGGGGCAACAATGCTAAGGTCAGAGCAGGCCAGGCTGTTAGCAGGGGGTTGCTGTGAGAATTGGGGTATGCTTCCTGGAAAAACCTTCAAATAGGCCACATTTTCTTGTAAAAATTTTTAAAGGTGAAGTCCAATCCCAGAAGATGACTCAGTGCTCTGTGCTCTCTCCACTGCCGTGCCTGTCACTTCAAACCAAGCCCCCTCTGACAAGAGGAGGACTGGGTCAAGAAAAGAAGATGAGGACAGAGCTCTGAAGAGTCTGGTTAAAAGGCAGGAGACATGACATGGGATCGATTATAAGAGGGCACAAGGGGGAAACTCAGCTTAGAGGGAGAGCAAAGGTGACCAGTGCCTAGACAGAAACAGAGACAGAAAGCAGGGAGAAGCTAACAACTAAAGCTAAATGAATAAAACCAAGTGAGGGGCAGGGAGAGGAGATGGAGAAAAAGGGCAGAGAGCCAAGGCAAAGCAGAGAGTTGTGGGGAAAGGCCAATGGAAGAGCAGCTCCATGAGGTATTGCTGGGCAGTCCTGGCCAGCAACACAGATATGCACGTATCATAAAACACAATATGAAATATTCACTCCTTCTGCCCCCCGACACAGGGTTTATTTTAGTTGAAGCCAAGTCACAAAGGAGGCCTGTTTTTGTTAAAGTCAGCATTCAGGAAAACACTGGTAGGCTAGCAGAGGAGGGACAGGGTGTAAAAGGAGGAATGCGACATAGGGCAGTGTGAAGAGGGGTTATGGGTGAGATAAAACGGTGCGGAAGAGATAAACAGAGTGGTGAAGAGGGAGTGAGGCAGAACTGAGTTGAGCTATTGGCTGCTGGACAGGGCAGTGCTGTACATGGTGTCCGGACTAACTAAGGTAATGAGTGATGGCAGCCACTGCAAAGATCACATGGCCCGCAGTGAAGCAGACATCGACCACTTGGGGCGTGTGATCATCAAATCTGACATATGCAAAGTCAATCCACACTTGCACGAAACAGGCCAGGAAAATATTATTTCCGACAGGAAGGAGTAGAAAGAACAGCCTGTTCTGACACTCGATATCTGCTGTCAAAGTTACCTGTGGAATAATAAAATCACACTAATGCAAAGATAGAATAACCTATGCAATACTAACATTAATAGCCTGCCATTATAATCAGCATGTGACATTTTAACATACTGTCAACTATGATAGATAAAACTCTGATATAGGCTCTGACCATCACTCTGGCATTATGAGATCAAAACAAACCCAAACATTAACAATTTTAAAGTGAGCGAATACAAAGCTCTCTCCTCCGTGAGGCACACCACAGAGTATGCATGGCCAAAAACCTCAAAACAGCTATTAAATCATCATTTCCCTGTTCTGACGTGAGGGTGTAAAGGCCTGCTCTGTTCAAAGAGTCAGATGACGGGAAGGACGACTAATCAGCATTCTGATACAGGCAAGCTACATTCTCCTCACTCCATGTTCAACCGGAGAGGAAGAGATAGGCCATTAGGTCAGTTATCTTTGGCATGCACAGGAAGCTCTGTAGGCCAAGAGGGAGGTCTGTGTAAGCCTGGATATGACTGTGTATGAGTGAGTGAGTGTGTGTGTGTGTGTGTTGTGGCATTTCTAGTCCCTGCAGACCCTGCACAGTGTGGAACTGTAGGGGTGGGAATGCTGTGGAGGCTGGTGGCTGACAGCAGCACATCCTGCCTACTGTGTGCTTATGTGTGTGCAGCTGCTGATGTAGAGGGGCTTTTCTCCTCCTCCTCCTCCTCCTCCTCCTCCTCCTCCTCATCATCCTTCCTCGGATGGTCATCTGGTTTGCGACATTTGATTAATTAATAATAACAGACGAAAGAGCCTTTGTGACTAAATAATAAGAGCAAGGTGCACGCATTTTTCACACATTGTCTTCATCACTAATACTTTTAGCAATCACAGATCCAGCACAGTATGACATCATTGGGATTTTCAGCCTGAACAATCCAGCGCTGCTTACCCTCCACTACAACCATTGATGAAAAAGCGGCTACATCCGTAGTAGCCTAATGTACTACGGCTACAGCAGATGTTCCACCTATTACACTTAAACGCATCATGCGAAAACAATACAGTGGCATGTTTCGGGGAATATGCTTTAATTTGAAGCATAAAGTTAGTTTGTAACATTACTACACAGCCACAGACTGGTGGTAAATGACGGTAAGGTGCAATAAATGAAAAAAGACGAGCTAAAATCACGAATTTACTCTCGCGAAAACGACCGTATGTCATAAAATCGGTGGATTAAACACGAACTCACGCGTCATCTGTTGGTTTATTGTGCTGATGGTGCCGCTACACGTCTACCGTTCGTTTTCTCCATCCCGAACAATTTTACTATGGCTTCGGGTTTTTAAGGGACTTACCCCAAAATGACGAGCTCCCCGTATTTTACCGGGTCTTTAACGGGCACATCATCATCTCCGTCCTTTTTCGGTGAATTCATCAGACTGGACTGCTCCAGGAGGGTGAGAAAACGCGTCCAATAGTGGGGAGATAAAACAATGCTAACACACTCGAAACTCGTAGGGAAGTGATCTGGATTGTAGTCTATCAAAGTTTGGGCACAGTTGGGCAAAGTTTTTCCAGACTTCTTGGTGTTTGTTTTATTGATTTAATCCCGTAGAGGAGCATCTTTTCGCCTGTAATGCCCGTGTGTAGGTAGTTTGTATCGCGACAAATCTGTTCAGCTTAGGATACAACAACGGCTAACGGCAGGGAGTGGGGCGTACCATGTTGTGTAGGGGTGTTCGCTCGAAACGTAGCTCAAAACAGTTCACAAAATGATCTCTTCATAAATGAATGTGTGCATGACGGTGTTTTAAAGATGAACAAACTCCACATTAGCGGTTGGATGGTAAAACAGCTTTAAAAGTAATTATACAAAGGTAAGTAAGAATGAACCCACCCATGGAACAAGAAGTGGATGCAGCCCCGATGAGAAGCTGGCTCTCACTGAGAGAATAAAATGAGGCGTTTCTGGATCCAGAGAAGTGCCTACATCCCCTGACATGTACAGAAACATTTAAAGTGATGCATCGGCCCATTTGATTTGATGTTTAGAAATAATAAAGCTCCGATCTCTTGGGTCATTATGGAGTCTGACGTAATGAGATGCGTCCGGGGGTGTGGTGTAGATGGGATGTGGGTCACCATTGCGCCCCAGACTAGACACCTTCTTTTTTTCTTGTCTGCATTTCATTTGGGAGTTGGGAGACAGAAACAGGCCGACTACATCTCCCTGTCTCTGCCTTTCTTACACACCCACCCACCCACACACATACACACATGTGGCACATGCACACAGAAGAGTGTACTAACTCTTAAAGATGCGACCACATGAGGGCAGTGCACTTCAGTTGCAAATTACAACTTTCCTGTCTATGAAATTACTTTGGACTATGTATATTAATTGGTATCTCTACATTAACTGTGCATATGCATTTATCCATTAACATCCACTGTCTTACACCATATGTGTTTTAGTTGTTGGGGGTGATGTTTTTTTAACTGTTGATATTGTATATCCATCCATCCATTATATATACCTGCTTATTCCTTTTAACCAGGGTCCCAGGGATCTGCTGGAGCCTATCCCAGCTCTCTTTGGGTGAAAGGCAGGGGTACACCCTGGACAGGTCACCAGTCCATCACAGGGCCACATAGAGACAAACAACCTCACACACTCACTCCTATGGGCAATTTAGAGTCACCAATCAACCTGACATACATGTTTTTGGACTGTGGGAGGAAACCAGAGTACCTGGAGAAAACCCACACAAGCCCAGGGAGAACATGCAAACTCCACACAGAAAGGCCAGGTTGCGAACCCAGGACCTTCTTGCTGTAATATTGATATCTTGCCATAATGCTGCTGATATTGCATATATTATATAAAATATATTTTATTTTATATTTCTGTGTAAAGTAAATATAAGAGCTGCTGGACAATCTGAATTTCCCCCATAGGGGATGAATAAAGTATCTATCTATCTATCTATCTATCTATGTTTGGCATTTGAATGTATAAAATAATGAATAAATGGGGCCAGGGCCAGCCAGGTTATTTTAAAAATGTACAGCTGCCTTGTCACATACTTATCAGATTTTCCACCAGCATTCTGGCTGCTAGTCATTGTTATCTGATAAGACAGAAAGCAAAGCCTTCAGTGCAGGTTTTTGGACTGAACCCAGAGCTGGAGTGTCGGTAACAGAATCTGTTCAGTCTCTATAGCGGCATGGCAGCCTTCATCTGGAACACTAGCCTACTGTACTTCTTATACTGGTGGAGTGGCGTAACATGTAGTGACTTGCGTACAGGCGGCATGCAGGATTTGGCATAACTGTGCGGTGTGCTGTGATGTTGGCCCTTCGCTATCAGATATGTCCATGTCATTCAAACATTTCCCTGTGCAAATTTGCAGCTGTTACCTGTGGCATGATTACAGTTTCAAAATGGAAATGATCATGCTCTCACTAACTCATTAGCTGAACTTCAACCACATTCGCTTCTGATCACAATGAATGGAGGGATGACTCATGAATGAGCTTCAGCTTGAACCAAAACTGAGGAACCACACCCTTGTTAGTCCACTTTAGTCACAGAGTAATTAGTCAACCTCCTGGAGTGTTGACTCACCTCATAAGGGCATGCAGCACTACATAACAAGTTTAATTTCCAACATGCTTTTCATCTAAGATAAAAAGTGGAAACTGGATGGACCAGATGTATCTGGTGTGCATGTTTCAGTGGGTGTAAATTTCTTTCTTTCCCACTCAGGGATTAAGGTCACACCCTCCTCACTCTCTTTCTGTCTCTCAATCCCCCCTCCCTCCTTCCTTCACATTCTCTCTGTCTCTTTCCTCTCTTCTCTTTTTCTGGCTGTGCCTGTGGCTAGAAAATATGTTTGGCCTCCATCACGCAGAATGAATCGTCACTGCTCCTCTTAATTTGCATAGTTTATAACCATGATAATCAATCAGCAGGGACTGTGAGGATTATTTACTTGTCAAACCAGGAATTAAAAAAAAAAAAAAAAATGCTCGGAATGAATAAAAATCCAGTCTATGTCAGGTAATCCGCTGTATCACATATAAAATATTTAATTTAATTTAGTGTTTTATTAATCCCCAGAGGATAATTTCTCTTTTAGCTTTTCGCTGAGGTCATAACATAATTTCAGCCATAGAACAAAAGATGTTTAGTATCATAAAGCACTGAAATGGGGGGCTTTCTGTTAATAAGTTATCTTTGCACTCACAACATTACCTACTGCTTCAAATAGGTGAGGAAACCATTTATATTGGCTGCGTCTTTCTAATGATGTCCCATCATCTAGATCATTCATCCATCGCCACTTACCAGGGACTGGGTTGCCCGTGGCAGCAGGTTCTGTAAGGCACAGCGGGCCATCTAGATCTTCTCACACTTAAAAAGATAAAGACAAACGGATGTAATTAATAAAACAGCAATTGGACATGGCCGTTTTGATTGACAGCCTCTTCGCTCTTTGAAGGCCTCATCAGCCACACAAATTCTGATGGGTTTAATCACGGTGTGAGGTCTCGGCCGTCTTGCACATCTAGCTGTTGGTGCTGCAGCTTGGTGGGAGTGACTGCTGCTCAGTAGTAGGTGTATTCACAGTTCACAACAAATACAGAAGTAAGAACTGTTGAGTAATTCAACTCAGTGATTAAGCAGTATATATAGTTTCCATTTATGGCACGTGGATTTAACATCTATGCCACTGACACGACTAAAAGGGATCTAACCAGCGAAATTAGAAAGGAATTTGTAGTCTGTCTGTCCCCACCACAGTGTGTAGTAACAAACAACCTTGTTCCACCACACAAGCTATACAGAAACCATATTTGGTGGGTAAATCACAGATCAGATTGTATGCCTAATTGTGCACATGTGGAATGCATTACCTCTGTTATCATTATCCAGTTTTTGGCAGGCTGTATTTCAAGTCAAGCAAACCATAACAGAATGGGTGACTGCTGATAATTTAGAGGTGGATGGTCATGTAGAATGTAGTCAAATAAGGGCCTTTTTGGAATAACTGCACTGTGTATACAATACATGTGTTCATCCATACAAATTGAATGGTTAGACACAAGGATGAAATCGCATAATCAAAACAAGACAAATAGCTTAGGAAACTCTTTTTAAACACGTGATATCGGCACATCCTTGCATGATGCCGCCAATGCTTTGGTATTTGGGTTCAGGAATCTGTTTCACATATTGTGCACTGTCAGATACAGCTTGTGATGAATGAGACTTGTGCACTGTTTCCATGATTTATACTCTGGATGTCAGTGTACCTGCGTAAAGAAAGATGCCTCTGGGCCTACCTAAGCGATCTGGATTTCGTTGATGCTGATTTAAAAGGTGAAAACAGACATTGGGTAGAAGAATGGAAAGTAAGGAATGAAAGTCAAGAAAGTCAATTTGGACCACTTTGATTTGCTACAGCCAGCTGGTGCAGAGTCTTTGTTAGTGTTGCCATAGAGACTAGAGCAAACAAAGAAAAGGTATTCATGTCATTTAGCAGCCCCATCTCCAATTTGTAGTTAAAGCTGAAGCAGAAGACTTCAGGACAGACTGCAAGCAGAGCAGCAACAGTTATTTAACAAATAATGCAATGAAAAGCCATAAAGTGATCTGATATTCTGCAGTTAAGCATTACTGTGTTTCCACAAGAGTATGTATTAATGCTTGTAAAATAGAAAGACAGTGTCCTTCCTGTGATGCACGACCACACACACGTCTGCTGGGTGCATGTCTGTGGGTGTATGAGACACCACACTCCCTCCACTTGACAAGGAGGCCGTCACCTGCATGGAAGACGCATGGTACTGCAGATGGCTCAGCATATTCCCATTCCCTATGGGCACTAAGACACAACAGGCTCCGCTGGTGATACTGGCTCCCTACAGGGAAGACTAATTGCATATACAAGCAGGTTTGTTACTAAACACTGAAAATAAATGGTATTAGAAACTGTAGCAAATTGTTATATACAGTATATGGTAAATACTGTATATAACAATTAAATACAATCTTTATGTCTTTTACACACCCTAGCAGCTTTTGAAATAAGTTGGGGAAGTTAGATCACTGTGCTTTATTGTGCAACAAATAAAAATACAATGTGAGATCATGCGAGATGAGCTCATGGAAATCTTTTAGCCAAAGTTAGAAATAAATAGACCATATAAACGTGTTACACATATGACAAGATTAACCTTTGAAGCCAGTGGCTTTTGAAGTGCACCCTATGTGTTCTAGTATTTGATGATCATAACATAATTCCAAATGCACTGTGGAACATGTAAGAAGTGGGAAAAGAAACCGCACTGATACATTAAGACGTCTTCAGTAGGACAAATGCAGCTTTGCCTAGTGAGCTGAGACGATCACTTTTAGCATACTTAGCCCTTTCACAAATCATTGAGCTCTACAGAGCAGCTGCCAACAACCTGCCATACATGTGCATGACCTGAACACATGGGCTACAAGCACTGCTGCTGGTGTACAGCTATCCACAGTGTTGCACGCAAAAACGGATAGCTCTTCAGTTGGGTCATTAAAAAGAGCAACTGTGGACACTGTGGTAGGTTATTTCTGGAATTGGTGTCGTTATTTAGAGATGAAAGTTATATTAGTGGCTGTTTCTATTTCTATATTGGAGTGAGTGGGAGCTCACCAACAGACAAGAAAGAGCTACTGACATTTAGAGTAACTCTGCAGCTGACAGATTAATAATTATACAATGTGTGAATGTCTGCCTTTAACCTGGGTTCAACATGGTTAATTACCAAAGCCTTTAAAGAATGTTGAGACATAGTGACGCATTGTTGAGTGAGCAGTGGGGAACTAACCGTGAAATATAATGAGATAGAACTGTTGCTTTCAGCCTTCCTGACCAAACTAGTATTCAGAGCAGTTTCAGGATCCTGATTTGACTATTTCTCATTTTCACAACAGAATATCTGTCCAGGTAATTACAGTGCTGCTTAACAAACACATAATTCGCTTCAGAATAACAATACTTTAAGCCTTTCTTGTTTTATTTTGGGTCCAGACAGACATGTAGGCCTATACTGTATTTATCTCTACTACAGTATATTGTTAAGAGTGCTTCGCCTCAATGTGTCCATCTGCTGCTGTGGCGTGCCAAGCCTCACACAGGAAGGTTGCAGCAGATGTCACTTCCTGTCACAAAACAAAAGCACAAATAAACATTTACCCCACCAATAAAGATTTTTATGCGTGGTATAAAAGTATTTCTGTTAGTAAAAAAATTAACTTGTGTTATGTATTTCATATATTTGCTGAACCAGGCTCAGAATTCTTATTATTCTTAGTGCTAACATCATATATTTAATTTTTAAATCATTTTTTGTATCAAAGATCAACATTTTTCTCACATTGGTGGACACAAAAAAAAAAAAAAAATCAAGCACAACATGTAGATTCAATACAAGAAAGACCTCTAATTCATTAAAAGAGAAAACCTGTGTATTAGGCCTTAAGTATGCATTATAGTCAGCTTTTCACAGTTTTATGTAAGTACAAGGTTTATCCACCTGCTCACTGAAAGCACAACTTTCATTACTCAGCCTCCATTAATTAACATCTGTGAGCCTGAATCACTGCTGCAGCATACACCCCCAGCCTCCCCCCCACACCCCCACACCCAACTGCACAATTTCTGCACCAAATGTAAACACAGGCCTTGGGCTCCCTATAATTATTAGCACATTGTCCAAGGCAGAGGGAAATGTAATGTGTAACAGATTCTGAAGAGCTTACAACTGCCTGGGAGCTCAGTGTCACTCTGCATGCTGCTTTTACGACAATGTTTAAACGGGCCTGACAACAACCGAGGACTGTCTGGCCCATCCATCCAGTCCAAAAGTCCCTTTGTGTGTGTCAATAGTGGATGTTGTTCTACAGGAAATGCCTGTGACAAAGACTGCAGATAATCATTCGATCAATAGACAGTGGTTTTGAGAAAAACGCCGCAACAAAAACAAAAAGCTTCCAAGGGTGAATCTTACACTTGATGAACTGAACAGTCATTGATGCAGACTAGACACAGGGGTGTGTTCGAGGACTGGAGCGCTCTTTGAGAATGTTGCCCATGGCAACTGGAGAATGCACAGTCCTGGGTTTGAAAGCCCCCTGAGGTATGGGAGGCTCAAGGAGCAAAAGAAAAGGTTGTGTCAGAAAAACAAATATCTCTAAAGTAGAATATCTGAACTTCCACGTGCTGACAGTCAGCTTTGTGGATTTTAAGTAGTAGCTTGATAATGCACAGAAAATGTACAGAATAAATTAGCTGCCTTTGTCATGAATTTACATTTGATAGACACCCGCCATGTCTTTGCACCTAAAGATGACAAACTGACAAGTTATATCTTGATTGTCTCATCTTTACAACTGATCATTTACCATTTTGCAGGGCGTTATCCTCCCTCTCTCTGATATTGCCTGGGTCTGAGCTGTCAGACAAGTGAAGAGCCCAGAAAATCACTGCTCCTAGTCCAAAAATAGTCCCTCACATGAGCCCCAGTAATAAAATGTTATTTATGTTTCAGTTTTGTATGGAATAAACAAGCAAGTAATAAGGAAGCTTTAGAGGTACTGGGATTATATATATTAAGTTATCTTTGGACAGAGGTTGGTATTTCCCAGGATGTCAAATTATTGCTTTAGTTGTGACTAAGTAAAAAGTAACGTTAATATACAGCTAAGCTTCACTGTAGGTGGTCCACACAGTGTAATTAAGTTTTCTTAATGCCGCCAAAACATGTGAAACACTAGTTTACATTCCCCAGCTGCCACACATATCTACACCAGACATCCAAACTAACATTTTAATACATATTTATGCAAACCACAGAAAAAGTCTTGAGGGTGAATCTTTGACAGAGAGCCTCACTTGGCCTTTGACTCTCTAAGTCAAGTGAGCATACCATCCCTAAAGTCCCGAGCTCTATGGAAACAACTGTGGGCAGATACTGACGCCAGTGCAATGTGGTGTGAGACAAAGTGTTTCTGTTTAGCGCTGAATCTCGCTATGTACTGAGTGTTATGTATGTTTTCAGTGCTTTTAACTGCATTTAGCAAGTGGCCTTACAGTGTCATGACACATATCCTCAGCAGCTGGGTTTTCCTGAAAGACGTATTTCATTAAATATGACTTCATGCACCACAGAATCGTTTATGTTGAAATGTGCATTGTCTGTACATGAAGGTTTCCTGCTTTGCTGAATGAAGAACCGAAGTGAGATCAAAATCAAAGAGGAACGCCTGAGTAAACAGGCCACAGGGGGAAGTGCCGGTGAGCCCTATTTAAAAGTATTGTTTGAAACCACCCCCTTCAAAGGCGTACAATAGTCTGGTTCACCCCCACCCAGACGACATACAATGGCAGCGCTCAGGGCTGAAACTAAAATGCAAAAGAAAACGTAACATGTCTGCTTGAACTTTCACTCAGATACAACATTTCCATAGTAGGTTTTACTGAGAGACTGGTCATAGGAAACACACTTCAAGTGGACCACATCTGAAGACCTGATGCAACTGCCACTGGTGATGATGACGCAGAGAGGCTGAAAGAAATCTCTCATTGTATCAGCGGGGCTTCAGGGTAATTGTGTAGGTTTTGACCTAAGTGGCATCAGCAGCTACTCGCCGATGCATTTTTATTTCTTGACAAAAATAAAGTTACAGATTCCACGTGGGTTAAGTAAAAAAGGCAGATCAAATTCTTAATAGGTGTCCTTTAACTGAGGGGCACAGGTGAGCGTGACAGCATTTGAAACCAGCCAATGTGTGCAGTGCATCTGCTGCTGAGTGCAGTGACAGCTGTACAATGGGTCTGTGACATGTGCACCATAATTCACTGGCTCAGCGCTGATGTAACATCAGGAGCTGTTTCAAACTGCTCTCCCTTTCCATATTTCCTCTTACTGATTCTTCATGAGTGAAGAAAAATATTTGTAGATTTTGTTTTTTGTTGAATTTTCATATCCACTATGGAAAATCATAAGCAAACAAGATCATACTTCACGTTGCAGAGGCACTGTTCAAATAATGTGGTTTCAGCACAATGGCGCAATCTGAAAATACAGGAAATTCCTGTCAATGGTGCTTTCAGTTCCAAAAAAGAAAATAAATTGTAAAGTGACAGCAGTTTCAGCAGAGGTAACAGGCTGTAGCATACGTGTGTCTGTCTGAGATTAACAGTCAGCCCCTGACACATCAAATGCATGGGACTGATTTCAGCACAGCAACAGGTCAAACTTCAAATCAGCAGCCACAGAGCAAACACCACATGAGCAAACACTGAGACAGAAAACAAGCATTCCTGCGCAGGAATTCCCGGACTGTGACTCTCCTGAACGCTGCCACAGTAACATGTTAGGAAAAATGTTACACTCTTCAACAATCTAAGCTTTTCAGGAAATTTGAAGGGTAATTATTATCGTACTCCTTAGCACATAGTCACACATACACAACCCAGGAGTGTTTAAGATAAGTCCTTAAGACACAGTCTGACACATACTGTTTTTATTGCTCACCAACAGGCAAGTCACTCCCAAACCACCGATTTCCATGACAACTGTTGTCTTCTCTCAAGCGTTTCCTGACTTCACACGGTGATGTCACTACCCATAATTCACACCCTCGTCTTTCATTAAATGACCTTATGCACGCACCTATTCTGCTGCACCGTGTGACTCGGAAACGCACCAAACTCAGCGCTACACTGAGAGGAAAAAATATGGCTTGAAATGAAATGGCCTGATCTCATCTCTGCGCCTCAGGGTGACTCGTACATTGAGGGCGAAACGCCAGGCTGGCTGAAACCTTTTCATGAGGCTGTCACCCTAAACTCAGTAGTTACATAAGCATGAAGCAAAACGTTACAAGAAACTCAAATCCACTCTGCTTATGAACAAAAGCTCCCCAGAGTGTAAGACTTTTTATCATGAATTTAATGTGATGACAAACTTAATGTTGGTTTGTGAGAAATGTGTGAATTTCCTGCTTATGAAAGTCAATAGTTTCACTCTATCAATGATAGCACCCTTGTTTAAATAGATAACAGTGGAGATACTCTTTAGCAGGACAGTACTTAGTATCCTCATCTTCCCAAAAAAAAGTTAAGTTTTGTTGAAGTTTTGCCTGCCATGATTCATGATTTGGACAAAACTCCACATTACATTTTTACTCTGCCTCCTTTAAAAATGTTGAGAGCCCTGTGCTAAGTCAGCACTTAGTGATGCTTTAAGAAGGCTGTTAAAGCACGGTTTACCTGGCAATCACTACTCTGTAACTAGAGCTCTTATCATTTATTCACACCCGTGACTCACTCATGCAAGTGCAGAAAGGAAACAGGCTGAGGCTCACTTCACAGCTCACTCTAGCTAGTCCTTCTTTCAACCATCACAACGCCCTGAACTCTCACTTCCTCTTCTATGAGCTTGACTTTTTTTTTTTGTTTCCACAAACATTACTTTCGTTATGTTGCCAACGGTTGCTACTACTTATTGAAAAGGCTTCACTTCCGCACTGATCTGGATATATTTTTTTTTATTATTTATCAGCATAGCCAAAAAAAAAAAAAAAGGGAACAAAAACAAAATCAAAAAGTATTATCTATGAAATATTAACAGAAAGCTGGTGTGTGTGTGTGTGTGTGTGTGTCTGTCTGTGACGGCAGGACCTTAAATGTACAGGCAGGTGAGAAAAGAAGAAGAAGACGAGGAGGAGTTGTAGTCACTGAAGCACCTACATTTGAGGTGGAGGTGGGGGGGGAGACGGGACTTCGTAAACACTTGCTTGGGTCCAAAAGTCAGTCACAGAAAATCAAAATGCGCAGAGCCAGCTAATCAGTAACACCCCCCTCCCTCCCTCTCAAAGTGTAAACTCAGCATACCTCCTGCTGTAGTAGCCTTCTTGATTGTTGAGGCACCTGTAACCCTTCCTAAGGCAGCTGAAACTACTTACAAATACTCAACATTAATGGAAGCTCTGGGAGAAACAAAGGAGGCAATTAAAAAAAAAAAAAAAGACTGGCAGTAACATATTGAGACCCTGAAACAGCAAAAATATTTATCCATATCACAGTGCATGTGAGTATCCAGCGTCTACATAGTGTCTTTCAAACAAACTCCCACACTAGACATTATGGATGTAACCACTGCACAGGAAATACATACAAACACATCTCCTCATTCATCCCAATACAATCAGTTATGAAAACAGCTTCTTTTTTTTTTTTCCTCAAAAGGTTCTAACATAATACATTTTCTAACAAATTACAAAGGCAATTTGTGCCATGAAAATGATATGCTGATGCTAGGTGATGGTTTCTGTATCTTTTCCCATCCTTTGGATATGTAGCTGGGTCACAGGAATACTGAATGAGTGCTAAGAGGGAGCAATACTATAGGTTCGTGTCCCAAAATCATCAAAATGGAGGAAAACAAGGGAATTTGAGTAAGAGCTTAAAAATAAGCTTATTGTACATCTAAACAGTACTGATTATATAGACTGTGAACCAAAGCAAACTACAAAAAAGAAAAAAGAAAGCCAAGCATAAAACATTCGTCTTTTGTTTAAATGAAATCTGGGGTTATAGTGAAATCATTATCAAAAAGAAAAGTAAAGCAACATATGATTACTGCTCTCGCATATATACTTAGCAGAGAGGTCAGGGTATTAATTGCTTCGGATTGCATTTGTTTAACTCAGGTTTTCATTCTCAGCTACTGTTTTTGCTTCCAAGTGTCCAGGCTGGTGAGGGGGAAACACATTAAGATTTGTAATTTGAGGTAAGCCAGGTCAGGCCCTCGTATAGTCCATCCCCTGTTGTCGCACATGAGGGCTGAACGTACCAATTCCTATCTCTGATCCGGGTCAGGCCTAGCTTCTCCTGGATCTCGTGGGGTTTCATGGCATCAGGGAGGTCTTGTTTGTTGGCGAAGATCAGGATGATGGCGTCTCGCATCTCCCGGTCATTGATGATTCGGTGGAGCTCCTGCCTCGCCTCATCGATCCTGTCTCTGTCGGCACAGTCCACCACGAAAATGAGGCCCTGGGTGCCTGTGTAGTAATGTCTCCAAAGCGGCCTGATCTTGTCCTGTCCTCCAACATCCCACACGTTGAACTTCACATTCTTATAGGTGACGGTCTCCACGTTGAACCCAACCGTGGGGATGGTGGTGACCGACTGTCCCAGCTTCAGCTTGTACAATATGGTCGTTTTCCCAGCAGCATCAAGTCCAAGCATCAATATTCTCATTTCCTTGTTGCCAAAGATCTTTGAAAGCATTTTCCCCATCTTGTTTACTGTGCATAAATATTTCTGTTAGCAGGAAAAGAATAAAACTTTTCTAATGACAGAAAAGGTTTTTTGTTTTTTTTTTCCAATAAGATGTTAAGAGTTTCAGTGAGTGCTGAGAGCCCTCCACGTGATGGCAGCGGTGGGCTGACACAAGTGTCACTATTCAAAGGCGGTGACTTTCAAGTTTGAACAGATAACAAAGCTGTACAATAAGTTGGACTCTGAGGGTCTGACCTGAGCTGGTGACTTGTGGGTATTCAACAGGAGCAGAATGTATGGAGCCCTCGCAGAACTGGGTGGGGATATATTTTCATGATCCGCTGCCCTCCAATGTAAGAAGAAAAAATGACATCCCCTTGTTTCAAACTAGCTGTTGAGCACAGACTTCCTTCAAAACTCTCATTTCAAGTCTTATTTCTCCTTCAAAATCCTGCTCTGAGTGGAGCTGGAGTAGCCTTTTCCCTTTTGTTACAAAAAGCCTACTATATAAATCAGGCCCTGTCCAAAGCCCGGGGTTCCCACTTCCTCCTCGGCTGCCGGCTGTGCACACTTTACCACCTTAGCCAGTTCCACTCGATGGATTTCACAGCAGCGGGGTCTTCTTACTAAAACACGCCCGCAGAGAGCCTCTCTAGTCCGGGTCTACAGCGGGACATCCAGAGGAAGAGCGTTCAAAAGGTCATTGATTCATCCGACTTTCTTCTCTTCCCCCTGTGACACAAGAGCGGTCCGGAGAAGGGAGGGGTGTTAGTACAGAGGACAACTTTGGCTCGGAAAAAATACTCTCTCTGCGGATGGAGTAGCCCAACAAACACGGAGAACATAGCAAGCGGGATAAATACCTGCGTCTGCGGCGATCCTCCCCCAGTCCCCGGGCCGTTTCTCCCCGCTCTTGCCGCTCTCTATCTCTTCCTCCCTCTCTCCAGCCGTTCAGTCACAGCGGCAGCGGTGCTGTGTTACCGGAAAAGGTGCGGACCCAGATCAGCCGCCACTTCCTCTACAGCGCTCACTCAAACTGCTGATGCGTTCAGGGGCTCCACACGGGCTCGGGCATCTTAATACATCGAAACATCGGAATAACAAGCAAGCATTATTATGTTTACATTATTGTATGTATGTTTGTTTATTGTATTAATTCATTATAATAAGTATCGTAATTATGTTATAATGAATGTTTATAATAATAATATTTATGTATTTATTATATTTTTCTGACTTTATAGATAAAGGTTATTTAGATTACTTACTGTATGCCTGATAAAGGTGGAAGATATTCTGCTTTTGATTTATAAAAATATAAATGTTAACTATGTTATGCAATATTAATAATCATAATGAATTAATAAACGGATAATTTCAGAAACTTATCACAACTCTGTTCATAATTTAAAAAAACCTTGACATAAAAAGAACATTATATTTGCCACATAATATTCAGGACAGGCAAACATATGGATACATTAAAGTAACGCACAATAATAATTAATGAATAATTACATTTAGAAATATAAGCAAAGACATTTAATTTTTACTTTTTGCTATGTGTGTAACATTTAAAGCTTCCATTTCATGATTCCTTGAATTGTAAGACATCCATCCATCCATTCATCCATCATCTCTACCCACTAATTCCTAACCAGGGGTCACAGGGATCTGCTGGAGCCTATCCCAGCTCTCTTTGGGTGAAAGGCAGGGGTACACCCTGGACAGGTCACCAGTCCATCACAGGGCCACATAGAGACAAATTATACAATTATTGTAAAACCTTTTTAAAATTGTCTTATTAATTTATTATAATTAAACACATTGATGGATGAAAGGGCCTAACACAAGGCTAAGGGTCCAAATGGTTAGAGGTCCAAAGAGCCATGGAGGGACTGTTTACCTTTTTGGTGGAAAGTCAAACACTAACTGCAAGACGACACAAAACGAAGTAAAATAAGTGGAAAATAACAACAAAGAGAGGTCAAATATGTAAAAGTTGACATAAACATACAAAATACAACCACAAGAAAACGCATGATTACAAGTCTGTTGTTCAATTTGCGAGTGTTGTCCCGAGGGGTGGAGGGCTTTTACATGTCTGTTCCCAGATCCACAGTCTCTTAATCAGTCCATGTTTAAACTCTGTAAAGATCGGAAGTCTAGACCCCATGAAACTAAACTATGAGCACTGGAAACAATTCACTTTTTATTAAAATTGTGAGATTTCCGACTGCACCTAAAGGCAATGTGCGCCATTTCGCATGCGCGCTATAAAAAACTGAACTGCAGACCGGCCCATTAGGTCTTGTTGACGCCATTTGAGCTCACACGATGTATTTAATCACCCTCACTATTACGTCTGCCACAAGAATCACACGTCGGCACTGTACATGTGACAGAGATGTAAGGATCTGGCAGGTGTAGTGGTCTGAGGACGGGGTTTACCGCCCGGTCTCTCCGACATGTCTTACCATTCATTCAAACGGTCCCCCCATGATCAGTCTGTGACGTGGAGCCTGAGACTGTTGAGCAGGGCGGGGGAAGTACAGTGTTTCATCTCGAAAGTAACCTAGGACTAACCACCTGCTTATTAAACACTTGATTATCATAAAATAGTCTACACAATGACTACTTAAAAGCTTTATTAGTTTATTTGTGTTTTCAGTGAGCGTCAAAGGAGAATTTAGCCTTTTTAAAGTAAGACAGGATGTTAAAAATAAAGCCTTACATCAGGTAGGTACAGATGTGCAAGTATGCATAGAGTGTAACTGCACAGTGGTTATTTCTAACACTCTGTAACTTTAAATATATCTTTGACATTAAATTAATTTAAATAAATTCAATGTATCTATAAACCTGATTCTGACTCTAAATGTTCATCAGAGCGACATCCTGTGGGAAGAAACTGTGCTGGGAACCTTTTATTTATTATGGATAAATCACATTCACACCTCTAAAGGGAAAGGATGTCCCCATACTTTCAATGAATTGATTCTTTTTTTTTGCCTGTTTCTACACCTCACTTAAACATATGGTAAATTTAAACAAAAAAGCATAAATATATAAATAAACCAATGAATGTTGACAGGCAGCACAGTTAGCACTGTTGCTACACAGAGAAGGGCCCAGGTTCGCAACCCATCAGGGGCCTTTCTGTGTGGAGTTTGCATGTTCTCCCCGTGCTTGTGTAGGTTTTCTCCAGGTACTCTGGTTTCCTCCCACAGTCCAAAAACATGTATGTCAGGTTGATTGGTGACTCTAAATTGCCCATAGGAGTGAGTGTGAGTGTGTGAGGTTGTTTGTCTCTATGTGGCCCTGTGATGGACTGGTGACCTGTCCAGGGTGTACCCCTGCCTTTCACCCAAAGAGAGCTGGGATAGGCTCCAGCAGATCCCTGTGACCCTGGTTAAAAGGAATAAGCAGGTATAGATGATGGATGGATGGATGTTGACCTGTATGTCCCAGTATTTGCTCTTCTAATGCCCTGTGCTTTGCTTTTTTTTTATTTACTTGTCAATTTTAAGCCTTGTTTCATGTATTTGTTTGTGTTGTTTTTCTCCTTTCTTTTATATTAATTTATTTCTATTGTTTATTGCTGTACTACTAGTATGTTGTATCCAAGTGTCAAAACTTTATTTAACATCCTTAAACTTACTTGTGGTGATGATCTTTGTTTCACTCCTATCTTTCATAGCAATATGTATATTTTATGTTTCCTTTACTTTCCCTGCCTTGCTTTGTACACTTTTGATGATCAATAAAGACTTCTTGTAAAAAAGGTGGGGGGTGCTGGGTGGTTTTGCTGTACAGTGCTCTGTAGCGCCTACCAGAGGGGGAGGAGTCAGGAGTCTGAACAGTTTGAGTCCAGGGTGTGAGGGGTCTGCAGAGATGCCACAGAACCACAATATTAACAGAAAGAAAACAAAATACATGAACACAAACAAACAATAAACTATATTAAGAGAGATAGGCTTACATACACTTAATAATCCAAGAACTAGGTCTTTTTTCCCTTAAACAAACAGCATAAAGAATCTTTTTTTTAGATAAGACCAGTGAAAGTATTAGTTATTATTCTAACTGAGAGATATGGATATGAATATTCTTCATAAGAATATTTTAAAGTTGATATATAAACTTGTCATTAATCTCCGGAATGGCAACACTATTTCAAACTTGCAAATTCTTATGCATATGTTATGCAACATAAACAACAGTACAGATTAAATTATACGAGTCAATATCAGCTGGATGTAATGCACATACCTAAAATTAAACATCTACATCACTAATGTAAAAACTGATAGATAATTTCAGTCCAGTAATTTTGACCAGGAAAGTATGAATTTCTGCTTTCTAACGCAATCCTCTGGTAGTCCTGGGGTCAAGGAGCCTCTAAGCAGTATGATCTAACCAAAGAGTAAAGGTTTCTCTGCCCTACACTCGGGAGGTCGGTGAGCTGCGCATGCGCCTACTCCGCCTCGGTTCTTCCGCCGTTGATAAGAATGGTAGACGGAGCACGCTCGGCTGTTGTAGGGTAGATAAAGTGACTTCGAAATCTTCACATATTTTCGGCCAAATTTTCGTGGAAAATACTGGTAAGCTTTCGATACGTGTCTTGAAATAGGCGCAGGGCCGCTAAAAAAACGTGGTGATTCCTTGTTGCTAACGCTAGACTCAACGTTAGCCGGCTAGCTAACGTGGGGAAGCCGCTGGTGCCGACTATTTGCTGGAGACGGAGGCGAATACTTAGCTTATTAAAGGTGTTTCTGCTGGTGTAAAACAAACGAAATAAGGTGACTGTTAAGTAAACTCCCATGGTATGACCCTGGAAAAACTTAAAATTGTAGTTAAGGGACTAGATTATGACATTGACTATGTTCATTTACAGCGTATGTAAACGAGCGCCAACGTGAAGCTAATGTTAACCTTTGGTCTGATACCTTCCAGGAAATAGATGGGAGTCAAGGCCCAACTTCAGATTTAACTTTGAGTATGCAAACAACCTCTGAACATAGTGAACATGGTCTCAAACGACAAACAAGGCCAGCGCTAAAGCAAATACTAAGCAGTTTTGACGCAACGCGAAAGCTAGATAAGCTTTGCTGTAAGTTGAGTAAGCGATCACGTGGTGCCATTATTTTTAGTAGCCAAGGATTTAAACCTGGCCTCCAGTGTAATTTCGGAACAAGAAGGTCACCATTTTTGGTTTAAAGCTACTTAGCTTTCAGTTAACGTGTGAAACGTCAATGTGATTTTGTGCAGCTGAACGCATGGCACGTTTTGCGTCAATACCATTTCCCGCTTTGGTTGTAGTTTTACGGGAAGTTGTAAAATCTGTGGGGTTTTGTTCAACAGAAGTGAAAACATGCAGTAAAAAGAGTTGTGGACATTTCTGTAACCTGTGTTACACTTTAGCAGATTGTGAAAAACATAATTGAAGTGTTTATATTTCGTGTAAGTGATGTTAAAACAATTTTGTTTCCTGCTCTAATTCGCCTGGACTTGTAGTGATAATCCAACCTGCTTTTCCACAGGCCTGCACTTCTCAGACGGTGCCATTACTGGAATGCTGAACACTGAGTCCCCTGCCATGGAGAGCAATGGGGATGCCTTTCTTCCTGATCTTCCTGTTCTAGACCAGGCTTCTGAGTGGCCAATGGACCAGGTTGCTCCAGAGCCATTAGCCAATATTTTGCCGGAGGACTCAGATGTGTCTCAGGGTGCTCCAGAGCAACAGCAGCAACCAAACCAACAAATGAATGCCACAGAGCTGGGATCTGTGGAGAAGGCTGTGGAGCAATTTCAGCTTGCCAGTTCTCAGCTTCTCCAAGATGAGCACCCACCACCTCCACCACAGCCCTCAGAGCAACCTCCAGAATACATAGCAGATGCCATGGCACCAGAGCCAGAGGCTGCTGTTCCAAATGCCAGTCAAGGTATTCAAATTAGCTGGTGTTGCAATATACGTATTTGATATACATTGATGCAGAATTGGTCTTCTTATATGGCAGCAGCAAGATATGCAGCCTAAGTTGTAAATCCTTCAAGTTAAAATGACCACTTTTGCAAAAAGTCATAATTTTTGTTCACAGTATGTGACACTTCTTGAAAAAAAAGTTACACAAAAATCAGATTCTACTGCAATCTGTATATTAGTAACGAATTTATGAAACATGGTTGTCCACTTAAACAATTACTTGTTAATTTCTCCAGAGACTGGGACTGAGGAACCACAAGTGACAGAGGACGGCATGGAGCTGGAAGAGCCATCCAAAGAGACATCACAGGAACTGACTGTTTCTACAGACCCAGAGCTGCCCAATGAGTTTGAAAAACTCTTTAAAGGCTGTGAGGAGAACCCAGAAGACTTCAATGCTTGGGTCTACCTACTACAATATGTGGAGCAAGAGGTAAAAGACTTGAAGATTATTAAAAAAATATATTCTTTGTAATATTTTTCAGATGGAATTAATATCTTTTGGCTGTTATCTCCTTACAGAACGTCCTTGCAGCTGTGAGAAAAGCATTTGATGTATTTTTCCTACATTATCCCTATTGTTATGGCTACTGGAAGAAGTATGCTGATATAGAGAAGAAGCATGGAAATATACAAGTTGCTGAAGAGGTAAATACATATTTTTGACACATGCCTTTGCTTTCATGTTTTCTCTTACACTTTTTAATGCATGTGGTCTTTTAAGCCTGTCACCAGTTAGATTGTTCTGGCATTGCCCCTATTTTATATCACATTATTATGTCTGCTCACAGATTGAAGACAGTAACTGTTTAGGGAAGAGTGAGAAAGAAAGGTATTTTACAAACGAAGAGTTGTTGACAGGCCTGTTTGTTTGATTCCCCAAGGTGTACAGAAGAGGCTTGCAGGCCATCCCTCTTAGTGTGGATCTGTGGCTGCACTACCTAACCTACATCAAAGAGAACTCAGACCTTAGTGACCCACAGACTGAAGGACACATTCGAGCGTGAGTACAAGACTTATTTTAAAGCATTTTTTCCTCCTACTTGTCTTATGTCTCTCTTATTATGGATGATGCAGAGTCATTTTCAGCAGCCTGTGGGCAAATGAGACAAAAATGTATTCATAACGTTTCATTTTTCTTTTTCTGTCATTAGTTCGTATGAACACGCAGTGCTAGCAGCGGGGACAGACTTTCGCTCAGACCGTCTGTGGGAGTCCTTCATTAATTGGGAGACAGAGCAGCAGAAGCTGGCTAATGTCACTGCTATCTATGACCGCATCCTGGGCATCCCAACCCAGCTATATTCCCAGCACTTCCAGAGGTAGGGGCTACAACAGGGGAAAAAAACACTTTAGTTTTGGAGTGTTTAGTTTTGTCACATCCTTAATCATACCTCAACTACACTGGATCACTGTAGCTGGAGAGTGAAATTATGATTTTATCCTTGCAGGTTTAAAGATCATGTACAGAACAACCACCCCAAACACTTCTTGTCAGAGGAGGAGTTCGTTCAGCTGAGGCTTGAGCTCTCTAAAGCTAATGTAGCAGCGATGGTCGGCGATGATGGCGAGACACCCGCTGCTCAGGAGGAGCTACCACCTGGGACAGAGGATCTTGCGGATCCTGCTAAGGTATAAGCCCAATTGCCAATCCTGCTGGGGAGAAATTACTGCTTGCAGGGTTTAGCAGGAGTTTGCCTGTTCTCCATGATGAAATGGAAAGAAAAATTTGTTCAGGTTTGAAGAGGTGTCTTTATGTCAGCAGCCAAGCCAATGAATGCCAGTCGGGATTCAAGTTGGCGTCCAGTCAGGGACTCGCTAAAGTAAAAGGATCACCTGAGGCCCACTGACCCCAGCATCTGCACCCGGGGGCTGATATGCAGGGTGCATACATACCTTCCCCCTCTACAGGCTTGTTAACTCTGGCAAGCTCATGGTGATGTAAATCCTTGGCTGCAGGACTAGTAGTTTTTACATCAAGTGGAGAATGTGATGTGGTGAAGCATACACAAGGTTGTTAACCATGTGTATTTCTGTGTGTTTGTCTTTTAGAGAGTAACAGAGATCGAGAATATGCGCCACAAGGTGATCGAGGTTCGCCAGGAAATGTTTAACCACAACGAGCATGAAGTCAGCAAGCGCTGGGCCTTCGAGGAAGGGGTATGTGTTGTGTATAATTCACGGTAGTATAACTTGTTTCAAAAGTAATATTCTTTTTATTCTTAAAAAAGTTAATAAAAAGTTTGTCTTTTTAGATAAAGAGACCGTACTTCCACGTCAAAGCCTTGGAGAAGACCCAGCTGAACAACTGGAAGGAGTACCTGGACTTTGAGATTGAAAACGGGACTCCAGAGCGCGTGGTTGTTCTTTTTGAACGATGTCTCATCGCCTGTGCTCTCTACGAAGAGTTCTGGATCAAGGTAATGCAACCGCAAACCTTGCTCTCACTCCCGCTACTTCCCTGCACTTCCCCATCAACGATGAATTCACATCGACACAGTAAATCGTCCTGCACTCTCTTTGCGTGTAACGTTGATATGTGACTGTATCTGTTGTATTAGGGGATGGCCAGCTTGCCACACAAGATTTGACTGCAGCATTTGCCAACTACTACGTTGCATCTTCTTCGTCTCCCACTACCTTACAGAAACTTATCTAATTGGTTCCATGAAGGTGCTGATGGGTTTACAGAAAATTTCTAAAAACGATCTTGTCAATGAAGAAATTCACTGCTTCTGTCAACAAAAAATTTAGGTTTAAAATGTCTTGTCTCTTTTGCCTTCCTCTTTCTCCTCTGTTCTTTTTCTGTCCTCTCCTGCATTTCTTCCAACTTGCTTTCTCTTTTTCACTCTGAAGTATGCAAAATATCTAGAGAACTACAGCACTGATGGTGTGAGACATGTCTACAAGAAGGCGTGTACCATTCATCTGCCCAAGAAACCATCCATTCACCTGCTGTGGGCAGCGTTTGAGGAACAGCAAGGTAAGAGGCACTCAGTCAAACCAAAATGTACATTGAACACAGTGGTCAAATTAAACAAGCAGACTAAACGTGCACATAAAAATAAGAGACTAAAGACAAAATACTTACAGTTTTACTTGGGTTAAGTCCTGCTGACAGTGATCTGATGCTCTTTGCCCAGGCAACGTCGAGGAGGCTCGTGACATCCTGAAGTCCCTGGAGGCAGCAGTTCCAGGTCTAGCCATGGTACACCTTCGGAGGGTCAGTCTGGAGCGTCGCCACGGAAACTTGGAGGGAGCAGAGGCGTTGTTGAGGGAGGCCATGGAATCTGCCAAAAATGCTACAGAGACATCTTTCTATGCTGTGAAGCTGGCAAGGCAGCTGATGAAGGTGCAGAGAAGTCAGAGCAAGGCCAGAACGGTGCTGCTGGAGGCTATTGAAAAAGACCAGGTGAGAACAGGTTGACCTCTTCATCATGTGCATTCATAGCCCTCTGTAGAGGCCTGTTAACTTTCAAACAGGCCTGCAGACCGACATGCTCTACCACGATTATTCATACACTTCTTCTGTAATACCACACAGCGATGCAGGCTGCCTCTCAGCAGCTCAAATTACAAATGGGTCATGTTTTAATTTGCTTCTCATTCAACAGGTCTTGGTTTTAAATTTTAACCCCCCCCCCCCCGGAGGCACTGCATTAAAAAATATGCTATTAAAACCAACCTGTTCAACTCTTTCCCATGTCTGCATTGCATGTGTGGTTAGATACACTAATATTCTTGTGACTTTTACAGACTAATCCAAAACTGTATCTGAACTTGCTTGAGCTGGAATACAGTGGAGACGTGACACAGAATGAGGCTAAAATCTTGGCTTGTTTCGACCAAGCCTTGAACAGCCCAATGCCCCTTGAGTCCCGCCTCCTCTTCTCCCAGCGCAAGGTCGAGTTTCTTGATGACTTTGGCAGTGACATCAATGTGTAAGTGTTTACTTTTACAGTTAGTAATTGGATAAACAGACCTTTCTGTCGTTATTGATATTGTATTAATTTTATTCTGTTTAGGCTTGTGGCTGCATATGAGGAACAACAGAAACTACAGAAAGAAATTGAGTCTACAAAGAGGAAAGCCGAGAACGGGTATGACAGGTGGATAACGGAACAGGGCTCGGGTCACATCAACACATAAACATAATTTCACAAATGTTCCATTTAGCTTGCCAACAGTGGATACAGTTGTCCTGTTGTTTCTGATTGTATCTCAGTGGATGGGCAATCTGCAGTGTTCACACAATATTAAACTGGAACAAGCTGTATTTGAGATACTTGATGGGATTTTACTAATTTGAACTAAACTGTCTCCAGCTCTCAGGAACCTGATGCCAAGAGACAACGCGTGGATGACGGTTCCTCAGGTGCAGCAAACACAATGACAGACATGCAGGCAAACAACTCTGCTTACAACTACAACTGGTACCAGGTAGGTTTCATATCGGTAATTTTCAGCAGCACTGAAAAAGTTTTCCATACTTTCAGTTCTGGTCACACCAAACATGCGAACTCACTTTTTTCCCCTCCTTTTTTTTCAGCAACAATATGGCGGATGGGGACAAAACTCCTGGGGACAGTACAACCAATATGGCCAGTATAACCAGTACTACCCTCCTCCTCCTACATAATGGACAAAAGCCTGGATGGAGACTCACAGATCATATGTTTTGTCCCACCTACATCTCTGAACAGGACTTTGTGACAGGGTGTCATGGAAATTTTAATCCAACCACAGAAGTAAATTGGTTCCTTCCTAATCAGTGCTAATCAGTTAAATTGGGGTTTCTAGTAATCGGTTGGAATATAATACACAGCCCTCCATGGCAGTTATGCTGTGTTGTCAAAAAACAAGTGCTGCATTCATCATCTCTTACACTGGCTGCTTTTTGAGTTCTTTAATGCATGTCATTTGTGAAGGCGGATTTATTTTCCCGGTGTGATAAAGGCTTTGTAATTTTTAGATCAGCTTAGTTAGGTCTCTTTCCTTGTTTCAACTTGCAAAGGAGGCATTTATTGATGTAACTCTGTCATGTGTTTCTCCTTCCTAAACTGAAAAGATTTTTACTGGTTGTTTCCATGAGAAGTGAAAACTTCTTTTTCTTTTTTTTTTTTTATTTTGACTTGATTTCATAATAAAGAGATTGATATCCTTAAGTGTCTCATTGGTTTAATCATCGTTTTGATTTGTCTTAAACCATAGCTGATGATCTCATGAGCTATTAAAAGACAGTACACATAATCTGACCATCATATATTAAGTACAGCAGTTACATTTTACTACCAACCTTTAACTGTATGCCAAGAGCTTTGTGACTTTGTACATTTTCTGTCAAGCGTAAATAACTTAAAACTTACTGTTTAAATCTTAGCATTCCTCGGATTAATGAACTTATGTTTAAATGAATCAACCAATTAAAAACGGGGCAACTTAATTATCCAGTTAACCAATGATAAGCATCTGTTTGGGCAGATGTAACAATTGTTATATACTTTAAGACGCCTCGAAATTTTGAGCTATAAAGGTGCAAGGTAGTAGGTTATTGATCTATATTTGTTAAATCCAATTATCGATCGCCATCACTGTCCGATGGGCGTGGCCTCGTGAGCCAGAACGTTACGTAAATCCGCACATGCGCAGTACCAACGTTGAGACAGCCCTTTTCATGCCTAGCGTTGAACGACTAGCATCAAACGAGGTAAGGCCTGTGAAATATAGGTGAAAATTCCTAATTATATTAACTCCTCTCAGCTTTCGCTGCATAAACATAGCTACAGTGTTATTATGTATCACAAACTACACCTTATTTGGACCACATACGGCTGTTTTATGTGTTTTTATACGAGTTTATGAAATGCGTGCTCCATGTGGCTACAGTGAAGCTAGCATTAGCATTAGCTAGATGTTGGAGCGCATTGATTCTCCTCACTTTTCACCTTCACAGCTTTTTTTGACAGGGTACACGTTTTGTGGTGTTACTCCTCATTAACGCTAATCTCACATATAGTGAAACTTGGCGGGATTTGCAGCCAGTGTTTGCTGTCACAACTCAATTCAGAGACACAAGCTAATTTCCGCATTGATAACTTTAGCCTAGATAATTAGTGAAGTCATAACTTGGTTACCTTTGTGTTTTTGTTTCCAGCATCAAGATGCAGCTCTTCTTGCGTGCCCAGAATACTCACACCCTTGAGGTGACCGGACAGGAGACCGTCGGACAGATCAAGGTAAAATGTCTACAAGTTAGAGAAAATAGGTCAGACATTTGACTTTACAGTAGTCAAATAACTTATAGATTGTTAAGAACATACGTCTGTTTGTCGGTGTCTCCCACACAGGCCCACATCCAGGCTCTGGAGGGTCTCCTGGTGGAGGATCAGGTGCTGTTGCTTGCTGGTTGTCCACTGGAGAATGATGCATCCCTGGCATCCTGCGGTGTCTCAGAGCACTGCACCTTGGAGGTAGCTGGCAGGCTGCTGGGAGGTCAGTATCCAGATCTACACACATGCACACAAGCTACCCTGCATATACCATCAGTCATAATTGGTGCATCACACTTCATTTTTCATTTAATGCCGAATTGGAGTTTGTTTGGAGTATGCCACTTGGTCTCTGTAGCAGAAGGGGTGGTATCTAATGAATGCTCAAATACCTCAACAAAATGGTTCAGGAGAGACAGTTATTTTCATGCATTGATGTCTTAAAAAAATATTGTTTCTTAAATGTTCTGATAGTACTTCTCTACTCCTTTCTTCCCACCAGGTAAAGTTCACGGATCTCTGGCCCGTGCTGGAAAAGTGAGGGGACAGACACCCAAGGTAAGAACTAATTATACTTTTTATGTTCTGCTAGAATAATATAATAATGCTTTTATGCCATGTGTATTTTTTTTCTTGGGTTTTAATTTATTTGTATGCAAAACTGGCTACTTTTATATTTTTGAAGAGATAACTATCAAATGAATACATTAAAATTGACCTTGGAGAAATAAGTGACTCTTTTGTGTCATTTTGTCCAGGTTGACAAGCAGGAGAAAAAGAAAAAGAAGACCGGCCGTGCCAAGCGTCGCATCCAGTACAACAGGCGCTTTGTAAATGTTGTGCCCACCTTCGGAAAGAAGAAGGGACCCAACGCCAACTCTTAAGTGCTTCATTCCAATAAGGAGAAACACGGCCTCCACTCATCTGTTTTTCCCAAGTTAAATGTTATCCTGTACAGAATAAAAATTTGGCTTGGACAAAATGAACAGCGTTTGGTGTGTCCTGCATTGGGGAAAACCAGTAATTTCTTTTTTTTTTAGTCAAAGAATAACACCTGTACCTGACACCACTGTTTAATTACTTCAGAACCACTATCTAATAACTGCAGTTCATGGTGTTCACTGGAAGCAGAGGTTCAACAGCTGTTTATCCTGTTGCCTCATTTTTACTGTCTGAAAAACAAAGGGTGCTGGCCGTTAAAAGGTGTTCTTCAGATGAACCTTTTTGTGTGTTAGAACTAAGTCTGTTATGTATGTATTAACACCTTTAGCTAGAATTTTTCAGTTGAATCTGCAAGCCATAACGAAGCAGCATAGCTAAAGCAAATCCAACATAACATCCATATATATATATATATATTCATATGTGACATGACAGCTTTACCCCGACTACAATGGCAGAAGTTCTTCCTGCTAACACCATGCTGTATTAACCCCATAATGTAGACATCCATTGTAACTGAGCATCTGAAACATTTATTCACCATTTACATTGTACATGCAAAAATCTTGAGTTTCAGGGAGTCTCATATTTACATTATTGACAAGCAATCCTACATTGGATGAAACTTAACGCTGTAATAACCAATAATCGTTTCTTCTTAATCTCGCCTTATGTTCAGCTCAGACTTGGGTAACTGGACACACAATCCAACAATCCAAATGTCAATGCAACTTAAATCTTTTACAGCAAGACCTTTAAATATGTGTCCTCTCCATCCTTGAAATGTAATGCATGCTGGTCAAGATTTGTCAGTTAATCCACTGACACCAGCTCAACCTCAAAAATCAGCTTTGCATTGGGTGGAATTCTGGTAGAGCTGGAATTAAGGAAAAGACCGAAATCAAAGCTGCAAGACAAAAAATGAACCTGATAGTGACCTTCTGTGGACGCAGGAAAATTAGAAAATCTTCCTATTAAAATGAACAGAGTATCACATTACATTAAAACACTTATGTGTGAAAATGACATGAACACGATGAGTCACAGAACTGCCAAAAGAAAAGGATACTTGGAGTCGGGGAGACCCTTCTTTCCATAGGCCCACTCTGGTTCGATCTCCAGTCTGGCTGTTTCACCTTTGCTCATTGTTAGAAGAGCCTCATCCCACTATATAAAAGGTCAGTGATTACTGATGATGTAGTGGAAATAAGTGTCACATTTTGATGCAGAGAGAGGAAAACAAAAAAAAACAGGGATATCTTACTCCTCTGATGACTTTGCCCATGCCAACTTTGAAGCTCAGTGGTTTAGCCTGCTTCTTCTTTCTGGCTCCTGTAGTGAAAGACAACCATATTGGTTTAAAACAGAGTCTGCATTGTAGGTTACTGATTTAATCTATCATATTTGGGTGGAATATCACTTTAAGGTGCAGGCCCTGTCGTACCTGCGGGAATATTAGTGTCAAACACGGTGCCGTCCTCCAAGGTACCAGTATACCAGCAGCTCACAGTGTCTCCTTTTTTTGGGAAGTTTGACTTGTCACCTTTCTTCAGCACTGACTTGGTGTACTTGGGAGGGCCCTAAGAAAAACAAAACAAAACAAATTGATGTATGTGCAAAGCAAAAACCAATTTTTTCCAAATTCAACATCCAAGACCAGTACCTCATCCACAACCTCCGTTTTGACTTCTTTGGGTTTTTCCTCAATTTTCACAGCTTTAACCTGCTCAGTCACTTCTTCCACTGGTTCTGTGCCTTTAAACCTCTGCAGATAAAACACACACACATACATTTATTTACTGTACAGATGAGGCCCCATCCTCAGTCATGCACTGTCAAATAAATGACCATCACGTTACTTTGCTTTCAAAGAGCTGGTTGTAGGCAACGACCAGCTGTTCTTTCTTCGCTGTCTTTGCGACATTTTTTATGTTTCCCAACAGTCTGTGTTCATTGAGGAACTGGAAGAGAGAGAGAGAGAGAGAAAAAAAAACATCATAAACAAACAGTAAATGCAGCAGTTTCTGCTCCTGGTAACCCTAAATGATGAGGTGCAGGGTTCAGGACTCTGCTGCACAAACAGCGCCCTGTCCTCATGGGGTCCCCTCTGACCAGACTGCAGCTCAAAGTGAGCCCTGAACCGGCGTCACGACGAGCCATGCAACATACCGAGTGGGCTGCATTGTCCTGAATGAACTTTATTATGTCTTTTTTGGGCAAGTCGTCACTGTTCAGCTGCTCATCGCTCCATTCCCGTGTGGGCTCAGCGGCCATTTTGAGAGGCGTACTGATGAACTGTGACCTCGTTACGTCATAATAAAAAGTGCCAGACTAAAAACAAATACACTTCGCTATTATGAACTTTGTTTTTTTTGTATTTGTAATTCATCCCATGGATCAGATGATATTCTTACGAAGTGAAAGAATCAAAATATTAAAATAAAATAAATATGCAGTGCGCAAAAGCAATTCAGCACCAGTAACAACGAAAACTGAATGAACCAGAATATAAAAATAAATAAAATATATCATATATGCACATAATATAAAACGTCACTTAATTCAGGTGCGCCTATGGTTAAAATTAGACACTTAATGCCATAACAGGGAGTAGCAATTATAGGTGTGTATCCTGCCACCTAGTGGACAAATATAGGTGTTACTTTGTATTACAGTATAGAGAACATACGGATATGAAATGTTAGTCAATCAGTGTAGTTAGCAAATGAAACACATTCAGAAAAGCACAAATATGTTACACTTTCTTGGTTCAGATTTTTATTCTATTATACATTATAAAAAAAACTTTAAGATTCGCTGGTGGAATGAGGAAGTTCAGGAGTGTGTTAAGAGGAAAAGTTTATCTAAGAAGAAGTAGGACACAGAGGACAGAAGAGAACAGACAGGAGTACAGGGAGATGCAGCGTAAAGTGAAGGCAGAGGTGGCAAAGGCCAAACAAAGGGCTTATGAGGATTTCTATGGTAGGTTGGACTCTAAGGAGGGAGAGGTGGATTTGTACAGGTTGGCGAGGCAGAGAGACAGAGATGGGAAGGATATGCAGCAGGTTAGGATGATCAAGGACAGGGATGGAAATGTGTTGACAGGTGCCAAGTGTGATGGAAAGAAGGAAGGAGTACTTTGAAGAGTTGATTGAGAATGAGGAAAATATTACAGAGCACAGAGTAGAAGAGCTGACTGTTGTGGAGCAGGAAGTAGCAAAGATCAGTAAGGATGAAGTGAAGAAGGTGGTGAAGAGGATGAAGAGTGGAAAGGCAGATGGTCCTGATGACATACCTGTGGAGGTATGGAAGTGTTTAGGAGAGGTGGCAGTAGAGTTTTTGACTGGGCTACTTAACAAGATCTTGGAGAGTGAGACCAGCAATGTTGTCTGGTTTAGAGACAGTGGCACTGAGACAAAGACAGGAGGCAGAGCTGGAGGTAGCAGAGCTGAAGATGTTGATGTTCTCTCTGGGAGTGACGAGGATGGATAGGATCAGGAATGAGGACATCAGAGGGACAGCTCATGTTAGATGTTTTGGAGAAAAAGCCAGGGAAGCCAGATTGAGATGGTTTGGACATGTTCAGAGGAGGGACAGTGAATACATTGGTAAAAGGACGCTGAGGTTAGAGCTGCCAGGAAGGAGGCCTAGAGGAAGACCAAAGAGGAGGTTCTTGGATGTAGTGAAGGAGGACATGAGGATAGTTGGTGTGGGTGAGGAGGATACAGAGGATAGGGTTAAATGGAGGCAGATGATTCGCTGTGGCGACCCCTGAAGGGAGCAGCCGAAAGGAAAAGAAGAAGATACATTATAAATTTGTTATACTTTTTACTTTTGTTCTTTGGTAGCAGTCAGAGGAAAATCCTTTGATCCTTTAAAAGTAGAGCCCTTTTCCATAAATTACGTACTAATATTAATTCAAGTAATAGACAGACAGACAGACAGACAGACAGACAGACCTTCCTTGTTTATGCTTCCTTAATTTATTTTTCTGACTCTGTCTGTCAGGACACTTTAAATAGAGCAAATGTTCAACTATAATTAGGCCACATTCAGATTCTCTTCCACACAGTGCATTGACATTACAATCATCTCTACTGTGTTTACATATTAGTTATGTAAAGTTAATTCTCTACATTTCAATTAAATTAAAAACATCAACCTGCCCAGAGACTACAGAGGAAAATGTGCCTTTGGGCTAATCTGGCAGATTAACATCCATTGAATGTTGATTACGTAAATAAATCAATGACATGAGATTGAGGTTTGATGAATACAAAACTAGGACAGCTCCCATGTTATACTGTAAGTGAATATAATCAGTACAGTCCTTTACTCCCCTGCCAACATTTATAAAAATGCTTCACTGTTTTCTGGTGTTTGGAAGATAGCTTCAGGTGCATCAACACCGCCTTCTGCAGTGAGCTCTTTTAGTTCACTTAATTACATCATTTGCAAGGGATCATGTACAAAACCCCTTAATATCAAACAAGGAGCTCTATTGCAGCAGATTTAACTTCCATCTGCTAATTTCTGCTTCATCTTCAATATTTTTGGGAAGCTGGCATCACCAGTTACGCCTTATAATTATAGCTATTATAAAAACGAAACCTAATATTTAGAACTATTACAGATGAACATATTGCAGACTACATCCACACCTGTCAGTATGTGAATACTGCATCTGCTCAAATCTTATGTATGCTTTTGAAAGGAAGAAGCTGCAATAAATATAAATAAATATATTTAATCTGTATTTGTAACACAAGTTTTTGTAACAGTAGGCTTACCCTATAGCATTTGAACATAAACCTATACAATCATTATGCTATTCATGTTGATTAAAACACTTTTCTGCCAAAACATATATTAGGTTTGGAGATTCTGTGCACTAAAAATAAACAGGTAGTCTACAGATGACTGGACACTTGAATTTTAATAACTGCATATATAAAACACCCAACTGTAAATCCCATTAAACTGTTTCCCAACCAGACATGTAGCTTTATTCTGCATGAAGAGCTCCATGTAGGAGGTTGCTATAGTAAGCAACTCATGTGTTTTGTCAGTTTGTGCCTCCTGCTGCTTTTCTCAGAGTTAACATGTCAGTCTCATCTTTTTTGCATCACCCAGCCTTTCTGTTTGCACCCCGCTGTTAGATGGGAAATATAGGATTCATGCACCCACAGTGAGATCTAGCCTAAAAAAGGCTGCACACAAAAAGGCCTGCATAAATGTCTCATAACTAGCCTCGCTTGTTTCCTTCTATTCATCAATACTCTTGAAAAGCAGCAAGATTAAATGATGATGATGATGATGTGGATGATGATGATGATGATTTGCCACCACTATGTCTAGCTGTAAAAAAGGGTCATGCAGGGCTTTTGCCCTAGTTGGTTACTAAGCAACAACGGTGACACTGGGTGAGACACTCATGAGGAAGAGGAGAGAGCTAATTATCTCTTTAGAGGAACTCTCTCAGGTCTCATTTCACCTCCTCTGTTGTTTGTGAAAGATAAGCAGCCACAACATACAAACTCAGGAGAACTGAAATAATTTCATCTCTGTATATTACGTTATAACTCTGTACATTATAAAACGAGATATAAAGGGAAAAAAGAGGAGTTTTCCCTAATAACCTAATATTTATCTGTATAGTACAACCAGGTTTTTGTTATCATTTGGCCTGGGGGCCTACTTAAAAATCTCCTTCTTTTATCCCTTTTGTCTTTTCCATTCATTCCTATGCCGTGAGCATAATGTTTGCTTTTGCTCTTTGCAGTGCTGAGCATCTCACTCACTGTTTATGAGCGTCTGGGTGAATCTTGCATCACTTCAGGAGAAAAGACAAGGCTGTTTGAGGATCATGCCTGGTGTGTCGTGTTGTGATGAAGTATTTCTTAGGAATGCAAAGCTGAGGAGCTTAAATGAGCTCACATATCAAGAGATGGAGGAATCTAATTTGATGCAGCTTCTGAGAGCTCTTCATATCTACAGGTTACACAAACAAGTAATACACATTCTCTAAGATGTGCCTCCCTGCACGGGGAGTGCAAACAATATAATCCTCAAGTCATGTTTGCAGAACTATGCCCTTGGTTACACTCCATTCATGCATGTGCACTGTTAGTCCAAAGGTTTAGAGCAGCCTTTCAATAATGGCTAACTCTCAGGCAGTGTATTTAGTCTAATATTATGTGATTGAACAACATAAAATGAAATCATATAAATTTATCATTGAACGTGTTCAAGACTCACTGGGAAGGCTTACTGAAACACTTGTATTGCTAATGTTATAGTGACTTGTAGGAAAAGTCAACAATGTTTGAGGGGAACAGGTTGTAATTTGCACCAAAACCAGATGAGATACTGTAGATTTGTTGTAAAGGTGATATTAGAATGTCACATTTTAATGTTAATATTGGTCATTTTTCAATGAGATATTTTTTCTTATTCCTCAGGGTAATAACATTTTGCCTTTTCTCTGTGCTGACCTGACATTTACCTCTGATCACAACTGTCAAGTGTCTTACAGCGTTCGACCAAGACCTACAGTACAGTTCTATATTTATGGAGCTATGAATAGTCAAACTATCAAATATTAATGAAATTCGTAATTAGTTATTAAATGCATGTATATATTAAGCTTTCATATGATAAAACACACAGGACATTCTGTCAGCTGCCAGACCCACCTATGAGAGATCAGTGTGTAATGTTTCAGTATATATATTACTAGAGATTTAACCAAAATGCTAAAATATGCTGGTTGAATCTTTTTTTTCTTTTTTTGGTTATTTTAATACAGCAGCACGGTGGATGAGTGGTTAGCACTGTTGCCTCACAGCAAGAAGGTTGTGGTTCGCAACCCGGCCTTTCTGTGTGGAGTTTGCATGTTCTCCCTGTGCTTGTGTGGGTTTTCTCCAGGTACTCTGGTTTCCTCCCACAGTCCAAAAACATCTATGTCAGGTTGACTCTAAATTGAGTGAGTGTGAGTGTGTGAGGTTGTTTGTCTCTATGTGGCCCTGTGATGGACTGGTGACCTGTTCAGGGTGTACCCCTGCCTTTCACCCAGAGAGAGCTGGGATAGGCTCCAGCAGATCCCCTTGACCCTGGAATAAGTGGGTATAGATGATGGATGGATGGGTTATTTTAATAAGGTAAAAATAGCATACTGCCAAAACATTTTAACCAAGGTTTCAATTTTTTCCATCCTAATGACACTGTTGAGTCCATAAGAGCATTCTATGTATTTATCTATCTATGTATCTCTCTGTATCTATCATCCATCCACAGTTATTACAGATGTAACGGTTCACTCTGACTGCAGTTACAGCCTCCAACCTCAGGGTGGTAGTACGCACACATTGTTAATGGGTGATGCAGGTTCTGTTCTACACATACAAAAGATTGATATTTTCAATATATGATTTACATGAAGAGTTGACAGTAAGGAAAATGGCAATGATTCATTCTGTTGAAGAGCACAACAATAATAAATGCCATAAAATATGTAAATAAATTACAGGTGCAGGCTGATGGAAAGAAGGGTTGCAAAGCTGCTCTGCCACAGAGTAAACAATCAATTGTCTGCGTGGATGGTGTAAAAATACTCAGTATTTATCTGTTTTTATGGATGTGCAGAAAGAACAGAATAGTCATTGTGTGTGTAAACATTAACTTGCTTGTTTTCTTTGAGATATGCTACAAAAGGAAACTTAATTACACCTTGTTGAACTTGGGTAACTTTTGTGTCCTCTTTAACGAGATGTATTTTGAATCAAATCAATCAGCTTTCTGGTGTTGTTAATGAGTGGACTCAGCGAAAAGTACAGGAGAAAATATTGAGCCATCATGTCATTCTTTTTTATCCAGCCCGGGCTTTTTAAGATATATTCATTTGCAGGACTTGCGTTTCTTCATTAACCTTCTCTTACCTCTTTGAAACAAATAACCTGAGGATAACGTCTTCAAAGTGAAAGGAGAGAGAGAGAGCAACAACAGGAGAAAGGTCAGCTGGTCAGATGGTCAGTCATTTGAATCATCAACGATGTAATTACTTAGGCTTACCGAACGGTGTGCAGGGAACAAACCAGAGACGTGACATTTCTCCTTCAATGCCAGACAGGAGTAGATGGGCCTTGAAGATATCATCTGCCCTGACACAAGTGAAGCAGCCAGTGTGCAGCTCCACTCTTAAGGCATTTTTCCACATTTCCATTTACTACTCCTACTCATACCAGTGGAATTAAAGGCTTTCATAATGGAAATCATCCTTCAGTGCCCCTTGGTCCACTGTGTATAATGTGTTTTCAGCTCAAAGACTAATAAGCTCCCTCTAAGCCATATGGCAATCTGAGCTCACCTGCCTGTGCACTGGGCTGTGAGAACGTCTCTTAAGCTTCATATGGAATATGATTCATATGCTGCTTCTGCTCAAACCAACGGTTCACACCTTGTATGATGAGCGTGGAAAGTGGGATAGGTCAGTGGTTGAAAACTTCACCAACATCTTGTGATAAAGTTCAAACCGGCACCATTTTCTATAGAACTTGCACCTTTAACTGTGTCTCTTGGGAGGAAAGGTTGGATTAAAGTGCAATGCAGCACT
Source organism: Mastacembelus armatus (assembly GCF_900324485.2). Lineage (NCBI taxonomy): Eukaryota > Metazoa > Chordata > Actinopteri > Synbranchiformes > Mastacembelidae > Mastacembelus > Mastacembelus armatus. The sequence continues at coordinate 10,048,589 of NC_046656.1, forward strand.
TGGGTTAGTCAATAGGAACTATGGTATTTCTCACAGCCATACTCCTGGTATCATCAGTCAGCGAGGAGCTTGCCATCCAACAAGCTGCACCAAGCTTTGGAACATTTCCAATCCACAGCTTAGCCTGCAGATCTGTAGTTTCAGTACTAGTCCACGCCTGCCCTGTCAGATCTAATCTCTTGGCTGCATGCCGTGAAATGGGGCTTATTAAGAGTTTAACTGAGATCAGCCCAACCCCGATCTGAGGCGTGCAAAGGAAAAGGGAAATCACTCACCTGAAAAATCTCAAAATCACAAGGACTGGGTGGTATTAGGGTTGGTTGATATCAGTCACCAGAGGCTTTGCCGTACACCACGACATGCTCTCTTGCCTTCTGTCTCCGGGATGCATCATCTGTTAACCGCTAATTAGAAACCAAAGAGAAAAGATGGATTTGAAGTTTCAACTGGAACTGGTCCCAGTATGACATCTCACAGGACTTAAAGGGACAGACTTCTGAGCCACATGCTCCTGAAACTCTCGTCTCCTTCCATAACTCTCACAACGTCTGTTTGCATTTACACAATGAGATTCTTGACATCCTCAGTGCAAATTATGAATTTAAAACACAGCATTATAGCTTCATCCATACTCATTGTTTTCCTTTATTCTTCTATTATTACTTCACTTAGTCTGTCTCCTGACTTTGTATACAGCCTCAATTCGGAAACCGTGTATGAAAATGTGCACAATGGAGCAATTAGAGTACACTCCAGGCCAGCTCAGTCTCCTGGAAATTACATTTATATCCTTACAAATGTGCAATAGCAAATTTCAAATAAAAGTGGTATTGTCTCCATTAGGTTTTGCAATGCTAGTGGCATGACTCTAGGGATGACAATGTGTTTATTGGTCTGTCCGTTGCTCCACCACAGCCCAGACTGAAATATTTCAATAACCATTAGATGGGGTTTCATAAAAATGAGTATAGATATTCATTTGTCCCAGATGATAAAACCTAAAGATTTTAGTCATTCCCCAATGTTTTCCTTTCCACACACCACATTTGTAGCTTTAAGTGAAATGTCTCAACAACTATGGCTGCTTTGCCATACAAGTTGATACAAATATTGATGCAGCTCTCATTATTCGTTTATAGAGTCAGTAATGCTTCAATTAATCTAGTGCCATCGTCAAAGTAGCCACAGCCTCAGAGTTGCTAGCTTGTAGCCTCTTTGCATGACCCCCATCCAACATGTGAGCAGTACAAAAATGAAGCACTACACTGAAAAAAACCCCAAAAAACAAAACAACGTGGTTTCTTTGTACATTTCCAAACAAAACGTGACTGGTGAAACAAAAAAAATTTCAGTGCTGGCAAATACATGAACCCCCTAGTGTATTAACATCAAAGTGCACTGTTTATTATACAGCAAAAATCAAGATTAACCTCCCATATTCTGAATGTACAATCACACATATAATAATAATAATAAATTAAACAGACACATACCTGTCCATCACTCCTGAAGTGCTGTTGTCTCACGCCATTATCCAATGATCCCTCCTGACTTAACACCATGAGATCAAAGTCCAATCTCACCCCAAAGGCATCGTTTGTGCTCCCCGACTCTACCCTGAGGATCCATCACCAAACAGACCTTTGATTTGTGTTTACTAACCTTGAGATGAGGTACACAAGTGAGTTCCCCAGTGGCAGAGCACACATGTTGTAAAGTCATTCAAGTTTCAATAGGAAACCTCTGGACAGAGTTAATCGATGCAAGGGGATGCTGACTGCAGAGAGGTTTTAAATGACATTGAAAGGTATGTGTTAAACATTGTGTGTTTTGGATTATGAGCTGTTTTCTTGACCTAATTTGAAAGGAAAACTAGTATTTTTAATTTCAGGAATTAGAGAATGAGGATTAACTAGGTATATTTAGTCCTTTGGATCATAACACTACATAATATTGTATAATATCTTTGATTTGTTCATCATTAGAAAATGCCAATTTTTAGAGCCTAGAACAGCACAATTTTGTTTCCTATTATATTTTTCTCTAGTTTTAAAAATAAGGACAGGATATGTTGCCTTATCGTGAGGGGTAAAACACTGAGCAATTTTTTCTTACACTAAACATTTCGTGTTTCCAAACTTGGAATGTAGCGTTTTGGTTTCTTTTTTTTTTTTTTTGTACATTTGTTCAGAAGATTGGATGGTATTTTAGAGCAATCCCTTTCTTTTACAAGAGCACAAACACACACAGGCATACACACGTGAGCGCTTACACACACGCTGGGAGGTTTTTGTGTAATTGAAAATAGGTTTGCCTTCTGTATAGATGGAATTCTTCTCTTTAGTTCCATCTCCAGGATGAAGTCAGCTTCACCGTGGCCGTCATGTAAAATACATCACGGCTGTGGAGAGAAAAAGACATTGATAACAAAACACGTTTCTTATAATTAGAATTTATGACACATCTCCTAAATTTCCGCAGCAGAATCTTTCCTCTTGTGTCAGATAAGATCATAAGAGTCATGGACCCTGTGTTTTGTTTGAAAAAAAAAAAGAGACATGGAGTATAATTTTATTTGCAGAGTGTACATGTGTGTGCTTGAGTGTTCTTTTAAAAAAAAAAGATTAGTTGAACTGAGGAACAAGACTTGTGTTATGTCCTGTGAATGCCCAGAGCACACACAGCACATTAAATGCACAACAGCCATAAATGTAGTGATCACTCTTATTTTATTTTTTTTATATGCAGCCTTCCTGCCATGTCCACTCCAGTTAGCTGAACCACTCAGGCTCAGATTATGAGCTGTATGTAAAGCCTGAATTGGACAAGGTACCATGCAACAAACATAAAAGCTCAGCAAACACCCGTGCACTGACACAGACACACACACACACACACACACACTTCACACAAACATAATGCACTATTCACACTCACTTTTGTTTTTTATGCGTCCACCGCTCACTCACTGCCATTGTTATGGTCAAAAAGGCTCAATAACACAAAACCAATAATTCACACACAGTGGGCTCCTGCTGCTTTGCATTTGTCCTTCGCTCTAAGAATCCCATTCATCTCAATAATGGAGGAGTGTAAAGTACCAATGCCAGACTATGTGGCACCTCTACCACCTTGTGTTTTTTGAAGGTGCCAACCATTCTGTCCATCTGACAAAATTCATGAAGGTGCCACTTACAAAGTGGAGGAGGAAGAAAGGTCATGTTTGAATAATTAATTTGTGCGGGGAATGAACTTCAGACCCCCGTGTCTGTCTGAATTTTTGCAAATTTTCTTCAGAACAGTGACACAGAGACAAGGAGGTACGATGTCTGTCAGAGATGCTTGAGGAAAAACCATCTACGATAAAGTCCTCAAACTGGAAACAAAGGGGACCTTCCCAAAGCCTTACATGCATGCCACAAGAAAAATAAAAACACAGAAAGATGACGGCGATGATGATGGCTGTAATATTTTGGTATTGCTCACTGGTATTAGCAGAAGGTCAAATTCTGTTCGAACAAAAAAGCCATTATCTAGAAGGGTGAAATGGTCCACTGGGACTCAGAGCTCATCAGTGTAAAGGACAGAGAGGGAGGCTGCAAACGACAGATACAGTAGGCAGGTCGAGGTGTCCCAGGGTGGCAATAACAACCCGTTCAAGAGGAGATAGTTAGTAATGGGCAGGCCTATCTGTGCATCCTCTGGTCTGGCACAGATGGAGAAAAAACATTTTGTTCTGGGTCATAATCCCCAACTTAATCCCAGTGTTTTAGAAAATGTTGCCTGATTTCTGAAGTAAATCGCAACATGTATATTTAGTTTAAAACAAACGATCTGATTGGTTAATATCAGGTAGACGGCAGTTTAGCAGGATCAATTAGTCTTGATTCCACCCTGATTCAACATCTCATCCATGAGTCACTCTAGTCTCACGATGTGGCCAACTTAATTATTTATCATAACATGCTGGAGTTAAACAAACAGCACACACTTGAGGAGCAGAAGTATGAAAATTGACTTAATCAGCAATCTGCAGAATTGAGTGGTCGCCTCCGGTGGACAAGAGCATCTGCTGAATAAAGAGCGATTCTCTACATAACGATGAATGAAAATATAGGCAGAGAGAAAGGAAAATGCTTATGTGATGATGCCTTCAGGCTCACATTAGGATACTATCATTTACATAGTGACAGCAGTTATACATTTGGTGCCATAATTGTCCTGGTGCTATGTTTGATCAAGGTGAGGCAGGTGAAAATAAGACGATGTAACGTGTACTGTTTCCATGAAGTTGCAGGTGAACTCATCAGCTGTTCGACTTTAACCGCTTGTCTTTGCGCGATTCTGTACGGAGGCATCAGAGCAATAAAGGCTCGACCCTGCTCCCCGGTGATACTGCATTCAGTAAGACAAGACTACAGCCCATCCTAATTATTTCAAACTGATGGGCCAATTCATCAAGAGAGACAGCCTGAAAGAAGGGAGGGAGGAGGATGAGGAGCTGGTGGAGGGAAAGAGGAAAGGATGTTAAGAGATCAACCGTTCTTCCTCTGTAGGAGCTCTCGTCTGCAGTTTTCCTCTCTTGTTCTTTCCCTTTTCACATCCCCTGCTGCTTCTCCTTTCTTGCTTTCACTGTTTCTTGCTGTCTACATGAAAAGGTGCCTCCTTCTGTGTTAACCCCCTGTGTATTTAAGCAAGGTGCAGAGTAAATCGATAACACAGATACATTGGTTTGTCGTCATCATAGGTTATAATGCACAAGCAAGCAATCTGCTATCCGAATGAGTCGATAAGATTTCAGAGAACCTATTTAGCTTTATTCTGCATATTAGGATTCTATGACAAATGCCCATAGCTCTGGCACACTAGGTCATTAAATTCAGATTCACAAGATTGATATCAATACTTATCAAAACACTAACGCCCCTTTACGCCATCAAAGGCCCCGAGCGAAGAGAGACAGGCAGGACTAGAGAATGGACAAGCACAAGAGAAAGTGAAAGGGATAGATAGAGAGAGAGAAAAAAAAATGTCCTCAGCCACCGCAGCTAAGTGCGACTCACCATCACAGCATTAGCGGACATCTCCTGATAACAATGGTAAGGGATTAATCAGTATTCTGTGCATAGCTTAGGGCTGCACTAGTCCTTTATCACAGCAGCAACTGTGGCCTTCCTCTAAAGGTAAGGTTAAAATGGAGATTATGCTTTGTGCTTGCACACAGCCTCTAATGAACCTTATCTCCCTTCACTACCCATCTCTTCATTCTGTCTCTCTCACACAGAATAACACACCTTCCGCCCTCTTGTCCCTCTCTGGAGAAAAACAGAGAAAGGCTCTCTGTTTTCTGTGTCTCTTTCTAAGTGCAATGGGGCAGTCACCCTGTTGTCTCATTCATTTCCGCTTTAAGTCTTTCACACTGAAACATTCACTATCCTCAGTTGTTTAGAGGCTGTGCCATCCAGAGTCACTTGCTCAAAATGCTTTATAATTTATAATTACTTACTTGTTTCATGCAAATTGCAAAAACAAAACACTACACAAAACACTACTTTGGAGAAAAAATAAATTCAGTCCAGCTAATTAAAACATATTATTGCAAGTCCAGTTCTATCCATCTCACATGCAAAGCAACACATCAAATCACAGGTATGTATTCTAGAAACATACTCAGCAAATACATAAAGCAGAAAGAATCTGCTGTAACTGTGTTGAGCAACTCTTCAAAACCATATTGGTCAAATAAAGAGAATTTAAAATGTACCATCTTTGTTAATTTCTTGTTTTCCTCTTGTTTTCATTTTCCATGCCGAACCACACACTGTTGGAACAACAGCAGCCGCAGCGAGCAGAAATATGTGCCGTGATGAAGGCATATTATGCCACTCAACTTGAAGAGCATCAGAGTGCTCTTTGTACATCAAATTGGAGCCTTTCAACACTTTGACTCTGTGATCAACAGGCCGCTAAAGAGGAGTTGCAATGACTCGCACTGATGATAAATTTTTAGGGTGCCCTTTGAGAGTAGCACTGACGAAATGAGGCACAGGCATATATACAGATGAAGTCACATATTGCCCTTCAGTGTTCTCTGATATGTAAGAATACATAATGCATCTGAATAAAAGTCGACTCAGACCCTTTGACTTTTTGCAGTTTATTGTGTTGTATAATAAATGGATAAAATAGCTTTTTGCCCACCCAGCTACACTCAGTAAACCCAAATGTTTTTTATATTGTATTTTGCAAATCTATTAAAAATCCAAAATGGAAATCTCTCATTTACAGAAGTATTCAGACATCTAATTCCTTTCTTTGAAGAAGCCACTTTGGCAGCAATTACAGCTTTAAGACTTATTGTGCAAGTCCTTATAAGCTTTGCACACTTGGATTTGGGCAGTTTATCCCATTCTTCCTTGCAGATAATCTCAACCCCCGACAGAATGGATGAGCAGCGTCTAAACTGCCATCGTCAGGTGTCTCCACAGATGTTCTTTGGGGTTTAAGTCTGGGTTTTGGATATGACAGTTAGAGACTTGTTCCAATGCCATGTTCAATTAGAAAAAAATGCAACCCTTTGCACAAAACTCCAAGTACTGTGTCTAGCAAACACCACTGATTGTCACCTAACCATACCTAAGGTGAAGCTTGGCGATGGCAGCAGCATGCTACAGGGTGATTGGTCAGAACTGAGGTTAAATGCAGCCAAATACAGAGAGGACTTAGGAAAACCCAGGGTGTATATGACCTGAAACTAGGGTGATAGATCACCTTTCAGAGCAACAATGACCTGAAGCAAACCAAAACAACTCCAGTGGTCCAGCCAAAATCCAGACCTAAACCTTATAGAACAGGAGAGACTGGAGGCCAGTTCTTCGGACACAGATTAATAGGTTAGCTGAATACGTTCTTGGATGATTTGACATGATCCTGGATCTGCCAGTTCTTCCAAAGTCTTTTCGAGTTAGGATAACAGTATTTCCTACTACTTGTCCTGGCAATAGCTGCAATCTCAAACCTGCTCTGGAGCAGGTTTAGTCATTGTAAACAGAATAACCTCTCTGATATAATCAATGTTGGACCAGGAAATCTATTCAACTATGTATGTGCCGTTTTTGTGTGAGTGACCCATTGAAATGGGGACGATTACAATAAGACAAGCATTTAGAATAGAGAGCTGTGCTGTGTGATCAGCAGGAGCCTTTGGCACATCTGACCCATTCCTTATAGAGAGATTTAGTTGAGGGGGCATCAACTACTTGAGTGGTTTGTCAGCATCTCATATCAAATGCAAAATGAAAAGGAATCACTAATACACAGTCAGTGTGCATTGCACTGAGCTTCTTAGCAAGTGGTAGCTTCCTTTATACCTTCAGACTAATGCAAAACATTTAGGGAAAAAGTCCTGTTGACAGTGTAATAAGAAAAGTGTACATGGCTCTTAAACATTTTTCCTGTTTTTCATCTTCTTCCCTGTCCACCTCTGTGTGCAGTCCACAAAGGAGGCTTTTTATGCTGTGGCAGGTAATATAAATGTGTAGGAATTCATTTTATGTATGCAAATCAGCAGCAGACTTACATTTTCTACCCCCTTTTAGGTTTTTCCTAATGTGACAGGAGCATTGGACTGCACACATGAAAATAAAAGCACGAGCATGTCAATTTCAAAGTAAAGTTAAATTAATTTAATAATTGAATACATTTATCTGATACCCTTTAGCCTTTAAATAATGTTTGTAGCTAAAAGTACACAGCCATTTGTAGAATACCAGTTTTTTTACTATTTTATTTCTATTTTATTTTACTTTCACTTCTTCTCAGGTTCTGGTTGTGCATGTACTTGCTCTGTTGAATGCAGAGGAATATAAATTATAGGTCTACAGTCATGTCAGTGCAGCAGATATGATACGCAGCTGTGGTGATTGAAATGACTGAAATGAATAGTTAGACGTTTGTCAGCCACTTGTTGCCATTCATCTTTCCATACTTCCACACGGTTTTTGCAGAATTGCCTTGCCTATGAATTTCTTTCAATTCTTCACAGCCCTCCAGCAGCAATTCTTTTTGGGAATTCCAGCTGATCATAGTTTTGATGGTCAATATATATATATATGGGTTTTCAACAGTCACGAGAGCGCACAATTATCCCAGCTGGATGAGTCCAGGTTTTGCAATCCAACTCTCTGGCGTGCTTGGAGAACTGACAAAACTGAATATCCTGATCCACAATCAAAACATCTAGCATTACTCTTTTGATCTAGCATCTGTTAAGCCACGTATGAAGAACGGGCCTCTGAAGATGGCTATTCAATCAATTACTGAATTAAAGGTCTAAATACTTTGTTTTTCAGTTTCAATAAACTTGCTACAAAATTCTAAAAACATGCTTTTACTTTCCCCATTATGGGTTACTAAGTGTATGGGCAAAGTGGCAATTTCATTCATTTCAAATGAAATCTTCAACATAATAAAGCAAAAAAAGTGAAGGGGTCTGAATACTTTTTGAAACCAATGTATATGTGCACTTATTGCAATTTTGTGATTAGAGTGATTTTCAAAAGCGCTTTGTGCTTGTGTTGATACAGAGTGATGGACCTGAAGAAAAATGCACCCTCAGTAGGCAAGATTCAACCTGGTAAAGTCAAAAGAAATAGCCACCAGAGATGTAAGAGGAGTAATTTGACAAAGTGTCCACCAATATTAAAGAATGTTGTAATTTCCCAAATTCATTCAAACTGCCACCGGGCTCCACAATACAAAAACCAACCTTCTAATTTCTAAAAATGAGAGTGTTGGTGAGGACAGACTAAATGAATGATGCTGCAGTTTGGGACAATTTTAGCTTTTACCTGTCTGTTTTTAAAAGGCACTGATTTCCCTTGCAAGAGTCCCTACCAATGCATTCATTGTTTCTCTAGTCAACTGAGGAATTCTCCTCATTGGTCCCTAAACCAGATTTTAGAACAAACAACAACAATATCAGGTGTGATGTAGATACAATGTTCAAATAGAGGGGAAACTGGCAGAACTAAATGCTGCAACATTAACTGCGTTTCTTTTACTTTGTGCTTTAAATCACCAGTCTCTGATTTTACATTTTCAGAACTATTTCTGCAACAATGCCATTGTCGTCATGGATCTTTCTGAAAAATTGGAAAATGTTTAATATTTACAGGTATTGGCCACCAGATAAACATAATTCCAGTCTCCTTATGTAAATATACTAAATGTTCATCTATATTTATTAGCTAGTTGCTGTAATTTTGTGTGGTTGTCATTTCATGCTGGGTGGTTTCTACATAGTGGTTTAATCTGAACTTTTCCACTGGAAACAGCTGTCTCTGTGGCTGAAAATGCTGTTGTGTGAGACTCCAAAGGTTTAGTGGGACACTGTGCAAAATCTGATAAACTGCCTCAAGTGTCTGGAATTGAAGCTCTGTTGGTTGGGGCTGAGGACTACAAGTCTGAAAATGAACTGTTGTTAGCAGACCTCTGTGGCCCACACCTCATCTCTGCTCGAGGCCCTGTGCTACTGTAGTTGCTACTATCGTAACACACTGACCAAACCGTGGACAGCTGAGTTGCATTGCTGGTGATATAGGTTCCCGTTTTTTGACAAGAAAGACGAATGTGTACATAAAGAAAAGATGACATCGCAGTTTCTGCTGTATCAATTTTGATGCTCTCCTTTAAACTGTCCATCGTAAAATCTGACAGTGTTACAGAAGAGTGTTGGTGAATTTGTGGAGTGCTCTTTTTAAGATGTTTTTACAAACTTATACAAGCTTGATGGGACTTGGAAAAAAAGAAAAAAACTAAACACCCTGTTTGAAAATCTGTAGAATGGAAATCTGTTCTGTTGTTGCAGTCACAGTTTCTAGAGCCAGATTGTGGTATGCCAATACAAAGGACTGATGTGATCTACCATTTACTGTTCAATTTCTAACCTCTCCCTCTTGCCTGTCTTCACTCAGTATCAGCCTAGTTTCTCTTTATTGCAGCTGAAATAGATCTCAGCATGCCATTTGCATAAAAAACAGTAAAAAATTGTTGCTTCAGCTTCAAGGGACGTATCTTTCATACATGCACTATTGTTCATCCAGAATGTCTGCAGAAACACTCAAGTCATTTCTCTGCATGAATACCCTTTCTAAACCAACAAGCTTTAGATGAATTCTAAATCACTCGGTGGGCTTCACTCCCTGTTTTCTCTCTTTCTGTCTCAGACTACTCAGATCCAGAGCTGGCATGATAAACCTGTATGCACATCTGCCAAACACCATCCTCTCTACCTCTCTAACCCACCCACCCCCCTCCAGCCCCACGCCTCCTCCCCCTCCATGTCTCCGTCCCAGACTCATTTGATTTGGGGAGTAATCGCGGGTGCAGATCAGTGGCAGGGTGTGGAGAGAAGCGATTGCTCTGCTCTGCTGAGTGCAGAGGATGAGATAGAAGAGAACAGTGCCCAGGAGACTCCATCCTGCTATAGCTGGTTACCTAGACTCATTCAGTGGCTCCAGGAGCACTACAGTGCCAACGGGAAGCACAGGTTGGCTTTGCCAGTTTAAGTCCCTGTGTCTTTGCTTGTCTGTCTCTTGTTCTCTGTCTCTTTCACGCTTGACTCTCTACCGCATGGTAACTTCTTATTTTCTCTTCACCTGTCTCCCTCCCTTATTTTCTCTCTCCTATTTTCCTTTCATACTTTAAATGGCACAAATATCAACATCATCTTAGATTTATACCTGTAATAAAACATTTCTCTCGTTCTCTTATACTCTCTCTCCATAAGCATGCATTTTCAATTTGATGTGGACTTAGTTCCTTCAGATCTATCCTTGCTACCAATTACCATGCCAGGTGCCTTCGCATTTTCAATTTCACATTCACTTGGCTAGAAAAGTAAACCCAAAAAAATGCACACTGCAAATGAATGGCAGGTTGAACCCCCCCCACCCCACCCCTCCCTCCTGTTTTGCTACATGCAGGGCCTTACTGTGCAGCCCATCAGGGAACCAGTCAACCTTGAACACAAGAAACAGTCCACAGGTTTGCTTGGAAATACCAAGATGTTTTTGGCGTGACCAGCTGTGCAGCTTCTTCATGCTAGACAAGCTGTAAGGTTTGCTCTCAACTCCCATTGCATGTTAATGTGGCTGCTTGCTTTTACTGCAGTGGCTGGCCTCAAAACTGTAACAATCTGTGCGGTACTAGTAATCAAGTCCCTGAAAGTGGAGAAGTGCACAAATAGCCAAGTGATAATACCCAATAGCCCACTGTGGTTTCATGGCAATGTTTTAAAGAGAGTTATAGCCTGTAATCATAGTGAAGACAAACTATAAGTCTAAAATGGAGTGACTAAGGATGGAGGAAAATTTGCAGCTAGATCCCATGAAAGCTGAGACACTAACAATCAGGTCCTGACATGCTACAGTACATAATCACATACACTGGGCTATGAGGCATAATTGTAGGACATTGACATGCAAAGCTTCCCTCAGATTGATTCCCATAAGAAATTATCCCTTGATGTGTGTGATAAATATTCTAAGTGAGTTTGTTTTGGAAAGGTGAATATACACACTCAGCTCCCTGCTCGCTGTGGCAGCCTTGAGATCCACACAGGCAGAGGTGTGGGAGGGGAAAATAAAAAAAATTGAGTCTGAGAGCAGTTGCTCTGCAGGACACTCCAGGCCTTCACAAGAAATGATTTATTCAGGAAGTAAGTGAAGCAGCAGGCCATGGGGCCTCCCCTGCCATCATTTAGGCACATATGCCTGCTTCATTTATCCTCCCCCTTTTATTGATTAATTCATAGCCCTGATTAAATTTTCACAGGTTGCCAATTGTCCTTCATAATGTCTGACTCTCCTGTCGATCCAGAGCCGGTGGGGATGACTGCCCTCCTGGTAGTGGGAGATAAAGATGCCACTGCTCAGGAACGTTTACTCCCTCATCACGGACCGAGCAGGTCTAAAAGATCCGTTTCCTGAATATTTTACAAATTGCAGTCCATTATAATCTTTTTTGGTTACCTAGTGAACGATAACTTTAATATTGATGATATGGTAATCCATCAATAATTGCAGGCTGCTGGGATAATAGCCCACATATGGATAGAGTATCAATTAAGCAGTCAGTCATTTCTCACTTACAGTCTGCATTTATTCTGCATTAGTCAAGGTGTTTTGCTATAAACTGCTCCAAAACCGCATCTCCTTTGAGATTTAGCTCATTATTCACAGGCCCTTGAAAAAGCTCAGTCAGAAAAAAAAAAAATTAAAAAGTAGATGCAAATGATTTCTTAAACTAATGATGCAGCTAGCAGCCATATTTCCTAATACAGCGCAGGAAGCTGTATGAGATTTAAGATATAAATAACAGTGCGATGGTAGCGTGAATCACCTTAACATGTTTAATTACCATATTCAAGATAAAAAGAAAATATTGCAGAAAAAATACAGGCTTAATAAAAACACACAACTGCAAAGGCAGAAAGAGGAAACTAAGCATTGTAATTTAACAATAAAATCCCCAAGCAACAGCTACGTTATCTTATGTGTGCTAGCTCTGTCCCCTTTTTCTCCTTCATGTTCCACAGTTCTCAATGCTGTGACATATAAAGCACAAAGGAAGCCTGCTGACTGTAAGAAATCACTTTACAACAATACAGTCAAAGCCTATTATCCACACACTTCTTTACCTGACTATTTAGATGTAAAGAAAATGCTCATGTCTGTGTGTGTGTGTCTGCGTGTGTGTGTGCTGATCCTGAGAAGTGTATGAGGACATCAGTGGATCATCCACTGTCACCAGTCTGTTTGGCCACGTTTTCAACGAGTCATAAAAGCAGTGGAACGTCAACATGCATTATGGACTCTCTCAGGTCATTTTAGGTTATTTACTGTTCTGTCACAGCTGGGTCTGTTGTGTTTTGTTTTACCAGACATGAAGCACTTGGCACACACACTGCAGACCAGCACAGACCTCTCCCAACAACTGGACACGAGTCAAATGATCTCTGAGTGGACCTGCAGCACACTGTCATCCAACATTTACTGAGGTGCAGACGTGAAGCGTCAACAGAAGCATGTAAAAGTTGTTTTTTGCAAAACCAAGTTAGTAACAGGAGAAAATAATGCACAGTTATGATGAAAATGCATTTTAATGAATACACCCATGAGAAAATTAACACCAGTGTAAGTGGTGACTTGAAATTAAATTAACTGATCTTAAGATAAAAATAATTCCTTTTAACAAATGGAACTTACAAATTGACATAAATCATCACACAAGGTCCAAACTGCAACACTATACAGACTTCAGCAGATTTAAAATTCTTTAATGTTTCTGTAAGCTTTGTTTATTCTGCTGTTTGCTGATGGGCAGGTAACATTACAGTGGGTTGATTTGAGCATTTTTCTAAAAACAGCCACCTGCTATGTCTGTGAAAAGCCAAAACAATGGCCCAAAATGAAATATAATGATCTGCAGTACAGACGGGAACTGGAGTTGTGTTTTAATTCTCTGTCTGTCACTGTAAGCAGCTCCTTTCACATTATGCAGTCACTGTTACAACAAAAACTATCACTTTAACGTTGACATCTTATGCACAACACGCAAACACAAGGATTTAAATAAACAAAACATGACTAATAAAGCTGTGCTCAGTGTAAACCTACTGTACACATGGCAGGAGAATTATGTCAAACAGACTCTGGGCTGAGTATGTTGAACAACCCTTCTCCTGTTCAGAGAAGGCACAGCATGGAAACTGTCAGACGGGTATTTAATAACTGAAGTGTTATCCAAACCGCAACCCTAAAATTAGTCACCACATTCAGTTGCCATGGAGAGTATCAGACGGGGCTATGTCTGTGTGTCAGGGAGAAGCATAAATCCCACAGCACCGCGATAAAAGCCACTAGATTAGAAACACGGGAATTTGCTGGATGCATCTTTCTATCTCCATCTCTCCTTTGTTTTCTGCTCACTTTGTTGTTATGTCCTTTCTCACTCCCCTCATTCCAATTTCGTTCTCCTTGCTACCTGCCTAAAGAGAAAAATGGTCTCTTCTCACTGCCATTCTGATATCAGAGCACAGCTCAGGTTTTTGTGTCACAGTGTCCTCTACCATGAGCATTACTTCCACACAGTCCTCTGTCTATCATGCCTCAAACTACAGTGACACTTTTTGTTTTTTTTTTTTACTCTATATTTTCTCACATTTTTGTTGTCCTCCTTTTATCTTTTGTTTTTTTTCCCCCCTTTCCCCTCACTCAGTCTCTTCCAGACTATGGTTTGTACAGCATTGCCCCTTGTGAAGGCACCATCCCACTGTAAACGAATGAGTCTGTCACACCGCAAACAATCTGCATTCATCATGTCTTATCTGCCTGAGCCTCCACGGCAGCAAGTCATGATACCGGGCCAGAGCGAGTGTGTTTGGGCCCGTGACGTGCAGGGTCAAGGTCTGTGGCTCAGGGAAATAGCGCGCAGGCTCAAGTCTTATTTGGCGAGTTGGTGCTGGATTTAAGCATCCGGCTGTAGAGGAGGAGGACAGGCAGCTTGACTTATCCTTCATCCAGGATGAGGATCTTTGTCTTTTTTTTTGTTTTATTTGTCCGAGGATGGTTTGCTGACCATGCATGTCCATTCCCAGCAATTCCAAGCTTTAGATTAACACAGCTACAGTGTACGTATCAACATCTTGCAGGATAATAAAATAACCACAGCCTAAACATAAACAGGTTTAAGTGCCTTGCTTGAGAGCTTATCATAATTAATTGTAGAAAAGAGTGAGGAGAGAGTGCTGCTTAATCACTTTTCCCTGCCCTTAATTTCTCTTCCAGTTGCAGGATTCACACAAAAATTTCTATTCATGAAATTGATATTTAAAACCATATTGATATTAAGAGAAATACAGGGGGAACTATGCCTGAAAGAACTGTTTACAACTATTCTAAGGTGAAATATGGTTCCAGCATAAAGGCAAAATAAGGCAAACAACGCTCATATGGGGGAGTTGCTAGTTATCAAAGTCATTACCTGAGACAGAGATATGCGAGCTATTTCTGTAAACAAAAGCAGCAATCTGGAGCTCGTATTGATAGATTTACAATGAATTTACATCCAGACTGTCAAAACTACTCATCAATATCAGTGGGAGAGCTGGTGGGAGTTTCAGTGGAGTTTATTGGATCCAAAAAACCACTGTGACTTTATGTGAATTTGGATTTCACAGCTCATGACATACAGTAATGATGCACAATAGCCCACAGGGTAACAATACAATAACACAAAGACATGAAAAAAACCTGGAAAACAAACATTTTTCAAATTCTTTAATCTACAATCCATTAAGGTGCAGTTTCTGACATTAAACTTTAAAATTTTGGCCCCTAACTGGTCTTGAAATAATGACCACGTACAAATGTTGATGAACGCAGCATTTGCAAGCGAGATTGAATGATAGTGCTGGTTTGAAGGTCAGTGCTGATCGAGCAACGGAGTCAATGACTCTACCCGCTGCCCGGCAGACCTCTGGGCTACCTATCACTCACCCACCTGGTGGACACTGCACCCTGGGTGACTGGGCTACACCTCCCAGCTAGCCACTTCATCATTGCAGACAGAGCTCGCAAGAGCATGAGCAGAGAACATGTTGGAGGTTATAGTCAAGTGCATGGCCCAAATGTTCCATCTGGTGGGACGCGTGTGGGAGGCACAGAGAGGTCAGGGGTCACGCGAACAATCTGAATGACTGACTAGTTGCGAGATGGAACTCTACAATTACAATAAAGATATAATATTGTGGTGAGAGCACAAAACAACGGTTGGTAGAGTAATTAGGTATTCTGTGATGGATTTCTACAGCTGATCATGAAAAACATGTGCTCATGTTAATGAATTCTATTAAAGTGAGAAGACAGCAGTTGAGGGTGCATGCTGGCTAAATAAAATCCCATCTCAATCTTCCTTCTTCAAGTTACCCATCACTGAAACAAAATGGCAGCTGTGTTGAGGAGCAGAAAGAAAATCTATCCACTACAGTACATCCCACAAATCAATTTTTCATTGTACCCTCTTCTGCTTCTGAGTGAATTATATATAATATCCTTGAAATGCCAAGCAGGAGTTAAAATAAATGTACTGGTTGGGCTGTGATTGCTTCTTTTGTTGTGTTTGTTTCTTTTTCATTATTCAAATCACTGAAAGGAAGGTTTGTCACTGCAGGGGGTCATGCAACACCACACCAGGAGACTGGTTCCCAGCTTGTGAGGAATAGCGCAAGTTAATGAACATCTTGAACAACGTTCTTCCAAACAAATTGAGTTCACCTGCATTTTAATTCAATTTGGCCTGTGTTTGAGGTATTAGTGCAGGTCCCCCCCCCCCCCCCCCCCCTGCCTGTATGTGCATATCTACTGTATGAAATAGGTGGAGCTCCTAAATACCTCCTTTTGTATTTTGTCTCTCTCTCTCTCTCTCTCTCCTCTGTGCTGGATGTGGATGGACTCACGGATGGATGCAATATGAATAACAATTAATACAAATAATAGCAATGACCACTACACTTCTTTGCTTCACTTACAGTGGCACTGAAGTGTTTTGTCTGTGCTCATGCATTAGCATCGGTAATTAGATAAAGCACTATGATTGTCAATATCTAAAAGCGATTATCATTTCACCCTGTACAAGCTCTGACCTAAAGCTCATGGTGTCCAGCTATAGTAATCCACAGCAAAACACACTACTCCTCACTCAAACGGACACTGGTCCACTAATGCATTTTTAATTGTGTGAGCCATTACGATGCTGGAATATTTCAAGTACATACATGCATTATACTTTCCTTGGAGGAATCGCTCTGTGTTCAATTTGATTCAGCATAATAAATGGAAAATGAATTTTAATTGTTATATCGAATCCTAAAATAATTTTGGCATATATGTTACGCTCCCCACAGCGAGGTGACTTTTCATTTGGATTTGAAACATTGCAATCAGACTATATTTGGCTAAATGAACAAAATGGAGTCCATCTAGATAACTCTGTTTAAGCAAAAACATGAAGACAGTAAGTGCTCCATTAACCCACTTTGTAGCAGAATTTAGCCCAGTAAAAATCTCACCATTGAGGGGTGAAGTTGCACTCTAAAGTGAGTGCATTAGAATGTATAAATGGGACTCATAACCTTTTGTTAAGGACATCAGACAGTCGTTTCAGGCAAATCCTAATTGTCTATGTTGTTTCGCCATCTGAATTTTGTCAGGAGCCTAAACATCTGCCATAGTTATTACAGTTGGCTGCCTATTTCTGTTTTAAAATGCCACTAGCACAAGGGTCTGTGTTGTTCACTATGACATTTTCCTTGTTAGAATATGAAATATGCATCCCTATCATTCTACTCTCTCTCCATCTCTCTCTCTCTCTTTCCCCCTCCCTCTGTCTCTATCGATGGCTTCTGTTGTCCGAGTGGATCCAGCAGGTTCTTCTGGGTAGATATGAGCTTCCCCTATTCGAAAATCAGGAGACACAGCCGTCTCATAATTAGATTTGCTTTCTGTGTGGTGCCAGTCCCTTCAATCTAATCTATTTATGCATTCTCTCTTTCAGGCCTCATTGAGATTCTATCGCCTTGTATTTGTACCCCGCCTGTCAAAACGGCCTTCTTTTCTTCACAATTTTGGGCTCATTTCACTGGCGGAGATGGGCGATGATTGCCCGCTGGTCTCATTGCAAATGCAATGTGCTGGAACTTAAGAGGCTTCTCTTCTCACTTTAAAAGGCTGGAGTGTATGTGCGTGTGTGTGTGCGTGCGTGCATGTGCGCGCGTGCGTGTGCGTGTGTATGTTTGTTTAGCAGGATGGGACATATGCTTGGCTGTGGGTGAGCTGTTTATGTTTTTGTGTATGTGTTCTCTGTCCTTCTGTCTCTACAGTATTGATGTGGGCCTCAATAAATAATCTGTACAGGACTGTGTGTGGCAGAGGTAGAGAGTTATGGTGAAGGAAGAGCTGGACTGGAGGAGATTAACTTTACTGCTCCCTAGGACAATGCAAACAATAGGCCATGGATGAAAATGTTATAAACTGAACATAAAGACGTGCCAACTACCAAAATAGACCTTTTCATGGATTAAATTCATTCTCAAATCTGGTAATGTGCACAGTTTGAGTCCTAAATTTAGGCCCTAGCATGCGGCAATTTACTTTTCATGCCATTCTATCGTATGAAATTATGAGGCTGCCTAACATGATGTGACATATAAAGGAAGAGGGCTAATGTTAATACACTGAATAACAGTAGTGCAGGTAGAAGTAAATAAACCGAAACATTGATGTCTAACCAGGAGCAAGAGTGTACCTGCAAAACCTGGCGGTGTTAAACTGTGTATTGTTTAATGATGAACGAACGTTTAATTTATGAGAGGAACCAATCACATAGTCTCAGTTTTACAGTAAATACTATTACCTTTGGGCCATGCAAATGCAAAGTGATTTGCCAAATTAGGTGAACTGTAATCTACCAAGAATTAAAAGATTTGCAGGTGGAAGCGGCAGAGTTCGTGTGTGTTTTTGGTGTGGCTGCATATACTTGTATGTGTGGGTGAGGTGGCCTGCCAGTGTGTGTCTTTTGCGTGGCCGTGTGCTTGACTAGCTACGCACATGGTATTTGTTCACGTGGAAAGGAGACAGCCTCAGAGTAAATAGGATTCAGGTGACTTGAGGAGTTTACGACTGTCTCAAGTGTTTCGCGCCGTGTCTGTCAGCAATGAGACCTGTCGCAATTTGTTGCCAATCCTATCAGCATGAATGGCAATGTCCCCAGAAGGACATGGCAAAGCTTCAATACATCCGAACAATAAATTACCCCGATAACAACAATGAAGGCTATTCCCGACAAGTCGCTGGCTATTTTATCCTTGTCCAGCTGACACCATCTTCTATGCCAAGCTGACATTGGTCCACACTCAAAACAATTCAGTGTTTGTGGTAAAGCCATCTGCATTGAAGGACATAAAAAAAAAAAAGACTGTGACTGAAGGTTATGGAGCAAACAAAGTGATCAACACATGTTGCCATGTTTAGTTTGCAAAAAACAAAAAAAGTACAAAAAAAGCATTTGGATTTTTATTTTTAAGTAAACATGCTTTGACCCAAGAAATGTTATCTGAGATTATAGAGATCATTTGAGATTGAAAGGTGATTGTTTAGAAACATATTAGACTCCAAAAGCTGGGAATTAATTACCGACACAAACTAGTAGCAAACTGTCTTCAAGCTAGTTACATAACCCACAGCTGTGCCAGAAGAGTTAGACACCGGAGACTAAATTGCAAATTGTGAAAAAAAAAAAGTCTGAAACTGAAGTCAGGTGTTGTTGTAAATGCCTCCTTGTTGAATTCAAATGGTGAAAAAAGCTGGGTGTTCAAGAGGAGCTATGCTAATTGACTGCGCTGAGTTAAAGCTATAGTCACTATATGACAGCCTGTTCCTGTGATGCTGGTTTCCTGTGTGCATTCAGATCTCTTGGGCATGTAATGCAGCTACGCTTCCTGAGAGCTGTTCAGCTGGCGACACCCTTACAGTGAGTGATGGTCTGCCTGACAGGGGCTTCTGTCACCGCTCGCAGGAGGAGTCAACCAACAGAACAAGTCTCTCAGCGGCTGAGGGACTCTGCCTGTTGCCAGAGGGATAAACACTGTCACTGGTTGGTTTTAATTTTACTCTGTCTAGTTGAGCATTTGTCAGCTGCACCACCTGATTCTGGTCTCCAGAGCATTTTAGTCCACTGTCTGAGAGTACTCACATCCTGCGATAAAACTGAGGGTTTCTGAGGTGATTTCTCTGCTTATTACGGCCTTGATTCCACATAGTGTTTAGTTTTCAACTACGGTCTCACCTGACAGTTTAATTGTGTTTGTAAAGACATTTGTTACATGTTCATGTGTGTGTAGCTTTTGAGTTTGCATGTCTTACCATTGTGACAAACCCCCATGGGAGCACCTTGAACTTACACCTCACAATACTTTGCAAATAAGATTAGAGTAATTTAATTAGGCAGAAAGCCGCAGTAATAAAGCCATTAAATTAGTCACTGGTGCAGTGGCACAGGAATCCCACTAATTAACCTGTGTCTCCTAGTCTGCTACGGCCCAGCTTGTCATAATGGAGAAGGCTTGATGCTGCAATGAACCAAATGTCCCGACCTTGTCCAAAACACTTAAATTCTCATCTGGCTGCAAAATTGGCAAAGTTCATCAGTATAAACATACAAAGTGGGCATCATCCTCCCATTTTTTCCACTCACTAGACATTCAATGGGTGTGAAATGTAAAAGGTTAAAGCCTGAGGTGTTGAACGCTGACAGCATCATCTTAACTCAGGTGATCATTTCTTCCTTTCATTTTAAATAAAGATGTTTGAGTTTCACAATAATATTTGCATGGACACAATCCTGTCTATCCCACAAATTTCTTTGCTTTTTCTGCAGCACAGATAAAACAAAACATGTTCATGGAAAAAACAAAACACAAAACAGCACCCTTTCCTCTGTGGAACAAATTCCTTGTAATTCTTGAAGTTGCGAACTGATAAAGCAACCTTCTAAATCACTTTCTAGTACTTGACCTGCCACCTCAGAGTCGTAAAGATGACAGTACAAAAATAAATCTCAATCCAAAATGAAAGCCAGGCTTGCTTCCAGAAATAACATCTCCTGGCTCATCACCGTGTGAAGCCTCATCTTACAACCCATCAAAAAGAAGAACACTTGAAAGTCAAATATTTTTTTCCTCACGTTCTCACATGGCTTTGGCAAAACATGCCATGGTATTAAATTCTTTACCTGTCTACATTTTCCAAACACTGAAGCTAGAGGGCAGGCTAGCACAGCTAACCATCTCATTGTATGTCTCAGGGGGATGAGGGTTAAATTAAGCTTGAAAGCTTGTTGAAGGCCAGTAATGTTAACATTTCAACCTCACATGCTATAAATGCAGGGCGCCCTGCGTGCTCGCGGTGTGGTGACGCACAGCACGTTTGTGTTTTCACCTCAAAGTAAAAGGTGCACAGGATGATGTTTTTCTCTTTTTAAATGATGAGAGCTGCACTCTTCAGATTATTTGACAGCTCATCCCAACATATTATCTCTGAGGCTTAGCTTCACACATGGCGCCCCCATGAGAATCAGCGAGACATAAAACATGACATCTTACAGATTTAACATGAAGGGCTGAGCTGCGCTCACTGTTTCTGTTGGACTTTGACGTGGTAACTGTTTTGGGTGGGTACTGCTTCTGGCATGCGTCAGCTGACTGCACCACCCATGGGACTGTGCCTAGCCCCTGGCATTGTCATTCTTCATTGATCAGAGGGGAGAGGCTAACAAGGTCTCCAGGCTACAGGCTGCTCTCTGCCTGCTGTTAGCAACCTGCTGCTACTGCTCAATCGGGCCTGGGCTTCATTGCTGTCAGCAACAAACCATAGTCAGGACCTGGGATTCTTTAAAGGGAAACAGCTTGTGAAAAACTGGTTCTCAGTTTCATAGTTATTATTTGTAGAGATATGGGAACATGTTTATTTCTGAGGCAGCTCGAGGCCTGAAGAGAATTCTGATATGGTATGAAATGAGAGGAGAGCAGTGCCATACCACTGGTGTTTGGGACACGCTCACTTTTATGTTTTAGTGTAGCTACAGAGCCATACACATTCGTCTCATCACATTGTGGCTACAGAGACGCTTTGATTAATCAGTTGCGGCTGCCGGCGTTTTCTCCAACAAGACAACACGTGTCATCACCTAACAAGGCTCCTTTTCAGCAACGTATATTTAGCACAGCCAAATCCACTGCAAACCCGCTCAATCTCAGTCAAAGTGAATGAGACTGAGTAAATACTGCACAAAAAGTTCACAGTTCAGTAAAAAGACACCTACTACTCATATCATAAAAGTAAATGAAGAAATGCCAGTAACTGAGCTATATAACAGATGTTGTGTCTGTGGTGGGATTTGCCATCAAACCTCTTGCGACTACCCCGCTTCAGTCCTACTTTACCCTCTTGCTCTGTCTTGGTCCTCTTGCAAGCAAAGTGACCTTTGCTGAAGTAAAATGACCATTAGCAAGGTATGTTGCCACCGTGGATTTAAGCAAAGTTATGTACAGAGTATAGCTCATTAGACTGCCTCCACACCATCAAATCCAGTGTGGTGATCCCAGCCCTCTTACTTGCAACCTGCATAGCAATCAACCCTCCCTCTGACCTACTCTGATGACCTGCCGCTTGCCCTCTCTCTACCTGCTTCCTCATTAGTGGCTGGCTCTCAGTGAGGAAAATTCCGCAAGATTTACAATAAGGATACAACTCTTATACTTCAGTAATGCTGCATGATTCCTGATGAATGAATGAATGAATGAATGAATGCAGGATGTATCATGAATTCCAGGTATTATTAGCAAATGGTCAAGCCACTATGTGTTTCTGTGATGAGTTCATACTGATGAGGAATCTTAATTCACATTTAGTCCATACAGTTATTGATATGCCACCAAATTAGTAGAATTCCACTTACACAAATGAGTTGTATCCTTATTGTATAGTGTTACTGAAAATCCATTAGTAATCCTACTATCTCACACAGCATGAATCTGGCTTTTTCCACTTTCTGGCTTTCACTCAATCACTCTGCTTTCGTTCTAATTTGCATGCACACAAACACAAGCACAAAGACACACTTTTAATGCCGACATGTTTTAATTTGTGCTGTCGTTATTCCTACTCCTGGCATTCTGTCTCTCTACGCTGCCTCGTGCTCTTCTTTCCCCCGTCTTCCTCCACATGTCTGTGAAAAGCTCAGAGAGCACACGTATACGCTTTCTCCCACGCACCCCTCCTCTGGCACATGGTGCATCTGAGCTGGGTGAAAGCTCTGTCTGTGGCTTGGATCTAAATTGGCCAGTGTTGAACTTGGAGCTTTAGAGGATGGCCTGTGGTAACAAGCGGGAGGAGGTGAAGCCCAAGCGACACCCGGTGCCAATAACTCATTAAGTTTATACGGGAACTTTGCTGCTCACAGGATGAGGAGGAGGAGGACTGTACAATCAGGCAACTTGTGAATATTCAAATGTACATATGTCTCATGTGAATATTTAAGTCATCCATCTGCGAGACAAGTAGAGTGACTGCTAATCAGATGGCTGAGGGACATGACCTGGGGAGGCGCTCATCTTACTCTTCAAGAAATGCACAAAAAAAACTACAGCTAATCAGAGAAGCGGCAGCATGAAGCAATATGCAACTAATAACATTGGGTTAAGAAACCTATAACAAAGAAATGCTGCTCGGCAGCTCAGATGAATGAAACCAGATGGGCTAATCATACAATTAATCTATTTGTTACCTGTATCACCCTGAAGCTACATGAAACAAACCAAACTAAATTACGCCAATTAGGTTGCTGTGATAGAGCTAGGTGCTCTTCATCTTCGTCCCCTAATTAGTTATTTTTGTGCTGCAATTTTTCCTAATTGAAAATGTCAGGAAAATGCATTTAGCACAAACAAAGCGTAGCTAATTGTTGTGTGAAACAATAGCGGGCATGAGAAATGAATTAACTTGGATGACGTGTATGTGTGAGTGCTGTGTGGGTGACAATGGGTGTGTATGTACAGTATGGGTATGTGTGTGTGTGTGTGTGTGTGTGTGTGTGTGTGTGTACGTGAACATAGCAAGTACAGTGTGAGCATGTGTGATGTGTTTTCAAAGGCAGCGTGAGTCAGGAGTGGGGGGGTAGAAATGTATATAGTAACACAGTCAACTAGAACTGATGGCTCTGCTTTTAAAGGGCCATTCTGGCAATTTTGCACATTAAGCCCCTTAAATACATTTGTTTACTTTACATTTCTGCTGATCATTGTCTAAAGCACGCCATGGATTTTCTTCTACTCAGGCAGCCACTGGTGTCCATATATTTCAGTATGCTATGAAACTTAAATGTTTGCTAAGACTCAGTGAATATTTAGCCACGTTTATTTGGTAGAAAATGAAGTTATCACTGTGCAGTAATGTAGCTCTGAACAGAGGCCTCTCCTGCTGTTGCTTTCAAGGACCAGTTAATGAGCCCTGAAACTCTGTTCACAAGCCATTGCTTTCCAGAAAGATCAATAAGACTGTTAGGAAAGCTAATCATGAGTGTTTTGTGATCTGCACATTGTATAACCAAAAACTGGTTAAATTGAGACTAAAGGTAAGATAAACAAAATCAACCCACCCACTAAACTAGACAGATCCTAGACCTCTGAACCAGATTTGTTCAGTGATTCAAACCAGTCCTGGATCAGACTAATCAGAGCGAAACAGGTAGGATTGAGAATAGGGGCATGTTTCTTTCTACATGGGTAGCGAACTGTCTGTTGTCAGCTTGTTTTTGCTCAATTTGGTGATTTTAATTACCTTTTTTCTGTAAACTAAATGTGCCTGAATGATTGCTTATGCCCATTGTTTGTCCAGGCAAAGTTCCCTTCCTTTTTTATCATGTTAAAGTTTAATTTAACTCAAGTAACTCAGAATTGACTAGGCTCTTCTGCTCCACCCTTAATTCTACAGTGACTTTGTATGAAGTGGTCCATGTGGCTCACAAATAAAGAAACAAAAAATTAAATCCAATTTTTCCAAAAACTTTTCAAAGCAAAAGTAACTTTGAGAGTGACGGAGCCCCAAAATCTACATTGTTCCACTCTACATGTGTAAGACTGTGCACGATGAAGCCCTGTTTCAGGTCAGACACCCAACTAAATCAGTTGGAGCTACACGTGTGCATGAGTGTTGGAAACTAACTGCATGTTTGTGGGGGCATATCAAGACAAAACGCAGTCTGATAATAAAATGCTTACCTGTTTCTGTGTGTGCTAGGGCTGAGCTTAGATCCCAAGATCCGGCGTTTTCCATTTTCTGACATAAAGCCCATCAGTGTTTTTCAGGTCCCCTTACACTGTGGCCAGAACCACTTTAAACATGGTGAGTTTAGGCGTCTCTGTTGTGAAATAAGTTTAAAATCCAGTTAAACAGGTGGTATTTCTGTGTTCTCTAAATTTGGGCAGATTTCAGTGATAACAGGTGTTCATATTTCAGGGGGCTGTGACACTAGAACAGAGGTAGGCAACCCATACTCCTGGAGGGTCACCGTATTGCTTGTCTTCCACTTACCAACCTGCCCTACCCATTTCTGATTACCTGGCTCAGCCAATCAGAAGTTGGGACATACCAAATTACTTTGTCGCTAGGTGGAAAACAAGCACAACAGTAACAGTAAACTTTTGAAACTACAGACAGAATTAGCTGCATATTCAGGTCATGATAACTGTGATGCAGCTAATAATAATAGCTGACAATAAAGCTAGGTAGAGTCAAGGGTACTAATGTAAAGTTAGAATATATTTAGATACATTAATTATGCTGTTCAAATTAATGTAATCAGCATATGTTAATTTACAGAAATAACTTTTAATTAACATATTTCACTAATGATGTGGAAAAAAAAAATAATGTGAAGTCCTGAATGATACAACTGAGTCTCATCATCAGGCTAATGCTAACCACGGTCTCCTGTGTAAGATTCCGATGCTTAATGTTCTCCTATCGATCACCACATTTTCCCTAAAAGGTTTTGCAGCTCTGAACCAACATCACACCACTTCTGCCCTTCCCTGGAAACTTGTTCTCAAACTGTAAACACTTGTCAGGTTCAGTATGATCTCTGTCAAAGTCAAATTCACCCTATTATTTCAAAAATTCCTTTATTGTTCATAAGGCCGCACAGAGGTTTGTTGCAGCTGTCACTTCAGCTGTGCATATCGACTACACCTCGACCTAACCTTGTCTTGCCCCCATTTGCACCCACCACTGTGGCCCCCCACTCTCCCATTTATCACTCTCAGGGGTTAAGCGCACATGGCCTTTATTCTGTCTAGCCTTCGATCATGCAGATAATGACTTCAGGGAGCTAGTTAGGCCAAGGGACATGAGGAGGCTCTGCACGCATGACAGCTGAAGGTGCTCACATCCAGTCAGCCTCTTATGATATAAAGTCAGCCTCTTATGATATAAAGTGTACCCAGCTCCGACTCAGATAGTACATGGGAAGGATAAGGTTAATGTTTACACATATGTTTCCAGGTTCAGCTTTATTGTCATGTATGTATGACAAACTGTAGCCTACACAGAGGGAAATGATGTTCTTCATGGTCCACAGTGAGAAGACAATAAACATGAGTGCAAAAAAATAGTGTAAATAGGTGCAAAAAGGCTAAATTATTGTAGACTAAAACTAAAAGCCATAAACAAAAAATGAATATCACGCCACCTAGGGAATGAGTAGGGACAATTTGGATGTAAGAATCGTTCAGTACATTTTCTCGTCTTGTAGCAAACATGACTTGCTGGTAGAATTTCAGCAAAATAGTCTTGAAATTTGCATGATTGAAGTTGCCAGTGACAGTGAAAAATCTGTCTGGGTGTGCTGTTGATTGCTGACACCGCTGTACAACTCTCACAGTGCTCCTCTCGAGTTAGTGCTCGGTGGCCGGCAGATTGCTAATGTAGCAGGGGTGGACAACTCCTTCAGAGGCTAGTATGGCCGGCACTTCATGACTAAACTCCAGCAAGAACCGTGTTTGGATGCAATATTTCTTGCATCGTTCCTTGCTGATAAACGCATGGTACGTTGTGACTATACCCAGTTGGCTCAGTAGCAAGTCAGACTGTCCAACTCACTGGCTGTGTATTAATGATTCAGTGAAAACAAAGTTCTTTTTCATTTCTACAGAAGTTCCTGGCGTCTGTAGTTGAGTTTCATCACATAAAAGTTACTCCTGTTTTTACAGTGGAGACGAGTACTGTAATACGACAGAAGAACAGAAATATTTGGTCCACGAGAGGCTGTTGCGTCTGCATGACACTCCTCGTGTGAAGGCTGTGGGGAGGAAGGGGAGATTTTTGCTGAACTCTAATTGTGTCATGTATGATATTCACAAAAACCGCTGTGGGGAAGGTCTGTCCTTTTTTATGCCATAAAAACCTACACATTCATACCTACTGAGAAATACAGCAGTACTACAGCTGTTGCTGAATCTGCAAACTGTACTTGTGTACAATAGATTTAATGCATGAATAGTAATGGAGGTCATCTCCTATAAAGTCACAACCAGGCAGAATTGTTCTGACACTCCTGTGTTAACTCTGAAATGTCAGAGCAAATTTATTTGTTCTCACTCCGTCTCCCTTTATTTCATGCCCTCTTTTTTCCCAGTTGTCTCTTTCTTGCTTGCACAGGAAATTTAGCAGGATGTTCATTCTCCAGAGACACACAATTTCCTTCTTCCCTCACTCGAGTCCCCCAGTCAACATCTCTCACTCCAAATTATAGCTAGGTAATGTCAGACCTCACCCTCATTACAAGTCGTAATCACGGAGGGAGAAAAACGTCTTACTAAAAAATTTAAGCTATTTGAGAATGCTCTTTTATTTACTCTGAACCTGAAATTAAGTAGAAAAACTACTTGAATGGGACTTGAACAGAAAAGAAAGATTTGTACTATGAATTTTGCAGGTGGACATATTCTCTATTTTTCTTATGGGCCACAATGAATCCTAACCTGTAGCCTACTGTGTGTGTGTGTGTGTGTGTGTGTGTGTGTGTGCGTGCGTGTGTGTGGCCAAAGCCAAACCCTGGCCTTCATTGTTGTCTACAAATTACATATGAAACACCCCATTACATTGGGTGGCATTATCTTTCATTAAAATAAGCATGGGCACTGTAGTCTTTTATAACTCATTCCCACGTACACAATTCTGTTGTGGTAAATACCCACTAGAGCACCAAATGTGATTAATCCCCAGCTGAAAATAGCCCACAACAAATTCACAATTTACTGTTGTTTGATTGATAAAATTACAGTGCCCACCTGTTTTAGTAAATGATATATCAATTTCCTAAAGTGACGCTATAAAATGTGACTCAATTTACATCTCTAGTGCGAGACAGTGGGTTTGGGGCTGAATGCCACTGACAGGGTAAGTAAGTCAGAGCGTGCTCAGAGGCAAATTAACACATCTCTGGTTTATATTTTTATGGGATTGCTGTCAATAAGAAACAGGTTAAGCGATAATATGAGTCACCATCATCATCATCAGCATTGTCACATTATATTACTGATGTGCACATGTGGGACTAAGTTGTGGACTTAATCCAAGACACAAGATGTGGTCATGCATGGTTGACATAGATATGCCACATCCCATATGGGCCTGGAGCACAAAGTGGCTTGTTCCCAGGGAGATGCCCAGTTAGCCGTGCAGAGGGCCACAGCTGTGGCACATTGGCATACACTCTGTTCTGCTCTGGCTGACCCTCCCTTGTGCTGGCCAAGGTAAGCACTGCAGCTGTTGTGAGCCTCAGTCCCTCCGACTCTTTTCCTGCACACACACAAACACACACACCCTCACACAAACACACACGCACACACACACACACACACACACACACATGCACACAAGCAAATAGGCTCTAAATCTCAGGGGAAGTAAATCTTCATCTGTGAATTTAGGGAAAAACAAACCGCCATCAGAAAGCAGCATATGGCCTGCTTCTAATGGAACACATCTCTTGGGCTCTAACTGATACAGTAATACGGAGAACACCATCGGCTTGAATGTTTTTCACCGCTGTTTGAGCTTCGATTTGCCGAATTTATCTAGTGAGACTTTTTTTTTTTCTGTTGGCAGTGCTGTTATTCTTTCTGAAGTTGATATGGCTTTTGTCTTTGCCAGTTTTGAATCCCAAGGACAATCAGGCATCGTAGGGAGCCACAAAAACTCTTTTTATTTATACATGTAGGTTGGTGAAGAACAAACTCTTATTTACAAGCGTAACCTTGAATGAGTGAATTCTACTCTTGAGCGGGAAGGGGAGGAGATAAAAATGATGTTCAGGCAAACAAAAACATCTTACAATGAGGGACAATATTAGACAGTGATAAACAACAACATAAATATGAAAAAAGATAAAGCAATAAATGAAGCGATTGCTTGAAAACAAGTTCGTCCTAAGTAATCATCACTGAAGAAACTGGAATCAAAATGCTGAGAGGTGTTACTATGATAATAATCCACTTGGTCAAAAGTGTGTGGACACATGGGGAAAAAAAATGCAGATATCTGAATATTGCAGCCATTTGTGATTGATGTTTAAACCGCATCTGGAAAAACAAGTGGATTAATAATCTGCTGCTAAACAGTTCCTTTTATCTGGGAAGGCTTTCTACAAACCTGGCTGCAGGAAT
The DNA here is from genome assembly GCF_900324485.2 of Mastacembelus armatus. Taxonomy (NCBI): domain Eukaryota; kingdom Metazoa; phylum Chordata; class Actinopteri; order Synbranchiformes; family Mastacembelidae; genus Mastacembelus; species Mastacembelus armatus. The sequence continues at coordinate 10,077,930 of NC_046656.1, forward strand.
TTAGTTTCTCAATATTGACATTCTTGTCTAGTGATCGAGTTGTTTATACCACTCAGTGTACAAAACATCCCACTTCCTTCCTTCTCAGCTGCTGAATCCAAAAATTAAGTAATATCTGCTCCTCAAAGACTTTCACTCTGGCTTTAAGCATTTTTGTTTACATAATCACATTCAGAGAAGAACAACATTTCGAGCCCAAATTGGTTCTTCATCAGATACAGAGGTATCATATCAAAACACTTTAAAGGGAGCATTCCACTGTGTTGAAAGTCTTTAGGAGAACTAGGGTTGTTTTGGTTGCACAGTGTATTAAAATTCTACTCAGTGCCAAATTATAATACTGAATAAATATCATGTGCATCAAAGCTCAGCTCATACAAGAACCAACCAGCTTTCTTGCTTGCAAAGCTGTTTTTCTTTCCCGATAAAGTCGGGTTGTGCCACACTGTGAATCCACCAGCATTATCTGCTGCCACTTACAGCTGAAATCAGTGCTTCCAAATGTCTCTCAATATAAGGGACCCTGCAGAAAAACTCCTAACAAAGAGAATGGATGCGGTTTATGTAACACTGAGGTGTGAGTAAGGACAGGCTAAAAAATAAAAACAAAACAACAACAAAAAAAAAAAACAAGTGAAAACTGTAGTTTTTGCCATGGAAACAAGCTGATGTTCTCTCTCTCTCTCTCTCTCTCTCTCTCTCTCACTCTTTTTTTTTAAAATATAGAGCTTGCACAAAGTTAAGCTGGTTCGATACTGTAGTATCATGCCTACATGCTGTGTTTCATCGGGTATGAAAAATTTAGAACGTGTGTTATATCATCACCAGACCCACAGAGACATGAATATCAAAGCACATTCTCTTGGTTTTCATTTTTACAACACCCATCCAGTTTTCTTTCTACCTTTCCCACTCTGATGCAACCTATGAATGTGTAGACTGTACGGGAACCATGCATGCCCATAGGAAACACTGAATAATCAATGCTAAAACAATGACGTCAGACTAAACCAGTGCCTGCTCCCTTTACCAACCCTCCTCGCTCCCTTTCTTCTGTCAGCTCTGCCTAATAGATCCTGCTAACTCAAAGACCATCTCTGGTGTAGCCAAGACAATACAACTTATGATATAGTCTCTCTTGATATTAAAAACAAGTGGGATGAGCAGAGGGATTGTCTGGGCTCTCTTATCTGACTTCTGAAAGCCTTCAACCCCCCCCCCCCCCCCTTCATTCTTTCCACCCTGCCTCCCTCCAGCGCTCTCTCTTTCCTCCTGCTCTCATGATCATCATAGCGATAACACAGAGCGGGGGACGTTAGCACCCCCACCCCAGTGCCACATTCACCGGATCCCCCTGATACTGTTCTTAGATCAGCCTGTTTGTTATACAGGGGCCTTTTCTCATTCGCAAGGCACGCTAAGAGATACAAACTCCTTGTTTGACTAGTGTCACTGTCGCCTTGTTTTGTTTCACCACTGACAGTCTATAGGGACGTGTGTGCAAACCAGCTCGCTGCCTGCTGACATGTATATGATGCATTTTTATGTGCTAAGGGGATATAGACTTCAGTCATCCCACCTAAACCGTCACCTAAATTTGGAAACAACAATGAACGGCTAAGTTAAATATTAAAAAGGAAAAGGTAACCACCACAGCAGAGCAGAGCTGAAGATTTCCATATGCTGTTATGCAAATAAAGGGGGGTGGGCGGAGAGTTAAACCGTATCATTTGTCCTTGGAATTCCTCACCCTGAAAAACCAGCTTAGAGAGTCTAAACAAGCATCACTCATGCAACCAAGTTTACAGAAATGAGATTATAATTTGATCAAGTCAATAATGCAAGTAAGACAAAGCCCATATAATGTAAACACAATTTTCTGATTGCATTAGCTCTTAATCTATAACAATAATTGCATTGTAACTGCCACTGTGCTTTGACTTTAATCCCATTACGAAACACCAGTTAGTACACAAGTACATATTTCTTGAATTGTGATTAAGTACAGCATATTATCTGGAGGCAGAGAGGCGCCGCTGTCTGGAACATTACTCACAACTGCTTGTTTATAATTTAAATGATTTCGATTTCAATCTGTCCTGTCATCTGTCTTTTGTAATTTTAGTTATGATGTCGAGTTTTAACCCCCTGACCCAAATAAATGTAATGGTTTGTCAAAACTCACAACCTCCAAGATCTATAACAGAAATACACATTTTACACACAGTTAACTTACTATTTCCAGTAATGGTGGTATCTTTACTATCCATCCATCCATCCTCCATTATCTATACCAATTATTCTGTCGCCAGGGAGGCTGGAGCCAATCCCAGGTGACATTGGGTGAGAGGCGGTGTACACCCTGGACAGATCATCAGTCTTCATGGGTGTGACACATAGAAAGACAATTATTCACACCTACAGGCAATTTAGAGTTGCCAAATAACCTAACCTGCATGTGTTTGGAGTGTGGGAAGAAACCGGAGTACCCAGAGAAAAATCTATGCCGACACAAGAACAGCAGTCAAACACCCACAGGCCTAATTCATTCTATGACAATATTGCACTTCCCAATCAAATCCCATGTTTAATGTTTAACTTGGCCCGAGAAATTAAGAAATGTTTACCCCAAAGTAAGAAAAACTACGGAATGAAAAATTCCATGATCATGAGCTTTTTTTCCTATTCACTCATATACAAACTCACACTGATAATCTGTAGCTATAACTAGTATAGATAGAACATAGAACATACATATGGTGTTACTTATCTGCCTATTGATGTAAACCTCTAAACTGTGTGCTATTTTTAGGTGATGAGCTCCTACCACAAACAGTAGCAGCAGACAAGCAGAGGTGCACTGATCATTTGACAGCCAAAGAACTACAACCGACCATATAAACACATGCTGCTTATTGTTTTCTATTCACTCTTACTTAATATATTAATATGCATGTCACTGTTAAAATAACATAAATGAACTTTCTAAAATAAGCCAGTCCTCTAATGGATTATCTTCATGGCACATATTATTTAAATACACAGCTCACTGTAAAAATGTGAGGTGTGATAGAGTGATTTTTAAAAAACATTAACAACATATAAACAAAAAGGAGGTTCTGTGACAGCGTTTAAAAGCAACAGAAAGAAATAACACCTGAAATCAGAATCACATTCTCTGACTCACCTGCACACATGAGAAGAAACTCTACACCTCATTAAATATATTTTCTTAATATTAACAGTGCAGCCCTAGTCTTCTCTCTGTCTCAGATAATACACACACTCCACCAAATAGACTCAAATCTACAAAGAAGAAAAGCCTTTGTCACTTAACAGCTTGCATGCTCACTTTGCCCTCCCATACACTTACAACAGCCAGTTGTTCCCTGCTTTGCATAAACCAATACTGTAATGGGGAGAAAAGCAATTCCCTGATGAACACTGTTATGAATAATTTAAAATAATACAGCTGAAGACCATCTCGGACTTTAAACACGCTCCAATCACACATTCAAAAAGTCCATAAAGAAATGTAATGGGAGTCAATTGATGTAATGTTGCAGAATCATTGTACAAATAAGACAAGTCGCTTGCATTTGCATCCAACTGAATTCAATAAGTCTGAGATGCTTTGATTTGTGCTGTGATGGATTGTAGTCTGGCCTTCTAAGCTGCTCGGTGAGCTCTGCTCTGCATTGTGGGGAAGAACGGGGTACAGCTAGCTTCGCTTTGGTGGGTAACTTTCCTTCATGCCTCAGGGAGGAGACGACCACAACAAGCAGAAATTGGGAAGGAGATAAAATAATCTTTTCTTTGTACGGTGGACACGTATGTGTGGATGAATAACTCAGTGTAGTGCTGCCAACCTGAGCTAAAAACAGCTAAGGTTGGCAGCATGGATGCCTCAGGGAGCTCGCAGTCATCGCTATCAAGTCATCAGTGTGGTTTATCCCTGACACTGGTACACAGGCCAATGTTAAATGACACAAAGACCAATGTTTAAAGACACAAAATAAAGACAGGTGTACAAGTCAACAACAAATCAATCCAGTTTTAATAAAATGTAAATTGTAAGAACAGACATATTAGTTCATCTATTTTGTGAAATTTGAACAATTTTTTTTTTTTTGTTAGTTTGTTTGAGCACCATCTGTTATAGTGTGGGCCTCATTAAGGCAAACATAATGCTGCTATAGAGCTTTTTCACAGAAAACATTTTGACTTGTCATGGAAGGAAAAAGCAGAGATGAATCACATTTAGTTAACGATGGCTCATTTCCACAGAGAGTCCCACGGGAAGACACGACAGTGAGGCAGCATGCCCAGCACCAGGACAGCTCACTTAAACTGAATGCAGCAGTTGATGCTATCAGTTACACCTGTGCCTCTCCTGTTTATTTCACGGGCTCTGAAAACAGGCGTTTTCAATGACCCTGGTTAATTAGACTTGCTGAGGTCAGGGTCAGCTACACTGGACATACGTGAGGTCAGTGAACTCCACACCAAAAATAAGCCTTTTTCATACAAGACATTTTGTCATGTCACGGAAAGAAAAGAAAGCACAGTTATAAACAGGAAGGACAATGAAAGTGATAATGGATGAATACCATTTACAGCAGCCTTTTCATTTTCTATTGTCCATGCTGGCTCACTGTTAGACTGTTACAAGACAGGCTGGGCCAGCTGAACAGAAGAGAACCATTATTAATGTTATTAGGAAGACCTTTTCCCACTATGACAAGTCCACCTGTCAGGGTGACTTTTAAGGAGATTACTTCTTCAATGTGAAGTTGACCTGGTTGTGGACAGGTTTAAAATCAGAGGTTACATCAATATAGTCTGCTCCACAATCATCTAGCCAAAGCATCATCCAGCCTCACTTTTACTGGCTGCCCTGCTGCACAGTGGGCTGGTCCTGTGGGACACAATGGAGGTCGTGTCTGGAAGGGGACTGCACATCAGCTGGACGCTAATCGGCTGACTCACCTTCAAAGTCCACCCCTCTGGGATGGGCCAGAGGACTAGCGAAGGGGAAAGGCGGAAAGAAATCAGACTGTGAGTGATTAGGTTAATGAAAGAGGAAAATGGAGTGAAAGGACAAGAAAAGTTGGCCCTAAGGCAAATAAGTTTAGTGGAGAGCCGAACCAATTGCTTTGACAGCTTTAGAGCACAGCTTTGAGACACTGATTGGCAGAGAAGAAATAAGAGCCAAGATACACTGTCAGTCGGTGAAAGAATTACTTTAAATGTCCTATTTTAGAACCTCCCATTTCTATCAACTGCCAGAAGGTCAATGGAAGCAGGGCTATCGCACAAAAGTCCTCTTTTTACAGCTGTCTGGTTTTACTGACTTAACTGTATGTTAACTGAAAAGCTCCAATAAAGTCTCCTTTTAAAGCTCCGCTTGGCAGATTTTTATGTGAAGACACAACTGTTTTAGCCAAAACCCTGTTGCTGCAATAGAGACAGGCTTCCAATCCAGTGACACAAAGGCACAGTGGAAAAAAAGATTATGTTTTATAAACAGCCTTGTGGTCAAATATTCAATATTACAATACTGTGCTATAAAAATGTCCTAGAAATTAGGAATCTGAAAGGAGAAATACTATGGTAGGTTATGAAAAATGACTGATTTTGGGAAATACTTGACTCAAGCTCATTTCCATTAAAATCTGATTGAAATATTTTAATTGTACTGAGGGATTTATTCAGTCCAGGAATTTTTGGTGAAGTCTGTAGCATTACTGTACCATTTGAAAAGTAGACATACTGTACATTTTGTCTTAATATATAGTATATACTAATCTGAAAAAAATATGTGCAGTAACTTTACACTACTGTTTATTCTGAAAAGTAATACATTTGAGTTTAAGAGTGAAATATCACACATCAGCAATGATAGCAGAAATATATTCATATAATTATATGAATATAAGTTCTTGGATCTTGCAATTTAAACTAATGTCATGCTTCATGATTAATGGGTATTACAGTCTCCAAACCAACCCTGTATATACATATATTACAATTCATGCTGCCATCTGTAGCTGCTGGCACCTGCTGTCTTCTATCCATTACCCTTCGCTTAATGTTGCAGCTGGAGCCTGTTTGAGCATACTACAGTATGATTATTCATGTGTAATGCTTTTTACAGCCGGAAACTGTAGCGGTGACATATTTGGGTATATTATTGTTATAACTGAATAAGGGAATGTTATAAATGCTTACATGAATAGGGTTTTCTGGGTACAGTGTTTGTCCAGATAATAGTAAAATCTACCTGTGGCCTGTGTCTTTATCTAAAGGAAGTGTAGCATGTGTGACGCAGAATTTTAAGTACATGTAAATAAGGCTTTCAGCAGCTTTTAAACTTAATTTTTAGACTAATGAGAAGTGACAGTGATGATTGTTGAGATTTGCACTTTGCATGAGTCTGGCCCTAGGACATGCTCCTGGTCAAGGCTATCCCTGTATTTTTTAAATATGATGACCATGTTAACAAGTCTGTTTCCAGAAAATGCCTCTTTCACAGCCAGCAAAACAACAAAGCACAGGAGTGCTGTCAGTTGTTAAAAAATGCTGAGGACAACAGCAGTCTGGTGGACTGAATTTGAAGCGTTCCTAATACAATTCCTTGTGTTGTACTACAACTAAAGGAGACAAGTGAGATAAAAGGGAAGAAAAATGAGAAATGATAACAATAACTTCAACATCTTCTTGCACAAGTCATTGAGACTTTCTATATTTGTCAAGCACATACACAGTTTGCAGAATGTTTTTTTTTAATGTAACCCACAAGCTTATGTAGTTAGTTAATTTGTTCCCCTTTTCCTGCACAGTGTGGGTGTGGGTGATAAGATGGGAATTGTAACAGTAGCTTGGGTAAGAGCAAACAATTTCAGTGTTGCCCTTTTAGTTTGGAAAAAAAAAACTAAAAAAGATTGACTGCCAATGCAGAACATCCCTACAGCCCCATTCAACTCCATGGCTGCTAACCTCTGATTGGACAATCCCTGTTCAGTTACACTTTTAATTAGCGATATACAGAGCTGTTTGTTGAGATCAGTACTGGGACGACCCAGGCTTCTTTTACGGCGTTGGTATAAGTCTAAAATAAAGCAAAACAGATTCCAGTCCTTTCTTAGTGTACATACTGTTTTGTTCACCTCTGTGTGCAAGAGTTACAGCACTGCTCTCCTTAATTATAGCCAGTTAAACTGAACTGTGGGTAACATGCTTTGTCAAGGTGAAACATGCTTGTTGTCGGGTTAAAGCGCTCTCTGCAAGTAAACAGCAACTAGATGAACTTCACAAATGTTTTTTCTGAACATTTGTTATTCACCAGGTTTGCACGTGTACTAGCTGCACACAAGCAAGAGTCAGGCTCTAATATCTCCATTTAAATTCCAGGAACCGTGTGGCTTTTCCTTAAAGAATAGGAAAAAAATTCTCCGTTTCTTGCACAGCTTCTTTTCTTTTTCACGTTGGATAAACGCTTGGCTCAAGTCATCTAGAGAAGGACAATCTGGTTTGTATTCAGTGTAGGTGATGGGGTGTATTTGATTGCCAGTCCTGTCACCTTTGCTGAAGCCTTAGAGCATGGTTGGGATTGGGCCTGTCACTGTGCTGGTGTTGGAGAAGCATTTATTTTAGTGATATATGCCAACATTGCTCCGTATCTGCCAATTTATCTTAAAGACTGGCCCTTTTAGATTATATTGGGCTCCTCAGGACATCAGAACAAACAAAACAAAACAAAGTCTCTATTTTCCTCTCTGTGCTGATGTGCTCTGCAGAGAAACAAACAAACAAACAAAAAATATCTCTGAAACAAGAGGAGCCATGTGTGTATTGATTTTAAGAAAACTCTTCCTGCAGAATGTAGAGCACTTTTAAGCACCTACAGGAACAAAACCTCTTAAATCCTTTCTCCACCCACCAACATCTTCCTTGTGAGAAGAAAAAAAAAACCCAGGGGATCTCAAACCATCTGGACTGGAAAATGTGTACAAGCTGTAAACAAATAGCCAAGGAACAAACAGGCAAGCTCTCATCTAACGCTCAGAAATTCACCCCAGACCTCAGAGCTGACCTGTCCGCCACCCCCAATATCCCCAAGACTTTATAATGTGGAACTGCAGAACTCAGAAATAGTTCCCCAGTTGTACAGGAGACAGCGAAGTGTCTCAGCACTGGCCTTTTGATCTTTAAGAAAACTCAGGTGTTCTCGATCAAAACAAAGTGAGTCGTGAGGTTGTGCTCGGAGGTTAAAGGTCATGCACGGCCGATGGAGAAGAGCTTTGTGGTCGTCGTCAGAACTATTGAGTGTATCAGCTGCGGGTCCTGTGGCATTTGTACAAGCTGAGGAGAAAATAAAGTGATTTTTCTTTTGACAGATTTTTCTTTCCATTCTTTATGTTTTTCTTCCCTTATTTTTCTTAGGGAACAAGGCTCAGCTGAAGGGCAGTAAAGTGAGCCAGGGCTACGCCACCTCCAGCAGCCTCTCAGTGCACCTTCACAAGAGTGTGAAATATAATTGGACACCTGCACCCAAGGAACACCAAAAATAGCTCTCCATGTTTACACCAGAGCGCTGAGGAAGGAGAGCAGTGCAGCCAGAGTATCATTGTTAGCCTTTGTTAGACTCAGGCTGTTTCATTGCTCTTGTCTGATTGCCCAGCCCCTGTGCAGCACGGAAATACAAATCCATCTTAAGTTCCTGAAAGCAAAATGGAATTTCAAGTGCTTTTTGGTGTCTTTGTAAATTCTCGAGCATGCACTAATGTAGACACAAATCTCTCACACCAGACTACTTGCACTGAATTTGGTTTAGTGCAGCTCATTCAGGAGGAATTTTCACTACAATACAGGGATTAATTCCCTCGGAGGCGGAATAGTTTGTTCTTAAGTGAGGGAGCCCAGTTATGGTACACTGCCTTCCACCCACTCGCTTTTTTTTTCACCCTTTGTCATCCTTTCTCCATTCCTGTTTTTAAATGATCCCTGGTTTCCCCTTTAGTGGACCATGATTTTCAATAATATAACTTTATCTGAGCACTGTCAGTGGAAAAAACAAAGGAGGAAGACTTTATCTTTTAACAAATGAGGCAGTGTGCACAAAAAGCAGCAGAGCAAGGGTTGCTGCGTCTGTCCACATGCACCACTATTTACAGTTCTCTCCTGATCAATAGTTACTCCTGGCAGTGAAAACCTCACTGAACCAGATCTACATCTCCACCTCTTACCCAAGGGACATGGAGCTGGATCTCAGCACATAATTAAAATTTCACACTTGACTGCATTTCACAGACTGTCAATATTAGGAAAATGAATAACAGCAAAGTTTGCAGTAAACATAAAGTTAAAAAAGGACTAATAACTTGTAAAAGTAAGTGATGTAGGAGCAAGAATAACAGAGAGATGATTAGTCGAGATTAAGTGTCAAAAGCCGTGTTTGTCGGCTGTGAGAGGCTTTTCTTATGCACAGCTGCAATTAGGCCAAATGCTAACATGCTTCCAATGACAAGCGCTGAAGTTTAGCAGGTAAGGTTTTTAAGTTATTAGTCACTGTCAGGTCAGACACAGTCCTCAAATATTAAGCTATTCCTGAACAACGTATAGGCTATTTATTAAATGACAAATGTCGCACTCTAAAACACATTCACACAACTGCTAAACTTCCATGTTACATTAGAGTAAATCACAATGGCCCATCCAGACACAGAATGGTATGAATTTACTGTTGGCTTAGAGCACACCAAAATACCTTAGCAACATCTCTTATCAACTAAAGATGTTTCATTTTTAGAAGCATTTATGACCCACTGCATAAACTCTGTTACATTAGCAAGCTATAGTTTATTGCTACTAAATACAAATTTACAGTTGAGACGGGGAATGTTCTTACTTTTGCATGGATTTATTCATAAAGTCTAATTAAAGAGTTTACCAGACAGTGGTGCTAGATGCAAAGTGAGTGGATCATCAAACTTATTACAGTTCATCCTGAAATAGACTGTTTGCCATGACTATGCTAAAAAAAAACATTCAGGAGTGCTGACATTCCAATATATACCTACTGTCAAGTACTGTGCACCAAAGTAATCTGGTCATTTAACACTCAGCGGAAAGACTATTGCCTTATATTGTGGGCTATTCTATTTATTTCATGTTGTTTGTCTTCACCCTGCAGAAGGTTTATTCCTCAGTGAAAAGCTGGCACAGGACGTCTGCTTTGTTTCCCATAAGACATGACAAAATGAAACTGCCTCAGCTGCACTGAACTAACTTGGGCCTTTCTGGCCATCACAAAAACAAAACAAATGCCATGTCACACGGCGTGACACAATCCCCGGTTTTAAAGGCAGATTTCACTTCCATTTGACCAGTCTGATAAAAAGCATTTCACATACATCACATGCCACAGAGTTAGCATAACAGCACAGTTTCCCAGCAAGCATGACAGAAACAAGCAAAATAAAACCAATTGAATTTCCCAAGTTGTCAGCCTTTTGTCTAGGCAAAAGCTAGTTTATGATGCTGTGGGGCGGATTTTGTCAAGGAATCGAAGAAGCACAACCTGTTAAGCAGAACTGGGGATCAGCAGAACTTGTCAAAGTCTTGGCAACAGAACGTTCAAATGATTTCCAGTCAACTCACATACAGGCGAGAGCTCTGCCAGCCAATGAAATATGTGAGCACTTGGAAAGGTATCTTGTCTGCAATAGATGGAGGATATACACAAGGATTACATCTGCCTGTCTTTGTGTCTGTCTACCTGCAGTATCTATTGCAGTCTGTTTTGGCAGATGTAAAAACAGAAGGACATAATTGCTGGGTCTAACTTGTCGTCTCCATGCTGAGAGGAACACTGCGCCGATGTCCTGCTCTCCAAAAGGACACTCATGTGACATCAGACCCACTAGTGGTGAGTGCAGATGAAAAGAAGCGATGGAAATAATGGATTGGAGTTGCAGATGCTCACCCAATTTCAGCACCTATATTTTTTTTACTTGCATTTCAGACAGGCTTTTTTGTACAGAAGCAGAATTACTTTGAAAACAGCACAAACAGATGTGATGGAAAAAGAATACATTTAGAGCCTCTACTGAAGTTGAGAGCCACCAGAAGGTTTGTTGAGGCTAAAATTAATGAATTAAGATGACTGTTTTTATTTCCTTTTGTATTTCCTTTACTGCTTGTTAAGTTTATTTTTTTCCAGATGATGCAGGCAACATTTTTTTGATACAAAGCTCTGATAAATCCACTGTATCCTACCATCCCAGCAGCAGACAGACACAATCCACCATCTGATGAGAACTGCAGAGCATGTGGCCATTAAAGAGCCAGAGATGATAACCCGCAAGAGTTAGTGGGGACCAAAATAAAGCTGAACAGAGTGAACATTGCATTTACATTCACAAACACACATCTAAGTCAATGCTAATGCTGCAGCGGGACTGCTAGATAGCTTGCTAACAAAGCTGCTGAATTTATAAAGTGATAAAATGTCAGTGGAGCTCGTTAGATGAAACTTTACATTGACACATAACAGTGGTAATGATTCAACTAGCAGTGCTCCTCTTTGCATTCATTAAAGAACAATCACCATAATCATTTATGTCCATTATTTCATTCTCTCTTCAGACACAGAAGAGAGGAACATAAAAAAAAGTTACTGAGAAGCCAGTCTGAAAATATAATGATTATGACTATTCCATAATCATATTGTAATTTCACTTCCATCCAAATTAATTAACACTATAACAAGAAAAGCTGTTTACAGTATCATCACTTGTTTTTGTGCTGACTCTTGGAGTGTAAATTGAAATTTATGTCTGGGCTCTGTTTTATGTTGCATGACCTACATTTGTTCAACAGGCATGTGAATTCATTGTACTGTGAAATGAGTCATCCTTCAGTTCCTTCACAGGTTATGCTTGGTCACTTTCAAAAAAGAGCAGAATTAAAGGAAAAGAATCCCCCTTTCATTATTATTATTATTATTATTTTTTTACCAAATCAAATTTGAATCCACTTGATATGACGCTCTGAGCAGGGTATTTGAAGTTGTTCCAAATTATAAATCTTAGGCTCACATTTAATGGCGTGACCGCTCTTAAGAGCAGTGCGATAAGGGAACAGTGGGAGTGGATCCTCGTGGCATTGTGTAATCAGAACATGGTGATGAGAAAAGGTCATTTGTGCTAATGCAACATTTTATATTCTATGAGAAAGACGTCAGGGCTGATAGATGATCCAAAGGTCACCTGTGTCATCACGCCCATTCTGTCCTGTGGGGTGATGCAAAACAAATCTGATGACTGCCCTCCAACACTCCACAGTCCATCAGAGAACAAGAGAGCGAGCAGCTCATCTGGTGGGCGGATAAGAGCCCGGGTGGGGCTCGCTCGCTCACATGATGAACAACCTTGCCTCTAACCTTACTCATGGTGTTAACTCACTGTCGCAGATGGCAGATTTTGGCAGGGCACAACTGAGGGAATCCGACGAGTTTAAGGTACAGTTATTTCCTCGCTGTCATGGAAGATGTACAGGATCAAATTTACGCTCTTTTGATCTGTGTCAGCAACTTTTAAGAGTGAAATGAAATGGAAAAACGTGCGTTTTCACACCCTGAGATGCTGTTTGGATAAACACACAATTCACAGAGCAAATGAATGAACTGTTTGAAATGCACAGGAGCAGTAATCATTATCTAGGTAGCTCATAAGCGTTATACTCATAGCCCACCAGTAAACAAAGCTTATGAAATCACTTTGTCAATTAGCTCTCTGAGAAGCGATCCAGAAAAAAAACCTGGGAACATGATGGACGTGATATGAGAACATGAAAGAGTGGCATTGTCTTTATTCTGATGTCTTACCAAGTCATCTGGATGAACCACTCTGCATGGAAACTATACATTGAGCACAAAGGAAACAATACAGAAATACTCAACCAACAAATTCTAAAAGGGATATTTACTCTGAGAAGCAAAACAACAAAAAAAAATATCAAGAATCAAAATCATAAAAATGAATAGAAGTGAACAGACTTTTCTTGTCTCATCTAAAGAAAAGTGGTCACCAGCTCTGTGAAACTTAATGTTCTGCAGAAGCAGGTCGTGCCAGTACCCATGAGGGAACCACAATAACACCACCTGGAAGGTAATCCAGCTTATGTATGAGGTTACAATTCAGAAATACAGACTTTGAGATACAGAGTGCCACTCACTGTTATCATAAGTGAATCAAGAAAAACAAACAAACAAACACAAAAACTAGCTGATAAACACACGGCATTCAGAATCTCTTCATCTGCTGTTTAATCACCTTGAAGAATGAAACTGAAACAATGAAGACCTGCTGCTCTGGATCTGTCCTGAATTAAAGCTCAGAGCTCAGAAGTGCTATCCTCAGAGATGAAGCTGAAGTTTAGTAAGAGGTTTGAGTAGTAGTAAGAGGGCTGCCCATCGTGGGAGAATTGCTAATAAAAACATAGATAAAGTTATTGTAGCCTACGACATATATTCAAGATGCAGGGGATGAAAAAAACAAGCAGTCTCCTGGACTGTTCATGCGTCTTCTGCTCATATTGCTGATTTGTGTGAATCTTATTTAAAAACAATAACTTAGGTTGGATTGGTTTAAAGTAAAGACACACTAAGGGAACAAAGTTTTGTATGTCCCAGCAAGTAAATTAAATAAATCCCCTACAGTTTGGCTCTTTATGCTATGTTATTGAAAAAAAATAAAAAGTTGATGCTCTTTACTCTCAAAAACAATCAACTTTATTAATATGATCTGAACACAAATTAGTTTTCACATGAAAATGAAATGAGTGTTTTTACATTGATAATCTGTCAACGCTGCACAGGCCACAGATGTGGTCAACTCATGTTTGTCTGAATGACTTCAACGGAGCTGGCCTGACTGAATGGATATTGTTTGAGTGACACGGGGAGCCCTGTCAGAGGAACATTAGCAGACCATTAGCATTCCATGACATTTTCCCATCCACCCAGAAAGCAGTGGTGGCCCTGCAAACAAAGTCCTGTTGCAGAGCATGGCAAGGCGAAAAGGGAATAGAACGTAATGTAAAACGGCATTGTTCGGTGGTGGAGGCACCAGGTGTGCATTCTAATGCAGCTCTACAGGGCAACCTCTGGCTGGCTGAAACAGAGGAGGGAGACGATAAGGGAGTGGACGAATGGGACGTGCAGCAGGGTAATTGAAAGTGCTTGGGATTTTAAAGGCCAAATGCTACCAGGGGTTATCAGCCGCAGAAACAATCTGAATTTTTTATGGGAGTAACTTATTATCCGGACAAAAGGAGGTTTGTCACGCTTCACAGAGGGCATGCAGGATAAAACAAGATCATAAAGGTCACAAGCAAACTTTAGAGTGCCTTTAAAGCATGGTAAAATTACTTTTAGCACCTTGTTTGCAGGAAGAACTCTTGGACTGCATTCTCAAAAGCCGTTTGACTGCTTACCACCAGTCCATCCCCTCACAGAGACTGGAAGAAACACTGTAATGTGGTGATGATGTTCTTTTTTTCCCACAAATCTCCACACAGAAACCAAGATCACCACTTGGAAAGGCAGCCTACATCATCACTTATGTTACCATACAGGCCAAGCAAACCTGAACATAAAACCAAGACCGACACAATGTCACACAATGTGTTTCTGATTGCCCATCATACAAGTACAAAATTCCCATAACAGCACCGTGGGGGAAAGAAACATCCAGGCTACAAAATATTGTTGAGACTTTGTTGTTTCTTATGTGAGGATGCAGCACACACAGCTCATGCTCACCACACGTACGCCCACACACCCTACACAAACACACACAGCCGTAGCGTTCTCTAAATCGGTGGGCAGCCTTAGGAAAGCCCCGAGGCTAAAGGGAGACTGTTGACGAAATCTGCATCTCATAAAACAATAAAACGCTTTCCCGCTGTTCCTTCAGGGTACAGGGCAGAAAACAAAACAACTGGCAGATACCTCTACTCCTAGATTAAAAAAAACAAAAGGAGTGTGGACATAGAGTGCCTATTAGCCTCTCCAGCTAAGCCTCATTGTGCAGAAGAAACCAAAACAGCTTTAAACAGTACTGTATGCATTACTGTATGTGTTGGCACAAAGTGAACAGCAAACTGCAGAGGGTCTTTCAATAAAGTTGTTTTGGGGAATACAATAATACTGTATGCATATTTGCTTTCTTGTCCTCTATCAGTCTCATGTTAGTTTGGTAATAGCCTGCAGGTGATTATCTTAAATTAGCATAAATACTGCAAATGGCCTGGTTTTCTGAATTAAAAATACCTGTTAGTAAAAGTAGTTGACCTGCTCCTTTAAATTTGGAGCTTTGCTGCAAAAATGATTTGAGTGTTACTCATCAAAATGCATTGTGTGCAGCTTTCAGGTCTAACAAACTGAACATTTGTCTAGCTGAATCCTGAATTACACACTCATACTTACCTGCTTGCAGTCTCTGTTGCCTTTGTTGGTGCATTAGTGTGTTTCTTGACATGTTACTGCCACCAGTTAACCACTGGAATAGTGAAAAAAAAAATTGATTGTGATATGTACTGAAATCACTGGTGACCTGTCCAGGGTGTACCCCTGCCTTTCACCCAAAGAGAGCTGGGATAGGCTCCAGCAGATCCCTGTGACCCTAAATAGGAATAAGCGGGTATAGATGATGGATGGATGGATGTTCTTGTCTATGTGAGTCTGCATTATTTGTCAGAAATGGCGTTTATTTAAAAATTAAAATAGCTTGTTGGTTTTCCAATATGTTTAGGTTTTGGACGAGGTGGGCTGCTCAGGAAACAAAGTAACTTCTGCTCAGTTTGCTGCTCTATAAACTGTTCTCTGTCAGGAGGCCTCTGCTGGCTAACCTTTGGACGACTTTCAAGTCCCTCCACACCCCATTGTTATTCCTCTGTCTTTCTGTCAGATGTCCTTTTCTCACCACAATCACCCACACCCTCTCAACTCTGAGAGGAAAGCAAGCATTCCAGCTCCTTAGAAGACCCACAAACCTGGGAGTACTGTCAAAAGAACAATTTGCACAACACAAAAGCTTTTGTTTCCAGCTCTTTGAGTGGGGGACAGGTGGTCACTGTGGGAATAACTTGCCGTTCCCTTTGAAAAACTATGGGGACAAAGGTGTCAAGTACAGGCAAGCCACATGAACTAGAGGATTTGTGTTTAAGTGGCAAACTTATAATATGGGGCCTCGAATCCAATTCTACTTTATTATGTTCAGTCCTCACACAATGGAAAACGTATTTGACACAGCACATAAAATATTCCATTTCTTTATTTTTTCATTAGTTGCAGGTATGGCACAAAAATGGGTGATAAATCCAAAGAAATACAGTGAAAAATAAGCCTGATCATATATAAATATAGAGCACAAAACAGAGAAGAGTGACAGGTCATCATTACAGGGTGTGGGCACGGAACAAGATAAATAACATCACTGAAACACGGCTTTCTCGACAACCTTCATAATACAGCATCAAATCTTATATTTTTCCAGGGGCGCTGTCGGGAATGTGGGGGGATGATTTTCTGATGGTGGCAAATGTCTTCATTTTGTCATTCTGCATGTAGTGAGCTGCACTGATGGTAACTAACTGGTGTAGCTGGAAGCTGTGAGAGCAATCATCTTCCACCTGCCTTTTGTGTGATTCCTAATCAAAGCACATGAAAGAGAGGACGGGGTGAAGAGGACGAGCATCCAGAAGAAGCTGGAGGAGAAGATTCGCTCCAGCACCACACAGGGTAGGTGCCAAGAGTTTTTACCCCAGTGAAGTTGTCACACTGAGCAGCCATGTTACCAAATAGCGACACTGCTTCTTTCTGACAGAGTGAAATCATCTCTGAAACGTGTCTCCCTTTCCCAGCTATTCTTTGAAACCGCATCTGAGAAGTCACTCACCACTGCCAAGCCAATGTGTGCAACTATAAGAAAGTCACCACATTACAATGGCAATTTTACTCTTTAAAAAAAAAAAAAAATCAGATGACAGACATTTTGTTCCTGTGTCCTTCATATGAGGATGTTTCAGACTGCCAAATTCTGTCTGTGCTGGTCGTGCCTAAACACAACCCTTCTCCCCTGTCTTGGCACCAAATCTTTTTGCTGAATAAATACCAAGTAAGCAGGGTGCCTATAGTGATAATTAAAGCTACCAGCTGCAATTTTATCACACTAGTGGAAAAAAATGTTTTTTTTGGGGAGGGGGTGGGAGCTAAAATAGTGTGATGAATGGCACAATGTGACAAAGCCCTTATTAGGTTGAACGGAAAATGAGAACATTTCAAGAGAGAAATGCTTTCCCTTTTAGAGACCCTCAAAGCACTATATGTTAAACAGTTAAACATAATATATGACCATGTACTTATAGCTGTAACTAAGTAGGTAAAAACGTCAAAATTACAGCTGAATTTCTTTAAAAACACCTTCAAGCAAGTACATTAGAGTTGGAAACTGCCTGAGTTTAGCAGTACAATTGCAGACTTCACTTTCTTAGGAAGAGCTGTTCTGCTTACAGTTTAAGAATGCAGTTGAGAAGAATTAAGGCAATACTTTGTCTTAAATGACATTTTTTTCATAGCAACTGGTTCTACACACATGGATAGTTTTAATCAAATTTGTCAAAGACCCTGGGAAATTGTTTTGACACACAGTACTGCATGCTGCAGCAATTATGTTCGAGCTGCAGTCTGCGCAACTCTGACCACGTCTTTTAATGCTACAATCCCTCCATTTTAATAGTATTAGTGTAAGCACTGGGTACATTCATGTACATCTGCATAATTCATGTATTTATCAATGCATGAAAGATATATATATATATATATATATATACATATATATATATATAAACTAGGATGAAACAGTACTGAAATGCAGTTTTTGTTTGTTTCCTTGGTAATCCAAGACCTTAACCATGTCTCACAAGGTTATACCAGGTTGTTTCCTTTTGAATTTGACTAAAATTAATATGTATATCTTTTATGTCTGGCAATGGCTGCAAGTCAAAGATGTCATGTGATGAATGTGAAACTGCAGTGAAACAGAAAAACAACACTTCTATCAGTGTAGCCTGTACTGCGTATACTGCCTCCCTCCTCCCTCTTACCAAGGGGTTATTGCCTTTTCCTTGCAATAAAGATCGAGTTGTGTCGTTTGTTTTCAGCAGTATTACAAAGGCAAAAGGCAATATTCTCTGACCGGCACAATATAATCCAATGCAATGCAACACCACTGGCCCAAACGCTGTGTTTTTAATGTTCAGTATTTGTAGAGTCTATAAGCTTTAGAGCTTTAGTACACTACCCCTTTTTTTTCTGTTGCCTGAACTCTATGGTGCATTTTAAGGCTGTACTTTCTAGTGGTTTTATTTGATTGCATCATACTGAATGTTGCCCTAAAGTTCATTTACAACACCAAGACTTAAAAAATGAGCAGAGTTACAGCAATGCCTCTCTGACACAATGTCAACAGGAAACACTATGTTTCAGTCAGAGACACTTAAATCTTTCGCATTTATAGAAAAGCTTTAAGGGTTTGAGTCCTGTTCTACTGAGAGGACTAATCCCTTTTCATAAATAGACACATGAATGCTAAAACTCTGTTAAATCGGCTATTCCAAACTATAGCACATAAAAAGGGAGGCTGAGACATCAGAGGGGCTGCGGCAGCATTTGCATAAAGCTTGTCAACAGAGCAAAGGTGAGAAGCATCAGGTTGTAACGGCTCCGTGATGCCAGTCATTCATTGAAAACGTGACTTCAATGTCCTGTCGCTATGATCTAATTGATATTGTGGTGTTTAGTTGATTTAGACTATAGTACCTGGTCAAAACTAAACCTAATTAGAAAACTAAACTTTATGTTAGTGTGAAAGTGTCTTCAAATACTGAACTTCATTATAAAAAAGTTTGATTTTTGTAAACCATCTACTAAGAATTCTGTTCATTTTTGAGTGTCAAAGTAAAGTAGCTGCTGAGACAAAGATCCGATAATGAATTTGCGGGTGGGAAAAACAGCACACACATAAAATGTCTAAGCCCCAGGCACAGCGATGTAAAAATAAAAAAATAAAAAAATAAGAAATAATAAAAAAAAAAAATTGGCACACATTGATGCATTCAGTTCCAGCACCCAATCTAATCAGAAGCTTCAGATACCTCGCATATGCATTTTCCCCTTTTTAGCTTATAAACACTTCACACATTCCTCAACTACAGAAGGTTCTCATAATCAAAATAGTGCGTAAACACTGGAGGAAAGCAAACAGTCACACAGCAATGTTTACATATTCAAAAAGTGTTAATCCCCTCCAATTGTACTTTGAAGTAGCTTAGAGGATTTTTATCAATAAATAGAGCAGAGCTGAGCGTGTAAGCTACTCACAGGCTCACATCCCTTGTATATACATAGGGCAGAGGCTGACACAGCGTGTGTGAATTGCAAAGAAATGGAAATTAAGGATATAGTGAGAGCTGTAATACCATGAAAACAACAAATCCATTTGCTGTCTAATTTCAGTTGTGTTTCTGCTAAAACTAGACAATGTTTCCTTCACACAGATGAACAGTCTGCAGATATACATGAATGTACCCAGTATTTAAGAATATAGGCCAGAAAATTGATTTAAAAAAAAATTAGGTCTGCCATAGTCCCTGATACATTTCCAACACAGATAAAACAAATTTCACAGGACAGGCACTGACAGGGAATACAGGTGTTTTTAATACATTTAAATTCAGGCTGTTGTTGACATTTTTGAAAAAACAAAAAAATCTTCCAAAAGTTATATGAGAAGATTGATATCACTCACATGTCTGTAAGGTAAAACTGAACCTAGAGGTTGTTAGCTTAGGTTGGAAACCAAAGGAAACTAAATCTTGCCTGTCTCTGTCCAAGAATAACAAAAATCAGCTTTCAACTTCAGCAATCAACTTTAAAGATCACTAAACAACTTGTTATATTGTATTTGTTCAATTGGTACAAAAACCAAAGTGCTGCAGCAACTTTTGGTCTGCGGGGGGTTATGGACCGGAAGCAGTGTGATTTCCCAACTTCTCTGCTAACAACCTGGCAACCTGTGAAAAAAGCAACTTGTTGTTACTCTCTTATTTTTCTATGGATTAAAGAAACGGGATATGGCGTGTTAACTTTAACTTTAGAGGTGCTGCTGAGTGGATTCAGTCAGGTTCTCAACCGTTTCTCATTTCCAGTCTTTGTGCTAAGGTAAGCTAAGCTGAACCAAGTCTGCTGGTTGTAGCTTCATACAGACCACATAAAGGAGTGTTATTCATTTTCTCATCTAACTACTGGCAAGAAAGCAAGTACCGATTCATTTCCCGAAATTATTCCCTTAAACCCACAAAGGCAATTATCAAAGTAATACCAAAGGTGTTTTCAAATGAAAATCCAGCTGTAATTTCTAATCATTCATGAACTAAGAGGTTTAGCTGATATTAGATGCTGATATTCTGTGAATTTACCAGATGGCTGTAAAAGAAACAGTTATTAAAAATCTTAAGAAACGTGTATTTATACAAATGACAGCGGTGACTACTTGGGGCACTTTGGCACTTTACTATACCACAGGAGGATGTAGTGACTGTCTAACGGACATTTTATCCGAGGTTTTATTTTTGGAATTTGTGTCAAAACCTGTGTCAAAGTCAGACAAATGTTTTTGATGTATCCAAAACAAGAAAGAGTCAAGAGTTCTCATCATCCAAAGCACACAGAAACACATGTTTTAGTAAAACATCTAGTAAAACTATAAGAAAGTAACTCCCCCCCAGAACTCCATTTACATTCACTGTGATCTGGGCCTTTTGGAAATAAAAAAAAGACAGAAGTGAAAACATCAGAAACGGCCTAAAACAAAAAGAGGGAACAGAAATGGAAAGCAGATAACACCTGCGGTTATGTCTCTATAATAAGATCATATAGATCATAATGATATAGTAAGGATGCCCTATGATGCTCATCATTCTGCTCTGTTTTGCTTGGCATATGTATCTTCTTTACATGTATCGGTTTCTTATCACACCTATTGTACACAGCTTTATGCTCACACATATACACGACCCGCTCAGACGAACTCAGGCTTTCACTGGAGAGGCTACATATGCTGAGCAACCACAACACCACCAACCTGCACTCAGTCTCGTATCGATGGAGATTTCAGCTCTTGGCTGGGTTCCCTCTGGGCTCTTTGTTGTTGTAGTTGCACTCAAAATATGAAAGTAATACGTGAAAAATGATCAATCTGCTGTAAATTTGCTGTCGTGGACTTGTTTCATTGTGTCTGTAAGCCTGGATTTGTGAGAGTAGGTCATGTATGTGTGGAGAAATATAAAATGGATTTTATATGTTGAGACCTTAAACTGTATGTTGTGCTTCCCAGACTCCAACATAAAACATTTATCATAAACCTTTGAATAGAGCTTCTTTAACATTTACAAGTTATACAATTACCAAATTGGTTTACTTCTTATGCTTCCTTCGGCTTTGATACTTCAGCAATGCAGAGGGAGACAACAAGAAGAGAAAGGAAGTAAAGTCATCTTCAACAAAAAAAAAAAAAAAAAAAAAAAAAAAAGAAACAAGACAAGTCCTCAAAACATTTGTCATAACCAACAATGAACGGAATTTTTCATTTTCTTATTTTCTCTTTTTTACAATACATTTTTTAAAAACCCCGCTGGTTAAGGTTATGGTCTCAGGTAGATCTTCCACAGTCAATCTTCACAGTTTGTGTAAAAGCAGAGAAACATTCTCGCTAGAGTAATAAAATATCATGACTATTATTGTGGTCATTATTATCTTTTATTTTCATATTGTTCCATAGAAATGGTGGAGGACAGGGCGACGCTTGTCACCCCAATGAAGGGCCTGCAGTCCCAAGGTTCCTGGTCTCCTCCCTGTACAACGCAATGTTTTATTCAGCAATTGTTCTTTTCTTTTGTTAAAAAACGCTCGCCCACAGGGAAGGAGAATTATGGGAAGAGAGAGTGGAGTTTTCATTTGCTGAAGTGTCTTTATCCTGCTGTGTGATCTTAAACTGTCTTTAAAAAAAAAAAAAAAAAAAACAAAAAAAACATCCAGAGCCGCCTCACTTTCACTGTTGCCGCTCTTTTTATCCAAATTGTTTCCAAACCTGTGCTCGGGGTCTGCCAGCGCTGCTGCCTCCTCGTCAACTAGCTGTTAGGCATAGGCATAGGCATTTAGGCGCATGCACACACTAAAGCCTGCACTCATACACACACTCACTCCCGCGCACACCCACACACAAACACAGGCATCTGTCCCATCTGGAGTCAAATCCGGTTGGAGCACAAACCCAAACTCCCCCTGAACAGGCATGCCCTCCCATCAGCACTTGTGGGGCAAAAGAAACATGTAGAAAATAGCCCATTGGAGGAAACATGAACAGAGATGTGATTGATGTTGATTAACACCCAGGCTCACGATTCGGTTTGTAATCTGAAGGCACTTTGTTTCATGGCAGAAAGTAAAGTGGCTTCTTTTCCACAGGCAGACCGCTGATTGAATATTCGAATCAGACCTCACTAATCTGATCTTCCTCTACTCTCTGCCTGTTCCTCCTCCACCCTCCACTCTTCCTCCCTTCCTCCCTTCAACATCCCTCCTTCTCTGCTCTCATTCCACCTCTCCCTCTCATTTCGGCTTCTAAGCTCGAACTTCTTTCTGTCCTCCGGCCCAGCTGTCTACACCTCTGGTGATTCTTCTGCATTCGTCGTTACGCCACCATACCCTCGCTTGGCCACTTGAACTCGTGAGCACAGTGTTAAAAGATACATAGGCAGCTACAGGGGGATAAGCAGACAGAACTAAATGTTGCCAGAGTCCTTCGTTTTCTACAGTACAGCACCAAGCAGATAAAGAAATGCCAGGGTGTGAATGAGGCTGGGCTAGAGTGAAAAACAAGTGTCAGTGATTGGCATCTGGTGCAAGAAAATGAAGATAAAGTTACACAGAGAAAGGTCTGATTCCATGTATTTGTAAGCAGGGAAATGTTATTTCCTCTTCAAAAATTCAGCAGTGTCTGTATTCCACCGCCTTCCAAAGATATTTTCATAACATCATAAAATTGTTCTTGTGCTTTACAAACAGTCCTCTCGAGACGCTTGTGAACTCTCTCGCCAAAGTCCAGGCTTACTCATCGCCCACCCGTCTTTGTGCTCGTAAAGACGTCGCGAGTCCTGCGCCGAGGAGTGTTTTCTGTAAAAGAGGTGTCTTTAAAAAAATTAGCGCATCTTCTTTATTACTTTTTGTGTAACTTTTTAATCACTATTTTTTCTCTCTTTCCTTATTTTCGGTTCCTCTGAGGTCCGTCAGGGAACCCCTGCTGCTCTCAGGATGCATGAATCTTTGGTGATTGGATGCCGAGGGTATAGTTCACAGACGGTGGGTCTGAATATTTGCCTATGAGATGACGGAGAGAAGGGTCACCTCTGACCTTCTAGGAGGGTCATCACCAAGGTGACGCATAGCAGCCATATATGGGAGCATGAGGACAAAGCCTTGGAGCTGAGATCTAAATAGGTAGAAGAAACAGAAAATAATAATAACAATAACAACTATGGAATACATTCTGTATTCCAACGGACAAAAAAATCTCTCCTGATACAAAAACAGAAGAAATGGAAATGTAAAGAGGTGTAGTTTGCCATTTTGGAAAATATTCAGGGGATAAGATTGACTCACTCTCATGTGCATACAGACAGAGACAGGCTAACTGCTTTCAGTCTTGACCCAAAGCTAAGCTACATGTCTCCTTGCTACAGTATCATAGGGTGCTCACCACATGTCTGTGGCACCAGCACTTTAATTCCTAATGAGGGCCTTTGTGCACGTCATACCCCTCTCTGTGCCCTTGTTTCCTGTCTCTTTCTAAACTGTCAAATAAAGGCAAAACGCCAAAAGAAGAAAAAAAAAAAAAGAATGTGAGTGTAAGTAATATTTCACAAAATGCGAACTATTCTTGTTAGGGTGCAACTAACCTGTATGACCAGATCCTTAAACAGCTACTCTGAACCATTCTGCATCAGTCAGAAGTGACCTGCAATCAGTCCTCATAGAATATTTCTCCTTTTTTCCCCTCTCACATCACATGAAGTCATGTAAGATTCATCATGTGAGATTGAATTGCATAATTCATAACATTACTCTGTTCTCAGCCTGTGCGACCACTCCTATAACTCCAAATGAATTAATGTTGTCGCTCTGAATCATAATGACT
This sequence comes from Mastacembelus armatus, assembly GCF_900324485.2. NCBI lineage: Eukaryota > Metazoa > Chordata > Actinopteri > Synbranchiformes > Mastacembelidae > Mastacembelus > Mastacembelus armatus. Next base: position 10,102,250 of record NC_046656.1, read on the forward strand.
CCAAATGAAAAATAACTTCAATAATAATCTTGCAGTAATAAAAAGAATACATCTTACAGGACGCGATTACTGACTCTGATTCTCTGTTTGATGGCCGGTAGTTTTCCACTAATGACATAAAAAAATGAAAATCGATTACCCTGATTCATCTATGGTATGTTAAGGGGACATCTAAGTGTGAAGAGCTTCTGGAAATAATGTTTCTCCAGCCATATTTAACAAGAGTTAAATCAAAAGAACAGCGTTTGTCTGCCTACCAATATCACCTTGTCAATTGCAGGTCATTTTCTGTACCTTGTTTTCTGTTTTTACCTTCTGTTTGTTCCTGTGGTGCAATTACAGTGCTCCACTCAGCCGGTGTGGCTATCATTCATGTGATTACGCTGTTGCTATGGCAACCATTTTTTTCCCACATGAGATGGTAGTTCGGTGCTGGCAACTGTCTAAGATTAGATCCCATCTCATAAATCTCCACCTTGTCCAACGAGGTACAGTGAGAGACTGGCACTCAGATAAGAGGGAGAGAGCAGGGAGACAGAGGAGGCAGAAATTTGGTGGGACTCACTGGGCGGCGGGTCTCGACACTCCCCTTCCTCCAGCGTGACATCATCGATGGCAATGTCTCCCTCGATGCCTGGTCCCCGGACACCTTCCAGTACCACCTAGTGAGAGAAAAACAAGTTTTTCTTATTAATTATTATGTGTAAGCTCTTAGAAAAGCAAACAAAAAAAACATCGGCAGTGCTGCAAGATAAAATCTAAAAGTAAGTATCCAGTGTAATTTAACTGAATTGTCCCTTGTAAAAAAAAAAAAAAAAGCAGCAGGTGGTGAGTGTTTGTTTCAGTTTTTAATGCCACAGAATTTAAAACTAAGAGTGCTTGTGCTGTTTAGAATAGAGAGTGAGAGTGGGAAAAAAAAAAAAAAAAAAAAGACAGAAGTGAAGATGAAACTATAATTACTTTCCACAACTGCAGCCGTAAAAATGATGGAGAATATTGCAGTTCCATATTCGCTACTCACAAAGATTAGGCTTCCTGATGGCAAAGCATGAGTGATATTGCCTTCTCAATAGCAAACAACGTCTATGGATCCCGTCCACTTCTTTGCTTAATATCAAGGCTTGTGAAGTGCTACATCAATATGCAACCTTCAAGGAAACTAATACTTCCCCATACAAACACAGACAGAGAGGAAAATAGAGGGCAACAAGGGCAATGCTGCTGCACATTGGATTGATTGAGTTTTTTGGCCTCACCTGGAAGGACGCTGTTGGGTGGATGCTGACTTTGGCCTGCTTCCAACGGTCACCTTGGTTACCACTTAGAGACCACACGGGGCCCTCAGAGGTGGTTTGGCCTTTCTGTTTTAGGAAGGCGTTTAGCGTTCCTGCATGAGGAGAGACAGTTGGATGTGAGGTCAGTGCACTCACACGTACACATATATGAAATATATTTGAATAAATACAGTATATAAATACATAGCAGCATTTCTATATTAACTTAGCTGTTTCAAACCCAGAGCCGCCGACCTGTACTGAGCCACAGAACACTTGTTACTGAGCCGCAAGGCCAAAAAAGCTTATACTGTAATTTTTACAACAATACACTTTATTTAAATAAAGAAGGTCATCAGTATTCAAGGTAACTAGTCTGTCGTCACCACCTTCAGCGTTCAGCAGTGCATGAAATCTGTGTGAGGGCACTATCTGACACTGCAGGAGTGGAGCCTGGAGAAATGACTGGTCCTCTGAGGGTAAATTCATAAGCTCATGACTTAAATTTCTGGTTTAAAATACTTTGTCATTTGAAGTTCTCAGCGTTTTCGTTTTAGCCTTTTGGAGAGGTAAAGATTTCAGCCACGTACACACACAAAAAAAGTATGTGAACCCTTTAATTTCAAGCCTTTAGCTGTTTTTCATAACTTTTTTGTTTTACCTCAATGCACATTCTGCATTGTGCCTTTGCAGGTTTCATAGCTGGGCATCCACTTCAAGGGAGAGGAGCCACTAAACTTAATCATCTCTCTGAGATTACTTAGTTACCCTTCCCAGCTTTATCAACAAGATGTGTGGTTCACATCAACAGATGCTTTTTGTGAACAGCAAACTCAAAATGTTTCTTTTTTATAAATTAAAGTAACTCTAACCCACATCTGCAATGGTTTCACTGACTGGACTCCTTTTCCTGCAGTAAGTCCTGACTCTAATGATCTTATGTCATTAGCCTGCAGGTTCACAGAATTCTCCCAACCTACCCAGCAAATGTTTGAATGATACTGTACCCAATATGAGTCAGATTAGGTTTTAGAGCCAAGTATGTTGGACAGACAAGAAACGTGAGTGTGGTGGTTCACAATATGTTTATCATAACAAAGGCACGCAATATATACATAAGCAAGAAAATAAAAAAATATATAAATAGAAGCGAAAGCGTAGAAGTGCTTCCAAGTGATTGTTGTATAGTTACAATATTTATGGACAAGAATATTACAATGATTCATGTATAAATAGTTAAAACAGATTGAGTTTGCTAATTGGTATAACTTACATGGAGATTTGATCATAACCTAATTCATGAAACATCTACTTTCACTGAATCTCTGAGTGCTGACCTTTGACTTATAAAGCAACATATTTGCATGAATTTTAACAGATAAAAAAGTTTTGGAAAAGTACAAAATTACATTAAAAATACACAATAGGTCTTAAAACAGTCAGCAGTGCAAAAAAGGTTGCAACTACTGATCTATCTAGTGTAAGACACAGTACAATATTACCTAAAAAAGACTACACAACCACCCACATACAGCAGGAGGCACTGAATTCAAGTGAATTCAAGTGGAGTTTGATCCCTGAAGCCTAATATTCATCTCTGTCTCCTGCATTTCAAATTTATATATTCTCCTGCATTTGGATCAGAGCCAGGCAGTAGCAAAAGTTAAACACAGGTCATATGAATTGATAGTTTTATTAAGTTGGAGTTCTGTAAATTATGATAAATTATTCTATATCTGATAATAATTCAAATTAATTATCACTAATGGGCAACGTGTGATGAGAATTTTGGTGGGTGCAGACACCTCCCTTGTGGAGAATAGTTCTTCTTTCATTAGTTTCAAACTGTTTTTGCCCATCCAGTTTCTTTTTTTCACCTCACCTAGATTTCCGCTAAGACCGCACATGTAATACGATAGAGCCATTTCAACTGAATTCATATTCTGTATACAGTATATTCACAATAACACAGAACTACAGGCTGTTATTGACACAATATACCATGTCTGAACTGTGGACTACCCTCAGCGAGACCTCTTGTCTGGCCCTGGGCTTTGATATAAAACTGCCAGATGATGACACTGAGTGCAACCACTTTCCTCCTCTCCAAACACACCGATTGTGTGAGCTTCTTTTTTTTTAAAATTTGTCATGCACTAAGAACATGTGTGAGAGAAGGAGCTGTCCTTTAGGGGCAAAGATCTGAAGACAGAAATCAGGTTGGCATTGACATCACAGCTGAGCTCAGCAGGACCACTTCTCTGAAGTCATGTGAAGTATGGAAAGCAGCGACTTTGTGTTGACACAACCAGTGAGGAAACACCGCAGCGACTAGGTCTACATGCTTTTGATGCATCTTTGCTTCAGCGAGGTGCTTCATTACTGTACAGCCCCCTTCAAAAAAAATATCTCTGTGTGGAAATGAGGGAAAGCTACACTGTACGTCCCTGTTCATATTCTCTCATCAGCACAGAATACACTTTCCCCAACGACAGCACAATCTCCAGTGAGAGATGAGTTCTTGAACAGAACATGACCTGCGGTTTCATCTCTTGTTGAAGTGTTTAGGATGTAGGAGGATTCTTGCTGAGCTGGCTGGCTTACATTCTCTTTGAACTCACTGCGATGTGGGTGGTTATGTCAGTGTCATCAGATCCTGAGCAAAGGCATATGCAGTATATCCTTTGGAGTACCTTTTCTTTCAAAGGAATACCTGTAGCAGACACTTGTGAAATTTAAAAAGATCTGAGAAGAGAAAGATACAAGTATGGTGAAAAGTGAGAAATAGCTTCTGGAAATTTTCAATTATGTAGACAGGGCGAGAGCGAGGATTGAGGTGCAGTACCACCCTCCTTACTAATGAAGGGATGACTCCATTGCTTCTCAGAAGGTCAGGCTTGAAACAGGCTTGCTTGGTGTGCTTTGCTGAAGACTTAATCCTATAAACAAATGTGACACGGGCTCCAAAGGCAAACTTTGATGTGCGCTTCAGTAATTAAGTGTGACCTTGTCTCAGGTATCCCCCCGCTAGCTAACTACGGAGGAGTTTCTTTGAGCCTGTGCCACTGTTTTCATCAGCGTGTAGGCGAGACTCCTTATCGACTGATTCTGGCCTTCAGCGCTGCTGTGCCACAACTTGACTGTGACTCACCTCAACAGCACAGTCCCAAAGAGCATCAAACTCCCAGCATTTTAAGACAGAGCTGTGCCACGTCTGATGACTGTGTGACTCACAGCTCTAAATACGACACCCTCAACTATTTCAAACTACAAAGTTCTCTGAGTTCAAGGAAAATATACAGTACATAAATGAACATATATTATTTGGAACATTTGATATAAGCGTCTTGCTTCTCTTGGTAGAAAATATCACAAACCAGCATTCCTGAGCTCAGGGGGGAATTTCTCCCGCCGCCGGAAAAGGAGAATACTAAATGGAGCGTAGCTATGGAGGATCTGAGTTGGGTTTCAAGTCCTTGACATTTAGCCCATTCATCATAACACGCCACAGTCTGGGCATGGGCTTCACCACAGACGGGGAGGGCAGGGAAGAGAGGGTCTGGCTAGCGATCAATTTGAGCAAATTGGAAATGTCACGGCCTACTCAACCTCGCAGGGAGCCGGAGGAGCTCTCATCTCCCCGCTGAGTTGCCCTCCAACACCTCTGTCCTTATATTCTCTCTGCCTCCCTTGCCTCCACCTCTCCAGATGTTTGGTCTGTCCCCCACCTGGACACTTCCACTCCGCCTTTCTACTGAGGACAGCTGAAAAGCATCCTGGCTAATTTTCAGCCCATTTGGAGAATGTTAAGGGTCAGTTCACCCAAATTAAAAAAAAAAAAAACTGATTTTCCCACTTACCCCTAGAGATGTGTAGCTATGATGATAGTTCTGGTTCTAAAATATTTGCTTTTGATATCAGGTCTGTGGTTGAATATGCCAAAAAAATAAAATTTGATGCTAAATAATAATAACACAATTCTACTACACATATTTAGAGAGAACAGAGGGAGAACGGTCAACTACAATATATTTTTAGGAAAGCAGTATTTTTAGTTCTCTGCTGTTTCAGTGGTGCACACCCTCCCCAGGGTCACTCTGACTTCTTTTTTAAAAGGCCTTAAAAACATATTTTCTCAAACACTTTCTCACTATTAGGGATAAAGTCTTAAAATAATCTTTATTTTGCATGGCAGACTCAGTGGTTTAAAGTTGGCAGGCCTCAGTTAAAAAAAAATAGAAGTCACATACTTATGTTCACTAATCAGGATTTTTCAGCATTTGAGTAACTATTTGATTACAGTCAGTGGGTTCTTCAAATCTGAAGCAAATCCCACCCACACAGTCCTAAGGAGGTCAGACAATTTAAGGTAGTTTTTGAGTGTTAACCTGTTTATATTTATGATTTCATTTCTAAACTTCCACTTTGAGATTTAGGCATGAGTATTTGTTTGGAACCAAAGTTCAGTGGGTTTAAAGCTCTTATGTTTAGGATTTTCTAGGGGTAAGATAAAGACACATTGTCCATCATTGTGCGCATCAGCTTAAAATGCCATGCAAACTGTGCTTTGAGGCTGCAGCAACAATAAAGTATGCCCACACTTGCTTTGCATGTGAATTAACCACTAAGGATGTGCTTCAAGTATAATTTAACAGACTATTTCACAGTCAAATATGCCAAGCATTTCTAGCACTGCCAGCAGTGGTGGGGTCACTGCTCTTTTTAAGCTGCAAATATCAAAGGTGTTGATCTGTAACATAAGACAGTTATGTTTACTAAGAGTAGCTGCCATGGTAGATAAAAAAAAGGGTGACACCTGGTGCCTTGGGTGATAACACATAATAGACCAAAATTGATTTTTAATCATAAACAACAGTAATGGTCCAATAACATAAAGACACATTAGTCCTGCACTGTAGAGGCCAGTGTGGCAGCACAGTGGTTTTTGAGGGGCACTCAAGTGGTTTGAACTGATTCCAATAATAACTGGAGAGTGATGGTTCTGGTGCTAGAGTTCATAAAGCATCTTATAATAATGCAAATTAATGTTTTTAACAAGCAACAAATTAGATTTGTACTTGAGACTTCCTTTTAAGGTCTTGAAAACAGCTTAAGCGACAGATCAGATTTAATTTGAGAAACAATGTTAGAGATGTTTAAATAAAACTTAGAATCTAACTTTTGGTTATTATTGAAAATGTTTTCCATAGTGCTTTGAGTGCACAAGACCAGTTTGCCCCAAGTGGTGCCCCTCAGGTAATGATACAGGGTGATGCGAGACAGCGAAATCAGCACTAGAGACCTTCAGCATTGTATGAACCTGCTGTTTTTATCCTAGAGATCCAATCTAGCTCACCACTCCCAAATGCACACACTACATGCGCTCAGAATAGGAGTGCTTGTGGTTGACTGATTGGGTCCCTGGTGAAGGAAGCCTAAGAGTCGGACGTAAGCCGCAGAGTGCTCCTTCAGTCGCTCTGCTATCTTCAAATGGGCCAGACAAGGTTGTTATCTACATTCACAGAGGAGTGTAAGAGCTAATGCCCAGGATTTGTATACACACCTTTGAAGGGGTTTGTTGCAAAAATGAAATATCTTTTGCTTGGAACATCTGACAGCTGCACAGTGCTTTCATGAAACATTTTTGCATGAAAGCACAAAACTCCCCACTGCATCTACTGCAGGGACAAACTCTCTGGTAAGTCTGAAATTTCATTGCTCTCAGAAAAAAGTACTGCTGCTTATTCGTTTTTCCTCAGCACTGACAACTGTGTTTCTTCTCTCACAAACCACACATACGAACAGGAAAGGCCACAGTGAAAACACATACAGTGTAGGTGGTGGACAGCAATAGCGAGAATTCCATCTCTCAATTTATATTTCAAAGCGACTTGATATCCCACAGACACTCGATGATGGACTTTTTTGTAAAATAAAATTTGTTGTAGTGTTTCCTTGTTGACTCCGTTTAGTTCAGCACAGATAAGAATGCAGCCCCTTCATTTGGCGGAGAATTGCCAAAGCAATTTGAGTTTCACTTGAGGACGCTTTTGTGCTTAAGCACCCAAAAGCACAAAACTGCGACAGATTTTTTTTGGAGAATGAGAGCAATTATTCTGTTCTTCATCTGTTTCCATGAAGTATTGACTGATGAATATAAATTAAGGCAGTCTTTGCCACAGATTACTGAAAAATTGCAACAAAGACGGTGGCTATACAAGCGGTGGAAAATGAAGCATGTGCATCTTACCGATGTGTTTTCCATACATGTGGTAGAAGAAGCCGAAGCAGTAGGCAGGTGGGTTGGTGATGCCATAAGGGTTTTTAGGTGCTACGTTGAAAAATGGACTTACAAGCCGTGCCTGGTCTCCTTCTTTCCTTGGCCTTGATGTCTCAATGTACATGTAGAAACCTTGAACGGACACACAGAAACACACATGTACAGCAGATACACAAGCTACTGCAAGTATTCGATAGCAGGCAAGTGCGTATTAATTAATTAAGTCCAAAATAAAAACATAACCTGACATATCATGTGCTTTTTCTGGAAAAGCAACATTTCAAGGATAATTTAACAAATATGTCAACCCTGCATACTCATACAGTACAACATATATACCTGCAGTATATATATCTCAACATGTAGGTGGACAGTCTTATTACATCAGACGAAGTCATTAAATGTAGCCTGAAAAATAATTAAGCTTTTGTCAGGGTGTGTTTAGAATCCCACAACTACTTTCTGATACTCCACCATATTATTTATCACCAGAAACACTGGGAAAAGACAAGGCATCCTTAGTCATGCTCAGCTGCTTTGTCTGTCATAGATGGAAATGATACCTTCCATATCAGCAATAAAGACCAGGCCATTTTATGAATGACAGTGCTCCTTTTAGTAATAGCAATAACCACGGACAACCCAAGATGATAAAAACGGGGTCACATTAACGCTGCCTTGGTCTGATAGTCGTGGACAGCAGCAGCGACGGCACTGAGTCAAACAGTCGCCTGATTGTGTCTGAAACACATAATCTGAAGCCACAGGCACTGGGAGAGGAGCCGGCGAGCGGCTCTGCGCCACTTCAGCCAGAATCAAATGGAATATCTCCCCCCAGCTGAATCTCATACCATAATTAATTATAATTATACGCAAAGAGGAATGGGGCTGGTAATGAAATGCTGGTCATTTTGAAACCATTAGGTGATTAAAACCAATACATTATTTACTGCTTCAGCTGCTGCTCGTGCCACAGCACCCTAATAGGCACTTACATTCGACCACTGATAATCTCCACTACAGGATTCATATACATATAAAATCCTCTGATGAATTCCTACAAATCCCCCTTTTTTAAACTTTGTTATTTGATAAGTTTTTGAATATGGAATACCTACACATATTAGTACCATACTGAATACTAAATACTATGCAGATGTCTCCAGTCTAGGTACCCATGGAAACAGCAAATGCGACTCGGTTACAAGATTACCTTGAAAATAAATTATCAAGGCTGCTCATTGTTAGATTGTGCTGCATCACACAACTGGTGACACAATGAGTACACCTGAAATCATCTATTATGCAAATGGGAACGCTCAAATGTTTCCAACTTATTTCAATGATCCAAAAAGTGGCCCTTTCGATGGGATGTCTGCTAATGAACACAACATAATCGTAATAGATGCTATTATTTAGCAATAACATGATTATCACACTGTGTGCCTGTGCACTGTCGAGGTAATTAATGTATTCATGCACCGATTATATAAGAAAAAACAGAGTAGTGTGTCCATTTAAATGTGTGCATTCCACCCGGCGTGTTTACAATCCAACGAGCAGGTGCAGTGTTTTCAGATCCATGCTGACAGCTGGCAAAAATAATTGCTTACACTTTTTCCTATTGGTGCATAATTTTGCAATATGATTATTCAGCTACATAGGTAAATACCCAACTAACAAATGTAACTGAGCTACATACTGTCCAGTGAAGATGCTGATTTATGTCTAATTTGCTATTTTATTCTCCTATTGCATATATTCTGTTTTCTATACACAGAGTCTGTTCAGCATCATGGGCAGCTAAAGCCTTGTTCAGTGTAGCTGAAAACTGTGACCAGGTGCATACGCTATACTTCCACATATATATAGATACTACACTTTTATTATGACTCAACATTTACAGTCATTTTTTTAAAGAGTAGGTCAATGCTTTCAGGCAGAGTTAGACAAAAGCAGACTTTTCATTTCAGACCTTTCTTGTGACTGTTGATTTTGTTGGCTAAAATGACAAGTTACTGAGGCTGGCAAACATAATGCTATCTCCGGTAACAAGTTTGGCTGGAGTTGCCGGAGTGTACAATAAATTTCCTCAAATCCAATAAAGAGTGGAATGCAGGTGCTAACGTTACTCTAAACTGCTGATATAACCATTAGCATCTGGCACTTGCTTCCAGACAGTGAGGTTTAGTGAACTGTCACTTAGACTTATAGATATACTTACCCTGCTTGGAGCCACTGCGATCAGCACTGGGCCCAGTGTTTGGTGTATACTTGGTGTCACGAGTAGCAGCACTGTGCCGCGTCCAATCGAAATCATCATTCTTATCTTGGGTGAACATGCAGATGGGCTCCTCCTCAAAGCTGCAGTGGAACTCTCCTGATGAACGAGAACAGAACCGGGCTCACATCACTACAAAAGAGTGAGAAGTTACAGTATATGCTGCCTAGAAGGTACAGTATAGTGTGTGTGAGTGGTGTGATACCTACTGTATAGTTATAAGATTTCCTGAAATATGTATGTGTGTGATAAAGTCTCAGTGGGATATACAACAGCAAGTCCTAATTACACCATATGGTCTGGGGAACAGGGCTTCTATTTTTTTCTAAATTAAGACGTGACCTCTTGCTAACTGTAGTGGAGACGTCAATGAGTGTGTTTAGTTTTGCAGTTTGCTTCATTTTAGAAAGGAAGTCTGTGCAGAAGAAGCCTGGAAACTCCCGGCAGCGTGTGTATGTGAGCATCTGAACTCGTTATTAGAGGCTACTTGGACAGCCCAGGTCTGAGGAGCAGGAGCAGGATGGATAGTATTCATCGAACACAGCCTCAGTGAATGAAATAAAATAAAACTACATACAAGTCTAATGCGGAACAGGTTGAAAACACTAAATCGTCATTGTAAATGCATTAGTGCTTTTCCACGTGTAGCTTGATAGTAGAGAAGCAGTACAACGTCTATTAAAAGTTAATCTGTTGAACTGTTCATTTTGAATAACTTTTTTCATGATTGAAAATAAAAATGAGGTTGATGATTGTCCTTGGATGTTTTGTAGCGTCTCACTGGTACGACTCTGTGTAATCAGTTTTTAAAATTGACACCGCCTCCCTCCTCCTCTATCACTCTCCATCTTCTCTGTAGTGGGTGTGCAGGTGGAGATATTAGGTCCTCCCCCCTCTCCCTTCTCTCCCCCTTCACCCTTCCTTCTCCTCTGTTGCTCTCCAGACCCCTTTGACTGCAATTTTTAAACTAGTGGAGTGTGCAGAGAGGGAATGAAAGTGTGGGATTCGTCACCCTTCAAGAAAATAAAAAAGACTGTTACTGTAGCAATGAGGGTATGATGGGTCACATGTAAGGGAATGTCTAACCGTGATAATACTCATAAATGGTCAGAAATCACACGTGTGGAGAACTAACCCACTCAGTTTAACGGAAGGGGCAGCAGCAGGATCAGCGATGTCAAAACCTCCATTTAATCTATGTAACGAACAAAGCAAAACACCTAGCCGGAGGACATGGCGCTGCTGAGCGGTGTCCTCAAAGAGATAGTAAAAAGGAGCATTTAGATTCAGGATGCAGGCATGTGTTCTGATAAATATTCATTGATTTATTAAAACGTAGCTGGGAGCAGTTTGGAGTGGTGACCTTGAGAGGAGCCGAATCTGCAGCTTTTACTCAGGTAATGGAGGTAACATAGACAGAGGTAGAGTGTGGGTGGATGGACTGAGGGAGAGAAGAGGGCAGTGATGCTGCGAGGCAGACAGAGGGAGAGAAAGAGATAGAAACTAAGAGCTGGAGAGAAAACGGTGGTGGAGTGGGAGCGTGGAGGCAGGGGCTGGGTGGCAAGCACTCTTGACTTTTCTCCTCATAGGCATGCAGATTTAATGGAGGTCTAGCTCCTGGCGCTAGACACTGACGCCCCTATCCACTGTGAGCTAAACTAAATGTTGTTGCCTTCTGCGCCGGAGAGAGATAGGAGGATTTGGAGGATAAGCAGAGGAAGGAGGGAGGAAGAGGAGGCGTGCAGGTGAGATAGTTTCCTTCAGGGATTTGGATAATGATGCTGGTGATTAGGATGTTTGTTATTATGTTGGCAATGTTTGTCTGAACACCCACCAATATATACTGTATATCTATATAAATAAATAAACCACAATGCACAACAGCACACTGCAGCAACAGCAAGCACTGATTAAATGTGGATTCTCAAGACGTGAATAATGCAAATTTGTAAAGTTTCCACAATGAAATGCATCATAAACGTCACTAAAAATGATAGAATATAAACACATACAGCACAGATGCATGCACAGTAACGCTCATAAGACGCAGTGTGTGCAAATTTACTCACGGACACATACAAACCCACATATCTCATTCAAAAAACAGTATCAAAAATGCACAATGTCCTGCAGAGATTTAAAGCTCTCAACATGTCAAATAGCCTGATGCAGATTTACTCTGAATTCCTAAAGGAAAGGCTTATTTATCATACTTCATTTAGTTCTGCTTAGAAAGACCTTCCAGTGCAATATGACACATTGAAAGTCAGATCTCTACGGGATGTACAGTTACTTTGAGTGTCCCCACTGTTACGACAGAAGGAGCTCTTAGTCTCTGACAAGACATGCTAAGTGAGGTGCACATTACTTACTCAGGTGAGGGTTGATGGGAGCTGTAAAAGAGAAAGGCCAGGACAGTCATTAGTATGGAATATCTTAGCTGTCTGCCATTATGTGAAACACTCATTAAAAGGAAATGTGCACACACAGCTGTACAAGCACTTAAACTGTTGCACTTTAAAACACAGTTTTGCTCTTTTGTGTGCTTTACTGCAGGTAATACAGCAAACGACACAAGCATGTAAACAGTAGCTGTTGCCGTTAGCCGTTTGTCCTGCTGTCGTCTATTGTTTAGGTACAGAGCTAATAAAAGTCCACATGTACAGAATCAAGCTTTGCTCAGTGTTCTGCTATCATAAAACAAAATGAAAGAGGCCCGTGGGAAGTTGGGAAATATTGTCCTGTGATATTAAAACACTGCAAGCATATGAGAGTGTGTACGCCCCATCTCTGACAAGCTGTGTTGCTTTCACAGTGTACAAATTAAACTGCTCAAAACACAAAGGGAACACTTAACAGTAACAATCACAGTATAACATCAAGTCAGTTAAACCTCAGGGATATCAATCTGTCCATTTAGGAAGCACAAGTTTCACCTGCCTTGGTGTAAATGAAAGTGACAGCAGGTGCAAAAATAAGACAAGCTTTTGCATGTGGTGGTCACAGACAAAAGTTATCTCCTTATTCTTCCTCAATGATTCTTCTCAGGTTCTGTATTTTTTTAGAGACCTTGTCACTGTTTGTAGCATGAGGCAGAAACTGCAGCTCTGTCTGGTTTCACAAGCAGTGGCCATCTTGTTCCCTTCATAGATGAGTGCAGGTTCAGACTGAGCACACGTTACAGGCATGAAACAGTCTGGAGATGCTGTGGTCAACATTATGCTGCCTGTAACATTATAGAACATGAAGGGTTTAGTGGTGGGTCAGTGATGGTCTGGGGAGGTATATCCTTGGAGGGCCGCTCATATGTCCATGTCATAACCAACAATACTCTGACCCTGTGAGGTAGTGGGATGAAATCCTCAGACCTTACGTTGGTGCAGTGTGCCCTGGGTTCCTCCTGATGCAGGACAATACTCGGCCTCACGTGGCAGAGTGTGTAGGTAGTTCCTGGATGACAAAGACATTGATGCCAGACTGGACTTCACGTTCCCTCGACCTAAAGACAATGGAGCACCTATAGGACATTATGTCTTGGTGCATCTGAAGCCACCAAGTACCAGCACTGACCAGGAACTTACTGATTCCCTGATCTAGGTCTGGGAGGGGACAACCCAGGACACCGTCCACGGACTCATCAGGAACATGCCCAGATGCTGTTGGGAGTGCATACAGGCACATAGGTGCCATAAACAATTCTGTTTCACATTAAGAGTTGCTCTGATGACACTGACATGAATTGGATGAGCCTGAGATTTCAGTTTTTCACCTTGAATTTCAGTGTGATTTTGAACACAGCCCTTCATAGGTTGATGATTTTTGTTTCCACTGATTGTTGTTGTGCCATTCTGCTGTCAACAAAACACAGTAAAGTTTAGAGTAGTAATAGTAGTAGTAGTAGTTTTCAACTTGAATCATTTGTTCATCAAGTTCCAATGTGTGCTTTAAGTGTTCCCTTAATGTTTTTGAGCAGTACAGCAAGAGCACTTAGACAAAAAGTAATCCTGGAGCACAGACAGGAGATGGATTACTAAGCAGACAGAGAGAGATGTCTAGGACTTGAAGTAAAAAAGGTGACAGTAGTCGTCCTCAGCCTGTTATGAAATGTAAAAGGCAGCAGGATTAGGGAGACCAGCCTGACCACATTAATAAGCTTATAGAGCAACTGCTTATCGTTACTGCCATTTACCGGCATTGCTGATGTTCTTGTCCAAGGTGACTCTCATTTAGAACGCTAAGCCTATTTCATACTTCCATTTAGAAGCCAATAAATCATAAAAATGAGTAATAATCACAAGAGCGTCTGCTAATCACTTTCCTGTAACATCTTTCTGTGTTCTTATGGGAACTTTTCTCTCCAATCCTGATGACTTCAGTCCATTGAAATATTTTTTTTTTTGTTGCATTCTGTCCATTTAACGGTGGTTCAATGCTTCCCTCATTGATAATTTAAGAGACTACTGCTGCAGCAAACACAGAAAGGTCAAGGGGTATCACACAGTTGCAATGAGCCAGTTAGTCGGCACTTCACTTTTTGCAGAGTAAATACCATTTAACCTGTCAAGAAGATTCATGGGCATTTTCATGATCGATTGCTGACCGGCTGAATAGATGCGATACATCAGGTTTACCACAAAACTACGTTGCTGCGTGATTTATGAAACCTCACTGTTCGTGGGGGGAATTGATTTTAATCCAGCCAATTAAAGTGAGTAATAACAAATCACTCCTACAAAGGAAAACATGTGCTGAAGAGCGGGTAAATGCTGTGGGGCTGGTGGAACTGGTCATTTTAAAAACACAAACTCAAGCAATGAATTCTGTTTATTACAGTGGGGGCTCATGGAAATGTCCTTGTGTTTACATGCATTGCAGAGAAAAGAGATAAACACATGGACACACACAGAGAGAAAAAGCAAGAGAGTGCAAACCTTTGCATTTCCAAGTGAATGAAAAAAAAAAAAAACATTCAGTGCAAGTGCAACACTGCAGATGAAGCCTCACTGTCACACAAGCCTCTATACGATCATATAAAAGCTGTAATAATCATTTATGTTACAGATCGTGAAAACACCTGCATCCCAACACTCAATGCTTCCTACTAAATCTATACTGGACTGAACAGAGCAGGCACTGCTGCAGTGAAAAGAGTCTGCAGAGAGGGAGGGAATCATCTGGGCTGTTGCAGAGAAAATATTTTAAATGACAACTTACAGCCTCAGGCATGTGAAATGGATGCTGAATTTTCTGACAAAACTAGATTCTTCCAGACTCCCCTCCTGCTTGCCGGCTCAATCCCTCTCTACCTCCCACCGCCTGCAACTCTCTTCAACCCCTCTCCAGTCCTTCCTGCTGCCCCTCCTCTTTCTTTATTCCAAGACTGTGGTTATAAAAATGTTTCTGTTGTATTTTTATTTTTATTTTTATCTGCATCTTCCCCAGGCTAACTTGCTCTGCCTTTATCCAGATCAATGTGTCTCTACCCCCACTAAGCAAACCACAGTGCATGCAACCACCCTCAACCACTAACAGATAATTTAACTTACAGTTTAAATGACATGGGGAAGGAAACAAAGAATAAACAGACTGAGACTATTGTTGACTGCTTAAATTTTACAGCCTTTTTAAAAATATTTTTAACCTCTGAAAACGTGAGCAGACCTCAGATGCTGGCCACTGTTGTTAAAGCATAGGTTCGAAGAGCCCTGGAGCAAGCTGCAAAGGCTTTAGAAGTATCTCTTCTTTCTTCCTTAATACTGCAGTACTCTGTTCTCCCCTGCAGCAAAAAAGCCCCAAATACTGATCGAGGATGAAATGTAATTGTGATAGTTCAGAAGATAAACAATCCCAGCAATCATGGAGTGAAGTGAACTCTTTGAAAACTTCAGTTACAGCAGGCCATGTACTCAGCCCATGTTTTAGACACAGGTCTGCCTGATTCATGGTTTCTGAGGGAAAAATAAAACTGCCGCCTGATGTACGATCACCTTTCCTCAAAATTACCTAATTTTGACTGAAGCACAAAGTAAGCTCAAGGACGGCAATGTGCAGAGGCTGTTCAAGACACAAACACTGATTTCATCTTGGCAGGATTCCTTGTCCACTGACCTGTGGCTGTATTACAAACCACAAGACAATTCCACAGCTGCAGCCAAGGAGACCCCCCACTCCTGTTTTCTTACTGACCTCATATAATCCACACTCTCCAACATTCCCATCCATCATGTTTAGGGTCTCTGGGTGGGTGCCATTACATTCTGAAAAAGCCTTGTGACAGCTTCACAGCTCCAAACATAAGTTAGAATAATAATGTAATTCTGCAATCTCCCCGTCATGTCTCCCTGACAAAAATAACCCAGGCGACATCGCACTATTGTGCTTCACCATCTCCAGCAAAGGCATGATGAGAGTGAAAACAACTGATATGACGTCTAAACAACTAAAAGGACAGATTAAACTGAGATATCATAACCAAACTGTTGGCAAGTTGTACTCTGTATGACAATGGAAAGAAATTGCAAAAGTGGTCACATTTTGTTTCTTTAAGCTCATGATGGCCCTTGGAACTTGACCCTCATAAAGCCCCATCTTCTTCGCCTCAAGAGACAAGCAGGGTCAGGTCTGGATAGCACTTTGGTGGGTGACCACCTTGGAATACCAGGTGCGGCAAACCAAGGGTTGCGCTTCAAGCCAGCAACCCATCCCCATAAAAACCTCTGCTACAGAAACTATGAGCATCTCTTTCAGAGACACCATTGACCAATGTGCGTACCAGAACTCAAACTTATCATTCTTGTGCAAAGACTTGAAAAGAATTCAGATAAACCTTAAATAGCTCAGCCTGAAATATTTTCCCTTTTGCAAACATTTTTAAAGATTTACCACTTATAAAAATGCTTTGATGAGACAGCAACTACACTGTCATTGGAAGACGACACCTCGACTATGGACGTGTTTCTACTGTATGTTGCTGCAATTAATAGTCAATTTCAGTGTTGTGTAAGTTCACACTTCAGAAGAACTAGCTCAAAGTTCAGGTCACACACATTAGAATAAACTAGTTCATATTTGTAGTTCATAATTCTGAAATTTCACAGTCCACAGTCCCAAGAGATGAACTTGTTCATGTTCATTTCTTTTGTTTATATTTTTGTAAACAAGCTGCTATGAGCAGGAGAAAACATATTTTCCTTCTACCAGCACCCACTGGCTAGGTAGCCTGAATCACCACTTGCACCAGCCATAATTGCAAAAAAAAAAAAATGTTGCTGGAAGCAGCATTGTTTACAGTGCACCATCCAGCACTGCATGCACTGTATTTTTAATTTTTACTATTTTTTCCTGCGTGATCAGTACACTTAGGGTTATATCCTGAGCATATAAGGAACCTCCTGAGAAATACAATAATAGGGCTCTGGTATTTTGCCTATTGCAGCTCTGCTTTACGACACCCAAAAGGGAAGGAATGGAAATTATCTACTGTAATACAGGTTCGATGCAGCCAATGAACATTTTGTATTAAGTTAATTCAGTCACTTAGGGATTGATTTGTGCTACAGAGACAGCTTTAAGTGACATCTGGCTATTAGTGATATATAAATATCATTATGACTATACCTGGACGTTTTGTGCCAGTGCATCTCTGAAAATACTCTTCTAGTGAACTCAGTGTCTGCTGCAGCTTGAGGGTGTGTTTGTTTTAAGCCTTGTGTAGCACAAGTGGGTGGTGTGTTAACAGGATAAATTGGTGCTGATATGGTAATGTGACATTCCAGCGAAGCACAAAACAAGTGATCCTAGAATTTACAGCAGAGACTTGGAAAGAGGGCTTGGTTTTAGTGGTTCTCCATACAGAACACCTTTCCGCTCACCTTCACCACGCTGCATGTTAACAGTGCTCACATGTTGTTTAGTTGCAGACAAATAATATGTTATTTTAAATAAAAAATGATGCTAAATGCCGTATGTATCTAGAGCCAGCAGCCATTAAGCTTAGCTGAGCATAAACCCTGGAATAAGAGAGTAAACAGATTTCCTCTGCTTGCAGATAAGTAAACCTAATGACCAGTACCTGTGAAGCTCACCAGGTAGCAGTTGTTGACTGGTTCTGAACAGTTGCCAGGCTGTTTCCCCACATTTCCCGTCTTTGTACTAAGCTTAACTACCTGGCTGCTGGTTGTAGTCTTGCATTTAAAATTGATATAAGTTGTCTTATCCAGCTCTACGTGCAAAAGTGAATAAATATATTTCCTCACATTTTGGATCGATGTTGTTCATCCTCAGAAACACTATAGTGCAAGGTTGAGGCAAAAATACACACACACACACATACACACCCTCACACACACACACACACACACATATATATATATATATATATATATTTAAAAACACATGCAAAATAATAAAAATGTAATACTTTCAAAAACAGTTTCAGAGAATTCCATGACCATGAGACCATGACTGAACAAAAAGCTCAGACAGGGGATTATACTGAACCACCACCTTGCTGAATAATAACATCCTGACACCATAGCTGTAGTGGGCCAATGAAATCATGGCAGAGGAACATGGGGATGTATTTAATATGAGATTTAGTGGGGTTTGACTTTAGGAAAGGCATATTGCTGTTACTAAGAGCTGCATAAAAATGGAATATTAAGAAAGAGCAGCAGTGTTTTACTGTGCTACTGTATGCCTTGACAGGAAGCTTAAATATTAAATCCTCTGTCTTGGAGGAAACCTAAGAGAGGGAAGTGTTATATGAAACACCAAACAGATGCTGAGTTTGTCACTGCAGCAAAATTTAAAAGAGTGTCTTTGGAGCTCGGTGACATGACCATCCTTCATCCTACAGCTGGGGACACTATAACCGCTTTTGTGTTTTCTTGCCAACTCAGAAAAGCTGCTACCATTGACTTTATGTGCATCAGAATGATCGCTTGGCCCATTGGGCAAGGATGAGAAAACATGCTCACACTTAGGTTTTTATAGGCCTTATGGTAAAACTTCACAGTAGGACAGCAGTGCTTACCCTAGCAGCTAACAAATAGGCTAATGCTCATATTTCTTTCGTTGGTGCAAAAAATTTCATGGACACACATTATTTTCAGGGTCACGGGATGCCAGAGACTATAAGCTCTCATAAAGGCAGGAATCAGCATGACTGCCGTGGTAAATATACTAATACATGGATGGACAAACAGACATTTGGAGACCTGTAGCTATTTGCGACTGTTGTGCTAATCACTGGGGAAAATGTTTGTGAAGTGGTGATGATAATGCAGTTTGTCCCTTTTGGGAGTATTCTGTTTATCTGTTTATTTCTAGATTCATTTATGCGTTACATACTGCATGCACTCCTACAATATGAGGCTGAGCTAGTCTGCAATAAGGAAAAATAACAAGAACATAACATTATGAATCAAAAGTAGCAAATTATCAAAAAGTTTAACTAAAAATTGGAAATATATGTAAAAATTAGATACTAACTTTCCACAGTTTTACTGGTCTTGTTCTGTAGCTGGGTCGTTTTTCTGTCCCAGAATGCAATAAAACCTCACAACTGATTACTGCTCCCTACCTGGTATTTAAATAGATAATTTAACTAGAATTTAACATTTATACATGCGTTTATCAATGCTGGAAATTTCACGGATTCAAGAACAGGAGAGTTTTTGCACCAAATACATGTGTATTAACTTTTCTATAAATGGTCACTTCCTTCACATACAGTAAGTGTCTCTGATAGATGTTTGCCTGAAAGTGCTAAATATAGATAATTGTCTTTGGTACAAATACAAGAATAACTGGGTTATTGCACTATATTAATATAAAAAGAGGTAGGTACATACCACTGATCAAATCTAACCAAGTATACTGTAACATAATTACAAAATAAGCCACATTAATTTCGGTTCAACATAAACTTGTAAAATCAGGAAACCTATTCATAAAATCGTATATACAGATGCTCCACAGGCTGCTGTTTCCCAATGGGACTGAAAGGGAAGCGATAATGGAGATGATCCTGGGCTGTATTTCACACATCAGTCAGGATGTCTTGCGGGACACGCTCTCTGAGCAGAGTGGATCCTGCTCAGACCTACATTACTCTGCTACAGTGACGCTATGCTGTGTGTGGGAGAACAGAGCAGCCCTAGAGTGATAATTAGTCCAGTCTCTCGTTGGGCAGACGATTTGCACATCAGCATTGGCTCTTTTCTCCATACCCCTTCTTTTTTCTTTTTTTTTTACTTTGTTTCTCTGTCTCTCCCTTTTCTCCTCATTCTGAACTTGGCTGCCTCCATCGCTCCTTCTGTGCTTCTGTCTGTCTTAATTAGCCTCAAATCTCTTTACTTTATTTTGATGGATTCAATTTGATTCACTTCAGCTGAATTGAATTCAAGGTCTTGCAGAGACCACACAATATCACAAACTACTACACAGAATAACAGTAGAGATAGTTCACATGTCTATCTCTCTTCTTCTCTTTCCCAATTCTCTTTTGAGCTGCAGTGAAACTGAATTATTAACAACTGCAGCAGCACCGCACAGGAAGAGCTCAGCAGTCAGTGATAGACAGAAAACAGTCTGCCAGTTTGTTTCTGAAAGTGCACATCTCCAGTACCTGGGCATCTGGAGCGCTGTCACATCTAGGCCAACTGTGGATACTACTGTGGCTTTTGTATTTCAGCCAGTATGTTGCCCCACAGGCCGACTCTACCTCTGTTTCCAAGCTGCTGTTTCATTCTGTACAGAAATACACAGTGTTTTGAAGCATTTTCCCTGGCATGAGCAGGCTGGCTGGCGTTCCACACATCATCTTCTGAGTGTCCTTCTGACTGCTGCTCTATTACTGTAGTCCTGATTCAAAACATACATCAATCAAATCAAAAAATATGACAGCAATAAACTTTGCTATTGTTCTATCTGGTCACTGATCTTTGGGTAAGTCACAGTGAGGTTTTATTTCACTAAAGGACAGGGACCTTTCAAAATATTTTGAATATAAAATCCCAAGTGACAAATCACATCTTCAAGCAATAAGAACAGAAGCAAAACACTGTTTGTTGGAGGAAACAAAGCGAAGGGGAAACATGACTCATCTTTGACCAGTTCTGTTTCGTCTTGTGACCCAAACCACATCTTTGAGTCATCTGATGATTTTATATCAGGATGATCTCTCATGTGCTGAAACAACAAGTCAGCCTTCGTCCCAGTCTAGGATAGACCTGACTCGAGCAATAAAGGTCACGAGAAAGAGATGATTAGTCAGTTGATCAGCATTCATTTAGCTCAAACTGGAAAAGGAGCAAAGCAAGCCGATTTCAAGTTGTCTTCTTATGAATGTGTGCAATTCAAATTATTTTAATGAGTTCACTTTTTACTGGTCCTGCTTCATACATATCATACATAATACATCACCATCGTGATTGTAATGACTACTGATACCGGAGTGAACCTTTGATATCCGTCAGTGCTGATGAACATGTATCATAATGCAGCAGCACAAACTCAAGCAGGAGTTTATTTAAATATATTTCTTAGCCAGTTTAAGGATAACAATACCAGCTGCAGCTGTAATTCTTCCGCCTGTGCAATCTCGTGTGTAAGCAGAAGACTTAAGTGAATCCTGCACTCCTGTGGCTACCTTATCCCGTTTTTCTTTGGATTTCATCCAACATTATGATACTGCAGGATGATCCCTGTCCTCTAAAAAGACATTAGTTCAGCATGTGACACTCACCACTGTAGGTGACGATCCGGATGGTGGAGTCACCCTCTCCGAAACGTGTGATGGGGGTGAGGCGCACCTCGTAGGATTCGGGCTTTATCAGCTCCGTCAGGTTGTGCGTCATGAGCTCTCCTTTGTTGATTATTCCATCCACAGGGATCTCTTGCTCCCACCAGCGTTGCAGTCCCATCTGAACATGAGGAGGATGGACAAGAGGTTCTGATTATTAAATATCACTGGACATTCACAAGTAATGTTTCTGTGCATGCAAAGTTTTTTACAAGACTAGTGTAAAAAAAAACAAAAAAAAAAAATCAAGTCCATATGTCATTTGTGTCAGCAGGTTATTGCAACCAGCAGTAATATTGGTAGTGATAATGGAACATGATTTTTCCACATCCCTAACTCTGGGTTTATTATTGTCCCGTAACTCAAACCCTTTTCTAAATCTAATCAGGTTTTTGTTCCTAAACCTAACCAAGTTCATTTCATGAATAAAACTCTGTTATGGGTCTGTAATCATCAATGTGTGTTTATGATTATTTCCATGATGACAAATGTCTGACATGTCAATGGTACATCTGGAGTGTATGACTGTTACCATGACAACAAAGGTCTGTAAACTGTGCCGCTGAAAGGCTCCTTTGGGTCGAAGCGACACATGATGTATATTACCATCTTGTTTTATACCTCAGTGAACTACAGAAAGTACTTGATCTTTCAGCTACAGTGGACTTGAATTCCTCTTTTTATCATGATGGCAGTGAGTAAATTAAAAGTATTTACCATATAAAGAAACAAATCAGCCACAAAGGCTGAAAAAAGCCTTGCCAGAAAAAAAAAACCAAAACAAAATACATTGGATGGCTGATCTGCCTGTCGAACTCCTTCCCACTTACGTGCACATTTCCCTTGTACTCAATGCATGATCTAAGAGTCTCCCAAAATGTTTTGGAGGCATACATGTCACCGCTTTGTGTTTAGAGATGCAGCTAGTGAGCAATGGCAGAGAAAGAAACAGAAGACAAGAAGTAAAACCAATATTAATTAACAGCCAGGCAGTTCACATGTTCTGGAGGAGTGGCTTTGGAGAGAAAGGTGACTTTCAAGGTTATTTTATATTCTCAGTAAAGTAATTTATAACAACAAAATGTCTGAGCATCTAAAAGAAAACCTGAGTATAAGTGGAGGAACTCACCAAACTACAGTTCACAGAGATCAATAGCAACACGGGCATTTGCTGTTTTAGTATAAACACCCTGAGAAGCGTCACCTGGATCTGCACTTCTCTTCAGCCCTATGAAGCTTTTTTTTTTTTTGTAGCAACATTCAGCTGATACCACTCATTCAACCCACTGCTTCAGCTCAGGCTCAGTGCTCTGGTCAGCGTTGTTTTCATCACAAAGCTCTTAAAACTGTGTATTCTACCTGCTCACCACAAAATGGCAGACAGGCAAAGTTAGTAACACAGTGACACATTTAGCAGCTAAACAGCCAGATTCCTCAGAAGTTGGTAGAGACCAAAACGCAGAGCCACAAGATGAGTGAATATTTTCCTTATACAGTATTTATCACTTGGACAGAAGCCTAGGATGTAGGCTGTTACCACGTCACATCAACCACTTATTTCTAGAATCCTAGTAAATAAGTCAATCAGCTATAGGACACTAAGACAATATAATTAATGAAAAAACAATGAACCTGTGTCAAATTAAAACATGAAGAACACTGTGTAAACCGGTACTGAATTCAACTTACATTCTTCAGCACTGAATCATAACAGTGAGATCTGTTTCCATTGTGTCCTTCACATTTTTGTAGTTGATCTAGTTTTGGGATTTAATGTTGTTCATTTCAACTCAACCTAACCGCTACAAATATTGTATCAAGAACCACCACAGAAAGAGCATAATAAGGGATGCCCTTCTGATAGTGTTGCTCCTGAGAACATTTTATATATTACTGTGTAGATGGCCACAGCAACTTTCTATTCCCGTCACCACACCAAGTTTTCTTTTAATCATGTTCTACAAAGTTTCGCTATCCCTTCATACAGAAACCTTGACCTGACAGGAATTTTATATCATGTCCTTGCACAGTGAAAGGAACATGAGCGGACCAGTCTTTAGGTGGCTAAGCTCGGGTATCAGAAAAAAATTAGTTCATGCTTTTCATGTCTTGTGATATAAGACAGCCCCTCTGGAATCCAAAGAAACAAAATGAGGGCTCGTTGCTGCATTGGCTGGGGGCAAACGCAAGAGAAGTAGGGTACATTTTTATCCTTGAGAATCAGTTTAAGGGGAAGAGCTGCACAAAGACAAGTTACAGCTTCTGCATTACAATTAGTGACTATACATACCCTTCTCAGTCAAAGAAAAAAAAAAGAAGTGTGTTACTAGCAGAGAGAGACAGAGATAGAGTGAATGAAGGTGTGATAACAGTGAAAGCAGTGTGTGTGAGAGAACAATACCAATTAAGTAATTACTTAGATCCTGGATGATCCACAATTACAGGGTGTAAGTTTTTATCACCATTAGTTTGCAGGTAAATAGAGTGTTTTTTGTGTCACTGGTAATTGCACATGGTGCACTTGTCCTTACCTATCCTTTGAAAATGTTAGCTGTTCTCTAAAAGTACAAAAGGCATGGCAAATGGTACAAAATTACAGTGTTGGGCTGTGTCATATTTGGCAATCTGGATAATGTCAGCAGATTGGTGGTGAAGGGTTACACTGTGCAGCGATACACAAATGGAAGATTCAGAAATAATTGTACTCTTTATTTATGCTTATTACAAAATAAATTATATAATGTGTATTAAACATTAGCAGTGGTAATAATGTTTGTGACAAATAAATAAATAAATACACCAGTCTGTGCACTCAATCTGTTTTGCACACGATAACTAATGTGTGCCTTTGTGTGCAACATTTTAAAGTAATGTGTAATGCAGTGATCAAGCAAATTGTTGCTCTCCTGTGAAAACCATGTACTCAGAAAGCCAGCCTTTCATGGGCTGAGGACAAATAGTCCAGGCTTATGAGTTTTTTTCCAATTAAATGCAATGGAAGACGGTAAATTTGCCAACTTAAAAATTAAAGAGGATATTTCCCTTCCTACTGTAGCTTGAAGGTGCAGTTATGCATTGTGACATGAAAATGGCCACAGCATTCATGTAAATGCAATATTCTGAGAATCTATTTTTCAAATGCTGGGAAACATTATTAGTCCACTTAATTTTGTTTTTAGTTCAAGGAATGAATGATTCTTGGACAAAGGGGGAGTGAAGCCATATCCACAACATTAATAACTAAGGTCAGCTCTTCTAAAAAATGAGCCACAAATTCTGTGAAATCAAGCCCACATACATTCTCTTGCTTTTGCACTGCTGTTTTTTTCCATATTTTATTCTGACCTTTTGTACAAAACTCAATCTCCCATTTAGCTGAACGCTCTTAAGTTCTGATATGACCCCATCTACTACATTATAAAATCCACTCAATTCCTATTTCGTGAGCATAGTAGTAGTTCAGGCAGAGTACTGTCATGGTTGCATTAGCTGATCGCCAACCACTGGCTCATTCATCAGTTGTTTGCCTACCAGCTATGTAATAAGATCACGTTCAGATGGTTGTACATTATGGCCATAACATCCATCCATCCATGAGCTATAACACTCAGGGAGAACATTGTAACTCCATATAGAAAAGCCTCAGTTGGCCAGCAGGTTCAAACCCAGAGCCTCCAGTGGATCATACTGCCATGGTCATTATAACGTTATATAATGATTTTTCAGTCTGCTGATGCAATCTCTGCACCACCTGAACTCTTATGTGCTATACTTTCAGAACTGTTCACTGAACTGAGATTTATTTTCATGTAAGAGTTCAGCGTCTGCAACTGACTTTGACTGTTGCTTTCTTTGCATATGTTTGTTTACTGTGAGCATTTCTAACGGCATTAATACAAATATATGCTTAGTTGTAAATCAGTTTTGGAGACCTATGACAGAAATAAAATCATTTTACTGGGGACAGACGTGTGCTCTTGTGTGTCTGTGTATGTGTGTGTCCCAAAGCTCCAGACAGATGGAGGCCGCTAGTCTTGGCAAACACCACCTTAAGCTCCAAATGAACAAATGGAAGCAAATAGTTCAATTTTTTTTCCACATCAAAAAAGGAATTGTGCTTAAGTGTTCAAATCAAATCAAACTTGAAAATGTTGATTGAGAAAAACACTTAACTCTTTTAAATCATACACATACTCACTGGCTTTGGATTTTTGCACCTTTGTTGATTCCTATTAATGCTCACTGAATCCCTGCATCTGTGCTCAATTAAGGCTTCTGTTTACATCCTATTACCTTTCATTCTTCACATTTTCCCTACAGAGGCAGAGTGCCATACTGATTTAATTTCATTTGATTGCAGAGGCAATTCATGGGGTTTTTATGGCAACTTTCAAAAACAGAAGAACTGATCAAAGTCATAGCAAAAACCAAAGGAAAACGGGAAAAATCAAAGCGATGGTGTAATGCTGATCTACTGTAGATTGCCTGCATGTAATTAGTATGATTCTTATTGATCTGTTTCCACACTCTGATTTGACACATCAATTAAAAAAGACACAAGAGAAGTAGGAGGAGGTTCAATGAAGAATAGGAAGAATCAAGATGTGTGTTAAGAAAGTTATCTTGCAGAGGTTGGAGACAGGCGATCAAGTTTCTGGACAGCAGAGAAGGTTTTGAGGTAACAGGCTACAGTATCAGAACAAGGGCAGATGTCACACCTTTCCATTGCAGCCTTGACAGGTGCGCTGATTTGTATTTTGTGATTCTTGCCCATGCATGCCTTTCAGCTAGACCTCCTTTCCCATTTCCCCTCCAGCCAGACTGTCTCTCACGAGGGCACTGGACAATAACACAAAGCAATCCATTACAGAGTATTAAATCAAAAGTAGTGAGAGAAAATGCTAATAATTCTCAGGGAATGGCAGGGGAGCTGCTGCTGGATCTATAAATAGATCGAAGTGGTTTAGTCCACGTGCCGGTTCTTTACTGCACCACTCTTTCACAGTCAGCCCAGGCATATCTCTGAATTTATTTATTTACAAAAGAAGCCTCTCTTCCTACTCATTTCTCTCTTCTTCTCTCATTTCCTTTGGCTTTCTGCCTTGACTTTTTTTCCGCTTCCAACTCTTCCTCACTGCAAGACATTTATAAAATCTCATTATCAGTCTGAATCAATACTAAGAGGTTAAATGCAATCAGTCACAAAGAGTATACTGTAGAGCAAATGCTGACAAAAAGACAGAATTTTCCCCACAGCAAAGAATCTCTTTCATCTAAAACAATGTTGTTATGCTTCGGAGGAAGGAAATAATGGTCACACAATGTATCCTCCTGAGATATCAAGGCAAGAAGGTGGAAAGAAATTAATTTGCCCAAACACAGATTCTGTGCTACCATAGTCTGGGTTAGCAATGCCCTCTGTTCAATAAACAAATGCAGAAAAGGTTAAAGGTTAAAGAATTACCATGTGGCCATTCTAGCACAAATGAAGATGTTACTAAACAACAAACAAACAAACAAACAAACAAAAAATAGTGTACGGGAAAAGCAAATGCGTATTCCTGGCCAGCTTTCAGATAAACGCCTGGCAAGTGCAAACGTAGGCTCAACAACCACAACATCATTTATTACCAAACAGACCAACTGAGATAGCTGACAGGAAAATCATTGTGCTACACAAACATAACTGGTTTAGAATGTGTTTTCAAGCTTCAATTCCTTGAGGGTGTACTGTGAAACAAACATGAAATTATATTATTCATCGCAAACACAACTGTCAGGCTACGCTTGCTAATTCTGGGCAGAACAGAAATGAATTGAGCATTGGGGTATGGGCTGCATTTTTTTTTTTTTTTTTTTTCTGATACATGCCTTTTGATTCTTATAATGGCTCCTGAATGGCAGATCATGGCTGCAATGCAAAGGCAACCTGAAAACCTGCAGCATTGATGGAGCTATTTCACGATTTCAAACTTTATCTTCACACCTGCAGCTGTAAATAAACAAAAAAAAAAAACAAAACTATGAAGCCCAAAATTTGCCATGAGGAGAGAAGGGGGGTGTGTGTGTGAGGGAGTGCAAGAGGAAGGCGCACAGTGATTGCCAAAGAAAGAAAATGTAACCATGCTATCCATCAATGCTTCCTGCCTGTCATCTGTGGAGTTTACTTGAGAGGCAGAGAAAACAGGAGGTACGCTTGCTCTTTTTCTCTGTGGGGTTCCCTTCCACTCCTCTGACTGAGCTTCTGATGGAGAGCAAAAACAGAGGCAATTCGACAAAACTCAGAACCGGCTCAACCGACTGCCCCTGACAGGTTCTTAGTGATTTTGCCCTGCCCATAGAGGCCCGTTCACATCCTCAAAAACAGCAGCGCAAGACAGACAATGATCGAGGTGTAAGATTTGGCACTGTCAAATGGAACGCAATAAGCCTGAGCTCTGCAAACATTTCTATCACGTATTTAAATTGGCAATAAATAAGGTTCTTACTGCCCTGTGGCAGAAAATTATTAATTCATCCGTAAGGGGTCAGAAGAGGCTGACCAGTATCAGTGACTCAACGATTACTGTACCAGGAGCTAACAGTCCAGGCTTTAAAAATATAATGGTTTAACTGTAACAAAAGCTCCCTGATGATTGAGGTCTGCAGAAATAATAAAAAACAAAACACTTTGCAGTGAAACAAGCATTTAAACAATGCTCCCACATGTTAAACTGGGACAAGCAAAACAAATCAGCAGACAGGAGGATGAGTACTTAGACAGACAGTGGTTAGTCATCCTACCTGTCTGATGCCGAGTCTGTAAGCAACAATGCGGTCCACAGCGTTGGGGTTCATCTGGGTCCACTGCAGTTTGAAGCCATAGACTCGGGGTCTGTTCTGCCACAGAGGACTGTAGGTATCATAGTAGAACTCTGGAGGGTAGGCCTTGCCTGGATAGAGAGCACATTGATAATGGTACTGAAAGGTTTATAGCTCATTTAAGGTGAAAAACACAATGTCTAGTCACAAACAGCTGAATTTAAGCCATACCCCATAAAGTTAAGCAGTCATGAGAGACATATTAAAAAGAAACAAATGATCAAACTCAAAGCAGCAGAGCCTGGGATATCCTCACTATAAGCTTCCAAAACACATTCTCAATTTCCCATGATGCAACTTCTTACCTGGGAAATGGCCACGTCTTTTAAAACTCCACATCAGCTTGTTCAGCTTGTAACTTTATGTTAAAAAGTATTTAGTCTCCAAACTGAAGCCAACACCCTGATGATGTTATGATGTTATTCTTTTTCCAGTCTCTGAGAGCTCCCTTCAGAGGCATAGACGATATTATACAATGACTTTTATAGACTGAGTAGCATTGGCCACAATAAATAAACTGAACTTTATGTGTAAAGTGGTGTGTCACTTTGATTGGTTAAAAACCAGTACACTAAAGAAGCATATTATGACTTACAGCACTACTTGACAGCAGTGTCAGTGTCTCACCAAGCACTCTTTTATGTGTGTCTTAATCTATATATGAAATGTGACACATCTGTAGAGTAAATTATATGACAGTTCATATAAGGTTTCATCTCACATCAAGTGACTATAGTGAATATAGTCATGATATCGAATCAAAGCATGTACAATCTAACTAATGTAACTCTATGTAAGCGTCCCTCCTATACAGTGGCAGATCCTATCTGTGTGGTGTCTCTCTATACTCAATTCAACAATTTCTTCAGTAAAAATAATCTCACAGAGTTGGATGTGGACAAACACAGAAATCTCTCTAAACTTATTTCAATAACACTGTTTGCTTTGCTGAAATCTGTGAGGATTTATTTTCTACAGAATTGCAGCCTGAACAGAAAAACACTTTCAAGTCTTCAGTTTTCCAGTCACAGTCTACAAGCTGATTTCTGACAGCGGAAAAAAGAGCTGACAGAACACTGCATTTTTATTAAAGATGTATAAACAAACTTACAAGATGACCTTCCTGATAAATATCAGTAATTCACCTCAGTGACATGTTGTTGTGCTTGTCCCTCTGCAATCCCTGCTTGTTTATTGAAGGATGACAATACCCAAGGCAGACAATTGTTAATAGCCATGGAAAAGACAGTCAGGCAACTATTGTTAGCTGAAACAAAAGCAGCACTGGGATTTGATGTACCCACAAAGAGATGCAGCAAATAGTTGAAGTATGTCAGGAAATTGGATAAACCTGTCAAGATAGTTTATGTCACTGATCAATTATAATGGCATTATTTTACTCAACAGGTGTTGTGGTCTCCTGGGTCCCTCCTTGTGCACTCCTTAGTGTGAAAGATGCTTTAACCATATGGTTTCCTTTGATTGTAAAGTAACTACGGCACTCAGGGGAGGAAACAAACTAAGGGATTGAAAAGTTCAAAGGGTTATCCTATGTCTAGTTTTAAGTTTACTTGTCCCTGTGTACAGTGGGCCAGTTGCTCTTAAACCTTCTTACTAACAATAAAACCCATGAGAAGAACAAATCCACCAGTGAAATGATCCTACAAACATGTAATGCCTGTGTAAGCAAAACCTGATAGAGCTTATTCACCCATGTCATAGAGCGCTATTGTTGTCCAAAAGTAATTAAAATCACACAAATGAGCCACACAACTGCAACATGGTCCATCATTACCAAGAGCGTGGGCAATTTAGTTTGTTTTGAGTTAATACCACATACACCATCCCTTTTTATAAATTCATAAATACTAACACAACAAATGCATGTTAATCTGCAGCTATAAATAGATTCAAACAAATATGTCTCTCATTCCTGTTTAAATATTGTTTGCTAAAATCTATGGTGCCCGGTTGTATTAGAAAACTGCTTTTAAAACAATCACAATGCTAGGAGAGTGTGCTGCTGTACACCGTAGATGTAATCATGCAGCAACTGATCTGAAACACTAAACTGTTTTTAGATTAAATCTACTGCAACACGGAAAACAATGCACAGAGAAACACCACTGAATATATAATTAGTAAACAGGAGGAAACATAATCCATAATTTCTCTATACCCAATTAAAGCTGCATTTCAGATATAACCATTCCTATTTAAACTACTCAAAAGCAGGGTGGTGTCTTTGTTGGAAAAAATAAACAAGATTAGCAGTTTTATTCTGTTTCTGACTGGTTTGATCAATTCTCCTAATTGTCCATGATAATAGGTCAAAATCACTGAGGGCATTTTGTTTTGCATTTAGATCTATAAATCAGGTTAATGATCCTTTGGGCAGCTAACTGCAGATCACTTGGCCTTTGCATGGATAAGGCTATTTAGAATGCAATATTCTAAGCTGGGAGAAAGAAACACTCATTCATCAGCCAGATAAAACTATTTGCAGAACAAAATGAGTAGAAGCAAGAGCCGCTTACTTTAAAAATGTTTTGTCTTTTTATGTTGAGGTAAGAAATGCATCTCAAAGGTCATTAGCTGTCTACTGATGCTTGTATCTGACAAATATGCTAATGCAACCGAAAAAAATAAAAATAAAAAAAAAACGAAAACGAGGAGAATTAGTGTCTGTATTTCACTTGGCACTGTTTCCATGCATAAAGCCAGCTGTGTTTACATACTGTACAGAAAACTGCAGGAAAGGTTAAAGCGAGTCATATCACTGTATGTTTTCATAAGGTGTCATTAACAATTCCTACAAAGAAATGCCAGTATTTCTACAATGCACATTATGCCTTTGTAAATGAATGCATTAGCCAATACCATGTCTTATTCTGAGAAAAATACATTTCTTAGAGCAGCAAAGTTCAGGACAGTGTCACACACTCACTGATGAATCTGATTCACCGGTTTTCAAATACAAAATAAAGGGAAGCAAAGTGGCCCTCACACTTAATATGTTATGTGTGGTGAAGCACATTACCTAACCCACTTACACTGCTTGATACAGATAACCCTGGGTGGGAGACATCAAACAAAGTACAGAAGGCTTAATTGATTTTTTAAAATCCTGTTTATACCAGCAGAACCAATGCAATGATTCATAACAGCTCAGGAAAAAATCCCTTCAGGCAAGAAGTTGACCTTGTTTGGAGAGTTTTTAAAATTTTTTTTTAAGGGTTTATGAACATGTTTTCTTCTTTAGGAAAACACTTTGTCCCACCATATGCTAAGCACTGCTAGAATTTATGGTGCTGAGCTGTTGTGTGATAAGCTTTTGAGATAGAAATGACGCTTACATATGGATGCACAGCTGGCCGAGACAAACCCAACACCACTGCACAAACAGCTAGCTGACTATAGGGAGAAGGCATTAGAGACACTGTAAGACTTCGGCGTAAGTAGCTTGGTTGTGTTCTTCTGGGACTGAGAATAAAATCTCTCTGTGGCTTCTTTACTTTATGGGACATAACATTGAACTTGTAATGAGCTGCTTCCACCCCTACCATTCTTCCTCATCCTCCTCCCCCCTCGACTAATCCATTCAAATAAACAATGGAAAGATTTCTAATTGTTGATCATATTAACTGGGATTGAGTCGTGTTTGTCGTGAGTCAGCGTGGCTTCTGATTTAAATCTCTTTTGGCCAAACGCAATGATGCTCTAGAGTGACTAATCTTGTGAGGCTGTTCTGATATAAAAAGCAGAACCACAAAAAAACTCAAATAGACACAAATAGAGAATAAATAGCAGAATAGGTCCTGTCTGTCCAAGTCTGACAGACAGACAGATGACATGATCACAGGAAATGTTATTCATATGCCGCCTTTTTATTGTCACTGTGTAATGTCAGTCATTACTACTCACAGGCTCCATCAGTGTCAGTGTCTTTGAGGTAATTTGAGTAAAGAATATAAAAAGACTTAGCTGAGTTACTTAAAACCATGTCTGGCTCTCAAAGTAAAGCACAGGTGTTCACCGGAGACCAAAGTTGTGAAGTTTTATAAATCACCACGCCCGAGCAATACGCAAGCTTGAAGGTGGAATCAATTTTGCTTTGCATTTTTGTGATAAAAAGATAAAGAGAAGAACAACACTCAAAAAAATGGATTATAACAGCTCAAAAAAGCCACAACAGAGATATTTCAAACCTCAACAAAACAAACATACCAACACATAAATCAATCTGCCAAAGACATTACTCAAAACAAAACAAAAAAATATGTGAAATATTAAAATACAATGAATGCAGACATGGGATTGAAATTGAAATAAATTCTAAGCAGTCTGTGTGTCACTCTAAAATAAATACAATTTCCTCCTAAAATGTAGATATCAGATGCCAATTTGTGCCCCACATCTCACAATGTGATTTCTGCATCATTAGGAACAGTGGCTACAATGAGGGAACCTGGAACCATACAAGCACATCATTATGTAGATCCTGAATTCATTCTATGAGCAAACTCTCAAAATGCAGACAATGAGTATTTGAACATTGTCCCAGTGAATTTTCTTGTTCTTTTCTTCTAATTTGCTAGAGATTGCCAAAAGAGGGATTAGGCCTGATAGGAAAGAGAAACATTGTGTGCCTTTTCTTCGTGAATTTCTAAATTCCAGCAAAACTACAGTATGCATTGTTTGGGCGGCTGGTCAATGGAATGAATGAAGAAGAGACAAGCTGTGGACTAGCTCTGCAGAATTAGTTATTTTATTATAAATTGCAGTTTTGCAATAATTGAACAATATCAAAATGCCTGTAAATGAGCACTCGACAGATTTTATACATAAATTTAAAGTTACATGTTATGTTAGTCCTACCCCTGTCTGTTGTTGCAGCTTTCCTTTCCAAAAAACAACCTTGATAATGTGATCTCACATCTCAAATTCAAGGAAGCACTATATCCTCAACATTATGTTACAATATATATCACATATGTCGAGGTGCAGGCTTTTGTTTACACGAGTTATCAACTGGTCACCACCCAGTGCTTCAGACAGTTTACTTTCCATTTAGTACAACACAAACTCAGTGTCAGAATAACCTTTCACTGATGAAACCAGCAGAGTGTATTGTATATTTACAGCAATTATTATTTGTGTAATGAAATGTGTAATGTGTAATGTGTAATGCGATGCTGGGCACAAGCAAAAGGATACAGACACTTCATAAAAAAAACAACAAAAAAAAAAACAACCTTTATTACTGCTCAAATTTTCTATCCAAAGCTAATATTTTCACATTGCTCATTGCTGTGTAGTCAAAGACTAAGAGTCTCCATGCTAACATTTGTTATATTGTACCAATATAATATAGAGCGAACTCTGATGGGAATGTTTTGCAAATACTAGACAAAATAATTTTTACCTGAGGATCATGCTATAAAAAAATCTGAGCATGGCCAAAGTAATTGAGATTCATCCAATGGGGGCAATGATGGTCTATACCAAAGGTCCCAGTCTAGATACTGCAGTAGAAAATCTTGGCCAGAAAGGTGCTAGCTGAAAAGAGAGGGGATCACTGTCGCTGATGCTCATCTTCTGGAAACCTCTATTCATGAGTTTTCACGGCAATCTATACTATACTTAAAACATCTGGCTCAAAACCAAAAGGTCAAGGTCATGGTGGTGCTAAAATAAAAGCCAGGAGCAGTGACATCATCTGTACAAGATTTGGCCTTTCAAGAGTTGAGGAGATATTGCACTCGGGACCAAAGTGCTGACTGATTTTGCAATACCCAGGAAAATAGAACTAGTTAAGGTGGCAGGTGGCTCAGTGGTTAGCTCATTGAACATCTGTTAGCTAGAATTTTCCAAGAATGAAAATAATCTAATTTTAATTTGATCTTGTGTTAAGAGGTCAGATAGGTTGCAATTTTGACTTCATTTAAGAAACCTTATCAAATGGAAACAGCTTACTGCACTGGAAGTCAAATTTGCTTTTTACAAGCAAAAACAGGTCATATCTTAAAATATTTTCACCTAAATTTGATTTGGCATCTTTGTACCGTAGGGGCTAAAAGTCAGGATGTCGCAGCCACTGCTGCTTCCATTTAACCACTCTATCTTTAATCTATCTCTTGTGAGCCCCCAGATTTTATGATAGTGCAACACTAAATTCTAACACTGAATTACCCCTTTAAATCTCATGTCTGTGTATTCCATGACCTGTGTTTCACCCTATTACTGCTTCATCAGTAGCCTACTCATTTCCAGCCTAAGGACAGGATGTAAAGTAAATGCCGGCTTGTACATAAATCACTGACTGCATCAGAGAGGACTGAAATCAGAGACAGAAAACAGCCCAAAGACAGTCAAATATTCTGTTTTTTTCCTCCTCATTTCTAACTCTCACTCACCTTGCTTAAACTCAGGGTTCTCATGATAGAGAGCATGAGCCAAAGCTCCGCGGTACACATTACATCCCTCTGAGGGGTCACTCCCCTGGCACAATTTAATGGCCAACTTGGCCATTCCAGCCAACTCACTGTTTCCACAGATGTCCCAATGGCTTGGCACATGGGCATCCATGCTCATACACACACACATGCTCTCCTGGCACAAAATAATTTTTTACAGCAACACCATTTATACAGTCTTGAGAATGGCCTGGTACCACACTTGCACATGTCTGTCAGCATAGCAACATGTATGTTTGCATGTTTTATTGACTAAATCTGTGAATTTAATTGAGCAGCTGTGGCTTCATGCCAAAACTACTGATGTGCTTATTACACAGCAACCGCTGAGGTGTCTACCTGTCTTCACTCTGTAAAGTGAGCAAACCAAGACACCAGCTAACTGCCTGAGCCATAACAAATATTTCATGAACTTCATCTTGAAGGAGCTGATATTCACTTTCTCTCTTCTGTAGATTTATCTCACACTACCCAGTGCTGTAGATCTTAAAAGGTGGCTACTGAGTTTAAGGATAAAAATTAAAAGTATTAAAGATTTGGAGTTAAGAGAATGGGACATGCTAGATTTCATAGATGATGGTAGGAACCAAAGTGGATTTTTTGCGCCATGCTCCTGCACTCAGGGGGGTTACTAAAAGAGCCTCCATACATTTGGCAACCACCTAGTCCAGATGGTGGGAATCTGGAGCACTGGGCAGGAGGAATGGAGCGATGGTGGGAGAGAGACGGAAGGAGGGATGGAGGATGAAAGAAGGGGAGTGAAAGTAGAAAGACAGAGGGAGTGAGGGATGGAGTGTAAGCAATAGCAGGCAAAGCCCCAGCCATGTTGAGAAAAACAAATGGCTGGAGGGGACTATCTGCTTCTGTCTCTCAGCTCTATCTGTTTCAGCAGTGAGTGAGGGGTGTACTTCTTCGTCTCCAGACAAGCTGGAGACAGAGTGAGGACAACAGAGAGAAGTTTAAAATGAGAAATGAGGGAGAGAAATTGACAAAAACAGAAACAAAAGAGGTAGAAAAAATGAGTGCAGAAAAGGTCCGATTAAGGCACCAATAGATACAGTGAAACAGCATCAAAGAAAAGAGCAACTTAAGTGGCAGAGGATCAAAGTGACAAATACTCCTTCTATGACTCCTGTTTGTAATGTGAGGTCTGGGAGATTGAAACCTTGGCCAGAGTTCATGTGGTCACTCAGCACAGCCAACCTAATTTGTTCCTGTCATAACAAGCAACTAGGAGATGAACACTTAGATAAAAAAACAAAACAAAAAAATAAAATAAAAGAGAGGTAACTGAAAAAAAAATGGCAGGAAGAGGGTAAGTGTGTATTCTCTGAAAGAACAGGTTTACTACAGGAGAGAGTAAAAAAGCAGATATGATTGATGTTTCCCATTCAGACATTTTCTCTTTCAATCTTCTTTTAAATTAACTGTCTATCATGCACAGAGACATCCAGGCACATAACACACAGTGTGACGAGGACTGTTATATGTTTGAAGACCCTATTTCAGCTGTCCAAAATGCTCCAATTACTACCTGGAGACAATACTGAGGAACTTGTACACATGCAGATGTGTCCTAAAAGAATTAAAGCAAGTGCTGTTGCGAGGTAGATAAAATCCCATGACAGTCCATTTTATACAACTGTCCATCTGTCCATCCATCCATCCATCCATCCATCCTCTATAGTTGTGGAGGGTTGGCGTGGGGCTGACACTGGCCGAGAGGTCAACCTTTCAATCAGAGGGCTAACATCTACAGACAGACAAACATTCACACTGACATGCACACGTATGTGAACACCTTAGTCTTTTGGTACAATAGCAGCTATGAAGTGCAGTAACCCTTTTGCACTGTTCTATTCCAAGCTTGAAACATTAAAAAGTGAGCTCATGACAGCATGTTTAACTAATAGATAGAATAGAGTACTTAGATGGAAGTAATGTTAGTTTAATTAGCTACTGCCATTAGCTACAGCTGACAGGATTTACCAGGCTAATTAAGCAACAGTCATCATTTCAGCCAGCCAAATCAATGGCTGTCAAACTGAAATGTGAAGCTTATACCTGTAGTAGTCATCACTATCATCAAGTGTTTTAAAAACGTCAAAGAATTTCAACTAGTAAAGCTGCCAATGTAAACTGCACAGTAACTAAGGAAGGCTCAGTTAACAGTCAGTTAACATAAAGAGAGTATCAAAAAGAAACATGCTTTACCTGTAACCTGGAAGGTGCATTTCCCTGCTCCAGCTTCATTGATGACATTACAAGTGTACTCCCCCCAGCCGTCTCGATTCAGACTGCGGATGGTGTACTCTGTCTCGTCTCTTTGGGCGTCGAAGGCTCCAGCGTGGAGCAGCCGGTTTGACAGAAGCCACTCAAAGCGCAGCACACGGGAAGGGTGGGCTCGCAGCACCCTGCAGGTCATGACCACAGGCCGCCCCAGGCCCTGACGCATCTCCATGTAAACAGGTTCCACAGTTGGAGGGTCTAAGTGGGAGACAGAAAACCTCAGACGAGTTCAGCTGGTATTTGATCGGGACAGAAAAGTGTGTTAGTGCAGTGGAAATATGAATTACAAGCTTAAAAAAGCCTTAAATAAAGTCCGACTAGATTGTCTCTGACCTCTAGAGATATTTACAGAGAAAGAAAATTGGGAAAACAGAAAAGACGATTAGAATCCAAAGACAAGATGAGTTCAGTACGAGGAGAATAAATAAATACATTTTAAAAGCAAAACAAGGATATGTTATGAGCGTGGGAAGACAAGGAAAATGGCTTTGAGCAATGTTCTTCAAACACCTAAGAAAAACTTAAATATAAAGAAAATAGCAGCTTTTGGAATGGCAACCAATATTAAATCATGCACAGACACTGAAACACAGAGAAACATTTAAAGGGCATTCAATATAGAATATTTAATAACATATATGACAGCAGTGAGCAGAGAGAAAAAGGTGAGGTTTAAGCATATTCAAAAAAACTTTAAACAATAGGTACTGCAGAGTCAATACACTTCAGCGATAGAAGAAAACCTGTGAAAACAATTGTGTTGAGAGCGAAAATGGATGCAGGAAGATCAATTTTGCAGAAAACTATAACAATTTTCTGAACGTAATCAGTCACGCTTCACAGAAAATTGGTAACAGGAAGATGAAGTGCACCTCAAGCTTTCAAAATGAAAAATTAATAACTTATTTGAGTATCTGACGAGCTTTGCCTCTTCCCACACACAATGTGCTAGTGAATTATTTAGCCAGGTGTCCCAGGAGCTGACTAAGGCCTCAATGCAACCTAGACTCTTCAATGTAAAATGTTTTTTTTTTTTTGTTTTAGCATATGTTAAATGTTTGCCAGGTTGTGTGTGCATGGTGACAAAATGCATCTGTAGGTTTTTGTACTGTGTTTTTGAAATGTAAGTGGTTGTGCATGCTGGTGAAATGGTTATGAATAATTTCCACATCTTAAGCATCTTTGCTCTTGACATGCTCATACAGATGCTTGACAAAAGTCACAGCGGGGCTTGAAAAACAACACTGAGTGACACAGAGTCCCTTAATTGCCTGAAATTTGCATAAATCCTGGATGAGTAAAGGAGAGGCGGGTTGCTCCAGCCAAATCTGGGGATGTTACATTCCAAAATGTAATCTGTTACAGATCACTGATTACCTGATTGAAGCCGTAATCTACAATATAATCTTCTACATTATTCACACTTGACACTATAATCTATTTACTGAGCCTTGTGAACGTGATAGGATATGCAATTAAATAAACGGTTTATTAAAATTAGCATATAATTTGATAACACTATTAATGTCATTACAATCTTAATCAGTCATTTTTACAAGATGTTAAAGATGCTAAAATCTTACAAGCTAAATCTTTTTTAAGAAATCAGGGTCTGAATCTTGAACGTGTTGTTTTAGTAGAGGTAACTTTAGTTTTTGTGTTTCTGATGCGTTTAATTGAGTCAATCTAAGCCCAGACGGTAGAGCAAGGCCAGAGAGGAGCACAGAGAAATGTGGGCAGTGAGCATTATACCGTATGCAAAACAATACAACAGAAAACACTCCAAAGCCAAGTTCTTGCCTTCAATGCTAATTATTACATAAACAAAACCCTAGAATTCACACAGGAGCTACACTGATTAATGACACACCATTAGATTGGATAATTACTAGCCAAAATGTGAAAAATCATAAATCATAACACGCTGCACGACAGAAAAAATAAACACAAATATTCCAAGAGGTTTATACCGGAAAAGAAAAAAAAAAGTTTGCCTACTTCACCTGATGCTGTTCACAAGGTGGAGAGAAAAGTGGCTTTCATCTCCACTAAATGAAATAGCAATCACTTCCTCTTAAGATGAGCGTTGCCTCACCTTTTACCAAAACCAAATGGTTTATCTTTGACTCCCAAAGAAGAGTCTGAATCTCTACTTATCACATTAAAATTGTAGGTTTGTGTGTGGCAGTAAATCACAGCCTATCTCCACAGTCTCCCCTGAGTGGCACAAGACCAAATTGCAGTAAGTGCACTTCCATGAACACAGAAAGACAAACAAAGACATGATTCGGATCTGCAAAAAAAAGAAAAAAACTAGAAAAAGGGGGAAACTAATTGCCTTATATAACTAAAACATCCTTTAAACAAGGACACATGCCTCAACACCCCCCTGTGCATCTTCTGTGAAACAGCTGCCCAGCAAATATGAGGAGAAAAGAGCGAAAAGGTCCTGTGTGATATTCCCCGAGCAGTGCTCGCCATGGTTAGTGTAGCAGCGGGGGCACTGAGAGCTCAGAGCTGCCGTAAGTCACACACTAAGGTAAAACCCTGAGCAGTGGCTGAGAACCAATCCATCATCAGTCACTGGTGGATACCTTGACAATAATGTGGAGAAAAACAACATTTAGGAGCACAGAGGCCTTTTCCCCATGGTCTGTACGGACTGATGGACGGAGAGGAGGACGAAACAAAGACACTTTGCTGCATCTGGCTGCTTTTGTGTTTCTGTATGTGTGAAGCTGAGATGAATTTGTGTGCATGTATGTATATTGTATATATACCTCTATGTCTGAAATATCTCTTGACCGGTTTATGATAAACTAGTCAAAATATAAGTGCATCAACAGAAGTACAGCCAATGCCTGTGGGTAATCCTCCAAGAGGCTGTACTGTATAGTACTGGATGTGCACAAAAAGTGATTATACTGACTGCATGCCTTCCATATTGCTGGATAAACATTTGGTCTTTGTTTTCTTTCATCCCTTTTCTTGAGAAAGCAGAATGCCTTCCCTTAGGGCTCAGCAGACAGTGGTGCTCAGATATTTAATTTAAAATAAATGCACAAATACTGTATACCAAAATAAAAATTATCTATTATAGTTATAGTGAACTATCCATATTCCAAATTGTACTTTAGCAAAATAAAAGACTAAAGCTCCAACTAAAGAATGTTCTCCCAGAGGCACTGCCCTATCTGCTTTTAACGTGTCTCGTACAAAGTAGGGTATTGGATGGAGCCCACCTTCATTCACAAAGTTACATATGGTGTGACCAGACACTGCTGTACCTAAATCTTAGAGGTCAGCTTGTATCTGTTTTGAAGTTTTCCTTCAGGAAGTTTTGCTTTCCCATCATTTTCACAATCCTTCAGCCCAACCTGAGGTCAGTTTCCTCTTATGGCCACACCCAGGGTAAATGTTTGGCTACAGCTCAATGGAAGTACAACTTAATAATATTAGTACATATAGTTGCTCAGAGTGTTTCAAATACTTGTTTAATCTATAGCAGTGAGGTTTGAGAAGAGCAAAATATGCCTTTAAGGCATCGATAACTAAAGCTATGGTATATATTATTACATCAGCTTGTGAACACTGATGCACAAATGTGTCAATAATATTTGCTCCCCTTAAGTTATGCTACGCACATTTTCATTTGTAGCATAACATGCTACAAATATCTCGTCTTGATAGAGGAAATAACGTTCATTAGGAAGTCAAACAGATATATACAGAATATGAAATGATAACACCGATTCAACTGATTTATGAGTCCTTGTGTTGAATAATGTAGGGAAGCGTTGCTCCGCATCAATGCGCCCTCCTTCCCTCACAATACATCCACCGCAATCAAACAACAAACTTAAGCACCGTCTGCATTACCATATTGTTATTAAAACTTTGAGATAATTTATGAACTCAAATATACAATTAATGATAATCAATGTAGACTCTTCAGTGCACAGAGTGGCCTGGTGATCTGCTAATAGGTTTGGCTCAGTCATTGACCAAGTTATAAATTATTCTGTCTAAGCTGTGTGCACGCTTCTGTTTACAACCTACATATTCGCTGACCTTTTCTGGCGTGGACTTGATGTGGCTGATCAATTCAATATTGTTCCATAAAAAAAGGTTATTAAAATTTCATCCCCAAATGCAGTATGTGAGCCCTGCTGTAACGCAAAAGATTAATTTACTGGTGTTAGGCTAATGTGAATCACTCTAATACAATTCACATTAGAATGGGCCTCAGGGGCCGGCATTGCAGGCCTTCTTGATGCAGTAAGGAAAATTAATTAAAAACAATAATAGTTTAATTCTACTCATTATTTTTACCCAGACAGTTGCTTTTTATCCTCATGTGTCTTTTTGATGTATATCAGATAGTGAGGTGCTCGCTCAGGGGGACAATTGCAGAGTTGCATCAGGCAGGTGTCATGGGCGATGTGAGGAGGAACAGAAGGGAAGCCTGGATAAAAGATTCCTGTGCATCTGGGCTCAAGTAGAGCTTGATAACTCTCACTCTGACAGACAGTGGTATCTAGGACAGGAGACCACTCTCTACCCCCTCCTTCCTTCCATTTCTCTCTTCATTCCCTCTCTCAAGCCCATGCACCATGCCAAGTCGGTTTGACTAAGAACATTAGGGTGTCGCAGCTTGGGATTTGGCGTTCGCAATTCTATTAGAGCTACGACTCTAAAGGCAGACGTCTTTTATTCCCTCTACCTCTCCTCCTGGCGATGCCTCAGTCAGCCAACAGATGCAGGTTTTTACATATCAAAGCTGTTGACTTGCCAGAGTCGCTCCTTCACGCCTCTAATGCTCTTTGCTTCAGAGGACTGTACCTCGGTCCCTTGATCAAGTTACTAAACGCGGCTTTGCACATGGCTCACCACCAAAGGCGGGTTGCTCATGCTGGGACCTGGAAATGCAGGCGAGAAAAGCATCTCAGAGGTACTGGCTTGTGCTTAGACACCATAAGTCAAGCCAAGAGAAAGAAGGGAGGGGGCACACCGACAGGTGTAGGGAGCATACAACAAAAACAAGCCCAAATTGTGTTAATAAAGCAACGGTCCAATGTTTGGCAAAAGCTCTGTATTCATCTAAGCACATGGTGGACATTTTAGACTCAAATTGTATCAAAGGAATCTAAGGACTCAAGTGCAAATTGTTTGTGCTTTATGAACTTGGTCTTTGATGCAGACTCTTAATAAGTAACAAGTGCCTGACGAGCAGAACTGGCTCCGAAGCAAGAACATGGCAGAATGATTGATTTATCAATACCAAAGCCTTAATAAGTCTTTTTATTATGTGGTCGGCTTTGAAGATGACAGAGAGATGAATATGCTGTATGACAACAAGAAGTGCAGAGAGTCCTGCAGCGGAGATGCTTAAATTAAAATAATGTCATATAATCAGAAATAATTGTATTCTCATAATATATTGTGCTGAAAGGAAGAGGCTGAATTAAATGCATTTGTCTTTCAGCTGAGGCCCCTGGGTGTCAGTCTCCCCTATACTCGCCTGCTGAGGCGTGTCTTCACTATCTGGGTGTCAGCAGTCGCTCCCTGTTGGTGACCTCTGTCCACTGTCACTAAGATGGGGGGAAGCAGCATCTTGGTTGGATGTTAGAGAACAGAAATCTTGCCTAAAAGTGCCTGTTAGAAAAGGTCTCACACAGAGGTGCATGAGATTACTTTGCTGCTTGAAATTAGAGTTAAAGGTTTGTTTTTCAGCTTTTACTGTTTAATACTGAAATACTGAAAGCATATAATGAATTTTAAAGCATTCACGGCATCTTTCCTCCACTGCATGTCTGTCACGGGTGTCTTTTGTGTTTCTGTAGTTGTTTAAAGCAGTTTTGCTGACATTTATAATTATGATACCACATATATTTTGAATACATCTTTGCGGCTCATCTATTTTTAAATTATTTTGGTGCCTTTATGTAAAGCCATGAAATGCATCATTAAGTGCATGTAAAGTGATAATAGATATAGGCACTTTAGCTTATCAAAGATGCAAGATGCAAAAATAGACCCAATGCATAAAGACAAAGAGAAAAAAAAAAGTAATGGCATGTCTACACAGAAAGCGTTTCAGATGTGTTTTTCAATTGTCCATCTCATGCACATCTGATCAGATGTCATGTATTAGCTTGCACTTTACTCATGCTGCAAGCTTGAAAATGCAGCTCGAGGTATAGTTTTATGCTTCACATCTATTTTCAAGTCTATTTACAGTGACTGTATATTGGGCTCTGAGCACTTTCAAAACACAGGTGACCTACAACTCAATACTGTGTGTGAACAATTCCTGTGCAAACACACACCAGAGCTTCTGGTCTGCTCACACCGCTCATGGTCTAACCTTCTGTGTAGGCAGAGTGTAAGACCCTGGTGCCATATAACTGCCAGTGGATATGTCCAGCAGCAGCAATGGTGCTGAAATATGGCTCAGTCGATTCCAGTGGACATCCAGGGTTAATTTTCTTATTGTATTTGTTTACAATGGCAAGTTCATTATAAAGAAAACAGTTCAAAGTAGGGGTAATCATGGATTACACACACACTTCTTTCTATTTATTTAAGGTACTTTCATGAATTACATGTAGCTGTTGAGCAAAAAATATCTTGACAGTTAGTGCTTATTTGCCTGTTTTTCTGCTTTAATTATGCTGCCTTGAGACAAATGGTATGCAGAATACTGTATGTGCACCCGCTGCTCTCCAAACAGCAGCAGGATCACTGTGACCTATTGCTGCTTGTAGGAGTAAACTGCTCTCTGCTGAGAGGAAAGTGGCACTATCCATTCTGTGGTGGTATGCAGATGTGTGCAAATATTTCATGTGAGCTAGATATTGCAGTAGAACTGTTTAAAAGTAGGGAATGGGAGATGTGCAACATGAGGAAGCTGTGTGAATATACAACCTTCTGCTTTTAATTTTACATTCAACAATTTGATTCATTCTCACCCGGTTCTAATTGCATGAGGCTGCAGATCCATGTTGCTAATTAATGAAGGGCATCTTAGAGTCTAAATCCTGTTTACTTTTTGCTGTCAGTATTTGTGCATGGCAAAGCCACTAACCTTTGATATGTGCTGTCATCATTCCATAATTATAATCAATTCAGCCGAAAAAAAATTCAAGTCTTCTTCAAAGCACATCAAAACTTCATTAATTATTATAACAGCACAGTGCATAACAACTAAGCTGAAACATAAATGCCATAGCAAACACTACCATAAAACTCCACAACGACGCATTAATCCTTGTTGGTGAGAAGAGAATGAGAGCTGCACTTGTTCGTTTTCAGGCAAATTGTTGGTGGCGAAAGTGTAAAATTTATCTTGAATCAACACCTTGGTTGATCTGCAGCCATAATTCAGTTTTATTAGTCACATAAAAGCTGTTGAATATTTTTTCTCCAGTCTTGTGTTTGGCAGATGTAATGCTGAGGACACTTAAAACATGGCAGTCAGCTTACAGCATGCTAAATGCCATAGATTTCA
Organism: Mastacembelus armatus; assembly: GCF_900324485.2. NCBI lineage: Eukaryota > Metazoa > Chordata > Actinopteri > Synbranchiformes > Mastacembelidae > Mastacembelus > Mastacembelus armatus. Next base: position 10,147,027 of record NC_046656.1, read on the forward strand.
CAGTAGTTTAGGGGAAGCTGAGATGGAGGAATGCATGAATTAACTAAGTAGGCCATGAGGACAACAATTGAACTATAGCTATGACACTATTTCCTGTAATCATATGCCAGAGTATTGGAAGCACCTTACATGGATTGCTTTCATTTCCTTCCTTTTCAGTTTCTGTTCTTTTTTGGCCGAGAGAAAAATCCCCAACCCTGGAATGAGTGACACTGCTTTGGATTTGTGACGTTCATTCGAAATATTCCATTCAAATCTCCATAAATGAATACAAAATGAATACCATTGGGAATAAATTAGCTGCTCGCTAATTAGCCATTAAGCCATCTTTGAATGTCACATCTTAAAAGGAGGGGAAGGGGTCTTTCAATGAGCAGCAGTGGCATGAGCTCTGAGTCCTGGGGATATGGCACACAGTCTTTGGGTCTTCTCTGATCTGACTGCATGCACGCATGCACATGCGCGTGCGCACACACACACGCACACGCACACACACACACACACACCCTCACACACACACACACACACACACACGCACATGATATTTCCATCTTTGTGAGGACGCTCATTAAAATAATAGATTTTAACCTAAACCCTTACCCTAACCCAAACCTAAACCTAACCTTAAATTTACACCAAAACGTCTCTTTAAAAGTCAGTGATTTACATGGTGGCCTTGGTCCCCGTGAGGAAGCCGAACCCCCACATGTCACTGTGTAAACATGGGTCAGCTCATGTCAGAAAAAACATGTACACACACACACACACAAAACCTAACAAATGCGGGAGTAGCTGGAGCTTTGTTAATCTGTTAATATTAGTTCAGCTTAGTTCACACTCAGCAAATTAAGTCTTCCCCTTCAGAGGTGGAGTCAGAGCTGCTGCTTCTCAGACCTGAGTGAGGATACCAGGGGACTGGACTAATTTTACAACCTTCAGTAGGAAATTGGATGGGCGTGGAAGGAAAGAAAAAGGGAAATTGTTCAATTTTGGTCACACTGGACTAGAACACATAAAGATTAATTACACTGCATACAAAGGAAATATATCACAGTAACAACTGACACACCATGCATAGATACACTTATATCACTGCTACAAGTTCTACCACAATATGCAGACACATACAAATACACACAGACATACAGTTGCAGGCAAAAATACCCACTTCCTGTTTACTTACATTGTACAATCAGCTCCACCAAGGCCTCTCTCGGCTTTACGTTGAACCCATTATACTGGCTGGTCTGGCAGCGGTACGAACCGGTCATCTCTCTGGACACATTAACAATACGCAGCACACCATCGTAGCTCTCCATCTGCATGTTGCCGTCTGGCATGGGCGCCTCCTTATCCGCTCGCGACCACAGAATGATGGGCTTGGGCTTCCCTGAAACAAGGCACTCCAGCTCCACTGTGTCACCCTCGCGGGCCACCAGGGGGGACTTGCCCCGGGGGACTGTCAGGTTGGGGGGAACTAAGAAAGAGAAAAACAGAGGAGGGACTGATATGGGGCTCTAGAAAGTCAGCAGGCGGGGTAAAAGGAAATGGTCGAATGGGGGAGGAGAAGTGGCGTGGAAGATATGGGGGAAGCGATTGAGCATCCAGTTTGCTATGGCGATGAAGCTGAGTCTCAGGCACACACACCACTTTGTATGGAAGGGCCATGCAGATTTGCAACAGCAACAGAAATCTGATCACGTACTTTATGTAAAACCATCATGGAGGACAGCATTGAGGATCTAAATATTATCAAGCAATGGCAAAGAACAATGAAATGAAAAGCTGACAATCTAGTCCATTTTGTGACCACAATGTTCAAAGAAAACTTTCACTAATAGCTCTTTTCCACCAAACAGGCCCAGGTACTAAATAGCCACAGGAACTAAACGCAGGAACTATACTACCAATTAAATATCACTTTTGTGCATTCCTATTGGTCTTTTCATTTAACTCCCAGTTCTGTTCTGTTTACTCTATTTCTTCTCATCTCTGAAAATGCACATTTCATGTTCAGCTATTAAACCTGATTACTCATGTCAATATCAGCAATGCAGACAGTGCAGAAAGCATGGTGGGGAGGTCTAGAGATGTGGATGCACAACCATCTCTCCCATTAACTCTTAATGAATTTCTGTGGCGCGTTCACTCACCTTATTTTTTTTTTTTTTTAGCAGGGGGCATCATGATGTTCATGAGGTTAGTTATGGGTTCAATGAATGTAATGTTAGCGTTAGCTTACTTCAATTTACAGTCTCAACTTTAATATATGCGTACCTGCCACACAAAAGGCATTCAGGGGTGGCAGGTCTGCAATTAGTGTACTTAAGTACAGTTTGAGATATTTTTGTCATGCTTCAGCATTTTCACTGCTTGTTACTTCACACTTTACAACTTAAGTAACATTTGAAATGCAGGACTTTTACTTGTGAGTATTTTTACACTGGTATTTAACTTTGAAGAAAAGGGCTACCTCTCCCACCACTGACAGGGAATGTCTGACCTTTCCTTAAGTAGAAATAGTCCCTCGACCCTTGGAAATAGATTTGAAGTGCATAAGAATCTAAAAGAAACCATCTAACAATCTTAATATAACAAACATATAACATATTTTATCAACCCTACATCATCCTAAGCAACAATATTACTAAGATACCATGATCACTGCTGGTATCAACATTACACTCATCAGCATTAGGACATCATTCTCATCATGTTCATTGTCACATCATAGTCATAATCACAATACTATTTCTCAAGATGCTTTTCAATACCACCATTATTTCATCATTCATCAGCTATATCACCACTACTTGCATCATTGCCATTACTCTCCACAGCTTTTTACTTCGTTGTCCTGCGCCTCATGCAGCATCTCCATCTTATCCACAGCATCATATATTTCAGAGCATTTACAACAGAACCCTCCCAAAGGTGATATAGCATTATTGCTGGCCATGTAACAAAATATGACTCAATAAATATTTTGCCTTTGTTTAATGGACATTTTAGAGCCTGGCTGAAAGTGAACAATGAATAATAAAAGAAGTGCAAAGTGCCAGATTGCTGAACACAGTTGCAGATTTCCTTGAGTGTATGTGTGTGCTCTAAGTTTGGAAAGCAGGAAACTAACAGGTTGGATCAGGCAGTCTGGTTCCTCATCAAGCTGCTGGCCAAGTAAATTTGTTTAATTAGTAAACCTGGCAAATTGCACTGGCTCCTAGTGTGCTCTGTGTGTTTGTGTGTGTACTTGTATGTTCATGCATGTTTGTGTGAGTCCAAACCCTCGGCCGACTCCAAGACTATTTTGTACCACTGTTCCTGAAAATAGTTTACATCCAGCGAAAATCTTCTCAGTGATGATGAAACCGTGTCATACTTCCCTGATGACTTTTGAATCACTGTCATTCTCTCCAAACAATGCTGCAGCTGGAATGAAGTCAAGTCATGCTTAGGTTTCATAGTGATGAAATCGCTAGCAACCTCCGCCAAATGAAACAAAGTGCATTGACTTGATATATCCTAAAGGCTTAACACGTGTCCCTTATTTTGATAATCTGCTAGATAACAACATACACAGCAGTAAATTTAGCTTATTGTTGCAAAAGAGTACGCAGGTACCACTTGGAGGCAGCAGAAACAAGCTGTAAACACAACACTTACATATCACCTCTGTAGCAAACAGCTGTTAATTTAAACATTCAACACAAGCAGAGCAGTGTGCATTAAATGTTGTGTTTTTTAGTTTAAGTCAAGTACTGAGGGAACAATGCGGTCCATTGTTAACATATAAATAATTACCACAGCAGCTTAAATCAATTCTGCTGCACTGATTACTGTATTACAACAGAAAAAAACAAAATCCTAAGATGCCTTTCCAGCTATTGTTATCCAAACAAGTTTGGCTGCTCATCACCTACAGTAGTTCAACATTTATCTAGAACTTTTCAGTTATGCAATGCATAAACATGTTGGCGTCATTAGCGTGGAATAATGAAGACTGGTCATTCACAGATATGTCTTGCCAATGCTGTTTGGCACCAAAAGAGCAGCAGAAATGATGTCCGCAGAGACAATGACAGCCAACACTCATTTCATTCTCATACATTTGTGAATTGGTATTCACACTCTGTCTCGCCTGAGCCAGCCAGGTGTCAAGAGCTGACATATTTCTTTCCACAGCATATTTTCTCCACTTTTCCAAGTGTTTCCTTGGGTCCAAAAAGAGAAATGGTGAATTGACAGCAGTGGATAGGAGGGGAGAAGCAAGCATCCATTAGCGAGTAGAGGAGAGGTGTATTCACTGAGTTGCTATCATTACACCTGGCCTCTTCACAGCCTCAGATTAGGCAGGCAATTACAGTTGTCTGCCTATTGGGCCTGGCAGCACAAATACTGGCTATCAGCTGCCTTTGTCTCCCTCCACACACTCATGAAAATGCAAACATACATGCAAACAGACACTCACCCATCTCCCTCTCTCTTGCTTACTCCATATTTAAGTCTTGATCCTGTACTCTCTCTCTGACCACTGAGAACCCGCTACTGGTCCTCACTGTGCTCTCAATGTGCCAGAGCCATCCAAATGCCAGCGATGCCTGCAGGGCATGCCCGCTGTGTGCGTATGCTTGTGTAGTGTGCACTTATGTGGTTTTACGTCTCCCTGTGTGCATGTGTCTTTCTCTTCTCACCGATGGGTGATACCATGCTGTGATCCTGCTTCAGTTCCTCAGCAGGATGCTTCTGGTTGGTGCTGCTGACCAAAAATAATGCATCTATGTGTAAGTGCCCTTGTGTACTTTGTGGGCCTAATTTGGGACTGGACCTCCTTGGTCTATGTCAGCAGCCATACACATCTCTAGGGACTCAGCTGGAATCGTCCTTCGAGTGTAGACACTGATTGCTGGAGCCTTTCAGCAGGATCCATCAGCACCACAGCAAACATGGTGCAATGTGAGCTTACTGTAAAACCTGGAAATATTGGGCAATTTGCATTTTCTTACAGCAATGGGAGCCAGAGTGGCGCGTACGAATGTCTCTGAGAATAAACAACATTCCCGCTGCCCTCTTTTCGGGTAAGTGCTGTGACATCACTCCCAGTCACCATGGCAACATAGCACGGTCTACTAAGGCAACTCCTGCAGAGTGTGTATCTGGATGTGTGAGTGTGTGTTTGTGACAGCTTGAGAAGGATGAGTCACAATGTGACAGGACTCTCTAGTCCTCTGAGTCCTGGACCTCTGGGAACAGAGCAAAAAGCCCCATAGGTCGACTGTGTACGTTTATGGTCTGTATTTAAACCCCGAGCTGCTGAAAACTAAGAAATGTGTACAGATGTGTTAAATATGGCTTAGTGCAATGAACATCCGCAGTGACACAATACTGACCACACTGACATAAAGTACTACTGTGTATGTTTTTGAGCTGTATGTTGTTCCTCTGAGTTAAAAAGTTATTTTACGATCAATCACACAAACCCTCGCAGATTTATGTGGCTGAGATTGAAAGCAGCAGGCCTTCACTATCAATGCTCTCATGGGTTGCAGTTTGCTGTGTGGCTACAGTGTTCTCTTTAATGTTGTCCTTCTGTTTTTTAATATTACTCAAGCAGACAGAGTAAAAGGAATGTCCACTGCCTAGTTTATTAACGCAGAAGTACAGGTACCTCAAGTGGCACTACTTTTTCTGCTGGTAAGCAGTGAGCAGCTCCTGACAGTTTATGTACATTGCTCAAGGAGCCTCAACAGTAGTAATGAGGGATGGAGAGTGTTTTCTTATTTATGTTTGACTCTTCCTCAGATAGCCGCATCCATAAAGCATGACTTTAGGCACGATGTAAGGAAACTACGTACAATGATCCAAATCATATAGTCTGATTGACATATTTTATGGACTTACCGAAAAGTAACTGGTTACAGTATACCCAACAAATACTACTACACTTTTGTCTGCCACCCTTTTACTTCAGACCTCTAAAAATGTATGTTTCCCCTGACAGGTTCAGTATCTAGTTCTTTGTCATAAACATCACAGGTGTTGTGCTGACATATGCTGCCAGGTGGTTATATGCCTATCATTGTAGAAGTGTTATGGCCATGGCATCAACTGTTGTCATATGGCATATTGCTCAGGACAGCATTCCAGCTGTGAGACATCTGTTTAGCCCCTTATCCTAGTTCACAGCTCTTTAGGGACCTTCTTGGACCTGCTTTGCCTTGTTAGTCCAATGCTCAGACCTAGATGTTAGTGTTCTCTAACCTCTACTGCAAAGTTAACATGTTATGGCTGATTAACTAGTTTAGCACTTAAACATCACACTAACTACCTCAATTAGTTTGTGGTGTTACGGGTTACCATTCAAAAAAAGTCCCATTCATTACTAGCACTCCCTTGCGTAGCATTTTTCCATTGTGTCTAAGCTGTAGCACTCCTGAGTGCTATTAGTATTGTGGCTAACATTAGCAGCTCTGTCCAGCTCTTTATTAGATTTGGGAAATGTTATGCTCCAGAAGTCACTACTAAACTCATTACCATAAAACTGCAAACAAGAACAATTCTGCTCATTTATTACCATGTTTTCCACATATAATCAGCAGATGATAAAGCCTACACCTGCCTGGGCCATGCAGCCTTAGCCTCAGTCTGCCTCTGTCTGGAATCAAGGGCTCAGTGTTTCAAAAGGTAAGAATTGAATAATAATAATGAGGCAGCATAGTGGTTGAGTGATTAGCAGTGTTGCCTCACAGCAAGAAGGTTCCTGGTTTGAAACCCATCAGGGGCCTTTCTGTGTGGAGTTTGCATGTTCTCCCTGTGCTTGTGTGGGTTTTCTCCAGGTACTCTGGTTTCCTCCCACAGTCCAAAAACATGTATGTCAGGTTGATTGGTGACTCTAAATTGCCCATAGGAGTGAGTGTGAGTGTGTGAGGTTGTTTGTCTCTATGTGGCCCTGTGATGGACTGGTGACCTGTCCAGGGTGGACCCCTGCCTTTCACCCAAAGAGAGCTGGGATAGGCTCCAGCAGATCCCTGTGACCCTGAGTAAGAATAAACAGGTATAGATAATTGATGGATGAATAATAATAATGCAAAATAATGAAAGTTAATGGACATGTGCACAACATCAACAAAAACCATCAAAACACCACCATCCACATCTCCACTCACAGTGACCAAGCAGCAATTGAACTTTTGCACCCTGCAGTGAGTCAGGATACAGTCCAGGTTTCTCTTTATCAGGGTCAGTGAATTTGCTGCTGAAACAAGCACATCGACATGGTCAACAGCCAGCGGTCACACTGTCCCTATTAGAGTCACATGTGGCACGGTGATGATGGCAACTCATAACAAATCACAGTCAAGCAGATGACAGGATGGTTCAAAGGAGGATAGACAGACAAGCAGACCTCCCATGAGGTTTAGATGACTTAAATGCATTACAGAAAAAAAAAAGGTACTGCATTGTGTTTACTAAACCAGCTCATTTTTAATCAACAGAGCACTTAATTGATTTGCTTAATTCATTAACTGCAGTGATTGTCGAGATTGACAGAAACACAGGGTGGTGCCAGAGTTTCAGGTGTGAGCAGGATACTAATTAAAGGACTCATCATTGAGGGATTTATCTCCCTTATAAGAACAGTGGGTTCACTTTCAATCCTAATACTGCTAGACTGAGGATGAGCTACTATGGCGGCATGGGGGTCGACAATGTTGCCTTACAGCCAGAACGTTCCGGATTTGAATCCCGTTCCACTCAAGAGACTTTCTGTGTGGAGTTTGCATTTTCTCCCCATGCCTGTGTGGCTGTTCTCCACATACTCCGGTTTCTTCCCACAGTCCAAACACATGCAGTTTGGGGGTTAAGTTAATTGCTGACTCTAAAATGACCATAGGTGTAAATTTGAGTTTTTCTATCTCTATGTGTTGGCCCTGTGATGCACTGACAATCTGTCTAGGGTGTGAAGCCAGTGTTTATAGTAATTATACTATATCTAGTGCAATAATCAGTTTTGTGAATCTATTGAAAATGGCTTTAAATGTCAAGAATCCATCCATAAATATTGCATGCTATTAAAATTTTATCTCTAAGATGTCCCAGTGGTAGTTCCAATCTGAAGCCAAATAACATTTCAGCATCACAAGCGTCAAATGGCAATAATCACATCTAACAATAATCCAGCTAGACACACCCACTAAACACAAATTTAATGCAAGCGCTAATGAGAGGATTAATCGGCTGGTTCCTGTTAGAAGTTTATGGGATGTTTTATGTTTTACACTGGTGCTCGTAACTCTCTTCAGCTGTTGCTCTGCCTTGTGGTTCTTAATCCTGACAGTATCCAAAGGGGATGTCTGTGTCCTGGTTTCTAGACCACGCTCATTAATAAGCATTAGTCTTGAAATCTTTGAGAAAAGAAGTTGCTTATTTAATGAGCACGTCATGATAATAAATGTTAGTGCTGTTTTGCAAAAGGCAAAAATCATGAAAGCTATTGAAATGTGTGTTTGTCAAAAGTTGAAGGAATGGGGAATGCTAAATATTCTCTTTTATAAAGATGTGTGGTGGGCTGGGGCTAAGCCTGGGATTGGAGTCTGGAATTGGAGTCAATGCTGGAACAGCCAGGGAGCTCCAAAGTGCTCAATCTAGACCCACTTTAGGCTCAGTTGCTTTCGAGCCACTTTTCCTGCACAAAACCCTGGCAGACCTGCAATGTAATCTCCTCTAAATTCTTTTATTAAGACTTCTAATTGCAGCTCGGGTGTTTTTCCCTTCAGGAAAATAGGCAGAGGAACAAAAACAGGGCTTATTCACCCCAAAACAGGCTGCAGGCATATGGCAGGCACAAGGCGCTATAGTATTCTCTGCTTAGCGGTGACTTCTTCTCTGATTCATGCCATCAATCTGACTGAAAGGAACACCAGACATAACAGACATTCTCTGGGAAAACAGCCCAATCACATCCAGGTAAAGCAGCAGGAATCGTAGCCGGCAAAGCAAAATTCAATATATTATTTCCTATGACAGGAACAGCTCTATGGCAACGCAACACTTTCATAATATTTCATACCCACACATCTGACTGGAACAATACAAGCTTAAGAACCAATCACATCTAAGCCTTAAAGAAACCTTTCATTTCATATGACCACAATAGAGCCAGTCATTTCCTCTGTTATTTCCTCAGTCAGACAGCAGTATTTTTTTGCACATTAAAGGGTCTGTGTTAATGCATTGGCATTGCCCAGACACTCCAAAAGAAGAGACTGCACTACTTAAAAGCTAATGAGGAAACAATCTTGGCAGGTGCGATTGATCCCACAGTTTTATAGCGCTGGGATTATCAAAGGATTATCTAACAATAATTATGCAGCCAAGGTTGACAGAATGCTTTCATGTCTTCACTGTGGATGGCAGTAAGGTGTGTATGTGATAGAAAAACAGGACAGCGAGCAAGAAGAGGGGTAAGCATGTGTGACTTTGTCTTGCCATCTGTGTGGATGAGTGTATATAAGAGGAAATAAATCTTGCAATCACAAGTCGCAAAACATCGCACCCAAAACTCACTTATCAGCAGCGAACACACGCCGAGTAATTCAAAGCAAAAACAGATATCTCCTGTGCCAGCTGCAACACCAACCCATGGGAATCCCCAACATGGAAAATCTGGAAATCAGGAATGAATGAGCAGGAAGCAGGAGACTCCCAGTCGAGAAGTCTCTGAGGCGCAGAGTCGATCGGGTCACATCTCTCGGAGGAGTCGATGGGCAATGAAGTAATGTGTGGTGACACCGGAGCATTATCACACATTTGCTGCACATTGATTGACCTCACACTGGAGATTACAGATAGAGACCACCAATCTTCTCCCATTACATGTGTTACTGCTTTGTCTCTCTAACCATTGCATTTCACCATAATTGTAGAGCCTGCACAAAAAACATTTTAACTTCACTACTGTAAAGTGTGTTACATCGCACACTTACAACTTTCTAAAAGTCTCTTTTGTTGCCTGTGATGCTGTTCCAAAAAGCCTTTCTTACAAAATCTGGCAGGGAGAGGGTTGATTGATGTTAAAATCTAAAACAGCACACAGAAAAAAAGACATTTGACAACTGATTTTATCCTTTGATTATTCTTTTTATGACAGAATACTCATTTTATTATCTTAGCACCTACATCTTGTCATCTTGAAAGACTGGATGAACAATAGAGAGGAAGAGTATGTAAAAAACTAAAGGAACAACTGCTGAAACCCTCCTGTTTCTATGTGATTACTGAGCTCAGGGACATAGTGGTCTGGCATGTTGTGGTATTGCTGTATACATATATGCAAACGTTAGTTGGAAGACTGGAGGAAGCAGCTGATTAGATGGAAGGATAGTGCATGTTTAGTCTTTGATTAGTTGGACTGATGGAATCCGATTGAAGAATCATTGCAATACATGGGTGTTGGTGTGTGTACTGCAACTTTGTGCACATTTGCCAGCCTGGGGCAGAATACTGGAATTTAGTCATGCTAGTGAATCTATATATGCATTATTCTGTAGAGACAAACCAGGAAAAGGCCTTCAAGGTTGCAAACACAAAAAAATCTGGTAGATACTTTTATCTGCTATTGTTCTGATAATTAGAGATACAGAAAAATTTGAGACTTTCACTGTCACCCCAGAACAGAGGCAGAGAATGGAGTTTTGTTTGTGCTACAGAAGGAATATTAAATAATAATAAAAACAAACACCGTACACAATTTACCTCCACTGTGAAAGCCTCACATATCTGAGCAGATAAACCAGAAATTATCTGCAGTGATAGAAACTAGAGGTCGACCGATTAACTGGGTTGTTTTTATTTTTTGCTATTTTTAACATAAATGGCATCGGCAGGCACATCTGCAGGCAGCCCAGTGTTGTTGTTGTGGGAACTGTGTGACACTGCCCGTCTTGCTCAGTATACAGTATGTGGACAAGTGGAGGCTAACTGTCAACAGCAAGGTATAAATCCACATTTTACAAAGCCTTATATATTTATTTAGTTAGATATGAAATATTACTTTTGGCAGTGAAGAAGAAGAAGGTAGAAGAAGTAGGTAGCAATGAATTTCCTGGTGGAGATTACATTCATAACTAAGATCAAAAGCTGATGTTAGCAAATACAGATTCTGACTGTTCTGAATGTGAACACTGGGGTAATTCGTCATTAAAACTGTGACTCAGAAAGTGTGTGCTCACAGTTCCATGCTGTGAACACTGTCAAACAACATTAGCTGACTTAGCTGCACACCTGCCAGGTAATGAGCTGACTGATGCGCTTCTTTATTTTAGTGTAAGTGGAGATGGAATAGCAATAATGTGCAGTATTATAATGCATTGCAATGATTCTTGTTCATTAACTAATAAACGAAGTTTCAGTTTTATGTTTACATAAAATGTACCAGTAACTTCGCTCCACATGGCTAATTAGAAAAGCATTAGAAAGTCCCACATCCTTTTTATGATCAAATTGCACATATTAACTATGCAACTACACAAGAAAGTATATGTACATTTACATATATAAGAATTGCTACTGTTCCTATCTGTTATATACCAGTTATTTTTAACCTGTCAGTGATAAATGGTCATTAGAACTTGAATAATGATTTCCTGGTTGAAGACAAGTTTTTACTTCCGGTGTGATAAGATAATAAGATAATGTGGCTGAACACAGAGTATATCCAAAATAGGACAAAATTTTGAAGTTGAAGTCCCAAGCCCTACAGTTTAAGAAACACTAGTACTTTTTTCTGCTATGACAGTTGAACATTTTAATGTGTTGGTAATGTGTGTCAGATGCGCTGGGGGAGATGTCGATGTGCCGCTGACACACTGGGGTGTGAGGCTCACCAGTTGTAGAAGAGATGTTGACGTCAATGCTGATCTCAGGGATACCTCCCCCCTTCAGCGCGGCCACGCAGGTGTATGTGCCGAAGTCTGTGAACTTGAGGTCTATGATGTCCAGGTTGGTGGTCCCGGGGGAGATGTCAGGGTCTGTCTGGGTGATAACCATGCGCTCTGAGCTCCGCAGGGCTCGCCCATTCTTCAGCCAGCTAAATGTCAGCTCCTCAGGCGGCGTTGCCTCCACCTAGGACATCCACCACGTTCATACGGCACTGATGAGTAACCTACTTCTAATTACAGGTGTATGCATATGTGGAATTCACTCAGCCTGTGCTTTTCCTTAACAATACCTGGCAGGATATTTTGACTTCTCGTCCGATCTGGATGTTGTCATCATTGTGGTATGGGTCAGGAGTGATCCAGAATCTTCCCTTTTTCAAAGCTGTGAAAGGAATAATCATCGCATTAGTGCTTGATTTATATTTGTACACCGCACTTGTTCATTCTGCAGGTCTGCGACATATGAACCCTGAGACATTTACTGGAGGTTATCCCTCTGCTTGTCACATTGATGTGATTTTTTTGACTTGTAATCCTGCAGACAGGATTTTATAGATTTTTTTCAATAGATTTTTGTCAGCGTTTTTACTCTGCTGAGTGTCCACACTTGGACTGTAAATTGTTGTTATGTGTCTCCAGGTGAATGTACCAATAAATCTGGCTGCATTATTGCATTACTCAGCCTGCAAACCTCACACGCTGCTCAAAGCCTGAAAAGCATCATAACTACCTGAAATAACTGATCTGAGCAAAATGTGATCATCTAGATATGTCACTTCAGTGCCTTGGCCATGAAATCATAAAAGCGACTTGAACCAGAAATGCAAAAGTAGTGATACAGCATCTGTAAGTGCAAAACATTTGAGAATACACCTTTTGATCCACAAGGGTCAAACAGTGAACTTAACAGATAAAGCAGAACTGTGTGTTTGCTTTAAAGACTAAAGCTTTGAACCAACATTAATATTGATAAGTACAGAGTAAAGAATCCAACATTCCATCAGGTTCACACACACACACACACACACACACACACCCTCACACACACACACACACACACACACACACACACACAAAGCCGCATGCAAATACACTCACTGTGAAATTGGAGAGATACCTAACAAAATATCCACCATTTCTAATCCAATTTGGTTTGCAAACTCTATTTTCAAAGCATAGCTTCTCTGAATGGAAAAAGAAGATGATTTCATTATAATACATGCTGTATCGGTTCCAAACCCTGCGCCTACTGTTCAATTCATCTCCTCAGCAGAAAAAAAAAAAAAAAAAAAAAGCTGAGCATGGAAATCTTTTTATCTATCAATTCCCAAGTGACATTATCGTATTCAGTTTGGAAAAGAAAAAAAACGTAAAAACCAGCGTGTCAAATTTAAACACAGGAAATTGAATGTGCAAACTATTGTGATGGGTGCCGAGCTGCATATTGAAGGGAGGGGTCGAGTGACACATACCTCCTTGACATGATCCCCCCTCCTTGCATTTGAAATCTGTGTCTGCAGGCAGAGAGTACTATTTCTGACACGTGTCAGCTACAGATAATACAATCATGTGAATGCTCTCCAAATTCTCACAAACATCACTGTGCATTTACATTGATTCTTGAATCACATATAGTCCTATACTCCAAGGCATTGCCTATCAATTATGTTGTATATAATTTAGTAGCCCCGGCATGGAAACTGTAGCAATTAGCATAATATGGTGCACAGCATATGTCTGTGACCTTTATGGATATGAATACATTACAAGGCATTACCAGCAACAAACGCTGGGCTCAGCTCTGTATGAGTGAACATCTGCTACATAGACGTCAAGATTAAATTTCCTTAAAGTCAGCATACACTGTGTAATGTTAATAAGACAATACTAAGTGCACGGTGAGCATATCTATAAGCACGCCCTGATTTCTTTCGATCATTTATGACAGGCAGTGGAAAAACCTTGAGTCAGAGTTACAGTTGTATCTTGACAGGTTGAAAAGGCTTTGTGTGTTAGCGACATCTTCAACAGAGTTGGTAGCTGCTTCCTAAGTAAGTATTATCTCATCCACTCCACACACACATTCCCACACACCCGCGTGAGTCATTGTGCTGTCACAGGTGACAGTGGATAAACATTTGGATTAACTGCTTTCCTCTTTTTCCTTTCCTCTGGTTCAAGTGTATTCTTTCCCCAGCTTACAAAACTGTAACACAACTGGCCCATCAACAATCCGCAGACCCTGCTGTACAGCAAGGCCAGATTCTTGCTCATGGAGCTGTCTGTGAGATGAATGAGTGCAGGTTAGTCTCTTCAGTTGCTTATGTCACTTCTTTGGGTGGTGAATGTTGTGAATGGGCACGGAGGGAGTGTAAAAGGGCTAAACAAATATTGTCATCGCTCTGAAAAAATGTTGGTAGTGTAAGGCTGAATGAAGGTTCTTCACAGCAGTTATGGCCGTTTCCAGATACATCGGTGTGTGAGAATCCGCTGTTGTCATGGTTGAATGGAATTACTATATACCTCTTTTTTTACAGTTGTCATTCTGGTTTGAAAGTTAACTAATTATATTTACAGTTAAATGTTTGTTGCATTACATTTAGTCTTTTAACACGTTTTATTTGTCAAAATTGAATTTACAAGCAGCTAACTGCTATCAGCAGATTTCTCTGCTTTTGCATAGTGTTTTTAAACACATCTCACTTTTCCTTTACTGTCAAAACAAATCATCTGTGTTTATCAGCTATCAACTCATGACCAAATCAAATAAGTCTCAACTGATTTCTTTCTGCTCCTCATAGAATTTGCACAAATATACTCAAAGAGGCCAATGCTTTAGATATGCCTGCATTTTACATCTTCTTCAGAAGTAAACCTGGAAGCTGCCAGTGTTATCAGCGAGAAAACACAAAGTAGAGCTGCCAAAACACAGTATCTCATTACCCAAAATTAGATTTTTTGCCTGAATGAAATTCTGGTGCTGTGTAGATAGAACTTCCTGATAGAATATGAATCAAAGATTTAAGTCCCCTGTGGCTCCTACACAATGTACACCAGTGTGTTTACATGGCCCATATTATACTTCTGGTGTGTAGGTAGCTTTTTAAGAGGTAACTTGCAGAACATCTTGGCAAAGACCTACTTTGTCCAAGATTTATTGTATGTTAGGGAAGAAACTGGTGCAAAGCTATGTTCTAATTTAACAATCAACTCCAATCACACACTAATGTAGATTTAGATTCTACACTCATAGATCTTAACTATTACCTACTGTATGCCAGGAGTGAAAATATGGTTAAAGGTCACTTTTCTGTTCACTATTTTTTCCTTGTGGTGACCCAGCCTTCCCTTTTTTCCACAAAGAGCTGCAAAGCACATCAAAATAGCCAGGGCTGCATTTGTGCACTCATGCATACATCAGAATTGGTTCTCTGCCCACTGCCTGCATGGTTAAACTTCCTTTCCTGTCATTTTATTGGACCATAAATATTGAAAAGCAAGTAGGCATTTTGGTAAATTGAGTGTATTTGTGTACCAGGGAGATAAGTGGGCATTACTTCTCCTGGTTGTAGTAAATTCTGTTGTGCAGCTGTGGTGACTAAAATGGTCCCATTTCCCTTATGCAGGGGAAAAAAATCTCAAACTGGAGGTATTTTAGAAAGGGCTGTGGAGCACGTGTGAGATGAGAAGTGCAGAGACTTTATCAAGTGACGGCACATTGTCACTCTTCCTTCCACACTTCTGTTAAGCCAATTCCTGGAAAAAAGTCACATGTATCATTAATGAGGGCTCTGCTTAGAGGCAGAACTTTCTCATTTGCTCTAGAGGTTAACTGTGTCATCTATTATTGTTATGTAATTTCCATAATAAAATTAATATTTTATCAGAGTACTTTCTCCAGAGTACTTTCTCCATGTACATATGTATATGTATATAATCAGCGTATATTGGGAAGACACCAAGCAAACCAATACAGCCCTGCAATGAACGTTAAAGTGCCTTTATAAAGGTTTAAATAACATAATCTTGACTTTTTAGTACACTTACTAGTTTTTTTTCAGAGCTTTCAGATGTGTTATACGGATTATGGAGACTGATCTGTGGGAATATGGGAACTTATATCCATCTCCATGACAACCGAGAAGGGGTTTTTATCTCCCCCTCTCAGATGATTTGTTACATAACAAGATCTGAAAAAAAAAAAACTTTGGAATGATACAATTTCAAAGATGATTGTGCACAATTTCATTCGTTAAAATTAGATACTTAAAATAAGTCCATCGTTTTCCCAATTTCTATTTGACACACTGAATAAAATAATGTTTTCTGGCAAACCTATAGCTGTAGACACTGATAGTTATAGACTGGACTTTTTACCTTCAACCAGGAATTACAGGCAAATGGGAAGTGGCACAGAGTAGCTGCCAACTACAGCAAGAATGTGCCCAAATCGTGATACATGGGTTTTAATGTCTTTTCTTGATTTGTGATCTGAACACATTTAAAGAAATAAAAAGTGTGCATGTGGTCATGTTTCAGCAATGAAATCTTCAAATGCTGTCTAGCTTTCCCCAGCGGTGTTTAGAGCACTGAAGCAGTGAACAGAAACAAGTGGCTCACCCCCACCATTTCCAGCACCCTTCAGTTAGTTTTGCTCTATGGTGAGTTTAAGATGAGACTAGGTTTGTAAAGGTTTATAGCCTGTTACAGGCACAAGAGTGCACATGGAGAATTTGGGCTGGCCAAGGAACACTATGATATATATATATATATATATATATATATATATATATATATATATATATTGTTGAGATGATAGAGATTTTTGAAAATGGCTGCTTCAGAAATGAGCAGAAAGTTAAATTAAGCCACCTGTTTCAGAGTCAACAAAAAGTAAATATAATCCAGCGTTAGTTTTAAAAGCACTGCCAGTATCACAAGTGCTGTGGCACAAAACACAAGTCAACATACATACAAACAAACTCTGCATGCATTATAGATGAATTCTGGAAGCTGGTTCACTTTTATCATCATCAGTGCTTCTTGTCATTGAAGTTTGACTGTGGCAACTTGTCAAAGTAGAGGACACTTACAGGAGCTATTTTCTTCATGGCAGTATCAAGCAAGAGAGAAAAAAAATGGAGATTCTGCTTGTGCTTACATTTGCATTACATGTCTCCTGTGTCCTATTTAGCTTGAGAGATTGCAGGCAATTCAATAGTGATGCATTGGATAGTAAATGCATTCTTTTTAGGATCATTATGTTACATATTACAGTGTTCTTGTGTTCCTTTTTTCTCCATAGCTTTAAACATCCTGTGGGAATAATGGGTGGCCTGTACATGAAAAGCGCAGATAATCACACAAAGAGAAAAGCCCCAGTTGAGGCCTTCTTCTACAGAGAGCTCATGTCACACAGCAGGATTACAATGCCACCTCAGGGGAGCTTCTTAGCAGGGCACAAGTACACACAGTCCTGACATACTGACAATGACATGCAAGTATGTACGTGCATAATGACAAAGACACAAAAGCATGGCTAATTCACACACACACACACACACAGAGCAAGAAAAAAGGATGTTTGAATGTGTTTTTCCCCGGACTATCACTGGTGCATTTTCTCTGCCTTTGTCTAGTAGAGAAAACGTGCTTCGCTCCCATTCTTCCTCTGAATTATTATGATCCAGTCTACCCATCAGCCATCTAATTTTTTAGTCAGTCCTGTCCGTCCATCTCTCAGCAGGCATCACGCTGTGCTTTGCATTCATTCTTGCAGAGAATATCAGCATGTGGAGCTGATCTCATCTCTCAGAGCCAGATGGATGTCTTTCTAAACCGCCACTGTCCTCTGCCTCATCTGCTCTGCTCAAGGTTAAATACAAAGAAGGACAACAGGCTTCAGCATGGTTCAAAACACAAGGCATTCGCACGTGCACTCATGCACACATTCGTACCACCGTACGAACACATTTCATTTTCCATTTTATCACTGGACATCATCTTCACATTATCTTCACATTAGCACCAAAAGGCAAGTGAGCCCAAAGTGGTGTTCTGAACCTTCAGGCCGACCTCTAGCTTTAATTCACATACATACACAGGTGCTGAATTCACAAACGAAACCAGCACATGCACAGGTGCAGGCACACTCATACACATACAAATAATACACACACACACACACACACACACACGGACCTTAGGGCTGGAGCCCAAAAGAGTGGCCAGCCTGTGCCAGTTCTGGTCATCCAGCCATTAAATCTGGCATTCATAAATGGAAATATATTCAGCATTTGACCAGTGTTTATTCCACAGCAAATTTGATAAGGGTCATTCACATGTTGATTCACATGCTGACAGCCAGGATTTTACAGGGTACGTTATGATTGCTTTCTCCCCACCAAACAGTCTAAATATGAACAGCAGGGAGCTCACATTGAAAAAGATTGCATTTTGTCTTCTCTATAAATAACAGCAAGCATCCAATCAGAGGTACAAAGTGAGGATGGTAGCAAGTGTGTTTGTATTTGTATTTATTCTTGAACATGTGTACATGTGGGTGTGCGGAATTAGCTGAATCTATGTTAGCAAGTTCAAATGATGGATGTCTTGGGTGTAAAAAGCCTCATACCTGAATTTGTCAGGTACTCCTGGAGGAATTGTTGAGAAAATCCGACAGTGCAGCTGCGTTTGATTTGGAATCTTTGATAGCAACAGCAACAGCAACACTCATTTCTCTACATCACACAACAGGAAAACACACTGCTTAATCAAAAGACAGGGAACACAGGCACAGTTTCAGCTGTGTGTGTGTACAAGGAGACACAAAAACTAAATGGCAGGCCAGTCGCTGATTTCAACATCACCATCCCATCTACAGACAGCGCTGTCTCAATTCTCCAAGTCCCCATTTGAGGGCTGCTTAGTCATATGTGGTACCAAGCAGGAGAAAGTAAGAAACAACCAGAACAGAGCATCTTTCCATTGTCACAGCAGATATATCACAAACTGATGTCTGTAATGAGGACAGAATGGACACAAGTGGCCAGGGAAAGCAGGATATTGACCTGCATTTGAAGACGTGTTGTGGACCCTTAATCCATAAAAAGGATCTTGTCAGCAGGGTGATGTGATGCCAGTGGCCTGCTGGGATGGCTGTGGAGATGGCCAAGCCCTGGAAGGACAGCATGGTCAGAGAAACTACCATCTGCTGGGCAGAGTTGTGTGTTTTCACACACACAGCCCCTTTGGCAACAGCAGTTCGAGAGGGCTACTGAAGGACTGGAGAGACGGGCTAAGATAGGAAACAATGAGGCCATGGGGTAACCCTGCACAATGAACTCACTACAGCAGAACCAAATCATTTGGTAGTTCACATATATGTGCAGTATATGCACATGAATGTCAACAAAAACACACGCAGAGACTGATTTGTCACACTGTCTTCCCAGCTACTTATATTTTCAAACATCCATCCATCATCTATACCCACTTATTCCTAATTAGGTTCACAGGGATCTGCTGGAGCCTATCCCAGCTCTCTTTCAGGTGAAAGGCAGGGGTTTGCTGTGAAGCAACAGTGCTAACCACTCATCCACCGCGCTGCCAATCTCTAAATACTTTATGGCCTGTCACACTTTCATATGTATAGAACCAACTAGCACAGCATTTTCACATTCTTGATTTTGACTGATCTGAAATTGATAATTTATGAGTGAGACCATATTACTGGGTGCAAATATTCACACACAGACACAGGCATTCTCCTGTTCTGTGCTTCTCTTCATTGCGCACACGTGCACGCGTGCGCA
The DNA here is from genome assembly GCF_900324485.2 of Mastacembelus armatus. Lineage (NCBI taxonomy): Eukaryota > Metazoa > Chordata > Actinopteri > Synbranchiformes > Mastacembelidae > Mastacembelus > Mastacembelus armatus. Next base: position 10,166,777 of record NC_046656.1, read on the forward strand.
CGCACACACACACACACACACACACACACACACACACACACACAAGCACACAGCAAGAGCAGGTAAAGGTCTGCGTATACTCTAGCCTCGAGCCTGGCTTATTCTTTATTTTCCTGTTCTCCTCACTTCAAAGTTGTCAGTAGAGTGATTGTACTCTATGTTTTGCTAAACACAATTAAAATGAAATGCAAAATTTTGGTGTGTGAATATGGCATTCATTTTCAGTGAAAGGAATGGCACCTCCAGAGGTAAACATAGTACAGTCATGCAAGTTATTCCAACATGATTCATGTGTGATTTAAATAAAACTGGACTGAATTCATGAATGACTCATGTGCACACTAAGATAAGGTGGGAGAAGTAAAGAGGTTCAAATCCATTTTGGACACTACAACCTCTCCGTAACCACTCTGCCTCCATTTGTGCCTTCACTTGGAGAGTTTTACCACTGCAAGGGCTGTTTCAAAGCAGTTCATACGGAGTGGAAGTGGACTGTAAAACCCTCAGTGGCAGTAACAGTCTTCTCTGGCGTTGACTCTCCAAAGCCCACCACTACAATTACCAAGATTTGGCTGCTATATCTATATTGCACTCTCAAATATTAATATTTCCTTTAGAAATCAGGTATTGATCAGGCTAAATATAGCCATAAACAGAAGCACAAATGTCGGAGATAGAAGGAAACAGCCTGTGAAATTAAAATCTCTCCTGCATCTTTCCAAATAATAATTTGGTCTTTACCAGTAGTTTTAGACACAATTTATAGACCATGGGATGAAGATAAAACAAAAGAAGAAAAACAGCACTTTGTTATTAATTCAAATATCTAACATAATCCATGGTGATGGAGTTTTACTGCTAAAACTGGAAATTTAGTGCACGACCATTCCAAGTTAATAACCACCCATCCCTGTGAAAATATGGAAAAGATGTGATGAGTCTGATTTCATTATTAGAAAAGGAACCGTTTGGTGCAAAAGCATAAGCAAACAGCTGAGGAACCATTCTAATAAAAGTCCATCAAACACACATGGTTTGGTTTTTAAAAGTCGATCGCCCAGTGGAATACGATTCTCGGTGGGCTAATCATACTGACTGCTCAAATCATGTTGTTTTATTACCTAAAAGTATGAGTATGATGAGAACTTCATTATGGCTAAAAGGAGCATGTAGTGCTGTGGTGTTGTCCTTTAAGTGACAAGTAAAATCCATCATACATCGTAGTGGTACAAATGATTTCAAAAAATCCATGTCATGAATTTGGACCTATTTCTACCACTGCACATTTATACCACCCTCCCTCATCATCTGGTGCATGTCGATCTCAAATTTGCATTTGTGTCAGTGACAGCTCATCGGACTCAGGAGAGTGCTCCTGAGATGTGTGAAGTCTATTAGTGACGCTAGATAGGCACCTCTCTCTTTCCAACAGATTGTTTTCATCAGCCTGTCACATGGAAAAAAAAAACTGTAATGTCTTTAGCTTTTATGTCTTTTATATCATCTATAGAGCTCTGTCCAAATTCACACTGACATGAACAATGCTTTGCTGGACTAAGAGGTGTTTCTAATCAAACGCTGATGCCATTTAACTTTCTCTTCCTTCTTAAGTGGCTTTACTTCGATGATAAGTATCTCTCAAATTGAGATGTCATTTAATTATGTTGATCCAAAATTTGCACTTAGTGACAGATTGTCAGACCGTGGACTTTGTTGTTGATTAGAATTCATTTAAGCCCTTTCACCATGTTTTTAAGTGACTGTAAAAACTGATTCCACAACCACACTGACAGCAAAAAATGCTTTTTTTTTAATTTTTATTGATCCTTAATTTGCTTTTACACATATTAATTACTTATGCATCCTTCCATTTTGATTAGCAAGTTTCTTTAGCTTATCTTGTATTCGCTCCTAACTCACACAAAGATGCGTGAGGACCAAATTTCATTTCATTTCATTTGTTAATTTATTTACCCACCTAACCTCTGATTGCCTTTTGTTTAACACCCACATTAAATTACTGAATCACACTGGTATCAGAGATGGCTTTTAGGTTTTAGGAGGATATATTGTTGCTCATGAGTGATTGTTTGTCCACAAAGACTGTAGCATTGTTTATTTTATATAAAGCTAAGACCCAGTGAATGTACAGTATCCCCATGAGGTGTATACATTGTCACAGAGATAACAGGGAACCACTATACTGTATTAAACCTTTGTGCCTGCCTTCGTAGAGTCAATTGACTATAGCTTGCACAAGCTGAATCATTGTTTTACCATAAAGCTCTGAACTGCATAACAAATCAATGGCTTGCATTACATTTGGTCAAGCAGAATAATGCATATTTACTTCTCAACTTTCTCCAAGTACTACAGAAGACGATCTGGACTCCTAAATGTCACACGTCAGTGAGTATGGAGTTAAGAAAGCTGATTAATTTGATAATACTTTACCAAGGTCTCCCATGAGAAGCATTGTCAGCTCTGACTTATTTGCTGTCACGGAATACCCAACACCTCCTCTTGATGTAAGCCTCTCACTTCTTAAGTCCTTAATATATGGGCACTTTGACAATGAAGAGAAGGGTTTTTTTTCTTTCAGCTAAGCCATCAGAAATGATTTGTTGATGATTTCATTTTCATCCCAGGGAGGATATGACTGCATAAATAAATGCTTCCAAACAGGCTCAGCACAGAGGCGACCTGATGATGGAGCTGTGCCATGATCCCGGTGATGAAGAGAGAAATACTTCCATTTCTGAGCCTCAAACTGAGCCAATCTGTTAAACTCTGATTCAGATGTGCTCAATTTGTGTGTGTTTGAGGATTTCTGGAAAGTTAACAAGTCAACAAGATAAGCTTTTTGCATTTGGATCATCCTATGAATGCCTTTTTTTTTTCTTTATTTGGAAGGCATCTACTAATTAATGCATGTTTTTTATTCCCTTGCAAGAGGTTCCTGCAGTTTCACATTCAGGGCATAAAGCTCCTCTGTTATGTCACAGATGGAAGCCTAGTCACCTGCCACCCTTAATCCTCAAGCTTAGTAATAGCAGTCAATTTAAGAGTATAAAAGTCAATTTCCTCATGCATTATGTCGCATCTGTGCAGGTTTTACAACAAAACAGATTTTCTTTACAGATGGTGAAAATCCTGACTTGAGTATTAACTTTCAAAGTAGTTTTTTTTAAGCATTTACGTGTACTTATCACATGCCAGGTACAGAACTAAAAGTGCCCTCCACCTTCTGTTTCCAATATAACACTCAAAAATGCCATTTTGATAAGTTATTTCTCTAATAAGCTACAGCCATATCTGATGCTTCTGTCTTCCGGCCCACTAAGGTGAGAAATTACATTAAATAGCTGATAGCTGTTAATATTTTTTAAAATATTTAACATTTTATTTGTTCTTTTATACTTTTTATACCAAGTATTTAGATCACCTAAATCATATTATCTTTATTAACACCAAACACTTTGGAGCTCGATATATATCTGCTGGTGTAGTCGTGCCTTCTCACCTCGCACCACGATGGTGGTGGACTTCTTGGCTGGGTTTCCCACGTTGTTGCTGGCAACGCAGCTGTACACCCCCGCTTCATCTGAGGTTATGGCTGGCAATGTTAGCGTACCCCCCTTCACCACGCTCCTCTGTGGCAGGGTGTCATTACTGCTGACCCAGGTGAGTATGGGTGGAGGCTCTCCACCTGTGGTGATGCACACCAGCGATACAATCTGGCCAGGATTCACCACAATAGGATCCTCCACCAGCAGCTTGATGGACGGGGAGGCTGTGAAGCAAGGAGAATGATTGGCAGGAGATGGACAATTTTGGCAGTTATGGGAGTTACTGTATAACTCAGCTGAGAAACTATGCACCACTTCATTAGTCTGTTTCCATGTCTGCTCTACATTTATTAAGACACCTATGGAGATTTTACCATTTTCAAATCGCAGCCTGAATAGAACAAACTTAAGCAACAGTAATTTTGCAGTACGCCAGGCTAACTGTACACAAAAGTCAATATCCCTGAGTACCTGTCTTATTGGTGAGTCGAAAGATAACGCTGCGATCAGGGATCCCACACACATTTCTGACAGAGGCGATGCAGCTGTAGTTGGCGTAGTCCTGAGGACGCAGGTTCTTCAGCTTCAGAATCTTTGTTTCCCCCTGCAGCTCAGACCAAACCAACACTGGTATGCAAATGTGTGCAAAAACATCAACATAATCAAGTAAAGAAATGCAGAAGCAAGGTACTGGGAAGGACACGACAAAGGCCAAACAGCTCCAAACAAAGGTCGAAGAAATGAATATGTATACATTTTTAATGTAGCCAACAGAAAAAAAAACCACAAGGCAACAGAGTTTACGAAAATTACTGGAAAATCACTACTAAAAAAAAATGATGCAGGTTTTCTTCAGGAAAACACATCTCTGAAGTCGCTATAATACTGTGTGAATAGCCCTCCAGTCAAAGGCCCTGCAGTATTTTCACCATAAACCTACAGAAATATGGATGGGACTCAGTAGGGGATCCCTCAACAGAGAATATGTGTCTGATTCCAGCTGGGCCTGTCAGCCATGAGCCCCGCCCAGACGGCTATGATGAGGATGTCAACCTTTGATCTGGCTGAATTCACTGCGTGGGTTTTGGGTTGGAGGGGGAGGCGGCAGATTAAAACTCGAGTGAGCCGCACACTGTGGCGTTCCACATAAGATGGTGATCAGTCATGTCTTTGAAACCCTTGGATGACTTAATTGTATTAGATTAGCAATAGATCCAACACTCCACTTCCTTTCTTTCCCTGTCACCTCCTCTGCGGCAGAGCAGACATCAGGAGATGAAGTCCTTGGTCAGAGTGCAAGCTTTACTCACAGCAGGAGGGGCATATTGGAAGAAAAATATAAGGGAAAGAGATAGGAATGGATATCACAAACACACTAAGCCAAAAGTGACCCAAAGAGTGAATGTTTCAGGATTACGACTTATGGTTATTGTTAAACAGCAAAGAAATTATGGAGAGTATTGCCACAGTGAGTTGAAATAATTTCCAGCTTCATTTTCATGTTTTAACCCCTTTAAGGCTTTAAATGCTGTAAAACCAGCTGGATAGGCTTAAAGATAAAAACAAAGACATCCTGGGGTCATGAAAATGGAAGAAGAAGCTGAAGAGCTATAGAAAAATGTCATAATTGACAAGAATGTGATGTTTGCCGCAGCTGGGTGGCATGTGTTATGTTGCTAACGGAGCCTTAAATAATGACCTCCTCAAAATCTAGACAACATGCTAAAACAGAATATCACAAGAAAAGACAAACAACCAACATCAAAACATACTGAATACTTTAAAGAGGTGAGAAGCTGCCAAGAGATGAGAAATGGCTCTAGCAGACCTGTGATAATTGTGCTATTCTGTAGCACTTTGTGGGGGAAAATTATGGAGCAAGAGGTGGAGGAAAAAGTAACAGACAGCAGAAAAGACAGGATTTGGAGAATAAAAGCACAGCTCTGGGCCTCACTTAATTATGAGCCATACAGAGTTTGAAATACCACCTCTGCATTTCTTCAGTTTCAGTGGAAATATAAAAATATTTAGTCGGCTGAAAAGGTGCTAGTAGAGTGAAGCTGAAATGGGGGGGGGGGGGGGGGGGGGGGGGGTGTTATAAAGATAAAACAAAAATCCAACACTGACTGGGCCCTACATGACACTGGAGACATGAGATGGGTCAGTTATGAATTAGTTACTAAATTGTTTCTGAATATTTCAGGCCAGTTCACATATATTGTTGAGCAGTAATGGTATTAGCCATTTGTATTAGCAAATTACTAGGAATTTAGTCAGGATTTATTTGGGATTGGACTCACACAAAGCTAATCTCTGGGTATGGGCCATGATCAAATTTTCAGACCCTATTAAAGCTTTAATAGAGGGCAGGAAGAAGGAACAGGGGAAGGAGCAGAGAGGTATGAAGAGCAGGATGGAGTAGGGTGTAGGGTCTGATGAGGCCCAGTGGTGCAGCTTGTTCGGCACCACTCCCCGACTCTATTAGTTCCCAGTTGTCTTCCTCCTTTTGGCCAAACATCAATTTCACTTTCCTTTTTTCCTCTATCCCTGTTTCTTAAGCCTCTTTTCCCCTCTCATGTGTCTGATTCTCTTTCTTTTAGATTTCCATTCTCTCAAATGTCCAATTCCACACCAATTCAAAAAACCACAAATCTCTAACTAGTGACAGAACAATCCCAGTCAGTTTCTTTGCTGACAGTACAAGATCCATTTTGGAACAATGCATCTCAATTTTCAAATTGTAAAGAAAACCCACTTGCTCAACTGGGGGAACTGATTGCAAAAAGAAGTGTTTCTTTCTGTCAGCAACTTCTTGAAACTGGATTAGTGAAAGTGATATTGCTATTCATAGTGGTTAATGAGTTCAGCTTTAATGTCCCATAGAACAACAAGGACCAGGATTAGGGTTTGTGGTAGAATTGTGAAACAATACAGCAGAGTGGCAATAAATCTTATCCCCACTACATAAATGCAAATGAAATAGCAGCACTTATTATTACAGTTTTTCACATTGAAACATGTCATCTTTGTAACAAGATGATGTGTTGATTCATTAATTACTGTAGCGACTGTGGCTTTCTCACCTCTGTCTGTGAAAATGAATGAAAAATGTGCGTGTGGTGTGACAGCATGTTATTGAACGTCTTGGTCTCAGAAAGGTTGATAAAGGTCATAATTTAAATATTTGTAATATCTGTTCAAAGCCCTTCAGCTCTGTGACAGAATGTGATGCTATCATATTACTGTACAGTGCATCTGAATGTGGATTCTTGGCAATAACAATCCAATTATTTTCTTTCAAAGTTTGTTTAATCTATGTGGATGGTTCGTCGTTTTTGTTTTTACAAATGTTATAAAAGCAATCAGAATCACCAGATAATTCAAGTGTGTTACAATCATAGTTGCAAACCGCCTGTTCTAAGAAATCTGCTCTGCTGCTTTATTTCTGCGGTTAAGAAGAATATTTGCTGGATTTCCCCCTCCCTTCTCTTGGTTATATACAGTAGGGTGCCATGGCTGCAACCTAATATTGGACATGGGAGCACCCCTTTAATGTCGCTGCCTGAGAGAGCTTCGGCAAATTTAACTGCTGATGAACACATTTTGTGCCATGGCGTCCAAAGTTTATTATGGTCGTTTCACATCCTCTCACTTCTGTTATCAGCCTATTTGTTCTTTCTCCATGGTATGCAGGGGGAGGGCAAAAGGTGCATGTGTCCATAACAACAACATAAAACTCCATTAAAGGACTTGGGATTGCCCGAACTGTCAAGCCAATTCATATTACATGGGTAACAGCTTTACATATTGGTATAGTATATTGAATAAAATGGTAGACATTTCTTTCCATCTAGTTTTTTCCATGATTTCATATTTTCATCCACGTTGCCTCTGTCTTACCTGTGTGAAAAAGGGCTCATAGATCTCCACGCCCTTGTCAGAGCCCTGTGTCAGGACCTCTCTCCCACGATGCCAGCTGTAGCGGACAGGTGGGTTGGAACTGGCCACGCAGCGCAGAAACACAGTCCTCTCATAGTAGAACTGTTCCTTAGCCTCTCCTATACTCTGATGCACCGTCACTATTGGGTCATCAAGATCTGGGAGAGGGGCACACAGCGAGAAAGGAGGATACTATCAGTTAAGACTTTTCCATGGACTGTTCACATATCGAACGAGTTGATGGTTTCTTGGATCAATCTAGCATGATGATAACATTTCAATTACAAATATACTGTATATATCGATAATAAACAAATAGTTAAGTTAAAAAAAGTAAAGCCTTTATATTTTCAGTAAACACAACCCTTCATTGTACTTTTAAAGGTGTGAGTGAAGGGGTCAGGAATCTCATTGCATTAGGAAAAGCCAGTTATTGGCATGCACACAGAGGTCGATGTGTGAAAGAAGGTGAGAGGCCAGCTACTTGAACTACTTAAGTCAATAGGATGTAGCCGAAGGGCACATTGACTTCCCGGTAATGAGTTAGCTGCTATGTGTTCCATGCCACTGTGAGCTGCAGACATGAGAAAGAATGACAAATATGGTGCAAAAAATAAAGTTTGATGTCCATCACTTTAAAGAATAATGTTTGGCTGACCTCTGATCAGCAGTCAGTAATTTGACACATGTGCTACTCTACACATTTCCCAACAGATCTGAGGGAAGTTTTACCCCAATGCTAGACAGTTGGGTATTTGAGAAATCGCTTGTGGTTGATTAAATGGATTCAGACTTAATCATCTTACCCGGCTATCGCATTAAGCCTTGGCAAATAGTGTTCATCATAGCTGTGGTGTCTTTTAGCATGCTAATACTCGCTTTTTAGATTATGTCCATTTGCACGCTCAAAGAACGCAGGGCGCTAGCTGTTTCCCTTTCATCTCCGTCCGAGATGCAATCAGTTTTTAACATGAGCAAAAAAGCAATTTAAGGGAGAGGATGAGAGCAGCTAATGCAAGTTATCCCTTATGCTAAAATTCTAACTGATAAAGGCTGACCTTATGCATATGAAGAGGAAAGTGACTGAGTGTATTAATGAGTGGGCGAGTTTATCTGTGAGTGAGCAGCAAGGTGAATGATTGAGTGATTGAGAGACGCAGTGAATATGTGAGTGAGAGAATATAGACAGGTTACAGTAAATGAATACCCAAATCTTTAAGGATTAAAAGCATCCGGAAAAAAACTACACACGCCTCAAGTATTATTAATGGATGAATTCATTGCTTTTAATTCAGTGGCCCACTCCTGGATTTGCTGAGGATCAGGTCCTAATCAAGGTGCCTGTGGGCCACAGTGCATGGCATCCAGCCTTGATGCACCAGTCAGAGAATGCTGATTCCTCAGTTTCATTAAAGACATGTTCTGCCCTACAGCCCCTTAATCAAAATCTAGCAGCGGTCAATACTTCATCCAGGATCCATTACAGTGTCTCAGGTAAGAGCAATTACCTTTGGGGGGTGGGGAAAAACAGGGCATGGGGCGACAAGACACAGAAGACAGAGCAATCGTGGGGCCATTTTAGAGAAGCAGATTGCTTTACGTAAATATACTGATTCATTATAGAGAGGAGGAAAAGCATGAATCTTACATCTTATCTCTGACGCTACCCAGCTTTTGCCTCATCTGTTTCCTGCTTCAGCCAATTTACTGCCAAATGTGGCAGAAATAGAGTGATTCATTGACAGCCCTATCTACCTTGCGATACATGTGTCTTTAAGTGCCAGACCCCTTTCTTTGTTGTGACAAGAGTGTGAGCGTGTGTTTCAGTATGTTTGTGTATGTGGTAAGGAGCAGTTTGAGCTATTAATAGGGCCAAAATGATATGCAGAGAAGAAGTGGATGTGAGAAGTGCAAGGAGATAAATATGGAAATATGGAAATGTACGCACTAGATTAAAATTTGATGAATTTCAAAGAAAATTCCACCTCCACCATCAGTCTTTCTCCCACATGTGCATGTATGTATGTGTGTGTGAGTGTGTGTGTGTGTGTGTGTGTGTCAGTCACTCTTGTGCAATTAGCTTTTTAAGTCACACTTGACTGATAGTGAAGCTTAAATCCCCAAACCCTGAGGAAAACTGTGGTGTACAGGTCGTCCGTGCCAGAATTGTTAGGGTTTGTAATTGCAGGTTTATGGGTTCACAGGCCAGTAAATCTGCCCATGTACAGCTAAATGCTCCAGCGAGCTAACCTTAGCATCACGCCCGCTCACTCCCACCAACCATGACAAGCTCTGGCTTTCTCTGACATTAAGACACAGGGGTGGGGCAGCATGACACACGGATATGGAAACGCCTGACACAACGCATACGTGAGTCAGAGAAGGTCTCACAAGACAAGCAGAAATAAAAGGTATTACATGCGCTTTGCCACCAATCTTTTTAGTTTCTCAAGTGTGAAGAACCTAAAAATAGCATTCCTTTTGAAATAGCAGGGAGCAGGCTTGTACTTTACAGGCCTACCAGACATTTGTTGGACAAATAGGTACAAGTGAGTGGCTTGGATAAAAGATGAAGACTAAAGAAAGGGCTTCATTATCACATCAAACCTTAGCTTCTTCTTTTCATGTCCCCCACCCGCTTACAAAAATGCAGACACCTGCACGAAAACTCACACACATTACCTCTCTCCACCTACCCGCACCCAGCCACCCGCACCGACACACACACACACACACACACACGCACGCACACACACACACACACACACACACACACACAAACACCCTTTACTCACACCCCTTTATTGGGGGGGCTGTCTCTTGGGTTTTAGCCTAATGCAAGTTCTTCTATTTTTTTTCTTGGCTTTGATGTCTTTCACTCTCTCTGCCTGACCTGCCTGATCACCTGGGAAGAGAGCACCTATCGGACTCCCAGGCTGTCAGCCATGAGCAACAGAGGCCTGCAATTAATTTCACCTAATCACTGTCCCAGCTTGATTACCAGTGGGAGCTGCTGACCTGAATGACATTTGTGCAAAGTCTTTCATGAGTAAAAACAGGCCTGTTATGTCAAAAAATAAGCAATTTGCTTTTATCATGTGCCGAGGGACAAGGAGACACAGCAAGAGAGAGAGTGGGACATGGTCAGAGGAAAAGGCACACAGAATGATGAAAATGAGGGTCAAGAGCATGGAAAAGCCTCTAAATTGCTGCTATCCAGATGCAGGGTTAATTAGGTGATAATACTGTGTATCAGATGTCTCCTATACTTAATCCAAATAAGGGTCACATGTTCTCTTTTTTTGTGGAATATGGGCATAATACATAAGCAATTAAATAAGATATTACCTGGCAGCCTGCCCTGTGAAAGACCTCGCCATCAAGCCTATTTTAATAGAAGCTGGAGTCTAAAAGCAAATCCTAAAAAAGACAAAGCCACCTGTACGCACACAGAAAGCAATAAGAGATGAAATAACATGTTGGTTCTTCAGACATTAAGACCACCACATTAAATATCCATCACTAGTGTTTGTTCCAGCTAACAGCAGAGTTGTTTTTAAAAAAAAAACACATTCACGGTTTTACACCATTAAAAAAAGCGATAATGGGCATAAATAGAAAATAGAGAAAATGGGCAATGAGAATCGAAAAGACCTACTCTTGCAAACAAAATGCTGCATCAGAATAGTATGTGTAAACACACTACATCAAATAAGACAGCACAAATAAAACATGATGTAGATGGTGTGTGATTTCAGTTTGCTGAATGGTGCACAATAATGCATTTCATTTATGTGGGTCAAGAGGTTAATAAGCCATACTGGTGATATGCAACATCCCTCTCATGCTGAGGCCAGTGATGGAATATGTGAATTCAGCATGTAATTTACTGTCAGAACATTTCATGTCCCTCCATCTCTCAACCCCTTGGCAACAGTGACCTCTATCTCATGGGTACTCTCCACAATAACTAGCTCCTGCTAGCTGCATCTATTCAGTGTCAGCTATTGCTTCATACTAAAAGTGTGACTGTGATGGCAGACGGATGCATTTGCATGGGGGGGGTAAGGGGGCATGTTGCATCTATTTTTGCAGTAAGTCCACTCTGATGATAGGACCTGTGTAACACATATAGCTTAGTAAACATCATCCTCTGAGATGTGAGATACATCTCGTGCTGCACCGCTTTCAGTGCTGTTGGGGGGATAAAAGGAGAGAGAGGACAGAATCTGGGGGGAGCACCTTCTGTCAGCGAGTTTTATGTTTTATGTGCGTATGTGTGGCAATAACACATATCTGTGTTGGGAAGTACCAACAGTGACTGGACACATCTGATTGTAATGTAGCTCAGTGCATCTCATCACATATGGCTTATGGTTATTATTCTATTCCATAACTGTTATGTACGTCTAAGCTACAAAGTACTGGCACGCCACGTTTCCTGAAATCATGTGTGTGCATGTAAAACGTGCTAACCAGGTTCAAGTATTTAAGCTATTATACATACATTATACATACCGCTTATTTGTTAAATAGGAAGCTCAGTACAATTTCTTTATATACTTTATTTTATAACTTTATATAATTTAACATTATGTGAAATATGGTTATTCAGGCTTTTACCAACAGTTAAATTAAAAAAAAAATTATATCAGTGGGCTGCTTGCCTGCTGAAACAGTGCAGACAAGTCATTGCTCCAGGCCAAGAAATTATTTTTTGATGCTTTGTTTTTTTATGACTTAGAGAAATGAGCTACAGCTTGTTAATTAGAGACTCTCAGAAGTGCTTATAGGGGCTGTTACAACTGGTTTTCAGTTTTTATGCTGGTTATAGCATCATACTTCACATGCAGACAAGTAAGTAAATGCATTTCCCAAAATGTTAAACTAGTTCTTTAGTTTGTTCACAGCACTTGCAGTAACAATGATGTGGGTCTGAGTTACTAACACTATATCCTCTGGTTTACTGTCTATGATCCTGGCAGTTCTATATGATCATAACTGGTGAAACTTATATGTCATTTTTGACATTTTTTTAAATGTGCTGGTGAAGAGGCTACATTTTCTTGACATCTCTTGATTTACCCTGTAGATATATGATAGCTGTTATTTACTACTGTCTTTATACTATGCACATAAGGCATTCACTCCTTTTTAAAATACATCTGAAAAGGGCAAAAACAATAAAAGTCAGAATGCAATATGTAGATATTGTTAATATTCTTTTAAAACACAATTATTTCTGGGATAAACTGAAAGTCATTGGCATTTGACATTTTCTATACAAAAATATTAACAAGTACATCACTGCTTTCCTTGCGGATGCATCAGTAGAACAATAATGAATATCCAGGTCCTGGTGGCACAGCCTCTTTTCTAATACAACATTCAGGCTTATTAGGTTTCGTGTGTCTGTGAGTGAGTGTGTCATTGCACAACCCCTTATCCAGGATTCAATATCTGAAGAAGTTTAATCAGTGGGTCAGGTGCCAGTGGTCGAAACAACTGTTTTAATACAGTGTAGCAGGGCAGACCTTTGAGACTGGGGGTTTGTAAAGGCTACTCTTCTGTCTCTGCCAGGAAAACAGTGAGGGGGGTTGGACAAGTTGGGTTAAGGTTTGTAAAGGGCAACACACCATCGCTGCCATAGCTGCTGCTTGGCATGCCTTCTTGGCACAGTGTAACAAGTACTGAATTATTCATTAGGCATTTCCACATTTCCGAGTTCACTTGAAGCAAAATTTCTACTAGAGGAGGGGAGAGAAAGCTGCTTTCCTTTCTTTCTCTATAAAAACTCTTTTACTTGTCTTCCCCACATAGACACACACTCTTCCTCGAGCCATCACAGGATATGCACTGAGCATTAAGGTAATGGCACCAAAGTCACTCTCTGAGGCCACAGTCATCAGGCCTGGTTAAGTGTAATTACTGCCAATTAAAGTAACAATGCAGAATGAAGTCAATGGAGTGATAGTGAATGATACAGCAAGCTACTACTGTTGGCAGTAGGCCAGCCTAACTTATATAGATTTACAGCATAATGTTCTTGTTACCATTACAAGATACACTAGTATCTAATAAAGTGGGCTTGTCCCCTGGAGCTACTGACTCCTGATGTGTAAAAAAACAGAAATGATTTGGATCAGGGGTAGTCAGCTAAAATTCCAGGAGGTCACCATCCTCCACATCAACCATTTTCAATGCTTTCTCAGGTACATATGCTTATCTAGCACAGGTGCAATGTGGAAAATGTGAAAGATTTAGCAGCATCTAGTGGTGAGATTGCAGAACCTTTTGATCACCACTCACATCCCACCCCCCACCATTCCCAGGCACGAGGGAAGGCACAGTGGCCATCATCTTTAACACAAAACACAAATTCCTGTCTAGAGCCAGTATTTAGTTTGTCCGTTCTGGGCTACTGTAGAAACATGGTGGCACAATATGGTGCCTCCGTGGGAGGTGACCCATTCCCTATGTAGGTTAAAGGCTCATTCTAAGATAGAGAAAATGCATCGATTGGTATTTTCCACACTAATGACAAAATATTTATGAATATTATATTCTTAGACTTAAAACCTGTTTATCTGGACAAATAAAAAAAGTGCTTACAGTTATGGTCATTTATTTACCATTTAGCAGTGTTTTAGCAGCTGTTTTTATGGATATACCACCTCATTATACATTTGTTTTTGTTTCCCCCAAATCCCTACTGGGTGAGGACAGTTGAGGGTAACTTTTGCTTGTGTTCCAAAGTTTTTTTGATATGTTTTCTTTCATAATGCTGTTTTTTTTACTTTTGTTCTACATAAGTAGAAAAAGGGCATTTGTGTGTCCATTCATCTGCAAACACTCATGTTTTTTTTGAGTCAACATTTCTGAGTTTTCAACAAACCGTCTGTTTGATTCTTTCACTTGCTATAGCTACGTGCTGTATACCTGAGAGCTCTCATCGTCTACATATTTTTGAATACATTCATGCACTGGAAGACACGGCTGCATAAGATGCAGTCATCGACCAGCGATTTTGATGATATGAAGTATGGATCTAAAAAACAAGCTTTTTTTTCACTGTTATAAAACTTCTGGAGCTTAAATTGGGACTTCTGATTGCTCTTTCCACTAGTCAAAATTATGCAAGAACATTATGTTTAATTACACAAAGTGCATGATGCACTTTGCTGTTTAAACTGTTGCTTTAAGAGCCGGATCTGTCCTCATGAAGCTGCAGCCCACTTAGGCCTGCTGCACCTCCATCTTCGCTAGTGACAGCGCTTTTCCAATTATGCTGTCTTTGGAGGACCACCGCGCGCCTGTAGGTGTGTGCCGGCGACCAACGTGTATATGTGTGTGCATGTTGACATGTGTGTGATAAATGGAGGGGCAGACGTCGGCAGCCTCGGAGAAGAGCCTGCAACCCCTCGTTTCCTCCCAGTGGAGAGGATGGAGAACTAATGAGGCCCAGTTCTGTTCTGCGTGTGCACGGCTGTGTTTGTGTGTGAAGAGTGTAAAGAGGTGAGGAGTAATGAAGCTCCTCTTCATCTTCCCCCTTAGACAGTGGCGTCTGCCTCGGCCTATCTCATCTCTAATTCATCTCCCTAGAAAACAAGCAGACCACAGACCACCGATCTAGACAACACCTCCACCTAGAAACCCACCATTAGAGTGGGAGCCAAGGCACCAGTGACATGATGGAGTTCTTTTCTGGTTTCAGCCTAATGGCCCTCTCCTCTGTTTTCATCTGGACAAAGAGTAACCAAAAATGAGAGCTCTTTTTCAAACGATAATTTTCTTTAAATAAAAATAATACTATATATATTTCCACTATTGCAACATTTCTTATTTTTTCAGTAACAGTATTGACAGTATACTCCTGTAAAATTAATCAAGTGTATCTTAGTGGCTAGAAAGGCATTACTTGGTAGGAGTAGTGTTAGTGTTAGCCATAATACAATTCTACATCTTAGGTTGTTGTTTTGACAGAAGGGCAGCTTCCAGTTGGCTGATGATGATGTTTGACCACCGACATAACGTCTGATGTTGAAGCACACGCTGTATTTCTTTAAAGACACCATGAAATTCATCTTTAAACATCCTGTCAAACAGTGAACTGACAGCAGTGATCTCACACTGTATCAGTACGTGTGACTATCACATGTTTTCAAATAGCCTTCAGCATTGTATCACATGAAATACGTTATTTCTTTAACAGATATGCCATCGGTTTACACTTGCAGTCATTACGCAGTCTCTCTTTATTTTCCATTAACTCATCTCACCCTCAGAAGTGAAAATAATCAGTAAACAACTATTTCATCTCTTGTCTCCTTGGTCATCTTTGATAATACCAGACACACCAAAGCTCTGCATGGTGTTGGTTTTAACAGTAATCTTAGGCTGATTTTTGAGAACGTTTCAAGACGTCTGTCCTCATGAGACTTCTTCAAACATATCATCTCCAGACAGCCAATAAATGTTGTTTTACTCAGGAATCCTTTTTTTTTTGTTTGTTTTTCAAAACATGAGATCAAGATCATTGTTATTTGTCTTGATTTATGCTGTTTATTTCAGATGTTTTAATAGGGATGTTGTCATCCATGTCCAAAAATACTGGCTAGAAGAAAAATAATAAGTAGCTGTCAGCACATCTTTGCCCAGATAAAAATTTGAGAAAAGAAATATGGGATAAGAATGAAGTTCTATATTACCATATATATACGACACGAACACAGTGTATTATATTTTTAAGTCTCTGATGGGGAGAAAAACAGGCTGGAGATGAGGTTGACTCCACTACTCTGATTAAGGCCCCTCCCCAGAGCAAGTCCTTGAAAGAATAATGGGCAATCATGAACTGGCTTTACCTCCATTAACCACACCAGCAAACATTTACATAATGTACACATAATGCTCTGATTCATTCTGTCCTGATTCAAACAAGGCTCAGATAACTCACCAGGGTTGTATCACACCATTCATCATACCAGGTCATTTACATCCAAAAGCACTTCAGAGATGCTGCGCATACATCTTTGTCTACATACATTATGGGACCTTTTCAGAAGATTGTATAATGCATCAGCTTGTATCACAGGATCGCATTATACCGAGATACTACGGTGGCGTTCCTCAATCATTTCTGAAGCATATCTCTTTTTAGTCCCATGAAATTCTTCCAATTGATGTGTTTCTCAAAGTCCAAAAATATAAAAATAAATACACCAAAGAAATGAAATAAACAAACAAAGTGTATTTGTCTGCTCAAAAATAGGATGAAAATGGTGCCTGGTAGCTGGCTTACTATCTAGAGTAGTAACTGAGTGTAACAAATGCAAAGAATCTCATCATCAGATAATTACAAAACAAGGCTCAGCCCATAAATAGTGTGGTAGCAATCAGAGTTTATGCTGATTTGAGCATTTCTTTACACTGCAGCAACCCAAAGAAAAGCAAAAGCGTTACATTTGTCAAACACATTCAACTGAACCCACTAATGCCTAAGCTCCACTGAGAACACCATCCCAAGCTGCCCTCTGCATACACTCAAACACATTACCTATCACCAGTGCCTCTCCAGGGTATATAAAATACAAACACAGAGTGCAAATACAAGTAATGAAGGCATACCGGAGTTAATAGGAAATGCATAACCCTCAGTTAAAACTTCATTTTTATCACCAATGTCTGCGTTTCTGTAAGTCTCCAAAACCCTCAGCACTCTCTCTGCTCTGCACACACATTTGCTCAGGCACCTTACAGAAGGGCGGCACCAATTGGACACCTGATGAGATAGGAAGTGCCAGATATACTGACTGACTAGATAAAGCAAAGCTAGTACGGCCACTAAACAAACACTAATCAGTTACTGTTTGGAGTCTGACCTCCTTCATGAACTCCATCGATGGAAGGCAAACATAAAGCAGGCACACTTCCACAAGTCGGGCCCGAGCTGCACAGCACTGTGCAGAGTTGCAGAGCTGAGGAGGCATATGCCAAGACAAGTTAAGCCTTTGACATGTGTGTTTGAGTCAGGACCTCACTGGGAGAGAGTGTGTTCATGCATGAGCATGCGCCTAAACCCAATGGGCTGCCTCTGTTTCTGTTTCCTCTCGCACACATGAGCTCACCGAGAAATGGACACACACATTCACACGTCTCAGATCTAGTCTGTTGCCGTTGCCAAAAAAAAAAAAAAAAAAATCGATTCAAGCCCAGATTTCAACCATGTGCTGACAAACGCACACAAACACACACTATCTCATTAAAATTCTCTGGCTTGTGCACCAGCAGTGTAGAGTAAGGGCTCCACAGATAACACAGAGAAAGCTGGCTATTGTCTTATACTAATCCTTCTTTTGAAGGAATGTAGTGAGAAATATCAGGGAAGAGTGAAGATGTGTGTGAAAGCCTCAACAATGATATCTACAGTACAGTGGGTTGTTTTTCACAATATAAGCACCACCTGATACTATTTCACTGCCACTGTCAAACTGGCACGGGCTGACAACTTTAATATCATTGGTCCAATATTAGCATATCGACAGTATAAGCTGCTTTTTCTTTCCTGTTAACTCTGCATGACTGCGGCTGCATGACTTTTTTTCTTCCTTTCACCTCTCTGTGCTCTCAATTTATTTATTTTTTTATTTCTCTTTATGGCCGTGTTCTGCCCATTTTAAAGAGAGTTTTAAAGTGGCCCTTTATCGCAACCTGTACAGTAAATGCTGACGTGCACTGAGCAAGTTTAAGGCAGACCAATTTGTTTTCCATTTCTCCATCAGCTAAAATGGCCCTGATTCACCCTCTCTGAGTTACTTTGACAACCTGTATGTATGGGCTCCAGTAATTGACTTGAACTGTACTGTACTGTGGATGGTTTATCAATAAAAGCTGGAGTGCAACTATTATTTTTAGCACCGATTGTCAGTTATTTTTGTAATGAAAAGATTTAAATTATTGAATGATTTGTTTATAATGTCCTTTCCTTCTTTTGTATGACCAAAAGCCTAAAATAATTAAAATAACAGAAAAGCTTCTATTTCTTGTATTTGCAAAGACTGAACAGCAGCAATTTGCCATTCCTGCGTGATACATTCCTTACTCGATTATCAAAATCGCTGTTGATTCATTTTTTGCTGAATCAATTAATTAACTAATTGTTTCAGCACTAATCAACATAATTACATCGACAGTACGTGGCTTCAAAACTTCAAAACAGTTTTCAGTAATAATAATAGTGTAAATACATTCAAATCACACTGTAAACACAAATACTTCATGCCCCCAAACTCCTCGCAGTTTGTTTTTTGGTCAGTAACTTTGGTTGACATTTTCCCTTGCTCGCCTCTTTGCCAAATCTCTCTCAGATATATTGTGCTGGCAATAGTCACTGAACTCTCTGAGCTTGCAAAAGGCCAGCCCTGCAGAGCTCTTAAGTCCTCTTTGATCAGTCACTCAATGAAACATTAGATGCTGCAGCAAAATTAATGCAGCTTGAATTAAATGAAAACAATGAAAAGACTCCCCTGTAGGAAAAAGAAGCGAGCATCTTAAGCTTAAAATCGATCAGTGTAGGAGTTGGGCAAGGTTCTTTATTAACTTTGCAGAGGACTTTCCCCACAGACCAAACTGCAGACAAACACAACTGAGGTGTCAGCAGGTATAAAATGTGCTTAGATGGACTTCTGAGCTTTGTAAATACGTTAGCTTTGAGCTGGCTGTATAGCTAATATCAGCTCCTCTGGGCTACAGAGGTCAGTTATTACCATTAATTATCCCTCCCTGCTGCTGACAGACAACTCAGAAGAAAACTTTGACTCTCTTTCTCCTGACCTGTCTATATGTTTGTGTCTACCTACATTTAACCTTTCTCAGTTCCTTCATTTAAAAATGAGTCAGGCATCTGGAGGCTGCCTTTATGAAGAAAGATTTTTTAGAAAACACATTTCTTCATGTCACAGCAATAATGGTGCTGCATGTGAATAAGCACTCTCTACTCTTAATTATGAAAACTGAAAACAAGACCCTTGATTACAGGAAGTGGACCCAAATAAATGGTCTGAAAGAAATCCAAATAAAGAGAGTGTAGAAAGATCATTTAGGGTTGAAGCCTCTCTATGCAAAACATGCTAATACCCTGTTTCTGACGTGTATATTCCATTTGTGGTGATGCTCCAGCCCATTATAAATGCCAGTGTTGTTTTGCTAGATGCATTCAGAGGACTATGAACAGACATGGAAGGTAGAGCTGAAAGCGAGAGTAAACATAACAGGAGGTGTTGTTGGGAGGTCCAGCTACAAAACACCAATTTTAATACAAATTAAAAATCGTAGCTGCAAACCACTAAAAATAGCTTGTACTGCAGAGGCCCATCAATTAAACTCACCCCGAGGGGACAGTCATAACACTGCTCAGGAGAAATGATGGGCTTTTGCTGGATGTGCAACATAACACAATGCTAGCTAATGAAGTACACACATAATGTGGTATAATACAAGGCGAAAAGCAAGGACATAATCAAGGTAACAATTTGAAATACAATTGTGTAAAAATACCTGCTAAATATTAACCTTGTTTTACTTTTTTTTTTCTCTATATACTTTAATAATCCTCTTCTGCTGATGCAGATGCACAGGGGAAACAAAACACAGGCATTCACATTGATTGATTATGTTACTACCATTCACTATTTTACTTATATCAATATAAAACTGTACTGTAGTGCTACTATAGCCTATAGTTATTATTATGATGTATTTAGTATATTAAATATATTGTGTACACAATAAAGTATTTCTAGATTTACTATTGATATATTGTATATGGTTTCTAATAGCATCTTTGTTTTTTTAATTATTTCATTTTTGATCAATACAAACTTAAAATTGTATCTTTTTACTAAACTATTTAGGTGCGATGTGCGTGAATATCCATCCCATATTTCATCTTATTTATGACACCTAAAATATACATATAATCACCAATTTGCAATTTTTGAATTAAAATGTTTTCAGTTGGAACTTTATCCTTCACCAAATGCACCAAACGTGCATTCATTAATTTGCATGTAACAGCAGGAAAACTGCACACACTGAGCTCAGAATGCCAGATGATGAAGCTCATTGAGGAGCCATGCTCTGTGATTACCCTCACTTTCTGTCTCCTGTGTGTTATCTGGCTTCATTTCCACGTCTGCTCCTCCAGCTCTTTACTGCAGCCAAGGTGAAATGGTGCACAGAGGGAATGAGGCTTTGACTGTCAGCTGCTGAGAAGCATTCAGCCCCTGCTCTGCTGCCCTGCTAAGGCCTTCCACAAGCTTTCTAAACAAGTTTCAATTCCACAACCTCTGCCCGTGTCAGTCCAAATAAACGGGTACAACGATTGGTCTCACACACCGAGGGGCAAGAAGAAGACAGACACAGGAAAGAGGAGAGGAGAGCGGCCGTGCTATCACTTGAAAATGCATCAAATGAATGCAGGTTTCACTGGAAGGGTGTTACGGACTGAAAAGGGCATCTTATTTAGTGCAAAAAATGTTCTGCTCTACTAGTCTGCTCGACCACTTCAGCAAAAGGATATTTGGCAACTAATAAAGGGCAGGGGGCCATCAGTTTTCAAAGATATATATATATATATATATTTTTTGCTTTGCAGCTTGACATAAAAAGAAAGCGGGGATGGAGCGCTACTGACGGAGTCAAGACTAGCACAGTAGTGAAGGCGGTACCAAAGGCACCAAACCTTATTACCATGAAACCTTATTACCATGAAACAGTAAAACCATCGATAAATAAAAATGTGCACTTAATGGAGTGGGTTTTCAGATACCTAGTCAAAGGATATAAATTCCACATTTAACAGTGTCTGCACAAACAGACAGAGTTGGGATGGCAGTTGTCTGAGGCTCCAGCTGAGATGAAAGGGCAGCGACTCCCTTGTCTCGCCTGTCTCTCACCACTCATGTGGTGAAATAAGACAATCAATGTCAAATCGATAAAAACAACAACAATAAATCAGCATTCTTTGATCAATACTAACCTTCCCCATTCGTTGCACAGAGACTTTAAAAATAGCGGGGTTGCGCTTACAGTGGATGGCGACGTCAGGATAATAAAAGCATTTTAGTTTAATTAACATTCTCAGCAGAGCACTGGTACTGTACCATCTGCAAATGAATGCATTGTTATTTATGTGGAAGCTTGTTATACTGGACTGTAGGTTCATGCTGTCACACAGATCAGCAGCAGTCATCTGTGCTGCAGCTTTCTGTTCTCAGTTTCCTCAGAAGTACCTATGTTGTTATCAGTACAACAGTGTTTATGGTTTTAATAAAAGGGCCAACTATCATGGCAGCTTCACTATAATATGTTTTACTAGACTGTGAACAGCCTGATTTTGTTGCACAGCCAGAACTGTGAGGAAACCTTTTCAGGGTCATGGCTGCCTAGACCAATACAGACACGTCTGGGCAGTCTAGCATTTTCTCTCTGCCTCATATGGATGTCTTTGTAGACCAGTAAGAAAATAAAGATTAGACATTATGGAACAGCTACAACAATGTTAGTGTAAAACAACATAACTGAATAATATTTTGTATTTGTATTGAAATCCAAATGAAAAATAAAAAGGTGACATCACAATCAGCATAATTTCCCTGAACTGAAAAACACGATCTTGAATTTTCAGCTATGTCTGTGACACTTACAGTAGACGTCCACCCTGATGGACTTGATGGCAGGTGAGCCGAGGCCATTTTCAGCCTTGCAGTAGTAGCGGCCTCCCTGGGTCCTCAGGATCTTTGCAATGTGCAGTGTTTCGTTGAACACACTGGAGTCTTGGAAGCGGTCTGACACACTGCCAGCTGTTTTGGTCCATCGGATCTGAGAAGAGCAAAGGGTGGAAAATGATTTCTGATTTCACTAGTTGCACTTCACTCCCAGTGTGTAGGCAAAGAAGGAAAGCGTCACGGCTACATTTGGGAAGTAGATGTACAGTAAAATATTAAACATATCAAGGTGGTATCAATTCTCAAATAAAGGATTTTTCATTAATAGTTATAACTCAAAAATAAAAGAACTTCAGCAGGTCTTAGAAGTCTCTTTTTTAAAAAGAAATCATACGGAATAGCAAGGAGCAAGAAACAAACGTTTTGGCATAAATGCCTCTTTCATACCAGCAAAGGCACAAAGACAGGGTGATTTTAACAAGTACCTGGTAAAAATATTGAGCGAGAATTAAATTATCTTGAAAGGTTAATTCAGCATAATGTACATTTCCACAGAACTAATTCCATCATTCCCATCAACTCTCTAATAGAAAAGCTGTTTTCATTACTTCCAATTACTTTAACTCTCAACTTTCTTTGGATTTGTTTTTATTTAAAAAGGAAAATGTCATTGTGTCGTTCTGAGGTTGTCCATCTAGCAGCCGGCAACCAGCTGAGACTCCAGAAAGTCACTGCACCATAGAAGAGTCTGACACGGTGTCACAAATGAGACAAATGAGATACAACATGACATTTATTAGTGTTGAAGGTGAAGGTTTTGTTACCTTTGGACACAGTCAGTCTTTCCACTTCCCCCGTTTGTAGTTTTTACACTAAATTAAATAATTAATCTGCTTTCTGTAGCTGGATATTTAATGAACGTTCTCATCTAATTCTCAACGAGAAAGAGAATAAACATATTTTTCTATATCCACACAGGCATATTTATCATACTTTTCTTTTAAAAGTGGAGTGTGTGAAGGGTAACAATACAAAGAAGGATTTGAAAGCTAAAGATCTTCCTCTTTCCTCTGCTGCACAGACTGACCTGAGCGTGGCCTTCTCAGCATGAGTACCTTTCACTAACTGATGAGACCCAGTTAGCCCATGGCATCGAGGTGTAATGAAAGGTGAAATAGTGTTACTCTCCAACATGAGGTTATAATTGACTCTCCATCATCTTCCTCTCCTGTCCTCATTAAAGCATACAGCATGAACAGGTACTGTGACAACTCTGACCTGGGGGCCACACAGCCACAACCATGGAGTATAACACTCCATTCAATCCCTCATCCCAAGTAAGCAACAGATGGACTGGCTTTGCCTGCAAAGTCTCACATATCTCTGTCTAGGCACGGGAGGCCATGAATTAGAATTTAATATCTTCACATTGTATGGTGATAGCATCATCTTGGATACTGATAACATCCCATTTTGCAGAGATAGCATCAGATGGAACAGGGATATCACTGCATGCGGGGACGGGGATTGGGTGCTATCTTGGGAGATTGCTGCTGTGCACCTCTAGCTGTGGGGTTTTAACCATGACGACTCGAGCCTGAGGTTACAACAGCTTGAATTTGGTCATTTTCCGAACTGACGGCAGAAAGGAAATGAAAGGGTAGGTGGCCCAAAACCTGATAATGGAGCCCTATTTCAGAGGCTTTTTTGGAGCTTGGAGCTACAGGATGACAAGGAGAGGAATTCACATGCAGCAAAAGTTGAAGTTTATCAGAGGAGCTTCAGATTGTCTGTCTTGCTTGGGGTATTACCGTTCAGAGTGGCAGAAATAAATTAACTAACCCTGAAACTCAAAGACCTTGTGTGTGCTGTATTTTTTCCTTTTATGAACCTTTTCTGTAAAAGGCAGTCTGTAGCCAGACTATGCTCTGTCCCTTCTTTTTATATGAGCTCTAAATGGATACATTACTATTAAAAATAAATGTTTCTAAATGAACAGATTGCACAGGAAAGGCTTCACTTAGCCTGTTTCAAATGCATCAAGAAACACTGAGTGAGAGCACTCCATGATAAAGCCTAAACTTAGCAATTGGTCAATGTTAAAGCCCCATTGTTGGAAGATTTGGGGTCCTATTATAACAGTTACAGACATCATGAGTTCATCAAAAGAAGCCCTAAAAATTAAAAATCATGATTCTAAATTAGATTCAGCAAAGTTTTTGGTTCTCTGCCACTCTCCCTGCTCTCTAGATCCCCTCATGCAAATACAGAGCAAGCTGGTTTTTGGCGACCTCAGCAGAATTCAATATTCTCTCAGCTTATACCTCCAGTCTTTTCCCTTGCCTTCTGTGTAAGGAGCTTTGAGTTTTAGGAAAGCACAGTATCAATAAGTGCATTGTCAGACTGACACTAAGAAGTGGGTATTCAAATAACTTCATATTTTCCAAAGGAAAGCGCTCCTGTTTGTTTCAGGGGCCAGCAGACCACATTATTGGTGAGCTTTTTAACTCTCCCTGTACCCTGGAGCTATTTTCATTCCTCCACTCTTCTGACTTTTTTTTTTTTAACATCTGAGAACCTCCACCCACCGGGGGACTCCTGAAGTATGCCTGGTGAGAACAGTTTGACCCTCTTCACTCTCCTTAGTGCAATGCAAATACTCTTGATCTGAGAGGAGCTGGCGGATTTGTGCAATATGATAATTGCTCCTCCTAGTCCACTGACAGCCTGGCAGAGTTTTTCCTGCTATTTTTGCTATTCCTTTCTCATTTCTCAACTAAAACTCTTAAGATGCCTGCAAGTATACACCAGGGAATAAGTTATACAAAACCAAGATGTACCATCCAGCTGCTGTTTTATGGTGGAAATGTATTGTAAGTGTCTGCGCCTGGCAATCGCATGCATATATTATTACCATGAAATGTAAATGGGGTTTGGTTTTCATGTTTCATCTCACATAGCTTAGAAAAAAAGTTATGCTCACACATTTTGCACAGTCTATTTTTTAAAAAACATGACGGCACTTAGTTCCACAGGAAAAAGCAAAGTCAACACAATAATAACGCCATTTGCTCCTAAATCAGACATCCCGACAGAAAGATCAACATTTCCAAGGAAAGAAGAATCATCTAGATTAGTGTCCAACTGAAAATCTCACTGGTGTTTGAGACCACACATGCGGCGATGTCACGGCAAGAGCTAATTAAAATGCGCCCAGTGTCTGTTGTTTTGCAGGAATCATATGCTGGAGCACGCGTCTTCTGTGAATCTCCCATAATGCCTGCTGTGACGTTTGCCTCTCCCTAACTACAGACTGGTTTCTAATTGCTTTGCCATCTTTCCTTTTAGGCACTGATGGTGGTCTGTGCTGCTTAGTGGTGCAGCCAAGTGTGGCTGAGCATGACAATCAAGTGATCAGAAGAAATAACAGGGGGTCCAAATCACAAACTGTGAGTACACAGACTCTGCAGGTCTATATTAGAAAACTTCGGCCCTTGTAAAAACTGGGTGGATCCTATGGAAGATGCCACAGTAACAGCATTAGTATTGAAATTTTAAAAAAAAGATAAAAAAGAAATCAGAGTCTAATAGGAAACACTGACATATATACAATGAAATCAGTAAGCTTTGCCTTGATGTTAAACTACAATACAGTATGTGCAAGAATTTTGTAGTTAATTTTTGAAAAAAACAACTGTGTAAATGATTTTGTGCCCGTTAGACAGGGAGTAGTTCCAGGGGAAACTCTGAGTTCCTGGCCCTCCTGATAGTGCACTGTATATGGCAAACAACAAAAACATAGAAGGTTAAATCATGTTCAAAAAAAGCACCATCTGCTAAAGACACCAGCACTGCAGGCTAACTGTCAGGGGAGCATCTAAAGCAGATCACATACTCCAATTGGTCTGTATAAAGCGAGATGTCCCAGGGCCTGAGGTCAGCTTATTTGTACTTGCTGACCCATGGTGCTGTGAGTTGAATCTGGCTGGCCAACAATTGAAACCAAAAAAAAAAAAGGTGTTTGCAGTGTGGTGTTGCTGGCTATTGGAGCCTGGTACTCAAACAAAGTAGTGTGGACATAATGGAGGGAGGCCAGGGCAGGGAGATGGGGGCAGATGGCTTCATCATCAGGGACTCTTTGATGTCAGTTCATAGCATCAAAGACAATGAATGAAGCTGGACAACAGTGACCATGAAAGTATGAACAGATAAAGCTGTATTTATGTGCTCTTCTGATGCACAAAGAGGCAA
The DNA here is from genome assembly GCF_900324485.2 of Mastacembelus armatus. NCBI lineage: Eukaryota > Metazoa > Chordata > Actinopteri > Synbranchiformes > Mastacembelidae > Mastacembelus > Mastacembelus armatus. The sequence goes on from NC_046656.1 coordinate 10,193,262, forward strand.
TGAGGCAGTAATAAAGACAGACGGAAGGAGCTTATGAGTCTTTACTTTTGACAGAGACAGAGCTGAATTCAATATCTAAGTATTGATTCATTTATTTACCAGTTTCCTACGTCATTGATTAGTCTTTCAATTCACAAAATGTCAACAGTATAGTGAAAAAGGTCACCAGAGTTTTCCAGAAAGCCCAGGTGATAACTTTAAAGTGCACTGATATTCATTGTACATTTATATAAAACTAAGGTAAACAACAACTTCACACTTTAGAGGTCGCTATGAACTGATGTTTGGTCAGAATGTTTATTTTGCCAAATAAATTTGAATATCAAACTCATGACTTGAGGTCATCATGTCATCACGCAACTGTCAGAAAAACATGTCACCGATAAAAGGATTTGATAAGCAAGGAGGCATACGGTTCCAAGTGATCGGAAAATTTGGAACTCTCAATTTCCATCCCCATTTTTGTGTGCCTATCCCATAATAATATAATAGCGAGTGAATACAGAAATGTTTGAAAAAAAAAAAGCTAAAACTATTGCTGGTTGGTCCACAACTATTGCATGGATTGCCATGAAATGGTTTCCAGATGGTGAATCCTCGAGACTTTGGTGATTACATCACAGCCAGCAATGCAGCAAAACCAACTGGAAGGACTGCCATCATATTTGCTACACACATCCATGTCACTCATTGGATCAATTTGAATACAATTTAATAACCTTTACCTTTATCTGTTTAGAAATACATAGAAGGAAGAAACAGAGCAAAAAAAAAGAAAAAAAAAAACCATGCTACTGTTCTAAAGGGTTTTGGAAAAGCACTGGACAAAATGCTCAACAAAGGTTTTCTGTCGTATCTTTTTTCCTAAGAGAACCTAGTCCCACGTATCCTTCCAGTGACCCATGCACTTTACATATGAGAATGTGACTTCTTTGCCCCTCGAGCCTTTCAGATCCTGACAGTCCCAGTCTTCCTGCACAGCCCGTAGTAACACCTTGAAGTGCCAAACCCACGAGGCAGCAGTGAAAAAAAGCACATATCGTATTGATGTGTGGGTGACTGACAGGAACATATATTTATTTGACAATTAAATGGGAAGGCAGACAAAAGTTGCCGGTGTCACGTGTGTGTGTCTGTCTGTGTGTGTGTGTGTGTGTGTGTGTGTGTGTGTGTGGATGGATGCATGTATAATGTTATTATTAGAAAGCCTCTGTTTTATCTTGGAGGTGGGTGGGCGGATGTGCACGGCGCTGACAGAGAGATCCACTGTGAGGAAGCTGCTGCCTGGCTGGACACAATCCAGAGACTCCATCAGTACAAAGGCCTAAGGAGCGGCAATGTCATTTAAGAAAGTGTGCATATTGATAGGTATGAGAAGCATTAAATAGTGGTGAAATAGCCAACTGTGGCCCATTTACTATGTGGTTGGTCCTTTGTGGTGCTGATGTTATACTTGGCACAACACCCATCAGTCTATGTATTATCACAGGACGTAGTAGTATCTCAAACTCTGGGAAAGAGACTGAAATCTGGACAGTAATGATGAAAAAAGCAATTTAGTGATTTGCTAATGCAGAACTAATTGAAGCCATTTACAGTGATTGAGTAGTGTGTCTTGGCCCCAAGTGAAATTGTCCAGATGGTGAGTAATTTTAAGTTGCTACTTGTATGAAAGTCATTCAAGAAAACAACAAGATTGATTTCACAACAGGAGAAACTTCTTTGTCCTTAATAATAGATACAGATTCTATACAGAGTTGCCCAGTGTGTGTTTTCTACAAAAAATGTAGCCTATATTAATGAAAAGTAAAAATAATTAGAATGGGTGTAGTTCAATCTTTATAACTATCAGTTTTTTTTGTTTGTTTTTTAAACATACTTTAATACATTTAATAATTTTTTTTTGGAACACCAAATAATCAGTAACATCCAAGCTAATATTGTTCTTACAATTTTCTTGTAACATGTTTGTTCTGAAATTCTTTAACAGTAGAAGTGTTTCAAATCAGAAAACTATGTATGATACATATACTGTAACAGAATTAATGACCAATATGTGTACGTGCATACACACATAATTTTTAAAGTGATTGTCTGATGAGCGAAAAAAGGTCCCAGTGCTAAAGCCAAACCTACATCCACTGCAACCTTTGCAAGTACTGATAACATTTTTCCCCACATATGTTCTTGAAAGATGGAGCTCAGCTCAATTATAATGTAGTAATATGGGGTAAATGTAGACTCCAACCATGTCCTGAGGATTAATATTTAATTGTAATGAAAAGATGAGCTCTTCTTTATGTATTAACTTGCAAGTCTGTTTCCAGTGAGGTCCCATACTCTCGTGTTTTTTTCACCATCGTCACAAACCCAGCCTTAGGTTTACCGCCACCTCAGATAACCTCCTCAACTTCCAAAACCACTCAGAATGAGTGTGCACTGCCCCCAGTCCCATGCCGCTCCCGGACGGGGGACAAAGCTGACACATGCCAGAGTCCTGGGAGACACAGCCGAGACCCACTGTGCCAAGGGATCTGCATGAGACTCATAATGACTCTGTTTCAAAGGATATTCTGTCTCTCCTGTCATAACCATGCAAGCCTTTTGATCTCCCACTCTCCCCATGCCTCGCCTCTCTTCTGCTCTGTTTTTCAGAAATTCTAATTAAGAGGAGAGGCAGAGGTGATGAGCGCAAAGCTGTCCCCCCCGATGAGATGAACGTTGTCTTTGAACCTCCTGCTAATTTAAGAGGCCTCACCTTTTCAATTGAAATATAAAAATCAATGTGCTCTTTTGCTTTGGCATCCAGAGGGGCAGTGTACAAACTAATGGCCCCGTCTATTGACCAAAAGGGGAATTATATTAATGAATGTAAACGAGCTCAGTCCCATCCGGAGATAATCCTGAATTTCCTGCAATTTGTGTTATCAAGCAAATTTGAAACTACATTCGATAAATGTTTGAAAGGTTACTGTGTGCAAATCCTGTGCCCGATTCATACGAGAACAAAATGCGATGGTCTTGTCATTTGTGGCAGAGCTGACATTTATACGTGTGCAAATCATGTTGGTTGGTATTTTGTCTAAACGAGTAGATAGGATCTTGTTTCTGTTGTTTCCTTGTTTTTTTTATTAACATATTTTTATATACTTCTAAGATTTGGAGAGCAATAAAAAAGGCTGCATAAAATGAATAAATTAAAAGCCTGTTTTCTTCAGGAAAAGGTGGGAATTCTTTAATTAGCTCAGATCACAATGGTACAGTAAATAAAAGAGTTTGAGAAAACTTGTTTTCAGATGGTGAAAATTGTTGTTCATTAATGTGACCCAGAGTCTTTTTTCTTTTCTTTTTTTTCTTTTTTTTTGCGGCCTGCTTTTCGCTCATTACATGTTGTTGTGACAGATGTTTTCAGTTGTTTTGTTTCTGTATTCTCATTATACTCGGAAGCTTTCATTTTCACCACGCAGGTGCAGAGTGCAGCCTAGACCATCAATAATTAAAGGATTATACTTTTACACTGGTTTCAGTGCCACTCCATAAAGTAACAAGCGGGATCTTGCTAAAGGAGGAACAGGCTACAACATTAGCACCTTGTCCCATGATTCCCTTGTGCATCTATTTTTATCCGGGCTGTCGGGTAAGGGCAGATGAATGAGTACCGAGTTCTTTACCTGTGGCCGAGGATGCCCCGTCACCAGGCAGGTAAGCTCCAGGGTCTCTCCCTCTCTGATGGTATAGACCCGCTCTGTGTGCCTCTCCTCCTCAACATTACAGGCATGCCCTGAGTGTATAATACGAACAGTCGGAGGTGCTGTGGAGGAAAAAAAAAAAAAAAAAAAAGCACAAGTTAGCATTCTGGTCATGTCTGAAGGAATGAGCAGTTTAGCACAACAGATGGAGGATTGATGAAAAGGTTGTCTCACTTAAAACAAACCTCCTCCAAACTTTGTGGCCATAATCTACGGTTTGTGCTTTTAAAGCATCCAGTTACTTTTAGGTTGACTTAAAGCCACTTCAGGAGTATTCCTCGTCATGAGAGGTGTCAAGAGGCCACACATTAGTTTTTTTGCAGCTCATGTTTTTTCTGTCATTTTGAGTCAATATTTGTGACGGTCTACTGCTTATACATTCATACATACAGACGCACCTACAGGCCTGAAGATCTACTGTGGTCTTCCAGAAAAATGGAACAAACAAAAATAGTTGCAGTAGCTGCGGCAGAAGGAGTAACCAGTCAATATTATTTCAGTGTCATCAAAGTGATACTCAATTTGTGTCTCAGCCAAATTAGCAAGCATATGCAGCAAATGTTTCAACGCAGTGTAAAATAGGCAACCTAATGTAAATAAGTGATGATTGGCCATAAAACAAATAATCTCTCTCAGCATGTCTCCTTATTCTCACTGCCGATCACTGCTTTGGGAAAATATCAGCATGAATTTACAAATCTGCTCATTTTTAAAAGGAAACTGTTCCCTTACAAAAAAGAAAAATAATGAATTTGGAATATTCCTAAAAAAAAAAAAAAAAAAATACTGAAAACATTTTTAAGTAGACAATAATGTTATGGTGACATCAATAAAATGTTCATAAAATATCAACATTAACCTAAAATATTCTCAGCTGTTATTAGACCATATGGGTAGTGGTTGTCCATATTTAAAATGGTGCATCTCTCTTTACATTTAACACATCCATTTACATTACTTTCACATTCATTTAGCATAATTTCCTAATTCAGTGCAATTAGGGATATTAAAAAAAAAATGCCAGAAACTGTGATGTTGGCAAATTAAATTCACTGTTTTGCAGCATAGACACACTGCAGTGCAGGTTCTGCACAGGAAAAACTCTCAGCTACCCAAAGCTGTCTGGTCCAGAGCTGTAATCACTGCACTGGTGTTACTCTCCACCACTTACCTGACCCTTGTGAGACTTTAAGGACATTTCAATCTGTGCACACAGCAGTATACAGTGAGACAGAAATAGTGGGGGATAAACTAGAAGGAGGAACAAGTCATCTTAGGTAAACTGCCCAAAATGCTCAGTTCCACTGAGCTGTGAAAATGCAGTTGCACATAACCGACCCCTGACAATACTAGCATCTGTTAAGTACTTACTCTGCTCATGCTTACATGATTAGTGAAGAGGTTTGGGATGAGATGATTTAGAGAGCGGATACGGGATATGATTAGGAGGAGTAGTACAAATTGGTGAAAAAAAAAAAAAAAAAAATTAGGCAGAAATCACAAGGACTGTAGTGCTCCCTTTCATGCTGGAGGAGCAGCTTCCTGTGCGGGCCCCTCTCAACAGACTCAGCCCCGGCAGCAGACTCAGTTCTACCTCTATCCAGGCTGTGATGCTAATGAGCGTGGCGACACTCCTCCCTAACGATGCATTGGGAGTCTCAGCCAGTGTGTATCCTTAGCCATGTGCTAACCACTGGTCCCTCCCTATTACCGTCCATGCTGTTTGTCTCATTCAGCTTGTTAACTTAATGCCCCGTTGCGCTTGTCCCGCCTGTCTCAATGCTATGCAGAACCTCTGATGCTGGAGTAACTGGCTACTCATAAAGCCTTGTTGGACTCTGCTTGCTCTTACCCTTGGTCGTCTCCTTCTCTCTGTTTGGAGATGAATGCACTGGTGGTGAATTCCATAGGGGAGAATAAGGTCTTGAGAAATAGGCTCAGTGTAAGGGAGCTTCACGCAAGGCTGCCACTTAAAACAAAAAAGGCTTAGAAACAAGGCCCCAGGGCACTAGCCGAACAAAGTACTAATGCCATTTACTCCAATGAGCCAGTATCTGCAGCATACTATCAGTCCTGGAGGAAAGTAGGGAAACACCCGCAATTAATGATCTTCAACTGCTATAGCTGCTCCTACACATAAACACTTGCTTTTTATGCAGACAACACTAAGCTTACAGCAACAAATAGCAAATAACCCTCTATTAAGCATACATAACGAGCACAGTAATGTTCTCACTGTTGCAAACATCCTTGTGTAGCTAAGACCTGCTCTGTCAGATCATTTGGCCCAAAGCACCTGACTAAAATCATCACTGACTAATTTGCTGTTTGTTTTGTTTTCATGACATTGCCTGATGCAGTTCTGACAGCAACCACTCACAGTATAGTCAAAGACATAAAAGATAACGAGACATTAATGCTAGTAGAGGGGACAGAGGTGATAGGACAAAGTTTTGAATACGTCACACAGTTGGCTTTACTGTTCAACATCTAACCACAAGTCACACAACTTATGTGGACTCTGATTCTGTCTATGCACTACAAACATTATGGTGCAAATGTAAATGTCATGCACATTCTTATTCAGTGCCCCAGGCATGTAGTATATGTGCCATAGGAATAAACAGCACATTAGAGTAAATTATGTTCCCTTTAATGATTTGCTTTAAATTCATGTAATGCCCAATGATGTAGAAAGCAATGATGTATAAAATTGCAACAATTGTTTTGCTGAGACTTTAATCTACTTTTAATTCGAAAACACACAGACGGTCAGCATTTATATATTTGCTGTTTGAGGCAGTATAACAGTGAATCATATTTTATAATACAGTGATTTGATGTCTATGTCTTAATGTATCTGTAAAATAACTACAACTGTGAGAAAAGTGAAGTAAAAAGTGCATTTGTAAATAACATATGGGAGGATGTGTAATAAATTAACTCCAGCAGGCCCCTAAAACTGCTGTTTTTATTATCATCCCTCAACATCCTTTAAAATTCTATTAAAAAGCTACACGAGCATGTTTAAGGTCAATTAATCAATAATGAACTTTACTACTGCACCTTCTTCTGCTACTTCTGTCATTATGAGGTTGCTTCCCTCCAGTGGAAAATTACAAGATGTTAAATGAGTGAGCAGCCATGTAGTGTATGTTGAGCAGCAGAGCAGAGGTCATTTGGGAGCAATGAGCTGAAAAAAAACTATTCTGCTGGTGGCACATTTGGATGTTAATTAGATGCTTTTTCTGATCTTGTTTTTTTCTGCCGGTTGGCGAATTGGCATTGGCATAAGAAGCACATCTGCCACTCACAGTGAAAAGTCCAATACTGACTAGGAGAAAATCAAGGCTAAATAATGTGTGGCTCTTTACAGTCAAACTAATGCAGAGGTGATTTGAAATCACTTATTTGCTCCACAAGTGCATGTGATTAAACAGTGTTTTTCCAAATGTTGTCATGGATCTGTATGTTAAGAAGTGTAATTTCTCATAAATGTGCATTTTTGGCTGTAATGTTACTCTTCCCTTCTTCCCCACCCCCCAACCATCTGCAGGCACACACACAAACTCACACTCACATACACACAGTTTCCTAAAAGCAATAAGTTAGGAAAAAAAAAAAAAAAAAAAAGAAGCGGATGAGCTGCAGGCTAAAAGCAGGAGTCTCAGATGTGCTTCTCTCTCTTTTTTTTCCATTTCATTATCTCATTTCCATAACAGTGACATCATTTCCCCCTCTGCAGAAACACACAATGGGGAGGAAAAAAAGGTGGGAGAGAGGAGGAGAACAAGAGCGAGCCTCTGCACCAACAGTTGTGCATGTTACAGTGTTAGTTTAGGGCTCTCCCTGCATCTTTGTCTGTACATGTACATGTGTGATAAGTTGTGTTTGAGTGTGAATTATGTCCTTGTGTATTCAATGAGCAGCTCCCAGTAGAGTGCCTAGCCTTCACTGGCCTCAGCTGGGGGATATGGAGACAGCTTTATCCACTACCGCCAATGGAGATTAAATTGGATTTGGCTAAAAGCAGCCTTGTCACCATGGTTCTGGAGAGCCTGAGTGGCAGAGGGGGTTCTTGGCAATGGTAGAGACTCTAAATTTGACAAACAAATGAATGTTTAAAAAAAAAAAAAAAACTGCAATGGCTGAGGCTTGTTGTCGGTGTAGGCTTAATGTCCTAAGACCAAACCCTGACGACCACTAAACATATATCCTGCAACTTTTCTGGCTCCGTAAGCACCTTCTCAGAATGGACCAGCCATATAGACAGAAACAGGAGATAGGGAGAAACCAAATAGGAGAAACATACAAAATGCATACCTATATATATATATATATATATAGGTATGCATTTTCTTTTAATCAGACCAAGCTCAATATTGATTCTGTGCCAGAACCACTGGAAATACACCTCTAGTTGGATATAAACGGACCATAGGGGAGAAAGCCAATTTCAGCTATATAATAAAACTACATTATGCCAACATAAAAAAGCTTACAATAACACAGAAATAAGCTCAGCATTATTAAGCTGTCAGCAAAGTATGCTTGATGGTTGCCATATCTGCAAAAATGATGTTTTTTTAAAAAAAAAAAAACAAATGGGCAAAATGGTTAGGTACTGTACAGCCAACACTGGAAGTTAACACCATTTTCACATTCAAGTCCTTCACAACAGGAACAAATCATCTGTACACATCACTGCTAAAGGCTTTTACCACATCTGGCAGAGATATGTCTGCTAAAAACAACTCCAGTATCAGCTTCAAATTTCACTGCTTGAGAGTCTCCATAACAAGTGGCATGTATACTGTACCATGTCAGTTAATAGAACATCTTTGTATTTAGTGTTTTTAGTTTAATTTGCTAACATTAGCCACCATAAGCTATTATTCACACCAAACAGAGACAGCAGCACGCCCCTTGTGTGCACTAAATTGAGCAAAAGTGTGTTATTTCAGCAAAATAGCGTTCTTTCTTAATGCAAATGTTATCTGCTCTTAACATAATATAACAAAATACCCTCTTCTGTTTTGTTTGGATATCTTTGATGCAGCAATAACTGGGGACAACAAACAGCAGCTTATTTATGTATCCAGCAGACCTTTTTTTGCTTTTTAGCCGCCAAATGCTCAATTTTCCTCACCAGTTAATCAGTAACTTTGGGCAGGTGGTATACGGTGGATTTATCAGTTTCTTTCCACTGACAACTGCCTGTTGCCAAGTTGAAGGAGCAGCGAGAATGAACCAAAACAGTAAAGTGGCATGTTGTAAAAGAAAAACAAAAAGTATAAGAGTATAAAGGAGCAAAGCAGAGCTATCAGCACTAAATGTAAAAGCAATAACTGCGTGGATTTGTCACTAGAAGAGACTCCTATCACGTTACACAGAGTAACTCTATGTATTATTGATATAAAATATTGGTAAGTGCAGCTTCAATATTAAAAGTAGCATACGTTGTGACTAACAGAGACGGATGGACCCACTAATTTCTATTATAAGGTGTCTGGAATCCTATAAAATCTGTAGAGTGATGGTATAGTAGTATTTATAGAACTAGTGTGAAATGTGGATATTGAACCATATTGCACAACCATATTAAATTTGAACATAAGCCATGTTATAGCTAGAAACTATATTTACTGTGTCCTCCCAGGTGATTCTGACTAACAGCACTGGTTAAACCAGTGTGAATTAAATGGATTATTAACTTTAAGAATAGGTAAACACAATCTATTGCCAAAGATCACACTGAAGCAACTCCAGGATTTTCAATGCTTCCCCTCATGCCTTACTCATTAGAAAGTGTAAGCTTACATTGCATCTGGCCCTTTCTCCTCTTTAATTGAGAAGCAACACATACATGGGGTCATCCATGTGTGTAAGGCCTTGAAATGATTTCCCAGCAGCACCTCTATATTATTGCATCACGGGTTGTGCTAGCGTATTGACTACAGGCTGTAAGGCACTGGCATGTACTCCGTGGCCTATGGTGTTATTGTAAATGAGACTGTGTAGATTTGGCTTCACACTATTGGCAAAGATCATCTATCACACTACTGCTGAGCTGAGATACACAGATGCATCACAGAAAATGCAACAAGCGCAGCAGTAAGAGAAGACACTCATTAAAATCAAGAGGGACCTATCATGTGGCCTTTTTGTGGCACAATGGCACAAACTGAAGCTTACTGTTATAAATTGGGTACTTGAATTGAGGAAGGTTATTAACACAGCAGAGGGGTTTGTTTGTCCGATCATTCAACGGACACAGAACAACCTTGCACAGCTGAGGCTCTGTGAGGTGCTATTTATAGAAAGCAGACACGTACACACACAATAAACACGCATGCAATCATACAAACACATGCCCATACACATGCACGCTTTGTTACTCTAAAAAATAGGCCAGTGTGAACCTGCTACAGAAAAGAGAAGCGAGAGGACTTGTGCCAGTTGAAGGTGGGGAGCTTCAGAAGACAGATCCATCTTCGCTCCCACATTACGACACTCCTCAGCAGGGCTTATGGAGCTTGACTGCATACAGCTGCATCTGTTTTGTTCGCGCAGACTTTATGACACATAAGCCATCTTGAGGAAGTGACATAAACAAACCTGAAGCTGATTAGTGGATACTTGTTTTTTTTTGGGGAGTTTTTTTGATTTATCATGTGAGGAGTGCTGTGCGGTGTTGTGCCACAAAACACACGCAGCTACCCTTGTTGCAAATGTGGGCATCGAAACAATGAAACCACATGGAAAAACTATTTAATGTAGCTCAGAGGTTTTATACTGTCTAGCAATGTTCAGCACTTACATACACCTACAACTGTTCATTCAACCCACCATTCTGTAATTACTGTCCCTGGGTTTAGTCAAATCACTACTACTTAAAATTTCTGATATGACAATTAATCAGATTAGTCAATTAACAAAAAATAAACAGAAAAAACGTAAAGAATAATAATAACGATAAGAACAATAATTATTATTAAATACAATTAACATTTACTGAATCTAGCTTTTCAGATATGAATATCTGGTTGTTTTATTCAGTGCTGGAAGAAGTGCAGAGATCCTTTAGTATACCAGAAATAATAAATACCAGACTGTAATAATCCTCTATAACTCTCTCAAAGACTAAAGAAATGGTCAGTTTTCTAAACATTACACAGGTCAACCACCAGCACTGTCAGGAAATGAGAAAGAAAATGTTACACTTTCCTGACTGTTTGGCGTTACAGACTTTTTTCACTGTTGACATTTTGACTTATTACAGCATGAAAAGCACTTGTGTAACTAATATCATTGATGATGGCTCCCCATCCAATTTCACAGCAACCCATGTAAGTGAGCCAGCATACACTACACTAGGGCTCTGAAAGTCAATAATATGGTGTCCATCCATTCATCCATCATCTATACCTGCTTATTCCTATTTAGGGTCACAGGGATCTGCTGGAGCCTATCCCAGCTCTCTTTGGGTGAAAGGCAGGGGTCCACCCTGGACAGGTCACCAGTCCATCACAGGACCACATAGAGACAAACAACTTCACACACTCACACTCACTCCTATGGGCAATTTAGAGTCACCAATCAACCTGACATACATGTTTTTGGACTGTGGGAGGAAACCGTTGGTTACGTATCGTAACCCAAGAGTCTGTGAATTGGGCGCAATGCGCTGCGAGGGCCCCAATGAGACAGAACAGAGTACCTGGAGTAAACCAATATGGTGTCTTTAAAACAAGACACAGGAGAAAATGTAAAGTTTGTGTCATTCACAACTGCAATGCTGATTACATAGATGGTCTGAAAATGACAGGGGTTTGGTTAAAATGTGCATAATTGCACAAGGAACATTTCAAAACACTTTTGATAGGAAAAGAACGTATCAATACAAATACTTCTATCGTCTGATCTGATGCTATTGTTAACTTAAGCCACAGGCATGTGTTATAGGGCCATTAAATTGAACATGACCAGAGTCCATTGAGCACGTCCTTGGCTCATGTAAGCCAGAACAGGTTTATGGGGAATAAACTTATAGGACTCTACGAGTACATGCTGGTAAATGTAGAATCTCATTAAAGAAAGACCTCCAGAGCCAAGCAGTGCCTGCTGGCTCATGTATTATTAAGACAGGTCATCAACTTGAGGTAAGAAACTATATTTTGTCTACCAACAATTCTGCACAGTCAAACACTCACTGACAGTTTATCACACCATACCAGCCCAAGTACCACAGTGTTACAGTTAAGTAAGCCTTTGTGGGTTTTTCCTATCCCATTCTACCAGTCTCTCCGATCATGGTGCCACATTGGCAAATTGGGGCCTGTTGTGGCAGTCTGATTTCCCTAAACAGCACTAATCGGACATCTGTAGGGAAGGATAAAGCTCAGACTGGCTGTATCCATGCAGGAGTTCTCTGTTGAAAAGCCTAACTCTGGCCAGCACTCGCACGACTGGCTGACGCATAGCAGCAGATTTCTTTATGGTTGGCTAGCAGTAAGCCAGCAGCAGCTCACCGAGGATAGAGTATCTGGCAACCCTCTGAAGATTGGGTGCTGCACGCCAAAAAACTGTCTGATGATTGGCTGTGGTGACTCCAGAGAGAACTGATTGTCCTATCAATGCCCACAGCGTAGGCTGGCTGTCAGTGCTGCCTGCGGGCTGTCTTTGCATTATGCAGGTATCCATAACACCTCCAGGGGGCGTATGTCCATGTTTAAGTGTGTGTGAGTGAGTATGTAACTGTATACCATCCATAACTTTTCCAATGGGGAGATGTGCAGCTAAGCCTGGGCAGCAGGCTCTAACACCTCATTATTCTAAGCCAGGCAGGTTTTAGAGAGCTCTCACTGAGCTGTGCTCACTTTATACTACTGTAATATCACAAAACACAAACTGTTACATTGTTTTGCAAATTAATTTGGATCTGAGACTTTTCGAGATTTAATAAATTGGAACTTTTTGTTAACTCACACATAGCTGCTTATTCCATGTGATGTTAAATACAGTGCAGTGAAATAATAAAAGATTAAAAAATAAAGATTAAAGTTGCACTTTTCTATCACAAAATCACAAATGATTTTCTACATTTGGGTAAAGAGCCTGAGTAAGTTAGCTCATGTACACTGACAGGCATTTGAAGAAGTCAACAAATAAATGAAGAATAACCACTGTATTAAAAAACTGTATACTGTGTGAGATTTTTCTTCAATTAAAAATTCATTCTGAAATTAAAAGACTTTACATGGTGTTGGTTTTGTCACATATTGAAAGTTTTAAGAAAGCAAAATAAAAATAAAAAAAAAGGTCAAAACAACTAATTTTTGTCAAATAGACAAGAGAATAAGCAAGCTGATTTCCCATTTTAGCCACAATACTGGTGTAATTTAGCAGTAAGCGATAATAATTGGCTGGAAGAGCCACTGTGTTGCAGAGATATGACAAGAACAGGCCTGCTGATACTTTATGTAAAGAATGTATTTAATACTGTTCCTGTGTTTATCCACCTACAGTGTAGCTCATGATCACATGACAAAAGTGGCTAAAATGTGATAAAGCAAACCACAAAAACATTCTCATAAGCCCTGCGAGATTACTAAATCACATGCTCTGTGTAATGTGATAACATAAGCTTTTCACTGTTAGTGACCACATGTGTACCACCCATTAGCCTACGGACGGCCTTACCAACGTAACCAAATCTACATACAAACAGTAAAACACAATGCATCTTTGTAATGTTAGCCCACGGCAAGCTAACGGGTTAGTACCTAAAAAATATTAGGAATGGGCATTTCAAGCTGAAATGCTATTCGCTATTACCGAAAACCCCTGATCTCCCACAACACAATAAAAACACAAGGCTGTTCGCTTGTGCTGCACCTGTATTATCAGTTTATCCCATCATGCCCTGATTGTTTTTCTTGATGGTACTGTATACTCCGACTGAACAGGTATCATCAAATACTCTCCCCCTACACAACGCTAATGGGTAGCATGTCCTTTCCAATCACCTTTGTAATAAGAGCCAGTGGTTGCTTTGCACATCAATCATCAAACCTACTTCTTCAGGTGCCGAGCTGTTTGTTGATGTGTGCGCCGCATCCTAGTTTCTGCTGGATGCTTTACTCTCAAATGGCTGTGCATAGTTGTTATAAGAGAACTTAACCTGGGAGAGAAACACTACTACTAGTTTTTGTACTGTCTGTATATGGTGCTGTACTTCAAATTATGTACTGACATTGTTATTGCATTATTTCCAGGTGCCAGAAAAGCAAGGGAAAACAGTGGCTACTTTATTTTCAAAGACAAAGCCATATTTGCATGATTTTTTTTTTTTTCAATTTAACAGCTTATGTCTTATCATCAAGCCATTAACAATCCTAAAATAATTAACATGGAAAATCAGTAGACTTCAGCTTTTGATAACAGTAGGCTGTTTTCATCTGCTGAAGACGGAAACTGATCTATGACCACCCTAACCTCTCAAACTTTGCTTGGACTGAAAACAGTGGATGCTGCTGATTACAGAAATACCACCTGTCATGTATATTAAAGAACTGACATGTAAGGCAAGGAAGGGGAGCAGGCGAATGACCAGGGCCTCTTTATGGAGTTTAAAAGGTTAAATCTTAGTTTAATATGCCCGGTGACAAAATGTTTTTGTGACATTACAACTAGTTTGGAAGCCAGTAATACTCAATATGCAGTTAACATATCAGTGATGTGGAAACTTGTACATGTACATTAAGACATTAGTGAAGCAGGGGACAGTAGTTCAATGAAATTAAAATAAAATGAAAATAAATGTATATTTATCGAGTTTTTCAGGAAGAACCAGAAGAGCTAATTGTAAGAATGAGCGATGTCTGAGGGTTTTCGTAGTAAAACATCATAAATTATTTGAAACAGACAGTTTATTTATAGACACCTTTACATTGATAAAAAGACTATTAGATTATCACATTTTCAAAATCTTTGTGCTGTATTTTGGCTGGACATCTATGAAATTTGGTTTAGCATATTAATGCATAAAGCCCAGCATAATTGCCATATATAGTAATGTTACATTTTTCATGCTGATTTCTACTGGACATTAGATATTCAGGAGTAATAACAAATGTACACACACACACACACACACACACACACATTGGCTCCTATTGGACTGATAGATTTCCCTGCCTATCACTTCTCTCACTTACACCATCTCCTTCTACCCTCGGGCCTATTTCTCTCAGCACAAAGTCCTTTTATAGTATCATTTTCAAATCCACCTCATCAAGTACTTGACACCTCATCCATCAAACACAATTATTCCCTGAATGGAGTGTGCAACTGGATCGTGGTTTAATCAATTGCATTACTACAATACATCTGATTTAATTTACTATTCACAAGGGTCTTACAAGTGTGGTAGTTCACACCAATTAAGACGGCGTTCATATTTGATATATTTGTTCCTTTTCATCTGAATGTCAATTAGTTTGAACAAGATGTTTACCTTCTCAGATTAACTGCAGTATAGAGAGCAGTGAGAGAGAAAGAAGAGACAGGCAAAGGGCTACTTTTAGAAAGTCATGTCTAGAAAAAAAAAAAAATAATAATAATAATGTCATTACTGAGCACCTAATGCTAAAAAAAAAAAAAAACAACTCGTTACCCGAAGACATCCAGCTACATGATATGTTAAGCAACCAAGTGAAAAAAATAACAGAATAAATGTCAAGAATTGCACAGAAATGCATAATGAATCAGATCAAAGGGGATGCCCAACATGAATGCAGTGTGCAAAAACAGTTAATTGCTATTTTGACATACAGTCATATGCAGAGCAAACGGGAGGGAGAGTAAGGGCATATGTGTCAGGTCAGACAACCAAATGTAAGAGGAGGAGGAGGAGTTAGAGAGTGTAAGAGGCAGCAGAGCAGGCTAATGTGTTTCATTTCACAGGGTGGTTATCATGGCAGCCAACTTCCTGGCACATACTCCCACTGAACACCAGTGCAGTGATTCTAAATGTTAAGCACATTGTTTAATAGTCCATTACATAAATTGATATTGCTCATTGACTGTTGTCCTTGGCTGCCCACGTAGTGTCAGAGAAAAAGACAGATGTACTCTAGTGCAGCGGAGGGCTAATAGGGCTTGCCATCACTGGTGTTTGTGGTTCAGGAACAATTTGCCAAAACTTCCCATCTGCTCCATCACCAACAGAATCCACCTACTAAAACTGGTAAAAGTCACAAAGAAAAGGTGTATTTGTTTGGGTTTAGTTTTTTTTTATTATTATTTTCCATTAATCTACAGGTTATTTTATTGATTTCAAAATATGCCCCTTATCTTTTTCAAAAGTTCAAAGTCACATCTCTATATGTTATGTGCTTGCTGGTCAACAGTCCAACTAAAAACTATTCAGTTTTTACAATGATACAGAAAATACAGAAAAGCAGAAAACCTCACATTGCGGCAGCTGAACCCAAAGAATTTGTGTTTTTGCTTGAAAAATAAATTAAATGATGTAATTGCTTATCAGAGCAGTTGCCACCTTACATTTAACCACAGTGTATATAATAATATTATGTATATATACAATTGCATGGTCAGTAACAATATCTTCTCTATGTTATGTGTGTTTTTTTTAAATAAATATCTGCCACTCATGCCATTCCCTTCTTTTAAACCTGCAAATTGTGACATCTCTTAAATTGACACATGGCAACACAGTGCAATGGCACATTTTTGTCTCTTCACCCATAAAAACTCTTGCTTGCAGCCCAGTATCACAATCTTTTGTTGAAAATCCAGACCTGTAACAGCATTAGATGACTGATAAGTGGTACAGACAAAACTTTATATCTGTCTCTTTCAGTGTCTGTTGTGGTTCAAATACATGTGAACATACTCCAGCAATCAGAAATATGTCGAAATACAGACAATACAGATGTTCACTGCTGATATGATACTGTTCAAGTACATAGTTCGGGTTTAAATTTAGTGCAACCATTCTGAGAGAAAAGGCAGAGAATACAGAAGGACAAAGGTAAAATGAAAAATCAAGCTAAATATGATACCTGGAAAATCTTGTACTATATATTTACACTGTCAACTGATGGTTTTCTTAAACTCCCCTTCAACTTAACAAACTGCAGATGTTTTTGAGAGAAATAAAAAATCTTTTTTGTGACTAACACCAGAGTGACATTCGGCTGAATAAGATGTACCTCTCTCTGCAGTTGGAGAGGCATTAGGAATAAAGCTCAACCGAATGGATGGGTCATACATCATTGAGCATTACTCGTGCTGTGACTCTAAAACACAAATTGGATTACCTGCGCACCCACGCGGATCACCCGAATGGGAACGGGCACATACAGCCAGCACACAGACATACACGCGTGCACACATTAAGGACATATAACCATGCGTTTGCTTAATGCATGATGCAAACATTGTGAAATTCACAAATCCAATCATGGTTTCACTGGGCTTGCAGTAACGGTACTTCACACATGCAGCACCTGCACTTTCTGTAAGGTGCACAGACACATGTTTTTCTATAGTTGACAATGCAGTCCCTAGGCCCTTAGAGTAACTAACACAATTATATCCCAGTCCTTTAGAACAAACCTTTAGTCATAATACAACCTAAAAAAGTAATTTGTGTGATGAGTAACAACATTTTCTTCATATTATGTCTCCCATTCAATTGAGACAACTCAAAGTGTCAGTCTTTGAAGATGTGGACCAGCTGAAACATCACTACAATGGCAAAAATGTGCACTGGCATCAAAAAAAATATTGTCTATATAATAAAATAAAGACATGGACACACACACACACATTCACATTAAGAAATACTGGATAACTATGTATGTCCAAAATGCATTATGCTAAAATTGTAAAACTTACACATCCATAGGGTTTAATTGGGCTTGCAGTAAAGGGTGTTCACACATACTGCACCTCCAATCTAGCTCTCTGTAAAACACACACACAGTGCAATTTTTGTTCCTCGATAATAAATGCCACATTATTGTGATGTACAGCAGAGGAGCACATCACATAAAGGGTGCCATGATGGAAGCTGTGTTTGAAGCTGCCGACCTTGACATGTGAAATCAGATCCTAAAGCTGTTTATGGTGCCGTGAACCAAGACAACATCCCTCTTCTCCTGTAAACAATCCACTGAAACCCGATGATTTATTACCAATGCAGCCAATAAATCTGAATACTCATCTCTCTAAACGACCCATTTCTGGATTTTGAATTTTTAGAGGACTGTTTCTGTTTGTCACAGTCTGGTAGCCAAAGCTCAGTCTTTACCACTGAGATCACCACTGTTTTAGCAGCAGAGCGTCAATAATGAACACAGGACTTTACAGCAAGTCACTAATTGAGTCATTATTATTATTTGAAGAAACACATTTTAAATGGGGCTGCACAACAGTAGGTCACACCCAATGTAATACAAAAAGCACTTAGTGACTCTAAAGGGTTGTAAAGGACACAATGCCATTTTAGCTCAATAGAAAATGAAGTTCTGTTAAGACATACACAGAGTAACTGCAGTTAGTGGAGTTGGTAGCGATCGAGCTCTTAAGTGCTCATATTAGGATCAAAAAGAAAGTTAGCTCTAATACCAACCATGATTAAGTTCTTTTTGACTTAATAAATACCCGGCTGAAAAAAAAGGAGCAGTCCTCCCAGGAAACAAATCAGAAATAAATAACATTGATTTTCATTTTAACAAAGTGTTTTTCTCACTTTTGGAAATTTCACTCAATAAATCCAACAAATGATGATAACATATGGCATGATCAAGACTTTTAGTAACCATTTAGTTTTTTTCAAAAAATATATTCAGTGTATTATCAAATGTATGCTTGAAAAGGTGACTGAATTGGTTAAGTAGTAAATAGTTGAGCTGTCTATGAATTGTTTAAGCACTAATTTAAACACAGCATATCTTTGGGAATCCAGCACTCCCTATTGTTGTTACTGTAGACATAGAAAAGGGTTTAAAAGCTTCTACTTCACTTCCAGTTTTGCAAATATTTAACAGGAGAATGGAAGTGTTTTCAAACGGTGTTATTTTTGGAATAAAACTTTGGGATAGGCCCAAATCTCATGCATGGTTGTTTAAAAAGGTCATTTGAAATCTGATGCTAAGTGAGCCGACAGCAGCCTGTGGTCATTGTAATCCCCCTAGAATGAGATTATCCCTGTGTGAAAACAGTTTGCCAGGGTGGACAGGGCACTCCCATCGACTGTGTGTCTAAGACAGAGTCCACTGAGCCCTTAACACTAATCTCTATACACATACACACCTTGACATCCTGCATATAAACTCGGCCCTGACTGGACATCAGCATCAGTCCTCAGTGAGGAACATCTGGAGCACCATCGCCTTCAGACAAAAATGGATTTCAAAACAACAGTTTCTCTTCTGCCGCTGCTGCTTCTGGGCTTCTGTAATGCTCATGATGGCAATGTAAGAAAATACACTAAATATTGTGTGTGTGTGTGTGTGTGTGTGTGTGTGTGTCTAAGTAGTACAAAATTAAGTAAAGAGGTCATTTTTCCATTTCTTTTTGCAGGTCCATGGTACTGAGAGTGGTAAGTGACTAAATCTCAGAGCATATATTTGCAGCCCTGTGTCTTTCACACATTACACTGTTGTTGTGGTCAAACTAGAATCGTATGACATCTGCTCTTCTTCTCTTCTCTAGAGATCTTGGTAGAAACACCTGCCAACGAGGACATTACTACAACTATTCTGAGAATGAACAATGGTGAGCACTCAATCATGATAGCCCATGGATGGTAAGGAAACATTAGTTTCTCATGATTTCTTCTATTTTCGTAGCATCTACTGATTTTCTGCTGGAAGGAGACGTGATCATTCCAACAACCAGGAACGCTATGAAGTGTGCTTCAAATACAAATTCCTGTCTGTGGCCAAAGTCTGCTAATGGATATGTGGAAATTCCTTTTGAATTAAGTGACAGTTATGGTGGGTTTCAATGTTTTAATTTAATGCATCAAAGAAAATGGATATTACATGTTAACCATGATGCTACTTACTTAGTACTTTCTTGCACAACTGTAGATGACACTGAAAAGAAAGCGATCGCAGGCGCCATGAGAGAACTTCAAGCAAAAACCTGCATTCGCTTCATTACACATACAACTCAGATGGCGTACTTAAGCCTTGAACCAAGATCTGGGTATGTGAATAACTACAGCATAATACTCTTGCATTTGAAGGGAGAACGTACATGCTGTATAAACAGTAATTGTGTATACTGTAATTGCATCTGCAAAGACACCAGTGAGTAATAAGAATATTTATCTACACTTAGTTAAATGCACTGTGCATAATGTGGCATCCAAAATATAGCTG
Organism: Mastacembelus armatus; assembly: GCF_900324485.2. Lineage (NCBI taxonomy): Eukaryota > Metazoa > Chordata > Actinopteri > Synbranchiformes > Mastacembelidae > Mastacembelus > Mastacembelus armatus. The sequence continues at coordinate 10,213,432 of NC_046656.1, forward strand.
AGAGTAGATACGGTTTGTATTTTGGACACATTGAATTCTAGTTGTCTAGGTGTCCATCAGTGCACATGGCACCAGGACACCCTAGGCCGGAGGTCAATGATCGACTTTGTAGTCGTGTCATCTGACATTTGGCCGTATGTCTTGGACACTCGGGTGAAGAGAGGGGCAGAGCTGTCAACTGATCACCACCTGGTGGTGAGTTGGATCCGCTGGCGGAGGAGGAAGCGGGACAGACTTGGCAGGCCCAAACGTACTGTGAGGGTCTGTTGGGAATGTTTGGCCGAACCCACTGTCAGAGGGGTCTTTAACTCACACCTCCGAGAGAGCTTCTACCAGATCCCGGGGGAGGCTGGGGACATTGAGTCCGAATGGACCATGTTTTCCACCTCCATTGTCGACGCGGCGGCTAGGAGCTGTGGCCGTAAGGTTTCGGGTGCCTGTCGTGGCGGCAATCCCCGAACCCGGTGGTGGACACCGGAGGTAAGGGATGCCGTCAAGCTGAAGAAGGAGTCCTACCGAGCTTGGTTGGCTTGTGGGACTTCCGAAGCAGCTGACAGGTACCGCAGGGCTAAGCGTGCTGCAGCCCAGGCGGTGATGGAGGCAAAAACTCGGGTATGGGAGGAGTTCGGTGAGGCCATGGAGAAGGACTACCTGTCGGCCCCGAAGAAATTCTGGCAAACCGTCCGGCGCCTCAGGAGGGGGAAGCAGTGCTCTACCAATGCTGTTTACAGTGGAAGTGGTGAGCTGCTGACCTCGACTGGGGATATTGTCGGACGGTGGAAGGAATACTTCGAGGATCTCCTCAATCCTGTCAACACGTCTTCCATAAGGGAAGCAGGGGCTGGGGATTCGGAGGCTGATCCATCCATCACCCAAGCCGAAGTCACTGAGGTAGTTCGGCAGCTCCTCGGTGGCAAAGCACCGGGGGTGGATGAGATCCGTCCCGAGTACCTCAAGTCTCTGGATGTTGTTGGGCTGTCATGGCTGACACGCCTGTGCAACATCGCGTGGCGTTCGGGGACAGTACCCCTGGATTGGCAGACCGGGGTGGTGGTTCCTCTTTTTAAGAAGGGGGACCGGAGGGTGTGTTCCAACTACAGAGGGATCACACTCCTCAGCCTCCCGGGGAAGGTCTATGCCAGGGTGCTGGAGAGGAGGATCCGGCCGGTGGTCGAACCTCGGATTCAGGAGGAACAATGCGGTTTCCGTCCTGGGCGTGGAACACTGGACCAGCTCTACACACTCTCGAGGGTGCTCGAGGGTTCATGGGAGTTTGCCCAACCAGTCCACATGTGTTTTGTGGACTTGGAGAAGGCATTCGACCGGGTCCCTCGTGACATCCTGTGGGAGGTGCTCCAGGAGTATGGGGTCCGGGGCTCTTTGCTGGGGGCTATCCGGTCTCTGTACAAACGGAGCAGGAGCTTGGTTCGCATTGCCGGCAGTAAGTCAGACCTGTTCCCAGTGCACGTTGGACTCCGGCAGGGCTGCCCTTTGTCACCGGTTCTGTTCATTACTTTTATGGACAGAATTTCTGGGCGCAGCCAGGGGCCGGAGGGAGTCCAGTTCGGGGACCACAGGATTTCATCTCTGCTTTTTGCAGATGATGTTGTCCTGTTGGCTCCATCGAGCCAGGATCTCCAGCGTTCACTGGGGCGGTTTGCAACCGAGTGTGAAGCGGCTGGGATGAGAATCAGCACCTCCAAGTCCGAGGCCATGGTGCTCAACCGGAAAAAGGTGGTTTGCCATCTCCAGGCCAGGGGAGAGATCCTGCCTCAAGTGGAGGAGTTTAAGTATCTCGGGGTCTTGTTCACGAGTGAGGGAAGGACGGAACGTGAGATTGACAGACGGATCGGGGCATCGGCAGCAGTAATGCGGTCGGTGTACCGGTCCGTTGTGGTGAAGAAGGAGCTGAGCCAGAAGGCGAAGCTCTCGATTTACCGGTCAATCTACGTTCCCACTCTCACCTATGGTCATGAGCTCTGGGTCATGACCGAAAGAACGAGATCGCGGATACAAGCGGCTGAAATGAGCTTCCTCCGCAGGGTGGCCGGGCGCTCCCTTAGAGATAGGGTGAGGAGCTCGGTCACCCGGGAGGAGCTCGGAGTAGAGCCGCTGCTCCTCCACATCGAGAGGAGTCAGTTGAGGTGGCTCGGGCATCTGTTTCGGATGCCTCCTGGGCGCCTTCCTGGGGAGGTGTTCCGGGCATGTCCCACCGGGAGGAGGCCCCGGGGAAGACCCAGGACACGCTGGAGGGACTATGTCTCCCGGCTGGCCTGGGAACGCCTCGGTGTCCCCCCGGAAGAGCTGGAGGAAGTGTCCAGGGAGAAGGAAGTCTGGGTATCCCTGATTCGGCTACTGCCCCCGCGACCCGGCTCCGGATAAGCGGTAGAAAATGGATGGATGGATGGATGAATTCTAGTTTGAATGTAACTACATATTTCTCAGAATGTACTTAAAATATATCTATAGTTGATACTACTGCACTGATGTATGCAAGAAATTCAAATTCAATGCTGTTAGTATCAGCATTGAATAGTTGTTTATTATATGATCACTTTAAACTGGCTATTACCATGCAATATGAAAAAAAAAAACATACTCCCCAGCTGCAATATCAGGTAAGTGATGTACTTATTATTTACCTGATTTTAGTCCATATATATTTTCTTTATCTACCAACTTAGCACTGAGAAATTAACTCTGAATGCATGTCCACTTTGTGGAATCAATATACTTGATGCATTATGTTTGTCAAGTCACAGTTGGTAATGCCATTCAGCTCATTAACGTTTCCTAAATGTTAATGCATTAAAGAACTAAAAAGTAAAAGACTATTCACAAGTCCCAAATCTGAGATCCAAGTCAACACCCAAGACTGTAATATCTTTCACTCTTTGCTATTAGATGTGCCTCTTTACTGGGTCGTACTGGACTCAAGCAGGTGGTGTCGCTGCAGAGATATGGCTGTGTACAACACGGCATAATTCAGCATGAGCTGCTGCATGCAATGGGTTTCTACCATGAGCACACTCGGAGCGACCGTGACTCGTTTGTCAAAATTAGCTGGGGAAACATCGATCCAGGTAAAAATTTCACTGCATCATTGAAGAACTGATCAAGATAAATTACTTCATGGTGGTTTAGTTATTTTTTTTTTTTTTGTTGTTCATTGTTACCAGTTTTTACCAACAACTTCCAAAAACAGGACACGAATAATCTCAACACTCCATACGATTACTCATCAGTAATGCACTATGGAAGGTAAGGGAGAACAGAAATTCGATGCTGTATCTAATGTTGTTCCAAAGACAAATTTCTAAATGATTCTTTGACTCATTACCACTGTCCAAATCTATAGAACTGCCTTTGGAAAGAATGGGCTGGAAACCATAACTCCTATCCCCGATGCCTCTGTTCCCATCGGCCAGAGAAATGGAGTATCTAAAATAGATATTTCCAGGATCAACAAGCTCTACAGCTGCTAGAATTTGCTGAATAGAGGATTACTACACTATGTTTTGATTCTGACAACCATTAATGTCACACTATAATAATAAAATGTTGATCATGAATTCATGGAGTTTTGTGTTTTGTCATTTATTTTACAGTATATGTAATATACTGGGCCACTGTGTAGATAAAATATAAATAAATCAAAGACAATTTAGTAGTTTGGAGAATACATTTAGAAGGGCTGCATTTTTGTATGAAGTCATAATAGCCAAATTTAATAACACTGGAACAGGATAAATCTGGACACATCAAACCACATGGCCTTTTACCACTACCCAAGAGTCCAATCTTTATGCTCCCTAGCAAACTAAAGGCTTTTTTTTTTTTTTTTTTCAATTAGCCTCACTGACAAGTGTTTAGTCCCAATCCCTTGAGTTCTCTTCACACTGTGCATATGGGAATGCTCTTACTTTTTACTATTAGACATCAGCTGTGAGTTCTGCTGTTGCAGGGTAACTAGAGTGCTCTTAAGTGCTTCACTTCATCTGAAATTACATGTTCTAGTCTGCCAAAAAAACTCTTGATGGTGCTGAGGCTATGGCTGAAGATAAATGCTATGCAAAATGCTATTTTCGTCTTTCGTGAAAAAGGATGGATGACAAACATCCAGTATGATTCTATTAGAAAACTATTTGTCTTCATTTATTAGGAATGAATATGTATGGATAAGATCGTGTTGAAAACAAAACTTTGAAAAACTTTACAAGATCTATTATTAATATATTTTATCTCATTTCTCCATATTAATTTCTGTAAGAAAACTAAGTTTGGAAAAATTGGCAAAGACAAAAAAAAAAAAAAAAAAAAGAATATAATTAGATACAAAAAATACTGAAGGGCAAATATGCAGCAATATCTTCTTAATTGAGTTCATTTCCATTTCAGCTCATAGTAATTAAGTTTGGGATTTGTACATTGGTGGAGAGTACAGTGTTTTATCAGCGAGCCAAACTTTGCAGCACCGCATCTCTGTGGAAAAGCATAGATGTGGTAGGACACTAGATAAACCCGTCTCTCCAAAGTACTCCCTAACCCTGCAGAAGAATTAGCTTTTTTTCCACTTGGCCGCATCCCACACTCTTGGATGCTGTTTTTTTTTGTTTTTTTTTTGTTTTTTTTTTTTTTGTTTTCTACCCTTTGAAATCCTACGCGATGGTATTCTTCTGTATTCACCCCAGTGAAGCAGAGCAGTGCTGGATGACAAAGGAGTGGGGGGGGAGTTTCAGGGTGAGAGAGAACACATTCCTGTTGAGCTAATTTCCCTCCTCCCATGATGTGTTAATGCACTAACAGTCACAACAGCATTGCATGGATTTCTCCTGTGTTCTGATTGAAATAAGATGCTGAAGATGCCATGGCACAAGCAGCGCCCTGAGAAAGTCAGTCACTCTGTATAGTTGAGATGGCCACAGGGTCTTTAATGTTTCATAAAGTAGTTTCAGTTCATATCAATCGTTCTGCCCATGAAATATTTAAAATCTACTTGTTTATTAAAATATTTAACGCTCCAGCTCTATTCATGCTCCAAGAAGCTCTGAGAGACTTTTGGCCAGCTATAAATTAAAATATTTCTGCAAACCCTGATTGAAATAGGATTACCATTGAGCCAGAGATCCCAGGACTGAAGTACAAACAGGGCATCACTGAAAAACACTGTAGCTTAAAAAAATAAATAAATAAATAAAAATTATTCACTGAAACTGGAGTCTAATTTGTCTTTCTGAACTGTGAGGCTGATGCAAACTAAAACCTATCAAATGGAATACCATGTCTTTCCTCTGGTTGTTCAAATCTGTGCGGCCTGTAGATTTGCTGTTACTGAACAACTTAAAAATGAAATGAAAGCCAAAGCTACTATATATTTCCTGACATATAGTCTAAAGCATTGTCTGAAGCCTCTTACATTCGCTCTTTGACCACACTTTAAAGGGCATCGTGTATATGGCCAGCAGGGTCTCCGTTAGGATGCCTGTTCTAATGAGAGCAGGCCAAGCGGAGCCAAATGCGGTCTGATCTGTGATGTCACTGGTAATACGCTGGCAGGCCATAACCGCTGGCTGAGCGGCTCTTACCACCACGTTATTAACACACATCCACGTACCTGCCTCTCTTCAAACACGATAAGCTTCAACAAATAGTTCTCCTGAGTTCACTGTGTGAGCTGCCTAATGCCCATCCAATTGGAAATTAAAGCCTTCTCTCTTAGCAGTCCTGTCCAGGCCAACCTTAGAGGTTGTTTCAGGGTTCTCTGTTAACAAGGTAGGCGTTTGACCTTCCTGGGAGAAAAAGGAAAAAACTTCTAACTACAAAGAATGAGTTCGCACAAAACAATGCTCACATGTCATTACACATGTTGAGTTAGTTGTCCGTAAACATTCTTCTCCATGCTGGCCATAAATAGATCCCCTCCAAAAGATGGGTGGAAAAATCCACAACACTCTCAATATGCAAAAGTGCGTTCTTCCATAAATACTAAGCTCATTAGAGCCCGGTTCTGCTGGATGTTTCTTTCGTTAAAGGGAGTTTTTCCTCTCCACTGTCGCCCAGTGCTTGCTCATAAGGGATTTGTTGGGTTTTGTGTTTTGTAAAGTGCCTTGAGATGATTGTATTGTGATTTGGTGCTATACAAATAAAATAAATTGAAATTCAATTAAATTAGCATGATGCATCAGCAGTCTAAGGAAGTCAGATTATTTTTTGCACCCAACTAGCACAGTTTGTGCCAAAAATTTTCTTTTCAGGGTCAGTACTCATATTGAGATTCACAGAGACTAGCACTTTCTAAGAATGCCCATTGCAATTAAAACTTAATGAGTCCTCTTAGAAATCAGACAAAAAGGGACTTGCCTGAGAATCTTCATGCTTTTAAATTTTCTTTAGTATCTAAGTAATTCAGTTGTCAATACAATCAAAGGTATGTTGCAAACTGTAAATGTTAATACTGTAGTTAATTCTTTATAATGGTGCTATTTTACCAATTCTTAAACAAACACAGACTAAAACGGGTCTGAGGTTATACCCATAGCATAAGGTCTCCAAGGAGGATTGGTGGTCTGTGACACAAATTTCACATAGAGGCATCCATCGCATCATGCACACTTTCAGCATATAGAGTAAAATCAATGGAAAAGGAGCAGCTAAAAATTGTGAATACATTTTTCCAAGCATCACAAAATGAATGTTTTTGTTATCAGAATTTGATACAGTGGGTCTGGTCTGCTGTAGGATATGTTTTTATCTCTTGTGTGTGTGTGTGTGTGTGTGTGTGCGTGTGTGCGTGTGTGCGTGTGTGCGTGTGCGGGGAGAGCCAGCTGGAACTCATCCGGCTCGACCAGCGGGAGACTCAGCTGTTCACAACCCAAGTTCACATGCTCTATGGGCCCCATAACTGTCCTGAACCATTTGTCTTACACCTGACAGACATTTCTCAGCTTCTTTTTTTTCGAGCAATGCTTGTCATGTAGTACGCGACAAAGTGACATGACAAAGACATATAGTGACCCTGCTAAAAGTCTGTAAATAAAATTGAAATTCTGAACAAAACAAACATCAGTATGACTTTACAAAATGCTAATTTGCTAGCTTCACCATTAGAAATTCAGCGCTTTAATTTAAATAAACTCATAGCAATGATGGATTTAAAAAAAATAATGAAAATTGTTTTTTTGTTTGTTTTGTTTTGTTTTTTTGGGATTATTTGATTTTGCAATCTGTGGTGTGCATCTGCTTTCAAAGGCTGTCCTGGGTCACCAGAAAGTCAGCTGTTAAGAGCCCCTTATGAGAGAGATGAAAGACCATTCTGCCAAAACAAGCAAACTTAGTTAAATATGCAATCAAAAGAAACAACAGATTGGCATACAAATTCTGTGAGTCTTTGTTGTTGCCCTGCTGGACCCAGTGGAAGCGATTAGCTGGCTGAGGGATCGAAGGCAGGCAAACTCTAACATGCACTATTGTTAAAGCTTTCATGAAGTTTTACTTAAGCTTCTCTCCTGCAGATCTGAGGAGCCATACACAAACTTCTAAGATGTCTGAACCTAGAGTAGCATGCTGAGAAGCTTCTGTCTATTGTCAGATGCTCAAATCCCATAAATATTTCACACATTGTGTTCCCTGAAACCAAAACTTTGACTGACATTACTTTAAATTTAAAAAAAAAGGACATTTCGTAGGACAGTGAAATGAGGCAGACTAGATACTGTAGACTGAAAAGGGAAACATGGGCAAGCAAGCTCTACAAACGCATGTTGTCTTTACAGGCCATGTGGCATTTTTATAGAACACCAGCCTGTGTGTGTCAAAGAGGACTGATGCTTTAAAAAGGTCTTTGTAAATGTGTAAATCAGACAGAGGCATTAGTCTACAATCCCTCTGAGCTGTGTTCGTAGAGCTGCATCACATCTCTGTTTGTCAGTGCTGAGGAATTGCAGCTGTCGAAAATGATGCCGTCCCATTAGTGACAGAATCCAAGCTGAGACGGAGCCAGACAGAAAGCTGCTGTGGAGACAAGATGATAACAAGGTACTCATTGGAAATGTGAAGAATGTGTGTGCGTGTGTGTGTCTAATGCAGGGCAGAGCAGGAGATGGAGGGGTTAAGATGAAGACAGAGCGAGAGGAGGCATAGACGATGAGAAAAAGTGGGAAACGATTAATGGAGAAAAAGGATGGGGGAGATAAGACGAGGCAGAGAAGGGAACAATGAGACTAGGGAGCAAGGAGGAGTGACTACGGCAGTAATCAGGAGGGGAAGGGAGCAGCGAAACAGACGAATCAAAGCGGCGACTGAAGCTAGTGAGTTGACCAGAGACACAGAGAGAGAGAGCGAGACACAGATGCAGAATACTCGGCGCTCCGAGAGATTGGCAGGTTTATTCACAGGGACTCACTGATCTCTCATCCTGCAGATCATTTCACCTCTGAGCTAAGCTGTGTGCATCGTGGTGGGATAAAGATACAGACACATTACAATTGCCACAAAGGAGATCACTTCATTCACTGCAACAAATGTGAGTGGAGCAGGTTATGATGTCGTGTAATATAGGCAGCTCTCGTCAGCACATCAATCCACAGTTAATAAGCAAGGTGAATCATTTCTTCAGCAATCTGACACTGAGAGTCAGGAAAACTATCTTTCCAATCAACAGAAGCATCAGAGTATACAAAAGCTAAACACCTAACTCTGCACTGTAGCTCGATATCATCTAAACATCAGGTAAGACTGCAGCTCTGCCACGTTGATTTTCAGTTACGCAGTAGAAGTAATAAATATTTTTATCCAGTATGTTATTATCCTTTGAAATTATTCACCACGGTTCTCCAAATTGTCAGGGAGGAGTAAGGAAACCGAGTTGCCATCTTTGCTCTTTCTTAGCGAAAAGAACCATGGAGCTGCTTCCCACACAGACGGGGCAGATATCCTGAAGGATGCTGACAGAGTTTATTTATTTTACTTAAATAATAGACAGGATGCAAATGGTGTGTGTGCCCTGATAGCCTGGACCAATATCCAGGTTGGTTAAGAAAAAATTTCTACCATTAATTGAACACAATGAAGAACAACTCAAATTCAATATCTTGCTGCCAAACTAAAGAAATCATCCCTGCAGTAGACTGCCATGTAGCTTATAGTTCAGTAGTTCAGTCAGAGGACCTGATACAGTAGGTGCTGCATGGATGTAATTACATATACACAATAAAACAGGTGCAGCATAATCACTTACATAATCATACCAAGGACAACACACACTGCTGTAGATCACACCATATTTCTAAGAGAGAAAGTACTGGGCTGGGTGCTGAGAAGGCATCTTCCAGCTTCTGACTGACTGAACACACCTGACCCAGGTAATCAGCAGTGGGAGGGATGGGATAGTTGGGAAAACAAGCAGAACGGTGGCCCTTGAGGACTTGGGTCGATCCAGGCCTATATCCATATCTTCGTAGTGCCGTAACTAGATATCACAACAAACCACGGTACATTTACTGCCAGTTACACTAAAAGTCCACATCCTCTCTATTGTCAGTTATATTGTCAGTTGTATTTTCAAACTATTAAGAACAATTAATCAATGCTCAGTTATTCATTGACAACCCTGTGTGCATATGGATATACAGGCAGGTGCTGTGTGTGAGCAGTGCACATACTAAAGGTGGGATTGTATAATTGCTGCTATAGAAATATAATTACAACCTTGAATTGTGGTAACTGCACGTGGCAATTACACATGTTGAATTATGTGATTGACTTCTGTGAACAGCGCAGTAGATGACAGCTTCTGATCCCTATGAAGGCTTCCAAGGCCATTTATTCCATGTTATATTAATAGCATCTCTGGCTTTCATAGGCAGGACGCCGAGACTTTTTGTAGCTAATTATCATAGCATTAGGATGTAATTCACTCTCTTTGTCCTTGGTGGGTTTGCCAATAAAACCAGGTGGTTGTGATTGTCCAACATCTGCTTCTGATTTTCAGCTGATTATACATCGTCCATTTATTATATTTTATTTATTTTTTGTGTTAATGCACTTAATTAAGTTTTTGATGATGGCTCCCAAATCACTTTTAAATCAATATCGTATCATGAGCGCACGGAAAGCTGAACAAAATTGGCAAAGACACAACAAAAAGTTGACAAAATGAAGAAGTAATTCCCGGCGCCAACAGAGAGTGATCCCCAAAGGTAGAATGTTTACTTGTGTCAAGTGTTGAACAGCAACAAATACGCTTTTTAATTTCAGTGCTCCCAGATATAGCCAATAAGGGGAAATTATATTCTTTTTTTATCTAAATGTTTCTTTTTTCTTTGTTTACAAAATAATTTTCCTAGGAGGACATATTGTCCCTGCAGAGATATGTTGCACATTTAAGATATTTTTAACTTAGTTTCCTCGTATGCCACCCAATTAAAGCTGTAATTAATGCAGCAGCATTGTGCTTCCAGAAAAATGTGAAACTTAACACATATGACAAACAAACGACCAGGATCAAGCTCCTTGCAACATCAGCTAAAGCCCCCCCCAAAAAAAAAACAGAGCACAAAGATGAAACATCTTTGATTTCGCTTTGATAATGTCATTTCTCCGAAGTTAACTTTGACGGTATGTTTGTGGGATCTACTCTGTGTTTTGCCACACACCCTCGTGCCCCCGCTGCACTTCCATCTTTTCCCCACAGACAATTGGAAAATGTAATTTCTTCACATGAACGTCCACTCGGGCGATGTACGTCTCTGTCTTTGAGCAAAGGACGCTGCTCACAAGGACTGTTTGACCTTCCTCCTGATTTAGGATGTCCTTGTGAACAGTGTGCTTTGCAGAGCGAGGTCTTTATAGGAACATTTTGTCAGTTTCTTTTTAGATGTCCACTCAGGATTTCTGGGTACTATAGGCAATTGCAGCAATAACATTTTTGCTGTCTGCAAAAATAAGTTTGTTTTTAACCTTTTCATGTGGACAGTGCCTTCCTGTGTTACGCACGTGGCTCCGGGCATTCAGGGCAAATATAACTTACGTTCTCCCTCCACTTGAAAATATCCTCTATTCTGTAGAAAACAATAAGTAGGTTTTCTCATGTCTTCTTTCTACCACTATCATTGTTGTGCTTTTAAGGCAGCTAGAAAAAAATTTCGACTTCTGAAAAGGAAAATATCCATTTGAGCTGCATTTGAAAAGTGCACCCATGAGTTGCTCATAAGCCACCAATAAATCAAAAATAAGATCCCTCTCTGCTCCAGCACAGGAAATTACAACAATGTGCAGTGCTGCGGGTACAACCTCACGCCCTCGCCCCATCGCATCGGACACAGACTGGAAAAGCAGGGAACAAAGGAATGTGCAGCTCTTCAAGCAACCCTTAACATCAGGATTTAGGGATGTTGTACTAGCGGTGTTCTCAGGAAACAGCAAATGGAAGCAGTCAAGCGTTCAGTCTTAACACAATGCAGGGATACATTTTGTTATTTTTCAATGCAGCGTGCCCTGAAAAATGGTGAAGATGGTACTGGTGCATTACAACAGTGCATATACTCATTATACTCATATACGGCTGTTCTTCAGTTCACCAGTTCTGATTATGAATCCTTTAATCATTTCTTTCATTCAGTGTGTGTGTGTGTGTGTGTGTTTTTGCAGTGAGAGCACGGAGAGTCTCCTTTAGTCATTCTCTTTACTTCTATTTGATTTAGACAGTACATTTTAAGTCACACTGATAAAATGTGTTAACAGGTCTGACATCTGACATCCTTGAGTGTGAGTTTCGGTCCCAATTTGGAGCCTTTGTTTTTTTTGGGTGTACCTTAAATGTGTTATTTTCTTGGAGTAAGCAGTCTTCCACACCAGTTAGTACAAAAAACAAATCGAAAATATTTTTTTTTCTTTTTCCCATAACTAACTTGACATGTGTGCCTTGTGATGAGAGGCTCATTAGACCATGAAATTGAGCGGTGTTACTTTGTCTTGTATAAAACCTTTGAAGGAAAAAAAAGGAAAAATAACACGAGAAAAGAAAGAAGGATAGAAGGTGTTTGTATGTTTTGTGTGCATTTTTTTAAATAGTCATTAGAAAACACTGTCTAAGGCTAAAAAAGTGGAGTCTCAGAACCTTTCCTCCATATTGTCACAGCTGATTTGCACTATTTTTTTTTTTTTAAGCTGTTATTAATTCACTTTCTTTCTCTAAAGGCTTTTCTTAACCTGTTACTAAAAGCATAGTCATCAGTCAAAGTGCATGGCCACATGGATCAAAAGATCTGGTGTGGTAAAATTACAAAAAACCACCAGTATGGTCCTTCAATCACACTGTTCAGCAACTTTCCAAGAAAGAGCTTCTTAACCTGCACTATACTGCTCTAAAACTAACAGTATCCCAGGCCTGTGTCACTGGCTGTGTTTCCAGTCTGAACATGAAGCACCATGTTACACTAACATGCTTGGGTGGGGGTTGAACCTGACTTGAGCAGAGTAATAAACTTCCACCTCGACATATAAGTGCACTTTTCGCTCTAACATACTGCAGAGTAAAAACTGCAACATTTTGGAAGTGGCTGTGTGAGGTAATAAAAGACAATGTTGCTCCATGGAGTGTAAAATGGGAGGGTTTGGCAGTGTGCAGAAAGGGAGGACAGCAGGGGAGAGGCGAAGAAGCACGGGTCGCTGGGGCAATTTAGCTCTGATAGCAGTGCACTGTCCTGAAGCCTGGGGAGGTGCACCTATGCATCACACTGCTGCTGTTTCTACTGTGCACTCCTATGACTGATCGCCTCACACTCCACTTTAATTTAAAGTCAATGGCATCTATAGATACCTGTCAGACGGGAGAAACCTGTAATGTCTCCTCTTAGGCCAGGACCCTCTGTTCTCCAACTGAGGTGCCACCAAACACCAAGTAAAACTTTAGCTGCCCAATCACTCCAGGAACAATTGGAGGAGAAAGAGAGGGAGGTCGGCAATCACTCATCCAGCTGTTTCATTTCTGGCAGCTGTGACAGAAAATGTAAGGTGTTCCCCGGGCAATTTGATTCAAAGATGGATCACAGCAGGTGCTGTTAATGCTAACTGAATACAATGCAGACATAACTGAAGTAAAATCAAATTTGTTATCCAAAATCTGCAGTATATAGCTATTACATTATGTAATTTAGAAATCTGAATTAATAAATAATGGTCAGTTTCCTTTGGCACTCCCATGCTAAAACATTTCTTCCACTCTGTTTTCACTACTTGTGTGTACACTTGTCGCTCTAAGCCAGCTCAGATCTAACTTGCCTGTGTTATTTATTTTCCACATTCATCTCAATAGTGGGGAGGGGAGACCGAAAGAAATGCTCTGGCACTGCAGATGAATAATTAGACATGGTAAGTATGAAATTGTTATCTCAACGTGCCTGGCAAGTACGCAACTTTTTTTATTACAAATGACAGCGGGCCTCACGTGGACATAAGATCACGCCCTTGAAATGATTCACATCCTTTAACAATTACATTTTGTTTCTGGCAAACACCTTTTGGACAATCTAAAGAATTGAAATAAGGACAAGGAAGTGATGCTGAACCACTTTCGTGCCAAATTATATTCTTTGATTTATGATCAAAGGATACTATTTCTCTTGTGCTAAAAAAATAATCAGACTTAGCATTAGAACTCAGGGTAAATCAATCATAATAAAATTCAAAGCGGGATAAGAGCCAGAGATATATAATAACTCTATCATCCTGATCTTGCACCACCCCACATGATTTCCCTCATTAAATAAAAAAAGGGCCTGATTTTGTTTTGTAGCTAAAACTGAGTAATCATTAAAGCAGAGCCTCAGGGTCCCTGCTAGCAAAATCGCATTGTGATTTGCTGTTCATGACCTCCACTCTTGCATTTATAACAAAGGATGCTGCCCTGGAGGGCATGACAGGCACAGGGCTACAAGGTTTCAGGAAGCAAGTAGCTGGAAGGAGGGAAATTAATCTTTGACATCTTCTCAGCTTAAAGGTCATATATTGTTGTCACTATATACCTATACATTCAGGGGCAAGAAGAAGTTAAGGAATCTGCATTCATGAACAATGAACACACACACTCTGTTTTAGCTATAAGAGATAAATCATTTTGCTGTTCTTGTCCATGTCGAAAACATCATTAAAATGTTCACACTGTAGCTTGGAAAAAGTATGTAAACCCTCAAGCTAATGCCGTCAACAACAAAAAAAAAAAAAAAGCTATGTGGAGTCAAGAGTCAAAGAGCAAACAAGAAGTCCAATCAATAAAACCAGATGGGAAGTGTGGGTTAGAGTTACACTGACGTGGAGAAACCACTCCAACATGAAAGTGAACCTCGCCTCACATAAAAGAGGTCTCAGAAGACTTATGGTTGAGGATTGCTGATCTGAATAAAGCTGAAAAAGGTAATGAAATAATATCAAAGAGTTTAGATATTCATCAGTTACACAAATCCTGCCTATAAATGGAGACAATTTGTAAAGTGGCCATACTCCCTAGAAGTTGGCACCCAGCTAAGAACAACACAGAACGCTCAATGGTGTAAAGCAGAAGGCCAGAATAAAACGATAAAGCTTTAAGGAGTCACTGGAGCTGGTTTAAACGGTCTCCAAACAACACATCAGTGCACGCCTGATGTTTGTCTAAGAGTACCCTGATAATCTCCAACACTACGGGGTTTAAATATCTTAACCTAATAGCAATACTTTGAAATGACCTGAGAGACACAGTTACACCAGAAATCCTAGCAATATGTCTGAGCTGAAGCAGCTCTATAAGACTAATGGTTGCAAATTTCCTCCTGAATGTTGTGCAGATCTGATCTGCAGCTCTGGAAATATTTGTTTGTGGTTATTCCATTCAGCACTATCAAGGAGGGGAAAAAAAAAAAAAATCTATTTTCTCTGCAACACAGTACGAGCCATCTCATGTTGGCCCTAAGCAAACCTAAGCTCACTACACCCACTGCAGAGGAGGAGCATATGCCTGTTCATCTACACGCACAGTACACTGTGTATGATAGTGCTGTGGTACTCTGTAGCTATAAATCTGTCAAGTGCAAAAAAAACCCAAAAAAAACCCAAAAAACAAATCACATTTTCAGATACTCTCCATTTCATACTATGAGACAAATAAGCACCTTTACCCTGATCATTCATTCCAAAAACCCTAGGAGGTGGGGGCAGGATGACATAAATCAGGGAAAAAACCTAGAGTCAAAGGGGATCTCTATGTTATTCGTCAAAATATTCCATTTCCAGACAAGGCTGAGCATCTAGGTGCTAACCAGAGATCGGACGACAAGGCAGTCCTTTTTTGTACAAATTTACTGACATGCTTTCAAAATTTGCTTACTGTTGGATGGGTGGAGCATATGTGGAAACATCAGTGTTTAACAATCACGTTTTTTTTTTTTGTTGTTGTTTTTCCACAACAACATCACCAAGCCGTTTGAATGAGCCCAATCTTTGGATTGGTAATTCTTAATTAGCTCCATTGGAAAGGAAATCTGGATAAGACTAGTCCACTTTACCAGAATTCAAGATCCATGACAGACATTTTGCCTGAGTTACAAGGACTTGCCACCAGTTCACACACTGAGCCACCAGAAAAGCTCCTAAAACCCTGGATGGCAACTCCACCCCTGCAATACAAACATCTGCTTCACCAGTTAGGCGTCTGCCCCACAATGCCACATACATAATAAAGTTTTTTTTTTCAAATTTTTGAAACTAAACAACCAGCTAAGCAACTAAAAAAAAAAGACTCATAATGTCGCCCGGATGCAAATAAAATAATTGTTAAACTGAGGTGAAGCTAACCGAGATTAATGAGACACAAACTGCATTTTATGTACCATTTGTGTATATTTAGTGTGCACCAAACCAAACCAACTCTAACACTAAAGCAAAGAAATTACAACTCTGGATCATAATGAGAAGCTTCTAATTATGTTAACGGAAAATTAGACATTGTTTCCTACACTGCAGTGAGCCATCACATATAGCAACACGCTGTGACATACTGCACAGAGACATAAAGTGCAGCCATGTAAAAATATTTCAGACACTGCCTTGCCACTGTGAACCGTTCAAAGCTGCCGTTATAACACAAACACTTAAAGCAGAATTTTAGAGTCAGCATAGTTTAAAGACCATAAAGGTTTTTACTACCTCATGCATTACAGCTCATCGTCATGAGCAGAACTAAATGTGTTCCTATTTGCGCGTACATACCATGTTCAGCCGAGCCGTTTCCTGCTCTGTACTTAACAGCCCACACCATGCTACAGGCATAGCCAGGGCTTCTCTAATAGTAAGCGCTTAGTCAAAGTAGGCATCCCTGAAATGTGAAAATCAATCATGAATGACAGTTCATTTGGGCTATCTACTCATGAAGACAGAGAAATGGAATAAAAGGGTAGAAATTCCAATTACACAGTCGATGCCCATTTGCTCCATGGATATGTGTAACCCCTTGCTGACGGTGGTTCTTCTATAAGCATGCTGTGGGTGTAACTTAATCAGTGTCATTAAATATCAGAAGAATAAATCGAGTGTTACATCGTAGGGAATAGGATGAAGGTGAAGAGATGAGATCGCATATGGGTGTTGTCTTCCTGTCACACTGTAAGGCAAATTATCCCATATAGCTCGTCAAACCTGGCTACCTCCAGCTGTTTTGAATCAGAGAGAACATGTTATATTGTCAAATGCCTGCATAATGCAATATACTGTATACAACTAATTTTTGCATACAGACACAAAATTTTAAATTTAAATGCCAGCAACAAATCAAAAGATGAGCTCACCATGTCCCAGACTGACAGCAACTTAACATGACCCATTTAACCTTCTTGCAGGACCCACAATCTGTTCATTAGCCTTCCTGTCACCCGTTGGGTGGAGTGCCACAGCAGCCTGCCACAGAGTCAAACTGCTCAAAACTAATAGAATTTTCTCTGGGAAATCTAATAAAAGACAAAAGTCATTTTTCCTGTTTTCTGTCTCTCCTACTCTTCTTCTATAGATCCTGGTGGAAACAGAATGATTCATAAGAGCTGTGGTGACGGCTTTCAGTATGTGATGAGCGAAAGGCACCTTGGGGAATTTTATGATCCATGACGAAGTGTCCAGGATCATTTTGGATGTATGCATGTGTCACTGCATATTAATAATAGCCTCTGTCTCATGAAAGCACCAGCACACCTTCAAAGAAGATAATTTAATCTTCCTCCTGCCGAGCCTTCTCGCTTTTTCATGCTTGCTAATACTTTCCCTCAGAATCCCAGTCAAAGGAGCCATCACTTACATTGTACACCTTGGCTTTAGGATAATAAAAAGAAACAGGAGATGACAGATGAAGTAAAGCCAACTAGGAGGACGAAATAAACTCCCAGATTCAGATCATCGCTGAGCAACATAAAACACAAAGCCAAGACTCTTTTCTTCTCTTTGCATATGTAAACTGAGTGATCATGTATTGTTAACAAGGGGATAGTTTTTGAGGAAACTGACTTTTTACCTTTCCGGGGTATCTGCTGCAAATCATGTGCCACCAGTAAAAAATTCCCTCATTAAAAATTGCCATCCTGTGAGTGCTTTTTTTTTTCCCTCTGTACCCATTCCTACACTGTAAGCCTGCAAACACAAGAACAAGGCAGTGTGCTCTTAAGTGAACTCTTAAGTCTTTATCTTACAAAAAAAAAAAATGTCATTCTCTTAAACATCTGGTGCCTTGCAGTGAAGCCAACAAATGAGGAAAGCTGACTTGCAATCAATTATACAACTATCAATGTGCATGAGAAATGACAAAAAGGCAGCACGTATGTAATGTATTGTTAATGTTTTTGGTGCACCTAAGTTTGTGCTGGTGCACCTACACATGAAAAAATTACATGCACAGGTGCAACCAAACCAAAAAGTTAGTCTGGCATCCTGTGATATCATATATTAGGACTTTAAAACTAAAACCTGCCTAAATATCTAGATTCCAATAATCGTGGTATCTGTTGTCATGTTGGACGTGTTGGATCTGTTGCTTTGTGCAGGTTTAAAATCTCATTTACCAACAGGCTTTGCAGTGTCGACAGGCTTGTCCAACATGTCAGCTACATAAGTGAAGTAATGCTGTATTTCATTTTGTGCGTATACTTTGTTGCAGCCTGCCTCTTTTTTTTAGCATGAAAGCTGTCTGCAGCTTACAGAGAGAAATATGAGAATAAAAAAGTTAACACACCCACTGTGCCTGGAGTGGAGGCAGAGCACTGCACACTCACACACACACACACGCACACACACACACACACACACACACACACACACAGTGCTGCCCACTGTCTCACAGCAGAGTAACTTCTTGTATATGGCTCTCATTAAATCTGTTCAACTACCAACACTTATAAAAGGAGGTATAGTTCCATTTTTACTTGCAGGGTATTGCGATACCTTTCTAGTATCGGTATACCATGCAATACTAAATGCCACATGATCAATTAAATTGCTTATATGTAAAAATCTTCAATTTTATCGTCATACATGATGTGTCATATATGATGTCTCCAATAAAAACCTGCCATGAAAGACCTTGCATTGTAAATAGATTCAGAGACCTTCCCAGTATGCCCATAAAACATTCACAGCACACATCAGCCACATATTAGCACACAAATAATCACACACTGCTGTCATTAATATGGTAATGTCAGCTCATAATGTAAGTGCATTGGCAGGAGAAGACTTCTAAACCAATGAAAACCATTAATAAACCATTTTAAGAACATCCAGAAAAAAAGTCAACGTTAAATATCAAATACAACATGACACAGAACTGCTAGTGAATACAAATCTGGGCAGAACTCAAACACTTATCATATAAAGAGAAGAGATTGGTCTCTGACTGGTGTTGACTGGTGCTGGTTTGACCTAAATAAGTTTAAAAAGCTCTGATGTACAACATGTGCAACCACTGCCTTTTGTGTGTTCCTGAATACAAGTGATTGCTAACAGCTGCTTATTTATTCAAGTTCAGAATTTGGTCCATTAATTTTCTTCTTTATCTTTTTATAGCATTTGGCGTTTAGCTTTTATTGAGGTTGCCAATATATCTGGGGGGGGGGGGGGCATATCTGAGGAGAGCAGCACTTAAAACAAATGTGAGTAACAAAACTATTATATGTTAAGAATTTGTGGAAAAGGCACCTGCATTGCAATTTGGCAGCTTGGATTACAAGGCCAAAAACAAGCTGAGAAAATATGAAGAAAGCTTTGCAAATATTAGACAACGATTTACACGCAGCCTCCCACATAACAGTTCTATTATCATGAACCGAAGCACTAATCTACATATACATATTCAATGAGGCCTTAAAAGGGGAATATGTTGCAGTAAATCTGATTTATCTTTTCCCTCATTGAGAGGGGGACTGTTTAATGGAGTGCCTGGTGGATCTGGCATCTTGTGCCCTTCATCGGCCAGAGGTGTCACTACGGTGCAGCGAAGCATCAGGCAAAGCAGATTGTTACACAAGTTCTGTGATCGATCTTATTTGACACATCACCTATTTTTTTTTTTTTTTTTCTCCAGGGGCAACTGTGGAAACTACAGTCCTGACTACAGTTAAAGCCACTGTGTACTGAGAACGTACAGTCACATCACGAATGCCAGGGATGAAAAAGGAACAAGTCCTTGTCCTGCTCTGTGGAGTGAATACATTAGTCATCTGCTGTAAGTCAGTACACAGTAATCCCATTGACATTAACTATGCAAACTTCAGCTGATTCACAATGACACAATGAAACTCATTAACAGATCTAACTTGAGAATTCACCGGATTTTAAGCATTTCTACATCATACAGTATATTTAAGGGACATCTGCCATTATCAAAAACAGTGACTTGTCAAATGAAAGACAGCAAAATAAGTAGATACTGTATTCATGTGCGTCTAAGGCAATCTGAAGTTATTTACTCAACACAACATACACACAAATACTAACACGAAACATAAACCCACAAATGTAACAATTGTCCAATACATCATATCATAGACATAAAAGATCATCTTAAACCATGAACCCTGAGTAAGTAAATAAATTCCTCTAAGTGGCAGAGATTTAAAGCTCAACAGGCAAATGGCTTCAGAGAAACATCCTCAGACTTAAAGCCGAACTGTCTGAACTTCATCAATGATTGTAGATGCAATATTAACTATTTTCTCTAATGCATTTGTTTCAGCAATGTTCAGACTAAACTGTGAGCAACATATGTTCTGCAGAAGATGTGTAAAACTGGACCAAAGCTTCTTTGGAAGTGCCGGATTTCATGGGTTTCCACAGTAAATAAAGTCTCTGATGAGCCAGTTTTATAATTTTATGAACACTTACTTTCTTATTTCGCTTTTGCTGAAATTACACTGATAAGAAATTTGAATTTATTCAAACTGCGATTTCAAGAGGGAATTTCTGACCCTTGGTTTTCCTGTAATCAAGTCAATGATCCAGAAACACGTGGCTTCATTGACCACAGCTGCGCAATTTATGGGAACATTTCTCTGGCACTATGAAGTTCAAAGCAAGCGATATGTTCACATATGAGGAAGGAGACTCCAGATGTTTTAACACAGGATAAAAAATGGACACTGTGTCATCCACTGATCGATTCGCATACAGCACGAATAGATGTTCATAACCAGGCTCTTCATGGGGAGAAGTTGACTGGTTTGTAATCAGAGAGATCCAGTTTTGTTGCTTCCCTGTGACTGATTATAAGAAGTTGATGTCTGACCTTGTGTTCCCATATGATAAATGACTGAGGGAGTGAGGTTACTGGCCTGACAACAGGTGTCACTGAAGAGCCTTTTACAGTAAACTGGCAATAAAACTGCAATAAAAAGTAACTTCATAGCTCCTAACCTGTTTTCACACTACATTAGGTTGTTAATACACAACAACTGTAAATAACACTGTACAAGTTGGAGATCTGCTGGATGCTATGGCAGCAGCCGCAGCAGTGAGTACCAGGGGAGCTGGGCTGCAGGCAGGAGAGGTCTGAAGAGGTTCCCCAGAGCAGCAGAGGGCAGGTGGTGAGTGGGGGAAAGTCAATTATGTCAATCTGGCAGCACGAACAAACTGGGCCATTGATCTCTCACCATAGCTGAGAGACACAAAGCCTGATTTTTATACCATACAAACATCTAATATAGATATTAAATACTACTATCCCACTGGCTTATATATTATGGCTTGGTTAACTTAGGGTGAGAAAACCCTGCCAGGCCCCATGCTGTCCCTGGCAGCCCTGCGTCAAATTCCTGTTTCTGTGTTGAAGCACTTCATTCTTAGACATTTATTACTACAATTCTCCAGAGCCCTTCAAATGTCAAAAGCTCCTGTCAATTAACACACACATTATAAAATGAACATGAATAACCCTATTTATAAGCATTCTATGGTCGCTTTAAACCATTTCTCCACCAGCACCTTCAAATACGCCCATGCACACACAATAACACCGCTGCTGGTAAAAATTCTAGGAGAAACATTGAGATTGTTTCTGAATAGTGCCATATAACTTGCTGTGTGTGTATTTAACAGCGGTTGCCATTAAAACATCCTTAATTCCAATGTGTCTTTCCGTCAAAGGCAGGAAACAGACTAAATAGGGTTCTGATTAGCCATACAGCTTTTGTAAATGAGAATATAGAAATGTCTTCATATGTAAATGAAGCACATCATATCTCCATCGCTATATTAAGTCAACTAAGAAGCAAGAATTCTTAAGCATCACCTCTCTCTGCTATGAAAAATAGAGTATTTACAAAAAGGTTCATTTACCTTATTAGAAATTTGTTTCTTAAAGTTATATCTACTGCTACTGTATCAAAAAACCCAGAACCCATGAATATACTAATATTATTTCATTTCACAGTATTAACTGTTTTACCTCACTGAGAGTCTATTCTTAGTGTACATGAACTGGAGGCTGCAAGATCCTAACTAGTTGTGATGTCATATAATCCTGCGTGTATCTGAAACCTAAGATGAGCACAGAGAAACAAGAGTCATGTGGGAAAAGTCTTCTGGCATCGTATTTGGAATCCAAACATCTTTCTAAAATTGATTTTACATCAACTATAAACACTTTGATGGCAGGTTTTATCCATATGGTAGACTCCTAATTGCAGAATAACCTATTTCAGCTTGAGCTGCTGCAGCCGAGCTACAGTACGTGTGACCATGCAGTTTTATGCCATAGGTTAATGAGTCTGAGCATATTATGTAATCAGACAGAGGAGTGAGCAATTCCCACAGCTGTTTCCCTCTCTGCACTTTAATGACGTTAGCATCATGGCTGACTTCCACTTCCGCTGCAGCAAATAACCTCATAACATGTACAACAAGGCACTTAATGGCAAAATAAATGAGTCAGAGGCCTTCTCCCTCTCCTTTTCGACGCGTGAGTGTGTGTGGGTGTGTGTGTGTGAGAGAGGGAGAGAAAAAGAGAAGAAACCCATGCAAGCGTGCGTCTTCCTATGTGTGAATGAACTGTACGGTTCACAGGGCAGTCTTTTATTCACTCACATCCTCAGTAAACCGTGTCTGCTTCAATGACGAAATTCCCTGCTGTCTTTAAGGTTTCTTTCTGTCGCCACACTCTCACCTCCGCTCAAGAGCACGGGGGAGGTGAGAGGGAGAAAGTCTCAGCTGTCATCACAGTTTAGATCAGTGTCCTGTCTCCACTCCTGTTGCCTCAACAACCCCTGCCCTCCACCCAAACCTCCAGCAGCGTATTATGCAACTTCAAAAACAAGGTCGCGTAAATATCCAGAGAGGAATCAAAGCAGATAAAACAGGAGGGGAAGGGGAGGAAAAGAAGATCCTCTTCCTTCACCCTCTCTTTATGCCCGTGTCCACTGCAGTGTGTGATTCAGCGGGAGGTCAGCGCGCTGGAATGAGGGAGCCTGCAGCGTCTAATGCATACAAATGCCTACAGGCGCACATTTACACAAACACGTGTACAAACAAAACACTGACATACACATGCCCAACCCTGGCAGCTGGAGAGCTCATGATCGTTTCAACAACACATGGCCCATCTTTCTCTTGTTTCCGTGCATGTGTGTGCACACTGCGGCTGCATGCAGAGAGGTGTATTGCTGTGAAGACTAATACTCGCCCGCAGTTAAGATCAAATCTCCTTAACAAGGCATCCTCTTGAGTAAAAAACCTTATTCTGACCCTCTCTTTGTCATGCATTATTAATAAGCCTTCTAGTTAAAAAACTAGCCCTGGTGAGCTACAGTAATGAGATGTCACACGTTGCTTCTGCATTGCACAGAGGATTAACAATACTAAGTACTACAAAGGAGGAGGAAGATGTGTGAGACTTAAAACAGCCCAAATTAATCAAAAACTATTTTGATAGCTGTTTACTCACAAATGTTGACATTATAATAGTATGATTATAAAAAAACAAACAAAAAAACAATGCTAATAAGCTGATGGTAAAGAGGTACAATAGTCACCGTGCTAACGTCTGTTAATTAACATTATAGACAAAGTACAGCTGAGATTGTTGGATGGGCATATCGTGAGTTTGCCAAGTACTATGAAGGAGCTAAATGAAAAGTTGAAATGAAAAACTGAAAATGAAAAACACATGAGGAGCGCTCGCATGTATGCACCAAAGTTTATCCAGTATTATTGAGATATTTAAGTCAGGCCAGAGGTGAAATGTGCTGATTTGCTGATCATCTCTATTTTATTTGATCATAAAGTGATCAGTACAAATACAATTAGTATCTTAGTAAGTATTTTAGTTTTTGACAAACAATTCAACAATCACTGATTCCAGCTTCTCAAATGTGAAGATTTACTATTTCGTATTGCTGTAAATTGAAGATCTTTGTACTTTGAGCTCGAGGAGGACAAAGTGAACTATCTGAAGATGTCATCTCAGACTATAAAATGTCACTGTAAGAATTTGTCAATATGGTATATACTGACATATCTAAGCCTAAAGGATTAATCGATAATCCAAAAAAATCATTTGTTGTAGCCCCAAAACAAAACATTTCTGGGCTCTTGGCTTGTCGGGTTGGACATAAAAACAAATCAATTTAAGGATGTCATCTTTTCTGACATTTTGTAGACTAAGGGATTAATCAATTTATTAAAAAAAAAAAAACTGGATGAAATCCTAAAAACTGAATACTTTGGAGTCATGTGCTGCTCATTGGACAAACCCTAAAATATACCGAACTGTACAAACTGCATCCACCATTTGACTAGTCTCATTACAAACTCCAAATGCATATTTAGTATGATAATATGACACTATACAAATCAATTAATTCCTCATTCTCCTGGTTATTTACATACTAATTTTGTTGGGTGAACATGCAGCCATTTTTTTTTTTTTTAGATAACAAAAGTTTGCAAAGCCATCAGTAGCTGTTCATTTATCCCAAACAACCAAACCATTGTTAATTAAATTCTGACTGAGTAAAATTAACCACTGTGCCAGGGTTTGGGTACATTTGAGTCCATCAGAAATAATTTAACACTCTTGATACTCTTGAGTACTTGCCTCTGAGCTGTATCAGCTCCATGAAAGAACAATCAGTTCCCCAGACCTCTGAAAGTAATTGTTACTATGAAACAAACAGTTAACTTGGA
Source organism: Mastacembelus armatus (assembly GCF_900324485.2). Lineage (NCBI taxonomy): Eukaryota > Metazoa > Chordata > Actinopteri > Synbranchiformes > Mastacembelidae > Mastacembelus > Mastacembelus armatus. Next base: position 10,238,113 of record NC_046656.1, read on the forward strand.
AAACTGTCCTCAGCTGTGTGCTTCTCTGTGACTGTCACGCATATGTACAGTCATGTCATTACATGTTAATGGGCTTTCCTCTGATGCTACAGAGGAGCAGAGAGACGCAGACTGTGATGGAGAGAACAGGGAACCATTTGATGTTTGCCAGTTGAAAGAATAAGCCTTCCTTTGGGTTGTGCTTTTCACAGACGCACGCTGGGATTGAAAGAGCGCTTGCCCAGGGCTAAAGGGGATTTTTGGTGGACGTCACACATCCAATTACCTCGGTAGCATCACAGAAATCCACAGGGAATGCACACACAAACAGACTGATACACGCATTCACACATGCGCGCCCACGCAAACATTAACATGTAAGACTCTGACACCCACTGCAGGAGGCTCTCACCGCAGCCAAATTTCACTATTCTACTTCTGCTGGATGGATTGCTACGGAACTCATGAATATTATCAGCATGTGTTGAAAAGTGGCTTACGATATAAATATGGACAGCAATATGAAGGCACCACCCGGGTTCCACATCTTTGGAAAGTATTATTAATGCATTCAGAGATCCATTACTGGGTTTGCATTGGCTCTTCTGATGAGCCCAGAGGAGCTGCAGAACCACTAGAAGGTTTAGGTTTATTGGTGCATTTCAAAGCTGTTTTAAAGATCTCTGTTCTGTGGCAAAAGCAGGGACTTCTAGCTGTTTTAATATCCACACCCACAAATTTTAATAACAGCACGGTCCCACATCAGCACACTGAACAAGTAGACCAACCAAACTTTAATTTAAATCACAACATTCTGCATTGGATGCATCCAGACTTTTTTTTTTTTTTTCTACTTCTACTTACACAGGTTAATAACTTTAATATTTTGCTTTTCCTTAAAACAGGAGCCCAAATGCCAATGGGAAATCATACTTCACCAGATGTTGCTATGAAATTGATTTTGTGGTACATTTTTAATTATACAAGATTTGTCATTTCTTTTAATAACATCAAGAAATGGCTTGGAGCACAGCTTCTTTTTTTTATTGAAGCTGATAAATCTCTGACACCTAAATCACCTGTGCCACTACAGGGGAAATGATTCTGCAATTGGTAAATATCCCTCCAGTATAACAAATTAAATCTAAATGTATATTTAAATGAATTTTGGTCAAAGTTTCTACGACACTTCTCAAAGAGGGGAAGCTTACGTATAATGTTTTTTCTTTCATATTTCAGTCTTCCCCCAGGTTACAGCCCTAAAATATAAAAGCAACATAAGCACTGAGTAGTGTTCTTAAGGTTCAAAGGACTGGCAGTCCCCCAGCAATCAACTATTGTTAAAATGGTAAGCATGACGATTAGATTAAGAAGTTTTCTGTTCAGGAAAGTTTTTCTACTAAGCTCAGAGATCTTTGATTAAAGTATGAGAGCAGAGAGATGTAAACTCTGTGCAATATATGTTTTAGCAACCTTTTGAAGGGAGTCACGTAGATGAAGGGTCACTGCAGAGGTCTACACAGCCCATTGCTTATTATTAAGATGTCTTAAATGCTCAGAGATGATACTGTTCTTAGGTATTTTTGGTATATACCCAGAACCAAAGGGGCTAATAATATTGTATGCGAGGGAAAAGGCAATGTAAGGTGCACGGAAATAAATTAAAGGAAATGGGAGGGAAAGCAGAAATGATAAAAAGGGCAGGGGGTCAGTTGAACTGTGAATGTGGCATTTAAAGAGGCTCCCTTCAGGCTTCAGTCATCTTCAGATGAAACACATCTAACTGACATGAAAGACGAACAAAAGGACTGGCGAGTGTGTGTGCCTCTGTGCACATGTATGGGCATGTGACACTTTGTAATTCCACAGCTTCCAATACGATACAATCGTACCTTTCTCACTCCAGCATAATTGATGTTTTAACTTCAGGCATCAAAAGGATATGATGAGCTGAAAGCTCATCAAGGAAAAGTATCAGATTGGTAACCAGAATGCATGCTGCATATAACACAATTTTGCTATGCAACAGCAATTTTGAATTAATCAGTAATCCGACTTATGTTAATATAAAACATCTTAATTTGGTAAACGCTTATGTTATTGTAATTATATCATAGGAATGGTTTGATTTGCCTGTCAAATAAAAACATCTGGACACACAAATAAAAAACGAGTGGCTTAAACGAGAAGAAATCCGTGTCATGAATAGCTGATGTGAGAATCTGTTGAGGCCAGGGAAGAATGAACCAAATCAAGTGAGAAATTCACTGAAGGCAAAAAGCGTGGGCTAGTTGCCCTGTTTCTGCTGAGTGAGAAAAGGAAGCACACCTCATGCTGTGCAAACATGTACAGACTGGGTCATCAGCCAGCATGGATTGCTAATAACTGAAGGCTAAAGTATGACTTTCTAAAAGGATGCACTAGACAGGACGAGACAAGGAGAATAGTTTATTTTTTTCTTAGACTGTGAACTCATTTGACTGTTATTATTTGCTCTGAGCAGCTGATGTGCGGCTATCTGTAATTCCTACACCTACACTGGACAAATATATCACCAGGGAAAATGACTCTGAACTGCAAAGCTTTTGCAGCAGCAGACTGAATTAAAAACAAGAAGACAGTGAGTAGTTGGCAAAAACTCCAACATCTGCATTAAATCTCACTGTTTTTTTTTTTCTTCACTGTGTGAAATCTCAGTGGAGAAGAGCTTTGCCTACTCCAGATAACTCTGCCTGCTTTGCCATAGGAAGTCATTAACTGACAGTACACGGTTTGAGGTTATCCCCATGGGTATAACAGCCTCTGGGATATACCGTGTCTGGCGGAGAGATGAAGTGAGCATGACACTAAAGAGATTAGCTATTACATTGTGAATTTCTGTTAGAAGAATACAGCTTTTATAGACTATAGAGGCATACACAGGAAGTCAAACAATAGAAAAAAAAGAGATCAGCAGACAGTTGGATAAGAGGGTAGGAGGTGTAATGCATATAAAAGCAAGTGTAAAAGTGCATGTAACGACCGCATCACGTTTGCAAGTACTTTGAGGCCCGTTCAACATCCATGATGAGTCTTGCTCAGATGGGCTGGTGAGGCGATAAATCACATTGCTAAATTAATATCTCAGCAAAGCGTTGCCCTAGATAAGACGAAAATGCACATGCAGGCACAGACACACAAAACAAGTGCACATGCTCCCACACTCAACTGCACACAAACTGCATGTTTATCTGCATTGAAATTTCAGTGCTCCTGCAGAGACACAGCACAACTCTACAGACAGCATGCATGATGTTTTTTTTGGGGTTTTTTTCGCATTAATGGGTGGGGTGGGGAGGAGCTGATATAATAATGGCTTTATGCAGGGATGTCCTTGTGTGCAGCTCCAATGCAGTCTGGTTGTTCGGCATTGGTCTTGAAGGTGAAGACTAGTGAAATAGTCATTGGCAACACATTTACTTCACCACTGTTCCTGCTTGTCAGAGAAGCTTAAGCATTGTTTGCTACAAAGATAAGTAGGCCCCATCCTGCCGTTTGCTTCACAGCAAAGAAATGGTGGATTTTAGAAAACACACATTCAGCCTCTCTCTCCCGAACCTTCTACATGCGCCTCCCACTCCCTTCATGGCAATCTCATCTGCTCTCGTGCACAATTGTAAGGCTGCTGCGAGGAGCTTTCGTTTCTGCAATCACTTCACATTTGTTTCAGCGATTGATTTCCTGGCATGTGAAGGGAAGGAGAGAATGAGCGAGTGGGTAGGCAGCGAGGGAGAAAGGGAAGGAGCGAGCATGGGAGGCAACAGGGAAGTCAGAGGATGTGCAGTGCCTGGCTTACAAACTGTCACCATGACAACAGACATCACTTCACAGGAGCAGCACTTAGGATGCCTGTGTGGGCTGAAGTGACATAGTTGAAGGTTGGCATTAGCCTCTTGTGGATGCTACAATGTACCAATCCTCTCCTGGCTTGCTTTTTGCTTTATTTCCTCCACAGCACAGCTAAAAGGCGCCCTGTTGCTCTCGCCAGCTACCTACTGGGATTGCTGAGTGATTTGTACTTTATGTGTGTAAATGCAGGTCTTGCCAGTTTGACTTAACAAAGACAATTCAATTGACTGAAACGCGTGAAGGAAGACAGGAGACATTTATATTCAACAAGCCCCTTTCATCATTTGCGTCACTTTGAAGCTGGCTAGCATGTATAATTCTGTGTGATCTGAAGTGATGTCAATCACGGAAATGATAACCCGAGATATGGAAACACACCGCTGACACTGACAAAGATCTATCTTAGCAGCTAATTCTGCTATTCATTAAAAAATATCTGTAACACTGTAGAAGGATGTGCAACTGATGGGTTTAAATGGAAAACTGGTGCATGACTCATCAAAATCTGAGTGGATTAGAGCATAATATTAATAAAAGATCAAGTTTGGGAAATGATTTAACACTTAATGAATCATCATTACAAAACAAATTTTACAAAGTCGTAAAGCACATTCATTAAGACGTCATTACATTAGCTGTAAAGCAGAAAAGATTAGATAAAGAGATAGCACATTTGATAAGCAAAGTATTATTTATTATTACCCGTTTTTCCTCTTTATGTATGAATATTACACCTGGCTAAAGGGATTATGGTCACTTGTCAACATTATGCAGTATCTTCAACTATATGCCTTACTCGAGCTATTCACATACAGTGTACAGTATTTGCAAACTAGTCAAATGTAAGAGACTCAGGTAAGTCGCACACACAGTAACTTGAGGTTCGTCCTCAAAATACTTGAGACTCGACTTGGACGATGTTTGGGAATCATAAACAGAGTTTATATATTTATTCATTTTATTTTAAGAAGAAGAAGTACTTTATTAATCCCCAAGGGGAAATTAAATTGTTACAGCAGTTATTCTTATTTAAAGTTATTAAATTTAATATTATTTAAATTATATAAATTGATAGTAATTAATAAAGTAATAAAGCAATTAACTTGTATGTAGAAAAGTAATAAAGCAATTATTTGTTTTTTGGGGGTTTGTGTGTGTATGTATGTGTGTGCGTGCATGCATGCGTGTGTATGTGTGTGTGCATTTTTGTTTATATTGTGGAATTATAGAGTCTTATGGCCGTGGACACAAAAGACTTCCTGAATCTCTCAGTCTTGGTTTTAGGAGGAATTAGTCTGTGGCTGAATGAACTTCCCATTCTCCACAGTTCTTCATGAAGTGGGTGGGCAGGATTGTCCAGTATGGAGTTGATTTTGTCCACCATCCTCCTCTCTGCCACAGCCTCCAGACTGTCCAGTTCCAGTCCAACAACAGATTTTGCCATCCTGATCGACTTGTTTAGTCTGTTGGCCTCACCAGCCTTGATGCCGCCTCCCCAGCACACAACTCCAAAGAACAGTGCACTCACTACTACAGACTGATAGAACGTCTTCAGTAGCTTGTTGCACACGCCAAAGGAACAGAGTCTCCTGAGGAAGAACAGTCTGCTCTGTCCTTTCTTGAAGAGTGCATCTGTATTGTTTGACCAGTCCAGTTTGTTGTTAATGTGGACTCCAAGGTATTTGTAGGAGTCCACAATCTCTACTTCGTCTCCAAGGATGGAGACAGGGACTCGGGTCTTCCTGCTCCTCCTAAAGTCCACCACCAGTTCTCTGGTTTTCTTAATATTGAGCTTTAGACAGTTGTTGTTAAACCAATCAACAAAGCTTTAGAGCAATAATGTACATTTCTGACAGGCAGTGTGTTTACTTCTTTTCTGATAAATGAGTGGCAGAACAGACGCAGTAAAGGCCTATTGCTGCCCTCTATTGGTCCTCATCACAACCCATTCATGGGGCACCCTGCCACAGGTGACTGCAAATTGCAGAAAATTGAATTAGTGTCGTGACCATGGAAAACGTGCAATCCTGTTATCAAACTTGGATATCATGAGTTCATACAAAGCCTAAACAAACTGAACGGCAACATGCAAGGTGTGCAGGCTGCACTTGGTTTAGCTCAACATCGGCTATCTGATGTTAGCGTCTTACTAGCTTCGCAGAGCTTTAGAGTCTGCACAGCATGCAACAAGAATTGTTCAGTGCAACCATGAGACTTGACTTGGACTTGTGACCAGAGACTTGAGACTTGACTTGGACTTCCAAAAAATGACTTGTGAGCATCTCTGGTACATACTTAATTGATATTAATTTTGCCATTTATTTTTTTGTCACAGAAACAGATATTAGTCATGAATGTATGAGACGTGCGGTTACAAAACAAAACAGTCAACTACACAATTAAAGCCACAGTTAGGGTCAAACTAAACAGCATTCACTAAAATGAAATTTGCTCAGTTGGGTCCTCTAATTGACAACCAACATTTTAGTCATTTAGATTAGTATCCTATTAGTAGGACAATTGCTAAATCCAATCATTGTGAAAAAGTAGCTAGACTAGTCCAGCAGAGTAGCAATAGCTGCCATCTCATCTTTTGATTCTGGTGGAATTCATGTCTTTGGTGCGCTTATGCTGCTTTTAAAGCACATATTTAAATGGATTAAATTATGAATTGCAAAGTTCTCTTTAAAGCATCTATTTTACTCAACACCAGCTTTTCTGCATTTACAGCTCTATGCTTTTTTAGGGCAGGGATGAACTAAGTACACTTACTAAAGTGCTGTACTTACTGTAAGCATGGCTTTGAAGCACTTGTGCTTTACTTGAGTGTTTCCATGTAATGTTAGTTTCTCCTTCTACTTCACTACATGTTAGCGAGAAATACAGAACTGTTGATAGCCATAGTTACTAGTTTGCAAACTAAAGGCTCTGAACGCGTGTTTTCAATTATTGCAGGTGGTTAGATTTCTTGTCAGGTGTACTGAGTGGAGCTGCGGTGGAAATTATGCAATCTCACCAAATTCTCTGCAGTAAGAATGATAAATTGGCAAACTGCCTCAATTCATTGGTTTCAACCTTATCAAATGAAGGCTGAAGAGATGTCAGTCAAACTTATTTCCTGGAGGAGCTCTACGACGTCTAAAACCTGTGTGGGTGAATTATGTGTGTGCTTGTGCAGGGGCTCTATGATTTAACATTCCAATTACCGTAAATGACTAATTCATAAAATAGTACACACTATTATTAATTAAACTAACACTTAACAAACAGTATAATCATTTTATTAGAATGTGCAAGTAGGGTAATTTTCAGATTTAATGCAACATTAAAGATGTTTTGTCAGTTACAAAATGAAAAGTAAAATGTGTCCAATACTGTAGGTCGAGTGTCCATAATCAGGACGGAGTTTCAGCAGATGTAAATCACCACATGCCATTTATTGTGACTGTCAGTCACAGTCTTTCATAAACTGATGTTAGTGACATTTTTGAACATGTTATACAGTTTGTTTTTTTAGTATGCAGTGAACAGTCCATGAAAGATGATAGAGAAAGAGATGATGAAATACATGCGTCAAAGGTTCTTGGCTGGAACTTAACCGGTGATGCTGCAATCACATGGTCAGGCCAACAGGATGCCCCTGTCAATGGCACTTCATCTTTTAAGTATAACATTAGTCTTTATGATAGTCCAACACTGTGTCACTCTCAGGACAAACACTATGATATTGTTTTGATGACTAATGTCACTATGGATAATGAGGACATAGCTCAACGACAGCATGATTACAGTTCCTGCTCTAGCTGTAGGCCTATAAGCAAAGCAACCACAGACTCCATTCCACTGACAAAAGTAAGAGAAAAACGACTTCTTCCCTTTTTAAGGTATGCCATCACTTATGGTCAGTACTGCAGCAGTGGCTTGCAGTAATATAATATTAATTACTTGTACTGTATCTACCCAGAAATGAGTAATAGGGCAAAAGGCCCTTTTAAATAGAAACTGTTTCCCATTTTTTAATGAATATTGCAAATGGAACAGAAATGCGAGGTTCAAGGATGCACAGTGCAATCCAAACAGAAATCTTATCACAGGCATCTAAATCTGTCATGAGTTATAGCTGCAACAGCACTATTAGCCAGTTTTGCATCCTTAAGCAAGATACTGTAGCTGTAATATATTGGACTTGTACCATTTGTCTGTCAACATGAGGAAATTAACACTATTACAAGAAATGAGATCACTACAGATAAAAGGTTCTCTGCAGTACAAGGTAATATTACCAAGACCAAGGTTGGCATTTAAGATTTAAATCTACTGTTTAATGATCCAGATGATAAATGGCCACTTCATTACAATATCAGGAGGCAGAGGAAAAATATCAGTTCAGGTTCAGTGCAGGCATTCGCTGCAGGTTAGAGGCCATTCTAGACTTCATTAAAAGTACAGAATTACTTTTGATTATAAATAAACCAGGACACAAGGGCGGTCTAGTCATGCACCAGAACAGGACTTAAATGAATGAATGACTACAAGATCATTAGCTGCAGCTTTCTGGCATCAGCACTGCACAGAGCGGGACAAGTAGCTCAGGGTTTGGGGATGTGAGCTTAACAGTTGAAGCAGCCAGCCAGGTTACAATAAGCTTCTTTGGTCTGTGCTAAGGATTTGGCCTTGAATGATCCAGAGGTAAATTGTGTTCCTAAATTCATCCAAATCCTCACAGTAGGAGTAGGAAAGTATTACAACTGTTCATGCTGTATGTAACCTACCTAAAGCTACATTATAATTTTTTTTTTTATATACCTGCGAACAGAAGTCATTACAAAACATATCACACTCAGTGAACATCCATACTGACAATATATTCCACTTATCACAGCTGTGCATGACTCCTTGCTTTCAACCATGCATAAGAAAGAGAGAATGGAATTGATTATTTTCTGTGCAAACAACACTGTTAAAATCCCTGCTACTGTTGTACAACCCTAAAGCTTACAGCACCATTTCAAACTATCCACAGTTGCAGCATCAAAATAGTTAAAGGGGACAGAAAGAGGGCACTTCCAAGAGTGGCATCTTTCCAGTGGAGAGTGCCACACAGAGACACAACTCACATAAACATGGGTAACATGACCTCTTGGCTTCACAGCTAAGCAGCAAGTCTCAGAGGAAAAAATTAAAGGGAGATTCCAGGGATTTTACAAATAAAGACCAGCTCTGCTCAACTTATGAAAGCTGTTTCATACTGTATGTCTTCTATGACTCTGAAGGAGTAGACCTTTAATGCCTAGAAGATTAAGAGATGAGTGCACAGACATACAATTATTATATTTTAAATTATACTTTTATCTGCAACTATTCAATTTTCAAGTAAAAATGGTCCCAACTTCTCAAATGTGATGACAATTTGCAGCTTTTGTCAGTCTTATATTATATATCATTGGATGTTTGAGTGTTGCTTTAACAAAGTGAGATTGTTATTTTTTAAGTTTAGCTCTTTATCTTTCTATCTATCTGGTGGCTTTACATTGAATTCTACAAATTTATGATTTCACTGATTTCTAAAGCCTCTGCCTTTCACCCAAAGAGAGCTGGGATAGGCTCCAGCAGATCCCCGTGACCCTAAATAGGAATAAGCAGGTATAGATGATGGATGGATGGATGATTTCTAAGGGACTGACCGCAGAAATAATTTTCAGAATAATTAATGAAAAAAAAAAAAAAGTCTTACACCCAGTCTTATTTTGCCTGTGAAAATAATGATGTCATTAGATTTATCTTGACTTATACTAAGACACTGCAAATGTATGGAAGAAAAGGTGCATTACAAACTGTGCACATAGAGTTAGGAAGATGTCAAATGAAATTGTTACTCAGGTGCATTATTTGCTAAATAGGATCCAGTGATTCTGAAGCATGACCCACACTAAGGACAAAAGTCAGGATATCCTCGCCTGTGTTACTTAAACTTAGTGTTTTTTATTCTGTCTCTCACAGTTCCCTAAAGTTCATGACATGATATGTTAAACACATGGGATATCATTTAATTGGAACTTAAAAAGAATTCAAGACCTAGTTTCTAAAATTCTCCACACTGAACAGCTTTTTAACCATAATCGCTTTGTATTGAAATATTAAACCAAAACTGTCAAAGATTATTCCATGAATACTGATCACAGCAGGAGGTGCGTCAGAATAAAACTTCAAACATGGTCTCTGTGCTCTATATTCACTGCCAATCTCAGAGGATTGGGTCCAAAGAGAACTGACATTCGGTATGATTAAGATGGTGCTATCTGAGGCCACACCCAAGGGTACGTGGTAATCACTACGTGCACTAATATGCACTACGCGCTGTTCCACCTCAACAAATGAATGACTTCTGTGCCATACCGAGTAGTACATCCCTATTTGCCTCTGATAGAAGCTCACATACTTTAGACATCCACTGGCAGATGACAGAAACAGGCAGGGAGATGGGAACTGAGAGTGGGAGGGAGGAGAAGAGATAGAGTTATCCGTGGTCTCATTACGGTGGGAAATGTGAGGGTCCCGATCCAAAGGAATGATGAAGGACTCTGTGGAGGAGGCCTCTGAGAACCAACAAAGACGGCTTTAGTTTCACTGCTAGAATGCATTTGCATAGCTTAGAAGCCAAAGCGTCTGAACCGGGGCTCATGAAAAGAAACCCCAGCAATTGCTTGGACTTCAATGCAAACGAGAGGGAGCCAGAGACAGAGAGAGAAAGAGAGAGACAGAGGGAGAGAGGGAGAAGTGGGGTCTGAGAAAAAGCAGTAGGAACTTTTTCTCTTCAGTGGCATAACACAAAATGAGATCAGGAACATCTGCACATCCCATGGAGTTTGTCGCTGACTGACTTTGATGCAAAGGGAACATACTGAAGATGGTACTTCTCCAGATAACGTAACAAGCAGAAAAACATTCCCATGTTATCATAAGAGTCATGTTCCATTGTAGCCGTTTGATAATATTGAGTGCAGTTTGGCTGACAACAGTATTGTATAAAAATGAAATTAGAAAATGTTTAGCAAGTCTGTAGATATGTTGCAGGATAGTTCCATTTGCTCTGATGGAGAAGCAGCTTCTAGCCTAATGAAGCTCTGGAGATTATCACAGTGGTGAGAATAGGTCAAAATAACAGCGCAAACTCAAATGTGTGCCTGGTGGAAGAAGACATGCAGAAAGAAATGAAGAAAAAAATAGTTCGTAAAAAGGCTGGAGAGAGAAAGAGCGGAGCAGATGCTGTACTTCAGTCATGTTTCTTTTTGTCCTTTTTGTGGCCTGGAGTCATGGAGGGATGACTAGCCCTTCATCAATCTTCTTTAATGGCTCTGGCAGCACCACTTAATGCACTAGTATGCGATTTCTTTATTACTACATCATGATTCCACCATTTAGTCGTCAGCAATGAGTTGTGCCAGGGCTCTGGGAAAAAAATAACCTTTGAAAACCTAGTTTTCACAAAATGTCCACTTCATCATGTTAATTTGGAAATATGTGAAGAGAAAAGGTAGGTGACATGCTGAACACACCAAAAAGGAGCTGATGAAATCTAGTAGTATGAACAGACATTACTGAAATGCATTTCCCGGAGGAAGACAGTATATATGGCAGTACGTGATATTCCAATTTCAGTGACATGACCACTGCAAAGCATTCTAACCTTGCCCTCTATAAAGCTCATTGTGAAACTCTACCACTCGAAGGCTGCTGCCATCATCATGTTATCCTCTCACAGCCTTCGTTATATTCAGTCACACACCTACTGCCTTTCACCTCTGATGCACATTACGCCATTTCACAGACCCCCTCCTTCACGTGTCAAAATGCTCAGTGAATACAATGGGAGGCTACACAACATGCATAAATATTGAAGCCTACCAGTACATTTTCATTCAGACCACCTCCCTCCCTGGAGATGTGCTGTATGCTTTAAATGTGATGTATATAAAGGGCTTTGGCAGAAATGTGATATATAGGTTTGAGCCTATTAACATCTATGCACTGTATATGTCTCTACCTCTAGCTCTTCACAGTACTGGAATATACTGCAGCAGCACCAAAGTAGGACGGATATAAATCCTCAATAAACCACATTTACTGTAGAAAAGGTGAAACACGGTAGTGATGGAGAAAAGAGGGTGACTATGCTCAGGGGAATTTTCAGGCTGCACAATACACATGCATTCACAAGCACAAAAACAGATAGTTAAATGCTCAAACAATTCCATCTGCTCCATCTCCCCGGCTCTTCTGCTGCTGCTGCTTTAAGCCTAGTAGTCCACACTTCCCACTAGCACGGCACCACATCAAGCATTATGGGACATGATTCCTTCTAATGAGCTTCATCTACACATACACGCTGAAGCACGGACAGCCTGCTCACACCAAAAACCCGCAGCTTTGATCTGACATTCATGTGGTCTGTTTTATTGCTTATCCTAATGCCTTTTACCACTGAATATATGTATGTGTTGGAGAGGCAGTCCCAGTAAATATGGATATCTGATAACGTAAAGGCAATGATTTCTTGAGACATCAACATTTGATGAGAGGCTATGGCCTTGGGCTCAAAGAGCAAGAGAAGGAATTGACTCACTCCGACAACAACAACACGTCTGTACAAATATTACGCTGCCTAATGAGCACCTAGATGATTAAAGCTGAGGTGAAATCAATAGGTGTAGGTCCATATAATATTTATGCAACAGGTATTATAATGGAAGCAATGTGGTAATGTGGATAACATATTTAAATATACTGTATGAGCAGTAATGCTACAGCTGCCATGGCATGTGCTATGATTTATTATCTTCTTCACTTCCCCCCTCTAGAGAAAAAGAATAGATAAAATCCTGGCGCATCATTGCTCAGGTGAAGCACCATGACTGTTCCTGTCATGCTCACAGTAACCTTTCCTTTGCTATATCATCTTTGCACGCACACGCACACGCACACACACACACACACACACACGCACGCACACACACACACACACACACACACACACAGTGGCGACAAAGATCTTTTCTGGGCTTGGCAACAACCTCTGAAACACACCATCCAACTTCTCTGTTTGACCTCACATTCTCCCTGCACAGCCTCTGCTTTGGTCAGAGCCACTGTGACTGCCGGCAGGTCAGGGCTGGGCGCCTCGAGGCTTCCTCCCTGTCCTGATGCTAGTCCACATGAATCATTATTTCCTCACTGTGCTGCTGCTGCGAGGATGACGACTCATATTAAACATCATCTGTGCCACTGGTTGCACAGACAGACAGGGTCAGAGACAGAGATGTGTGCACATTAAGTGTGAGACGTGGGCACAGAGATCCACATGAAAATCACTCATGACTCTGCATACTAAGCGCCCCTGTTCAACAGATTCCAGTCCTTATGACAAATATAGATATGTGGCCTAATTAAGACAGGTAGAATCATTTAGAAACTAGATGCATGTAGTTGACCAGTCTAGAGAGGCTCATGACTTTAGAACAGATCTACCAGGTTCCAGTGTAATAACCTGTGAACGTAGCCCAGAATATTTAGCCTGCTCACTGACCATCCTGAGCGGATTGGATGGGAAAAGGGGCTGTGCATGACTTGCTACACAAGCGATTTGCTGTGTAACCTCCGGCTTGCTGAGAACATTTGGAGCCTCTCACTCAAACATGACATTCACCCCTGGTTTGTGATCCTTCCATGAGTTGATTTTACAGGTTTGTTTGTTTTTCATGTATTTATTTATTTATTGAGGGACCCTGCTTTTTATGAGCGAGCACAAGGAGCAAGGTCATGTTCACATTTGGTTTCAGCAGAAGCAAATTACACACACTCACCGTACACTCCTTGGCAACGGATGCTCTCCACGATGAGCGCTAGAAGCCCCAAAACACAGATAATTAGATCCATCCTTTCACGTTAATCTCTGCATATCCAGCTCTCAATGGCAAGAAGTCCTTTCCGGGGCGGTGTAACTGAGGCGCATAGACACAGCACTGATCCGCACGTCGATTAATTTAGCCTCAGTGTTCGCTGTGAAGGTATTTATGCGCACAGGAGGCGAAGGGAGTCAGGTTGGGATGGTTTTGATGTCCGCTGCCATGTAGCCAAAATGTAAGGCGCTCGTGGCACCGAGACGCCGCGGAGGATACGGACAGGCAGGCTGGATGGCTGGATGGCTGGCGCGGGGAGTGGGCTGCAGAAACCCCGGCCTTACGACAAACAGCAACCTCTCCAGGTAGGTGCGCTCTTCTGAAGCCGTGTGTCCCTGGACTTTAGCGAAATCCCCCGAGGCACCAGACCGAGAGGGCACACAGATGCTGTCGACTAGAAGCGGACGGTGACTCGGTACCCACGGACATAGCTCCTTTTTATTCCAGCTGTGCTCGCGGCTCGCTCCGTGGACGCTGCTGCTGCTGCTGCGTTGACTGTATGCTGTCAGACGAAGCCATCGCCTCCGCTTTAGAAACGCGCTCAGCCAAACTGCCCCTCTTTCTCCTTGTGGGCGATACAGTCGTACAATACAAGCTGCTGTTGCCGATAGTAGTGCGCTCACACAGTCATATCACGACTGCACCCCGGAGCCGCGCGCTCCACTCGTCTCATCCCTGTGGCAGTGACGAGGGGAGGGTCCAGTCCGACCAGGAGCGGGTGGATGAGGTTCTCTACAGCTCCTCGGCGATGCCTGCCGCTGTGTCGGCGTTATGAGACCACTTTCTAATGAATTCATGCGACGGTGGGAGCCGGATGTGCCCGCCGTGGAGCCAGTTGAGCATCAGTCACGTTGCGCAATACGTGCTACGGAGACCGAGTGGCACCGCAACCGGTCTGTGGCTACGTCAAGAGGTGCGTGGCTTCCAGCGCTCATCTGTATGGGAGGCTTCGCTCAGCGTCAGGAAAGGCATGAGAGGCGCAGCTGCTGGATGCCGAGAGAGAGGGAGGGAGAGAGATGGCACCATTGGAATTCAGGAGATCAAGCGTGGACAGACCTTTGCAATCAACACCAAACACAGTCTGTGTTCCTGTCTGCTCATGTTTCACCATGCGTGCGCTCTCGGACAAACCGGGGACCGGGAGCGCTTGTCTGTCATGTACAATTTATCTACTACATATGATTGTTTTGCTCTAAACAAGATATCTCTCTATCCAAGCACACGCACACTGCCACATGCACATTCGTGTATATTTTTAGCCATACAGAACTTTTAAAGTTTTAAAGAGATACAGCTAAGTGGTTCCCACATGTGGTCCCAGTAGGCCCTCAGGGGTCCTGCTGGCAACTCCAGGTGGGCTCCTACAAAGCGAAAAAATCCATTTCATTATGTTCATTATATCCATATTTAGTGACTAAAACATATCCCAGCTAACAACAATACTACGGTGGCCTCACGATTTACACCAACCTTATTTTTTCTAAGCAGCTACAACATTGACTAATGGACGCACAGACAGTTTTGTATTTTCAGACACAAACATTATTTAGTAAATGGATCCAAGCGCTTGGTAATAATATCAATAGCTGGCAGAATCTAAAAGTTCCACTAACGCTGTTTCCTAGAAACACCATTTCAATAAAATGGACTTGATTAGTGTATTTTCCCAGTGGAGAAGTAAATGGTATACTTTTGAGAGCAATAAGGAGGAACCAGTTTGACTCATGGCAATTAATCATTATATTTTAAGGCATTTTCAATTCAGTTAATGCTCCATTAAAAGAAAAGAAAACATAAACAAACAAACAAACGTTAAAGTAACCCTACATCCAGAGTCCAGCATCAGATAACCCCATCTTCAAATCCTGACAAGTAATTTAACTAGTTCTGAGTGAAAGAGTAAAGGACAATGAGAAAACTGTAACTATATTCCACCTATGACAGAAAATGGATCTTATCTGAAGCACAATCAGTGTCATCACTGGTTCTTCTCTTTATAGGCAGCTGAGGAACAGCTGGGGAGGCGACTGCTGGGCCACCAGTGGGTGGTTTTGGCGCCCTCTACAGGTCTTAAATGAATGACTCCATAACCATGCAATTACTGAGGGTTATGATCAGCCTGTGACCAGGTATAAGTTTGATTGCACATGCGTGCTGTTTAAAATAGTAATAAAGATGACGATGTGATTGTTTCATTGCATCATTAGATTTCAATCAGTGTTAACTGTCAATATCTGATCCCTAGATTAGGACGTCACAGTGGGATGAGCAGTAAAATGTATTTAGTGTCAATAGTATTTGAGAAGGGCCTCTTTAAATGTAAGTTTAAGATCTAAATGATTAATATCCTCCATCTATTTTATACTATACTTGGTGTGGTGCCCTTGAGTGGGTCGGAGAAGATAACTGTAATTATTTAAAATGCCTCAGGCCTTATTTTCTGCTAATAACCGGCTTTGTTTTATCTGAAGGTGTTTGGAACAGTGAGCTCTATATTTAATTCAAGATGTTTTAACTACCTCTGGTACTCTATCATTTTACTGCCGCCCTGTGAGACTACATATGCATCTGTTTTTGCAGGTGTAAGAGCAGGGGTCCTTTCATCGCCAGATTTTTTTTTTTTTTTTTTTTTTAAATCTCCATTTAAAATTGAGTGTCCACTTCAGCTTGAACTGTGTTGATACAACTTTGATTTTGTCAGCAGTTAAGCAGACATTAACATAAGTGAGCTGAATGTCCTGACAAGCATTAAAATGTATGCTTTGTCATATGGAGATATATGTGTGAGTATTGTTGCTTATCCCCCCCATCTGTTTGCTGCTAGTCATTTTCTTTATTAGTGTACCTTTGCATCACCCATCCAATATGGACCAGAGTGGGAGACCACTGGGGAAGATTAGACTTTAACTCCCCATCTGTCAATATGGATAAGTCTGCTCTCAGCTGTTTTTCCTCTCGCTCTGGCTTGTGCTCCCCTTGTGCAAAATACTGTAATGCAACCTTTCACATCCAAGATGTCTAATGATACTACGATGTACTGACATTGGAAGTAGTGCAATTATGAACGCCCACTGTGAGTGCAGAGCCTCCTTGTGGCATCATTGGGGGGGGGGGGGGGGGGTTATAAATATAATATGCCCTTACTCCTATTCTAGTTAGACTTGTATGACATTTCACTGAATTTATTCAGTTGTACAGTGCATGAGGTGTTGGATACAATATGAAACACGACAGTTTGGCATTTGGGGAAGCCTCTCTGAGCTTTGTATTCATCTTCAAAAGGAATAGACCAAAATGTCGTCACAACTAATGCCAGGGTCAGCCAGACAGGAGTGAATATCTGTGTACATCTTGTGTATCCGCGAGTATGAGAGAACGAGCATGAGAGGGTTATGACTTTGGGACTCCGACAAGATTCTGCTATGGTTGACATCACACATGAGCAAATCTCAACCGGAACAACATGTTTTTCCAACTCGCTGCTTTAAAAGTCATATAACAGCCAGCAACTGTTCCACTGACTGATAGAGCTCAGGGCTTGTCAAGCAACAATCTCCTTTTTTTTTTTGGTTATTGTCGCTTCATTTAAATCATCAGCATCACTGTTTCAATGTGGCATTTAAAGCGAATAACTTGAATTTTCTATCACTTCTATCTGTGACATGTCGTTCAGCCTACCCTGAGGGAACTGTGAAGTAGACCTTATAACTTTTAATGGCTCCCACAATAATTACATTTTCCTCACAACATCCCATTAAGCATGCTGTTGAAATCTGCAGCATCCAGGGTACAAGCACCCTCTGGGTTATGGGATATACATTTTTGGCTGTCCCTCAAAAGCTGCACGTGGCTGACTTACTTCCAACCCCACTCAATACAGCGTGCACAAACACAGGGCAGAACCAAGAAACACCCCCGTGTGACACTGTTGAAGAACGTTTCACTTAAAAAATAGGTCACCTCCAAGCTGGCAGAAAAACGGTAAAAGAGGCAAAATTTAAAAGTGGGCAGATGATTTGACTCCTCTGCATCATAATTCGTTTACAGTAAGGCCTTGCATGTGGCTTATCAGAGAGCTGGAGGGAAAGTGACAGCAAGTAAAAAATACATTCAACAAGAACACTCAAGACCCGCTCCCAGCCTGCAGTATATAAAAAAATAATAGTAAAAAAAGCACAATAACTAAGTGCAATATATATGCAGTATATGAGTTAAAGCATATTTGTGCTGTTGAGCCCCTAAGACGACAACAAACACGTTTTACATTAATGGGCTCTGCAGCGGATCTGTTCTTAATGCTCATGCATGCCCTTCCTCATGAAAAGAACTGACTCCATTTAGATTCAGTGTTTTCAGTTTTCTGTAGAAGAAAGCCTCATCCTCAGCACAGTCTTTTAACATGGGCTAGTGTAAGACCTCACGCTGAGAAGCAGGCCTTAGCATGACTACAAAAACAAAAGGCACTTCTGAAAGGCATGACGTGTGTTTTTTATTCTACAAATGTTCCCTGAGACACCCTCGTTTTCCCTGGGTAGCGGCACTGACACGTTCAGTATTCACAGCAGCAAGAAGCCTGTCGGCAGTATTTACACACATAACTGGGGTGAAGAGATGTACAATTCACAATGAGGTGCAGCGGTTCATGGCAGCTGATATCAAGATGCCGTCAGAATCCAGAAAGCACAGCCCTTTGTGATGGTCCCTGGTGAGATATCAGGGCTAGTCTCCACAGAGATTGCATTGTTGATGAATTCATTGAAGTGGTGTAACCTGGACATTTGAAGCTTTGTAAAACTTGCAAAGGACTGTGTGAAAAGTGCACATCTCTGAGTTAAACATGTTTACAAGATTTATTATTTTAATTTCCTTAGCTCACGAGAAGATATAGCAATTTTTATGACACCTTTCAACACCACGTTCTGATTAAAATCTCTACAAATCAATGTGTTCATCTGTCTATACAGTGATTAAGAAAACCTTTTATGTCTTTATGTCTCCCTTAATTTAGCTATACTGCAGCTATCCATTTTAACACAGGAGAACTTCCTATCGGCCTATTGATCAGCTGCGCTCCCAAGTGCTTCATCCCAACTCATCAGATTGATTCTGCCGTGGCTATTTTGGAGAGACACCACGGACTTAACATGACATGTTAATTAAGCAGTATGAACCTACTTTACCAATTAAAAGACCCGATACCTGCCATCATACACACACAACTGACGTTTGTTTCATTTTGGAAAGCTATCAGACAGTACTAGATAATCAATAATCTTGATATAAATTATTTATTTATTATAATGCAATAGGGGAAAAAGTGTCCTTTACAAATGACTGATCATTAAGAACAGCATAATCATAATTAATGATTCATTGAAGCTTGTCTTTTGCCCATATAGTGACACACATCTATATCACCGTCCGTTTAAAGGAACTTAAGTGCTTACGTTTATACATGCAAAAGAAAATGGTTAAAGTGGTATCTCTAGTAATCTTATGACGAGATATATTAGTGCTAAAATATTTTTTGTAAAGCTTAATGTTGTTTCAACAAGAAAATGTTTAACTCAAGCTCCAACACTGCAATCTGACAACTTTTCATATCAACAGCTAAAAGTCATTTTACTGTGGCAATCATCAAAATAAAGATGAGCATTTTCATGTGAGCAAAACAAAGTACGTTGATACTCTATGTCATAATATTGAGAAAAATATATCAGAATTATCTGTATTGATTGATTATGTTATGCATAATAAGTCCAAGAAAATACAGAGCAGATTTGGTTTTCTAATAGTGGAGGTAATACACAATGCATTTCCAGTGCTGGGCTAATCACAAATACCATGATCTAAGCAAGTACAAACACTTTACCAATTTATACCCTTTCTACTGCACAGTGAATGTGATTCCTGGTTCAGCATGCAGCAGTACTTGGCTCAGTGTCTGAGAATGTAATTATCTCTCTGTAAAGAAGGTAAAGTGAAGCCCATGTTAGCCTTCGTGTCCTTGGCTGCAACAGGGCAGGAAAATAAATCTTCAGAACTGATTTCATTCTGGGTACATTCATTAAACTACACACTGCACTTGGCAGACAGTAAATTACATTACTAACTCCTTTTAAAATTGCAGGTAAAGAGTGACACAGGAAATCCTCATTCAAAAAGTAAACTTCTGCCGGTTTGGATGTCGGCAGCCCTCGGATCAGAACTAAATTACACACTAGTCCAACCTCTATCACTTGAAAGGCCATTAGTAATCACTGTTTGTACCTGGGTGAGTATACAAACACATGCAGATAATTGGGTGTTTCGTAAGAAAGATACCATTACAGCATAATTATTTTCTTTATGTGCAGTAGATCCTGTGCCTGATTTTGTGTGAATGCCTCATTGTGAATCAGAGCTCCTTCTCAAACCATAGTAGGGCCAGGGGCAACTGCAGAAAGCAGTCAAGTATGGCTAAAGTGATGTGTGTGAATGAAATACAAACGCCACTGGATTCAGCAGGGCACTTTGCCATAGATATACACCCAGATGAAAAAAGGCCACAATCACTTTAGGCTGAGTTGTGAGCAAACAGATTAATTATTTATAAACAATGAATATTGCATATTGCTCTCAAAATTGTTGTTGCCTTTTCTTCATAAGCCAGCAAATTTGATTTACACACGGCTGGATATTTACTTCCATTGAAGTTGAATTCGAATCACTTTTTCTACATCAGCACAAGGAGCAGAAAGATCAACCAACATCCCTTTGATATTTTTTGGTTAAAAAAAAGTGTAATTCAAGACAAAAAAAGAAAGATGTTAAATTATTTGCATTTCCTTTATGACATGTAACATAAACATGGTCTCTCCACAGGATGCTAAAAGTTTTTACTTTGACCATCCGATACGTTTATGTTTCTATCATCCATGTCTGATAAACAATATACCGCACGCAGCATCGCATCATGTTGTGCCCCTTATTTTTCACCCAACATTGCCTTCTGATGTGCCCACTTTACAAAGTAATCGAGTGGTCAAACAAAGCTTGAAACAGCCGCTGTGTAACCATTGTCTTTTCTATTCTGCACTGTGGTTCTGAAGTAGGGTAATAATGGCTCTGCCATCTGCTCACCCTGTAGTCCTTTAAATTGCCTTCTTTTGCTATTAGCTTGAAACAAAAACATCCACTCTGTTGTTTATGGCTTGTGCACATTGGCTGATGTGGCTCCAAATGTGCCACCACCAAAAGATCATTTTGAAAATATGACTAACACTGGAGTTTCAAAGGCAGCCTTCGCCTGTTTGTATACTTTTTTAGACACCAGTTACTGTGTGCAAGCTCAAACCATTTTTTTCCAAAATGAAACATACACAAATATACAGCATCAACACCAATAAAACCAACTTTCAACCGTTTCCTGTATGCAAATAATCTCTCATACTTTTATTCTGTGTGTAGTCTACTTCCCAGTATAGCTATTACAGATAATAATTTATCCTTCCACATTCTGTACCTGTTCAGGGTTGTGGGGGCCAGCAGCTATTCCCACTGTGCATTTGACAAAAGGCAGAGTCCGCCCTGACCAGGTCACCAGTCTATCACAGCGCTAACACATATAGACGACAACCACATTCGCACCAACAGGCAATTTAGAATTTCCACTTCACCTAACCCAAATATGTCTGGACTGGGAGAAAAACTGAGCACACGGAGGAAGCCCACACAGACACAAAGAACATATATACTCCACACAAAGACACTTCAGCTGGCTAAGTCAGGGTCAACCCCTGGGCTTCTGTTTATGCCATCTATCATTTTATGCTACATTTGAGATTATCAAACATGAGTCATGAAGCTACACTTCTGATTGCCCCAGTTGTTCCGCCATTTCTCCTGATGGTTCTACAGTAGCTGTGAGACACGAGCCAGTCGTCCCAATATACTATTGTATTATCCTTCCATAAGTACTTAGCGAGTTATTTCACATTATACATTCCATTTTATCCACTGTCAACATAAAATATTATCCACTGTTAACATAAATGATATTAACAGGAGCTGTGTTAACTTTTAAAATTCATAGCACAAAGAAAAATACAAAAACCAATATACTCTTCTTCTACCTATCTGAAAAAAGAGAGATTGATTTTGGGATCAATAGGAACTGATATACACTAAGACTATACTTAGCTTGTCTGGACTTCAGATCAGTCAAACATTGCTGCAGGAATGCTGTGACAGCAGCCGCCAAAATATATCCAGGAAGACAGAGCCGGGGGGAATGATCTCTTTGCAGTGTGTCAGGAAATTTTGGAAGTAAGTTATTGCTTACTTTATGGCAGGTGATGGATATGCATTTGACCAAATTCTTTTTCTTTCTTACATGAAAAGCTTTGCTGTCTGTGGACTTTGACTACAAAGTCAGCAACTGGAGAGAACCTTTGTTCACTGCACACAGTCCTCATGAATATTGCAAGAGTCAGCAGCTCAGTGAAGCCTTGTTACATCAGTTTCAGCCACGTTAACGTTGCGGCATGAGTTATAAAATAATATATAAACATTAAGATCATACGTATACACACCTGATAAAAATGCATGGATTAATAATAAATACTGTAACAGTTACAAGGATATTCTAACTTTCTTACTTTTGTCATTCATCCTCTAAGTGTCTGGCAGAGTTTGCTGGTCTTTCAACATCTATTTTACTCAACCTTCAGTTAAGTGTGCTTTTGGGGAGTTATATGAGCTGACTTTGACGTGCTCTGCCAGCATTTCAAATATTCATAATGTTGCGAGCTCTGTGCCAACACAGAACTGGTTTACCAAGAATGTTGAAACCTCATCATCTCTTAAACATCATCTGAAAATCGAAATCTTCACCCAAAGCAGCACGCGTGATGTGATCGGCTCTTAGCGCACAGCCGACAAAAAAAAAAAGCTAATATTTAATTCAGCAGCAAACTCTCCTCATTCTGCTTGTATTCCCTGTATTCTGGGTGTGTTGTGGCTCCCACTACTGTGTCCAAGCAACTGAAACATCATTTTCATAATAATTAGGCTCATAGATGTTTGTGTGAGCAGTAGGCGAATTCTCACTTTCCTGTAGCTATTCTACGCTCTCAAACTGTAAATCTTCCTGCAGTGCTCATTATAAAATCATTCTGAAATGAAATTTGATCTTTTCTGAGATGCTAATTGCATTTGAAGATAGCGCTTTTTTTTTTTTTTTTAACATCACTATTTGGATGTTGGGTCCGGGGGAATAGAAAATTTCAATCTATGTTTTCTCCATAAGTACGTGTTTATTTATCATCATTCATTACATGTTCTGGCTGTCATTTAATTGCTGGGCAGGCATCCAAGACTTACATGTTGCTCAAATGTGAAATGAGAACAGACACCAGTGGCTGCAGAAAATTGATAGAAATCCCAAAGTATGGGATTTGGCAGCAGTTTGAGAGCCTGCATGAAAATCAAGGGTGATATTTCAAAAGCTGAATACTTTGATTCTTTGATCTCTTTTGACATCAGATAATATTAATCGGACATCGTGTACCTTTACTCCACCTGAAAACGGGACAGAAATAGCTGAGTAAAACCCATAAAAATTAATGAATGGTAGCAGTGCATCATGGCTTTACAGTGAGTGTCTATAATATGTAACCATTCCCTTACCCATGTGCACATTTTACTGTATGTGTTCATGCATTGGCAGACACATGAGCTTGTTGGTGAGTGTGTGATAGTGCATTTTAGAGAAGCTGGGGGAGGAGATGAGGGTGCGTGGACATGATGAGTATGTCTCTGGAGAGCATAGCAAAGCAGAACTTTGATATGTGGAGCGGGCCCTTAGTATGGTGAAATGCAGGTTCATTGTGCTGCCCTCAGCACTGCTGACCGAACACTTCTAATGGGACATCCAGGTGCCAGAGAACATTGGCAAACACAAGGAGGGCTGCCTAAGAAACAGATAATCGCATCAGTTTCCCTCTCTTCCTCACTGGCTGATTAAAGGCAGCTCAGACTGGCTCTCATTAAAGAGCAGAAGTAGCATTAATCTCACTATAGGAAGCTGAATGTGTCTTATTCCTGCAAGGTTTCACTGATTCTTCCATCGTTATCATAAATGATTCTCAAAACAGTGTGGTGCTGGAGATGCCCAGGGATGTGAGCGGGACCCTAGATGAGAGAATGGGAAAGGAGGGAGACTGCAATGAATTACACTCACCATCTGCATACAAATCAGCGAGCCAGGGACGAGAAACAGAGAGGCCGACAACAGATTTAACATCTCAGTGAGCGGGTGAGGATGGTGCAAGCTGGCAGCTCCCATCTTCTCTCTCTCCCCTTATACGCCCTGTCTTCACTCAGCCAGCATCCCTGGTGATGACAGTGGCCGCGGTGGAGTGGCGGTGCCGGCAACAGTAGCAGCAGGCCAGCTGGCGTCCCGTTGGAAGGGCAGATTGGGAGGGCAGCCAGCACGAACTGTCAGAGGCCTGCCAGGGCTGCCAATGAGACGGGCACGCTCCGTTCTGCTCAGCATGATGCAGTTACAGGGAACACAGACACACAGCAGATATGGATCACCATACAGTTGATATAAGAATCTTCGGTGACTACATTATATTCCCTATCCCACTGATCTCAGTTCAAGCCTCTTTATTACATTCTCAACCTCAAGTGCAAACAACAGCACAAAAAGACATTTTTATTAAACGTGCAGATCAAAGGTGTTTAAACAGGATCAAAGTTTATCATTTCTGAAAGAAATCAAAATCAGTCAAATTAATTTATGGCACACATTGTGTAATTGTCATTTTTGACTCATTCTTTCCTTATTTGCTATTTATTTAGCTGTCTGACCAACTTGTCTGTCTGTCATGTGTCTTGTTTATCAATCTGCTTCTGTCAGTCTGTCTCTCCATTCATTAACAGGGTTGAGTGTAGTGAGGCTCAGCGGACATTACATGCGCCATCTATTTGCCAGATGTTATTGCTTACACGGTGGTGATTTCATAAGGTGCTGTGACAATTTCATTAACTTGGGGGGAAATCAGAATCTGTTTCCGAGAGGAGAAGAAAATGGAGAGGCAAAAAGGGGGCTCAGGATCTGAAACGCTGTTACATTAGCAATGTGGGGGAGAACACATCACCAAGGAATTACTGCACACAGAAGACACGACAAAGCCACTCTGCCCTATTTTAATGAGATATGCAAACTCTAGTCCTGGCCAGTAGATAAATGAAAACACACCAACGTTCCTTGCTGAATTGTTACCGACACAAACCTCAATCTATCTGCCGCAGTATGGATCCAAACATCTGAACTGAGAAACATGGCATGGTATCAGACATATCCCATTTCAGGAACATATTGTGCTCTCCACTTCAAGCTAAGTTTAGGGCTTGAAGTGAAGAAAAATTGCAGTCCTATGCTGGGGCTGCACAGCCACATGGTTAATGGGGTTTCAGTGAAAGAAGAAGACAAGGGGTTGATAGCCGTTACTGATCACATTAGTCACATATCGATCTAGCCTCTCTGTCTGCTTGGTAAAGGTGAACATGCAAGACATAATCCTGTTAGCAGCTCTTTCCTCAACCACTCACTCAGATTGAGAAGGTTTCTGTCTCTGTTCACCTTGGCTTCACTTTTTTATTGTGAAGATCAGAACGCTAAAAATAAGTTGTCTCTGTTGTTGTGTCTGTGTTTAGCATTTTTGGAGACTATATCTTATACACACACACACACACACACACACACACACACACACACACAGCAAATGAACAAACATATGCAGTATCCAGTAATTACAAATTCTGTTCATTTAACACAGGCATTTTTTTTTTTAGCCAAAGAAGAGAAAAAGGTAAGCATTTTAATTTGAAAAACAAATGTGAGTACTACTCAAAGGTTGAATGTGTAATATTTAGAGCTATCTACTGTATTAGCATAAATGGAAGACAGTATTCATAAATATGTTGTCTTTAATGTGAAATCAAATACCAATCACTGCATTTTCTCAATCTTAGTGTCTTAGAGCCTTTTAAATTTACATATGAATTAAATTGTTGCCCCATCATGTCTCTATAGTGGCCCAGAAGGGACAAACCAAACACCTCACACAATCTCACCTGTAGATGCTGCTCAATCTTTCACATTGTACACAATGCACCTTTAAACTACAATGAAAGGTCCGTATTTAAGAACAAACTGCAGCAACTACTACAACTACTTTTCATTATCTTATCGGGACCACATTCAGCGTTTACCTGACCGTTCACAGTCGGCACTAGGACACTGTGGTAATTCGGGCCAAGGCAACATCAAAACATGCTGGACCCAATTTGATCCAAACTCATTTATTTTGGTTTCATCTGAGCAAAGAAAGTGTTGCCAATATTCATCAGGCACTATCGCACTGTTCAATTAGCCACTGAAAGACAAATTTCCACAGATAACCCCTGTGCCAAGTCAGAAGCATTTACCAATCTGTTTTTCAGTGTGAGGTTGCACAAATAGTGAATTGTGCATGGTGTGACCATTCAAGGATGGCTGCTGCGCCTTCTGTTATTGGTAGTGTGGTGCTGCCTATATCACATCAGCACTGCTGTACGCTCACAATCTGGTTTCTTACATTTTCAGACAGTTCCTTATTATCAGAGACTGCACAGGAAAAGACTAAGCTTTTCACATCTGCTTCTATGGCTTTGTTTATGCTATTAGCATTTATTGAAATCCCAGGTGTAGCTTGTGGCAGCGGTCACAGCTGAAGTGACTTTTGTCACAGGTGTACTCACGTTTGCTGCTTTTGGTGCCATATTTTCAGTGCATTTCTGCTTAGTTAGTGATGAAACATAATATGAAATACCCTACACTTCAATGTAAAAATAATAATAATAAATTATTGTAAGATTGTGAACATTTAAATCCTTTTAGTGATATTGTACAGGAGCGTACTCGGTTTTGTCATAATGCCAGCATTCCTGATGGCAACGTGTGATTGCTTAAACAGATGAAGAGATAAAGGGGATTCATCAAAAAGCGTGATGCTTATACTCAGTGTCCACTGATGCATAATTCATTGCTGATGAAATTTGACAAGTTCTTATCTTTCAGTTTGGAGTTTGCTGTGGAACAATGCCATGTCTTTCACGGATGTATTGTCTCTAGCTGCTTTGAGAGTGCGAGGAGTCTAATTTCCATTTTTGCAGTCGGGCCATATTAGCATATATTTCTCCATGCGGTAGTTGGGCGGGGGTTGGGGGGCAACTGGGGTCCTCATCAGATAGGATTAAAGAAGAGAGTCCACTGGAGCAGAACAGATTTAGGGAGAGACAGGCAGAGATACTGTAGAGGAGGAAGGAAGGATAGAAGATGGAGAGGAGAGTGAGGGACAGAGAAATAGTCGGACCATGAAACATTAGTCCTCGACCTAGCAAATGGTTCTCCTGCAGTTCATCTGGACCAGTTATTAGTGTTTGAGTCTCTTAGTAAAACTCAGCTTTGCTTGAGCTGTTCAGCTTTTCTTTAACATAAGTACCTCAAATGTCTTTTTTCCTACCCAGCATCACCCTGTGCCAGTGATTCATCTCAGACCTGGAGGCTGAAAATGTCCAATTTTACACGTTTTCTGCAACCCTTCAGTTTAACTGTGGGGTTGCTCTTAGGACAATGCCGTTTTGTCCTTGTAAGGTGCATTAGTGAAATTGATGGTATTTTTGCTGCAATTGAAAAACCTGGATAGACCACTTAGGTTGCACTCATACAATGAAAATGTATTGCCAGATAGATATGTCATAGCTTTTAAAGGCAATTTACTGTACAGCGGCAGATAAGTTTTCACACTCAGGGATGAATGATTACGATTCTCATAAATCACACAGGCTTGATCCAGGGGTCTTGGGATGAACAGCTCCAAAATTAAAAGATTAGTGAGGTTTTTTTTTTCTTTTCCTTACTTTATGGTTAGATTATTCCCTCAGTTTCTGCTATTGTGCCAGTTCAAGTGCTAACCTTTCCTATCCTCCATTGGTTCAGAGCAGAAGTCAATCAAAATCAAAAGTGACTAAAATTTGTCACTTTGAAACAGTTACATTACAAATTACATGGATTACTGGTTAACTGAAAAGAACCATGAATGCTGCTTATAAGACACATGTCCACTGTCCTATGCTTTCCATTTGCTCCTAAAACGACGCATTTGCTGCTAAGAAAACAAAAACATGAGCTGAAATGGATTTCCCTTAAATCAATTGTATTGAATTAGTTTTAAAGATGTAAACAGACACTTGCTGTATTTATGATTCATTTACGTTCCCAGCCAAATTACCACTTTACCATGTACACCTACCATCTCATTGGAAAGTGAGCTGTACCCATCACATAATGTTTTAAAAAAAAGAATAATATTGTACTTTACTAATTCTGTAATTTCTTTGACAGCTTTCAGCCACATTTTTTGCAGCTTTCAAAAACAGCACCAGCATCTTTCCAGTTTGCTCTGGTGTTTACAGGCAGCTAATGTTGCCCACTGTGGTGTTCATTCAAGGTCAGATTTAGGAAGCAGTGTAGCTCCAATGTGTGCAGGAGTTCTCAATGAGCTTGCAGCCATAACCTGCATATATTTATCTCCTGATTTAGTGAGGGAGCAGATCATTTTGCAGTCAGCTCCTGGACTGAGTCTGACCTCCAGACAATCTACTGTAAGAGTTAAGGCTGTTATTCAGTTCTGGAGTTAACTATGAGATCACAAAGCTCATGAAGGAATGACAATGCAGTAAAATTTTCTCCATAACAATTTCGAATAGGATTTTACAGCTTTCTGGTCCAATTATATCGTTGCACCAATAAGAGTCAAACACAATGATAAATAGCTGAAGATGCAGGAGCAGCGGGGGCAGCTGGTGGAAGAAAGGAAGATGTTGAAACTGTATGTTAAATGTTAATAAGTGAGTGGTCAAGATCAGCTTTACTAAATCCAAACCACACTTTAACCTTAGGTGCCTGTTTCATAAACACACAGCAGCTGTTTGGTGGCTTGAAATAAGTAAAGAGTAAACGTCTGCTCAGGTGAAAAGTTCACATGCCACATCCAAAATATCTCTTTTCTCACGAGAAGCCTGGAAGGTGAAAAACATGATATTGTGGATTTCTGCTGCTTCTCCTGAAAAAGCAGCAACAAAGACAGAAAAGAGGAAAGAGACAAATAGATGACTGATTCACATACTCTGAGTTTGTTGTAGTCCTGCAAAAGCTGAGAGGCAAGTGGGAATCCAATGCTTTCTATTGAACTTCCTTGGAAAGATGTTTTGGATGATACTCACTTTTAGAGTGTACAAAGTGTGCTAATGTGGAACAGCACTCCATTTTACCCAGTGATTCAAAAGTTTTTATGTTTACTGAAACATGCCACCCTTTTCATCTCCAGCCATTAAACTTGGAAGATAAAAAAAACACCTTAACTTCATTAGATACAGAATCAGATCGCCTTAAAACTCCTGGCAACATACAATAAATCTGCAGCGAGTGAGTGGAGCAGATTTGTTTGAGTGATAAATATTCTATTCATGTCAAGTAGTTTCCCAGCAGTGATTCGTTGATGTATTTATGAGGTCAGCTATTTTGATGCCTGGACTGAATGGTGTCATGTGCTTGTACGTGATGCTGTGCTTGGCCTTCCCCGTTCAGCACATCCTCGTCTGCCCTAACCTTCATCATCACTCATCAGTGCAGGGCCACACTCTCTCTCTCCACCTCCTTCCTAAGAGCTCACCACCATCCAAGTCCTCTGCCCCTACGTGCCAGTACTTGTTTTTGTTTAACATACCTAGATCAGACTAGGACTATCAGAATATGTTCATTTTCATATGAAGGTTATGTGTGAGAGAGAGAGAGAGAGAGAGAGAGAGAGAGAGAGAGAGAGAGAGAGAGAGAGAGAGAGAGAGAGAGAGAGAGAGAGAGAGAGAGACACACACACACACAGGAGAGGGAAAGCGCTGTGAAGAATTTTTATTAAAAAATTATTGATTTACCCATAACATCCGTTCAGAGGGATTCCTCAGAGCAGCTTTGCCTTTTCATGTAGGACTGAAAATATGATACTGACTTTAGGTATCAAAATGATAACACCATTTTCAAATACAAACCGAAACAGATTCCTCTCTCTGCATCCTAAATGTCACTCATAATTTTGTTGTGTTGTCATTTCTATAAATCTCTTGAACACAAATTGCAAAAGTAAACACTTTTTCCTACAGGCCTTCTTCGGGAGGTAACAATGAGCAAAGAAATGCTTCCACCTGTTTGTTTTCAATGCTTAAGATTTACATTTGACTAAGTTGTCAAAAAGTTTATTTCAGAATCCTGCAGCTCTGTTGCCAGAAGTATCTAAAACTGACCAAACTCTCTATAATACACTAAAGATTGAACAGGAAGAGCTGACTTAAAGGGAATCTCGAGAGTTAATTAAAAACCATATCTGGCAGTAAGTTAGGATGCTGAGAGTTATCTAGCAGCATGGGTCCATTTCATTTGTAGACTTGGTATATTGTACATCTGTTGTATCTTTAAAGACTACATTTGAGTTTTTCATCAGATAAAACAAGTAATTACAGAGTTGTAGTGCAATGAGCAGTACAAACGATATATTTCAAATAATATTTTTATGTGTAATACATCATTAGGCAGGTTTCTTTTAAATTTAAAAACTGAAGAAATGTAAACAAACATTTGCTTCAACTAGGCACTAGGAAAGTCTGATATTGTCAGTATGGGTAAGAGTTTATAAAGGCTTTTTACAGACATGGAATACAGGGCCATTAGCACATCTGTTTGTGTGTGGTTATTTTTTTGTTGCATCTGTTGAAAATTGAGCTAATACTTAAATCAGACTGTTTAATCAGCTGTCAGAGCTGCAGGAATTGGAATTACTCTATTGAATTCAGAGTTCTGTGCTGAAGTTTTCTCACTCTGAACTAAACATTCTTTAATATCTCAAATAGACAGAAAAGTTAAATCCAGCTTGTTATAATGAAGCCATTTTTTAAAAAAGTAATCACATACTGTTAGATCAAAATCCATTAATATAAGCACATATACCCTTGAAAAAATATTTTCTAAAGATTCGTATTAAACTGAATATAATTCCTACGCTTTCACTTATTTTATTTCATCAGTGTAAAGCTGTGTATGCTGCATGCATAGGCAACATATAGATTTCTGACTATGTAACTGTACGATGTGCAGAATATGGTCAGGCTTTAGAAATCACAGCAGACAGTTTGAAAGAGACAGCGACCTTGTTGGAGTTGTTGAAGGATCTACACTTCGCTGCACTGCCAGAGGATTTCAGGCACCAAAAAAAAAAATTTAAAAAAAATGCAGGGACAATATGAGCTGCTATAATAGTGTCACACCCATAAGCAAAGACTTGCCCTGTAGCCAAGGAGACTCTCATCTTTACCAGGTGACATAATCCCATGGAGAGTATATTCATCAGACTGAAAAAGACAAGACTGTATCTCTGTATCTCCATCATCGTATTCCTAACAGGGAGCTTCAGTCCTACCCTCTGCCGGGGGCGAGAGAGCCTGTTCAACTTTTAAGTCAACCCTGCTCTTGCAAAGGAATCTAAATTAACATTGCTTGGTGAGGTGCGAGGCATATGGATTTGAGAGGGGATTTCTGAGGAGCACAGCACACAGAGCAGTTATCGGTACTGAAGCTTTATACGGGACAGTTTGCATTTGAGCTGATCCATTCTGCTGAAAATATTTCTTATGACATCAGCTCTGAGGAACAGTGTAGATGTTGAGCTCTACAATAAGCTTCAGTCTGGCAGTGAGTTTTATGTTTAGTGACCACTACTTTTAATGCAGTGACAGCAGCAACATAATGAGTCTGAAGATTGCTGATTCCTCTTTATGCGTCCCTCACAGGAAATCACCGAAACTCTAGCTGCTCGTTATCTTCGTGGCTGGATATAAAATTCTCAGCATTGATATGAGTTTTAGGTGTGTTTGAATATACGCAGAAATGCATATACACACACTCATTCGCACGCAAATAGACCTCACTCCTCTACCCACTCTTTTCCATCTTATATATTTCCAGCATGACTGAGCTTACCACATTCCCCTACAGAGCCGTTCTCCAAACTTGCGGAGTGCTTGAGCAAACACTGTGTACTAGGCCAATTAAAACTCCTGTGGCGTGGGCGAGCGGGTATGGCAGCATGGGATGGATAGATGGGGCATAACGACCCATTTGGGTAATGACCATCTTTTCCCTCTCCCTCCCTTCCTTCATCTCCTCCCCTCTTTCGTATTTCTGTCTCTTCTCCTCACACTTCTCTCTGCCTCTCTCCATGTTGATTGTCTGTCACTCCCTCTGTGCTCCTGGGAGCACCTAATTGCACCTCTTGCACTCACCCGCTTCCCTGTTGTGTGATAGGATGCCGATTGCGGCGGGTACTCACTTTAAGCGATCAATGCCACAAGTTGCTAAAGAGCTCTACGCAGAGATGGCGGCTGTGGCCTGTGAAAGGCACTTCTGTGGCCATGTTGTTTATGTATTTCAAAAGGGCACATGTTTAACTCACCGCATATCATCTTCAGCTGAAGTGTGCTGTAAGGCAAAAAGCACATGTGGCAGAATGATTTTAAAACAATGCCATCCCCTGCGGTAATGAAGATATCCAAAACGGGGGAAAGAAAAGGCAGAAATAAGCTGCTGTGAATCAAAACCACATCAACCCAAGGGGATAAACAAACATGCATGTTTTTTCTCCCTGTGCACAAGACACTTAAGTTTAAAGTTCAAACCTTTTCACTCATTTAAAAAAAAAAAAAAAAAAAAAAAGGATGCTGTGTGCTCTCATGTCTGGCTGTCAGGTGGCATCACAGTTCAGGTTGACAGTGTTGCTGCGTGCTTCAGAATAAACAGTGAGTTGGCATAAAGGAATAATGACAGAATGTGACAAATTATCATTCACAATGTGTCAATCATCCACGCCCAGGGGTTGTTTGTTGTGACACAAATAGCAGCAGTGAACTTAGTCACAGGGAAGATGACATTTGCAAAGGTTTGGGTTGCGTCCTCAGTATGCAAAGAGCTGTTTGCATTCAGCAGCCTGCTTCACCAGCTCTCCTTTGTGCATTAAAAAAAAAAAAAAAAAAAAAAAAGGTGGAATGCTCTCACAGGATTGAGGCCACGTTTCACACAAAAGGAAGCGGATTGGTGATAATGATGTCTCATTATCATTTATTCGCTCTCTCACTTGCAGACATTCAACTGCACGCAAACAAACACTGTCGATGATTACATTCACAATTACAAAAGTGTATTCTATTTGTATCCTCGGAAATCTTTATTTTGGCAAAACGTCTGCTTCGAGACTGCTCCTGGCACGTCGTTTCAGCAGAAATTATCTTTTTGGAGTTAAACACAGTGTATGTTGAGAATGAGCTGTCACAAATGATCTGCTAATATGATTACAGAGTAATACCCCTGAGCTCTGAAAATGCATGAAGAGGAAGAGCCTTTTTTATTTACTTATTTATTTCTAAAGTGGGATCATGTTTGCTTTGACACAGCAAAATAGATATGAGAATAATAATAATAATAATAAATGAGAGCTGGGTAAGAACAAAGTCTTTTAGTGCTGAGTGATTTGCCTACTGTACATCATTACTTCCTTTAAAAACCCAGGCAAAATGAAAAGGATCATAAGAAAGACATGCTCCTCTACTTCACTCTCTGTTCTTGCAATCCTACTGCAAAGGCTGACATTATCAATGCCTAATTACGCTTTAAGTTTCTCATCAGTTTCAAATCTAATCAAGTAGAAAATTAATATTTCAAAATCATATTTTCTGAGCAATATTTAACTCTATTCATGTCTGCTAATAAGAGGGGCGCAAATACACTAGACAGGCTTTTGTAGTCTTCAATTATAGTCTTATTGCCTTCTCTCCACATTACACAGGATGACTTCAGTTGGCTGCTTCCTTATGACCACAGCATGGAGCTCAACTCATTTGTTGTTTTATCCAAGTTCCAGATGAGATCAAGAGAACTACTTATTTCATCAGTCCTTGGCCATATGCTTTATTGTTTGATGAAGCCAAATCAGAGTGGTGCTGCTTGTACTGTGTGATGGACAAAATGTAATCAGAAACTGTAACCTGTCTAGTCAAAATGAAGGAGGAAAACTATGAAGGACATTCAAGCGTTGATATCTAATCATCCACTTTCTAAAATAAAAGCAGACATTGTAAGCATGTAAATGTATTTTTTTGGGGGTTTTTTTGTATCATGTCTTGTTGACTTCATCTACACTCACTAATATGATTAAAATCAAGACATGAGTGTATGTACGACAGATCAACAAACTGTTCAGGAAGAAAGAGCAACATTCAGATATTCTGAGGTGAGGTACAGTATCATAAGGCAGAGAGAAAGTTGGATTGGTGCATTGTGACCTGTGACGTTTAAAAAAAGCAAAATCTGGCACAACAAGCACAAATGACATCAGTTTAGTCAGATTATCTAAAACATTTTTTTTTATATACTGGGATGCATATTTAAACAACTTCCTTTTGTATTTTTTTTTAAAGAATAAGTTCTGCTATCCTGAGGATTTTGTAAAGCACATTTGATCATCTGACTGCTTGCATTTATGGCCCAATTTTTTTTTAGCATAGTCCCAGGATTCTGAGCTGTTCATTTAGTACATACCATAATATTATCACCAAAAGGAATAATAGAGAAAGCTACCACAATATAACTGGGATGTGCTGCTGAATTCAACCCAGCATAAAACGAGCTTTTTCCATTACTGTTGCTTTTACTATTACAGTGATTATTAAGCTCATCAATTTTTATATAAAAGTCACTGTATTCCAAATAGAATCGGCACTAAATCCATTTCACCTGCTTCAGCCTTTATGACAATACAATTTAGAGCCTTCCGACTGATAAAATTTCTAGTATGGATTGCTGGAAGTTTCACTCCAACAATAAATCAACAGCTCTAACTCTCAAAAAAAAAAAAAAACACTTGTCAATTAATGAGGAGAACAAAATGCAAGTAACTGCTTGCTGTGCCACAGTGTAAATGAGCTAAATAGGCAACCTTGTTAGAGTTTGCTGACATGGAAGTTTGTATTATTTTTAATAGATACAAATCCCGAATATATATTGGCTTCTTGAGGACCCTGTCACACCCAGAAACATCTATTTTTGCCTCATCTCCTCCACAGTAATGACAAACGGTGTTTATAGAAAACATTTCTCGGTGCTGGTAAAAGTGTGAATTCCACCAGTGGAAACATCTATCATAACAGTAACAGTGAGCAGACTCTGATTATTTAATTTGATTACTTTCTGATTTTCTTTAACAGCTAGTCAGTGTAGACGATATTCAGAATCACACGTATATATATATATATATATATATATATATATATATATATATATATATATATATATGTCTAACATTGTCAACATGTCACTACAGTTTGACTGTGAAAGCAGGCAATTCAAGCCAGATCCTATTCCTAGCCACTTGGCCCTCTCTTGTTAATTAGATAATGCTTCACTTCTGCTGGCATCACACACTTGATGAACGCAGTCCTGGGAGATTACTTCTCCAGAGCAGTTGACAGGCTGGATTACCTAGACAAATTAATGGCTCTATAATTTGATTTTCCTGGGATTGCAACGTCTAAGCGACTCCAGCAGAGAGGAACGATCTGAAATGGCACTGCTGCATGGTGACATTAGCTAATCACATCTGCATGCTAAGGAGGGCCACAGGGAAACAAAAGGTGGGAAATGGGAACTGATCTGTGGAGAGAAACAGTGGGACTCTTTGCTCAGAGTTACAGCTCAGGGTTCAACGGAACAAGGTCTGCACTGAAAGTTGTGAGAGGACAAGGTAAGAAGCACTCTGGGTGACCACTTGTCCCCATGTCACTCTGGGTGCCATGTATACACAAACAATAGAGATCATACAAATCTACAGTTAAGGTGACACTTGTTTTCTACCCTGTGATTCTGAATTGAAGCTCTTACATAATACAAAGCCATGTACCACGTGTGACCGACACTGTTGTACAGACAGTTGCAAACCTGTGGAAAACAATGACAGAAAAAAAAAAGACTTATGTTGCATTTTTCTACATCTCAGTGCTAATAAAAGTTGTAATGGCAGCTCCACCACTTGCACAAGTCCCAATGGCATGTAATTAAACTGTCTCATCAGGGAACCCTAGGCCTAATGAGCCTCTCACATTTCAACAAGTAAACTGCTGCTGCGGAACAGTTGTGGGCTCAGGCAACCACTCCCAATCCATTCTCAGGGGTAATTCTCTCTGAATAAAAGTTTTGCAATTTACTGGTAAATAATTCAGCTTTTCAAAAGCCCATTTCATTTCTTTGTATGTGCACGTGTGTGCTATGCATGACTGATCATTGTACTCTGAATGACTGACGGTGAGTGACAGCCAATCAGGGAGGAAGCTTTGCCTGCCCAGGAAGTCCCATCAGCGCTGACAGTGCAGATTCGATCGGCTCCTGCACGGGGATGGTTTGCACACCGCCCACGTACCGATGCACTCAGAGACGATGGCAGATCAACACCTTAAACCGGCCAGCCTTGCAAAGTGTTTGTGCCTCTTATGTAATAACAACAGTGTCTTGTGTAAGCATTTAGTGTGGCCATTCTTACTGAAGTGTGCAAAAAGCTTCAATTCCCATGGCAACGCAAATGATTTGGAAGTGAGAGGTTATATTCATCTGTGTGAACACAGAGCTGTAAGTGTTATTATGTAAGCATAAATTTTTTTCCTGAGGTTCATGCAGGCATACCCATCAGGGGATAAGATTCCAAAATGCATGTACAGTAGCTGTTTCTTTGTTCTTCTTTGGCTCATGCGTATTTATGAATAATTAAATGCCAACAGCTTGTTTTACTAACATCCTTCATGCATGCACACTACACATTAAAAGATGACTCAACTTGTATTATCTTTTTCTAATAGCATTATGTGGCTCCGCGATAGCTACTGAGGTTTGTATTTAGGGTTTAAACTTTATACACGACCACAGGCAAACTGATGAACTTTTCAACTTTTATTTATTTATTACTAGACAAACATTATTTCAAAGAATACCAGCAAGACAATTCAAGGTCTTGTATCCCACACCAACAATGTGGGAAAGTCACAACAGCATGTTACCATCAAAGTCTATCTTGTCTGTCAGAGGGACAGCCAATATCAATGGGAAAAAACAAAAAACAAAAAAAAAAGCACAGATGTTATCCTTGAGAGCTCTATCAGTCAGTGATCAGCAGGACTCTTCATCCTGGCACACAGTGTGCTCTGGAGAGACCTCTTGTGACATTCTCCCTCTTCTGCGTTTCAGACGACTGAATTGTAGACATTTGATCTCTGCATACTCCCTGAGGCACAAAACGGCTCTGGCATTTGCAGACAAGGCAATGAGGAGAGCTATGTGCATTGTAGTAAGGAGACTCAGGGTGTGAGGACAGAGCAGGGACACCACTGCAAAACTCACTAAATACCAGATATACAACAAAGAGGGGAAAAATCAGAAAAATGAGGAGACAAGAAGTGCCCCAAACCAAACAATACTTAATTTTGTTATCGTCACAGCACTTTCTTTTCTGAAATTGGTCTCATGGCATCGTCACTGTCACTGAATAGGAACTATTCAGTGTGTGCGAATATTTTCTTCTTCAGTAATTGTTATCTTTACCCTCAAGTCCCATCTTTGTCCCATGTATACACTGTAGCACTTAGTTTTTTCTGTCAGCCTCCATTCTTATCAAATAAGAAGAAACTCGCTTTTCTTACACTGATGCAAACACACAACCTTCCCCACTTACACCAGCAAGTAGACTTAAAGGTGGGTTATGTTGTTCGTTGTGTGCCTCATCCCCATCAGGCATAAAACAAGGATGTATTCAAATGCAGTTCCATCACAAACTGTTTACAGTACATGTGTAAACTGCTCCCCCCTGACTGAACTCCGAACTTCACTTCAGTTTAATAACTTGGTGTAGTGCTGCAATAAAACTTGCAGCCCAACTGTGCTATCACAACAGACGCAGAACACTACATGTACAGCCTTTATTGAGGATGATATGTCTTAGAAGCTCTCAAAGGAAAAAAGACGATACTGACAAAAATATGTCTCTTGTCTGGTCTCGCAAGCAATAAAATGCTTCTTAAGACATATCCTTAGAAAAGTACAGTCTCCCAGTTTCAAATCAGCTGAAGAAAAATGAGTATGTCTCAGACACATTCTTTTGGTGTGAAACTACAACTGGGACTGAGATTAAAGCTCAGCTCTGAGCAGGTATCTCCACAATTAGAAAACCCAGTGACTCCTCAACATTTGTAGCAACAACATTAGCATTGCCCTCACTTTGAATTTTGACCCCAGAAGACAAGGAGTTAGTATAGACAGTGGAAACTCCAACACTTTATATCAAAAAATGAAAAATGAAAATACCAAAAGAACATATTATTCTTGCTAAGCTTCCAGGGAAATTGGTCTGTCCAAAATGCATTACTGCATCATCTTACTGAAAGCAGCGTGATGAATATCTTTCCAATATGTGAGGGAAGAGAGAATTTCTATTAGCAAGCTGTTCAGATAACAGGCAAGAAAAAAAAAAAAAAACCTCATCCAGCTAGTGGAGTAAAGCTCCAGTCTCTTCTGTGTTGTCTGCTCTCTCTCCTCTGAGGAGGCCTGTTCAATCAGCCTCCATTAGCAAATTAGATGTTATCTTCTCTGACTGGATCGATAAATTATCTCATAACGTGTTGGACCTTGATTTGCATTACTGGTCCTGACAGCATGTAACAAACTAATTATTTCTGAAGGACCCCTCACACTGTGTGCGACAATTTGGGAAATGGAGTGGAGACATTTTTTGTGACTTGTGAACATCTGCAGAGCTAATACACAGAAATCAAAAAGCAATGGCTGTCACATTACACAGGGAAGCCAGGGGTGCTGATACGGAAATAAAGACGTCTTCATTAGAAAACGTCATCCTATATTTTATCTCTACTCCCTAAACTGTTTTATTGGTTTAATAAAAATAGGACATAAAAAGAGCATTTTAAATTGTAATTTCCTTTTATTCCTTTTTATTACATAGACCTATTGATCTTATTACAAGCTAATAAGCTTCAATGAATATCAGGCATGACTTATTTTGGCAGCTGAATTTCTCCTCTGTGCTGCGTTTTCAGTCATAGTAGACCGTCTATAGAGATTGTCTCTGAGATTAGAGTAACCTCCTGTGTGTTTTTGTTGATGTAAAGTTGAATACAGAAAATGAGAGTTGTTGAAATGTAATTTAGGGTAAGGTAATGGCTTGAATCAGTAGCAAATGTGTGAGCCAGTGAAACTGAAAGGCGAAAAAAGAAAAAAAAAAAAGAAAAGATACCATGGCAACAGTTAGTATGTTGTTCCCCATGAATAATGACATGGCTGTCTGGACCAATCAGTAATTATATGTGTCACCATTACATGTGTCAACCCATTAATTTATAATTGTGTAGTCTTTTTTTTTGTTTGTTTGTTTTCTGCTGTATGTCAATGGAAATTGCATTTTTGTAAGGGACCTTGAGAAAGATAATTCATCACAGTGAAGAGTTTGTCAGCCTAATTTTGTTGTCTGAGTTCTAATCTATTTGTGTGGTCATGCAGTTGCAGGCACAGTTTTTCAAGGATGTTCTGACATCCAACTTCAGATAGTCAGCTACTGAAAAGCACTGCACTAATGAGCTACTGTACTGTGTGTTTGAGGAAAATCTAATTCCGGAGACAGACAAGCATTGACAGATTCACAAAATCCAAAGGAAAGTTCATGCAAATTTGTGAGTACCTCTATGAAAGGATAAAATATTGGAACCATTATACATCAGTTCAGGAAAGCATTCATTTTTTCTTTATCAGGGTAAAAACCTGAAGTGCACATGAAAAACTCCAGTTGTCATCTACAGTAGACAAACCACATGGACTCATCTTGAACTAGGCCATACTGTAGCTATGAAGATAAACTACTGGATTACAGGACCTGGATACTAATGTGTAAACATAAGTTCAATAATATCTCCTTTTATGGCTGCAGAAGGACCTGCGTATATTTTATTATGTTACTTTCCAGACTTGAAAATCTGGACCTCTGTGAGCCATTTCATGATTTTCAAGCAAGTGAACTGAATCTTTAGGTGTCCTTTGTTCACTGTAAGCTAAAACTAAATCAGTAAATAGTGAAAATAATAATTGAAACCTTGTGTTCTGATGCATTTAGCCTTTTTTTTAAAAAAAACTCCATTGTGAGTCTTTCACTGTCACTGGAGTGAAACACTACAGATGAAACAACTGGTCTATAAATACAAAATTAATCTGCAACACTTCTGATAATCCATAAATCGCTTTTCAAGCAAAATGCTCTTTGCCTGAAAAGCTGCTTCTTTAAGTAGTTTCTGCTTCTGTCTGTTCCCTGTAAAATTTAATATCTTAGGATTTTAAAGTGTTGGTTGCACAAATGGAGCAATTTGAAAGTGTCTATTTGAGCTTTTGGAAATTTTCACAGATTAATCAATAATAAAAATAATGATTAGATGCAGCTCTAATGACTACATGCAGTACTTATGGTAAAACTGGGAATTGTTTAAAATCTCTGATGCCTCATTCTAATTAACTTCCTGGTTCACTCCATGTAGAAACTGCTTTAACTCATTAGTGAGTAAATGCATTATGGATTTACAGCAGTAAAACATGACAACGTGCTGCTACTATGAGGACCATTTGCAAACATACAAACAGGCTTTTCAGCTCGGAGTGATTGTTACCATGTTGCCAAAAAATGCTGAAGTCTTTAGCACATGAAAAAAGTGTCAACAGGGGTGAAATATCTGATTTGGAGAGTGTCAGTGTTCAATAAAGAATTAAAAGCAATAACGGGACAATAAGGTCAAAGCTGGGATGTAAAATTCTGACTTTGTTCCACATGCAGGTGTCGGCTAGTCAACCAGAGCCCAGGGAAAGACACATCCACCCTTTTAAAACAAGAGATATTGTGTTTGTAAAAATCACTGATGACTACATTAAAGCTGGCAGGAAAAGCAGAACCAGAATGATGGCATTAAACATCTGAACAAGAGAATCCAGGGCATGGATGGCACCATGTGAGCCGGAGAGACTCCTCTGTGCAATCCTGTTTCTCCACGTGGCGTTGTCTTTATCTCACATAAAACAGTCTCCAGAGGGCTCACGTGTTTACAACACAGACACTTATCCTGATTTTTCACACATCAACCAGAACGCCTGAACTGCAGCACCACCATGAGATCAAGAGCTGTACCAATAAAAAAAAAACAAAAAAAAACATTCAACATTAGAAATGGACAACCTATGTAGGAGATGTAGTTTTATACATTGGCTAAGCTGCATGATAATCCTGCCGACTCAAAACCTCAACAATTCCTAAAAATATTATGAGGGCAGAATAACCCCTTTTTATCTCAAGAGGATCTTTGGCAGTCCAGCCATGATCCTAAGAGACTAGAAGAAATTATTAATGTCTCATAATAGATAATGTTGATTTCCTATTCCATTATATGTATTAATCATTATAGTGTTTGAGTTTATGTCGGGTCTGCACCAAATTTAGATTTAATCCCTTTTCTAATCCTTTTAATCATGTTCTTTTATATGGCTGCGCACACTGAGACTGTGTGGAGTCTCGTGACTAGCAGATACCACAAACTGATGAAAAACAAAAATCAAGTATTAAGATAGTTGGCAATGAATGTACTTATTGATTAGTGAGGAGCTGCTTGCATCAGTACACTGGGACTCAGTGGCCAGATAATCGGTCATCCAGTAAAATGTTTACTCCTGTTTAATGTTTCTTTTGTAAAGGTCAGATTAATCGATTCATCAAAAATATAATCAACTGATTAATCGATTATTAAAGTAGTTATTTGTTACAGCCCTAATTACAAGTACTGATAATACAGTATGTCTGATGGTAGCTCTTTTGGCTCTAAGGTTTACTGGGTGTGACTGAATGTTACAAATATCACAGTATTGAGATTTTAAAGTCGGCTAAATATTGGGGTGATTGCTGGAATGGTTTGTGAATCATTTAATACAGCTTCATCATCATGTTTCAACCTTTGGAGTGATTTGATTTATGTTAATGCAACTTATTTAAAATGTGACTTGTGACATCTATCTGTAGTCCTCTTAACATGGAACTAGGTTAGAGATGATACCCCAGGTAACAAAAGAAGAACTGTTGCAGGATTTCCTGAGATGTATATGTCTTTTTGCTGAATCACTATAGTAAGTAATACTGGCCAGTATAACCTCTGACGTCAGACTGTCCAGTCTGAGATTGCAGTGTCTCATTGTCTGAAAACAGGCTTACTGTAAAGTGTGTTTAGCGGGCTTTGCTATTCACAGAAGAGATAAGTGACTTTGTCCTCACCTTGTCCCGTTTCCAAAAATATATACATTTATTGAATCCATCCAAAAGTGGGGTTTTTTTTTATTCATCAGCGTCCAAGAATGTGGAAATATCCTTGGTGATATTGCTCTAACTAATCTAAATGATTGCTCAAAGAAAAAAAAAAAAAAATATTGTTCCTTTAAAAAAAAGAAAAGAAAAAAAAAAGAGGAGGTTCACTGTTTTATGTAGCCTGTTGTCTGCCAAAGCCTTTTACAGATTGCTGGAAAATAATGTCTGTGCAGATTTTGTTTAGATTTTCTTTGTAAAACACTTCATTTCTTGATACACAGGGCAGCCAGGCAGAAATCAACATGCACTACATGAACTGATGCTTAGATGAACAGTATTACTCCACACAAGGTCTTGGGGATCTGCAAACGTTAAATGACATTTGAATATGGACATCCAAACTGAACAAAACTAATTTCAAAAAGATAAAAAAAGATAAAGTGCTAAATACGTAAGACAAGTCTGACATGTCATTGCTCTGACGTGTAGGTTCAATGGCAATAATGAAAAACAACTTTAGATCCAGGTGTTGGATGTGCTTCAGGGGCTCACTTCTGTACATAGGTGGCATGGCAGCATTCTCTCAGGATGGATAGTGACTTAGGGAG
This sequence comes from Mastacembelus armatus, assembly GCF_900324485.2. NCBI lineage: Eukaryota > Metazoa > Chordata > Actinopteri > Synbranchiformes > Mastacembelidae > Mastacembelus > Mastacembelus armatus. The sequence goes on from NC_046656.1 coordinate 10,281,112, forward strand.
AGTTTAGGAGTCTGACAAAGAAAAAAAGATGAGAACGGGGATGTGCTGGAAAGTTTGAAGAGGATTTTTTTTTCCTAAAGGTTGGAGGGAAAGCCAATATTAGAAAAAAAGAAAAGAAGAAGAAGAAAACCTGTAAGCTAAAGGTATAAAGTGCCTGTCCTTAAAGTCAGTCAGCGGGAGAACATAGCAGACGGAGACAGAGAGAGAAGGGATAGAGGAAGGGATTAAAGAATGGAACAACGAGGTAAAGGCAGGAAATGGCAAGACAGTCTGAAGAAGAGAGTAAAGAATGGCTGGTCAGGTAAAGGCAGCTTTGGTCCATATAAAATCACATTACTGCACACTCATGATACATGGAAGCTGCTGCTGCCTCCACAGATATGGGCAGTGGCTTCGGTACATGAATTATTCAGCTAGTAAGGAGGACACAGGACTCCACAGATACAGTGGCATATGGTTTGGCCTTCACAAAGTCCCCGAGAGACATAACGCTGAAGGAAAGAGCACAAGTTAATAAACATCGCCATAAGATATGACCTTACACACCCACGAAATCCAGTCGGGTGCATTGTTGGAAAAGAACATCTATGTTGTGCCTCTTTTTTTCACAACATAGATGCACTTGACTAGATGTCATTAGACAGTGCAAAATTGTTTTGCAAGAAGTTTGTTAGCATGGAAATGCATGCAAAACCCCATAAGCTTTTATTAATCCAGCTAGGAGAGAGTTAATGTGAGAGTTCCTTCACATGCATTAGATAGTGGCTGTACTAATGGGAGGCTGCTAGGAACCTGGCCAACAGGGATTAGATAGAGAAGTGATCACAGGGAAGACTTCATCAGAAATGCTGAGGCACCAGGCAGCTCATTACTACTGTAGCAGCACAGCTTCAGCCCAGTGGTCCTGCTCTACTCTCTGCAGCACCGCAAACACGAGCAGGCTGACACACACAGAAGGGCTTGAAACACTATACTGATGCAAACACATACGTAGGAAGACTGCCATACAATTAAACCTACAGTTGATACACAACCATAGATGTAAACATCTGTTACCGTACCACCAAGCACATTATGTAAACTGCACAACACTTTTACATAACCGAGTACTTTTTTCCTTTGATTTCAGTAGGACTGAAGCTAGAATCTATGTGCTCAGATATAAACAGGCACTAAGGAAGAGCTAAAGCATGCATATATCATCACAAGAGCTCAAACGTCGACAAACACACGCAGATACACAATGTATTTTTCATGCTGAGAACACGAGAGATGAGAGGTGCATGGTGAATCCGAACTAAGGTATTTTTAAAACACACTTTCACCATGGTTGAACAGTCTACGATCCTCTGGGGACAACTAACAAAAAAAAAAAAAAAAAAAAAACATGTAGCCTATGTGTGATTTTGACTCATCTCAGGAACTGACTTCTTTGTTAAGGCACACCAGTATTATCAAGTGTTCTGCCCCGCTCTGGTGGCTTGGGATCAGCCACATATATGACCAATGAGTATTAATTTGAAATGAATCCTGGATGATTCACACATCTAGAAAACACAGCTTTTTCCTTCCCAAGCGTGCCGAACAAAGACAGAGCCAGAGACAGCTGAGTGTGATTACATCTGTTTTACATCAACACCTTTTACATTTGTGAAATGATCATGTTTGCTTTTTTTTGACACAAGACGGTGTGAAGACAACACAATGCTTTTCTTTGAAAGCCCCACAGCTAGCAAACACTTTTGCTGAATCCAGATGACAACAGGTCCATCATGGCAATTGCCCATCTCCTGCTCCAAAGAAAGAAAAAAAAAAAAGATTGCGAAAGAAGTGATAGCGGGGGTTGTGTGTTGTGCGGATGAGTTCACAGGAGACAGCTTAGCATTGATGTGGCAGAGGAGGATTGGCAAAGACCGTATGCAACAGAGAAGAGGGATCTTTTTCCACTGTTGTCTCGACCGACTTTAATATCCAGCCACGCTTCTTCATTAGAGAAGCCAATACAAACAAATGTGTTAGCGTTTTTTCACATCGGTAAACCATAGCAAATAGACAGTAGGCATTAGATATCATGCTTGTCACAACCAGGCCAAAAGAGATTGCGGGCATAAAGTGATCACAGTTTTTAATGTGCCAGATCCAGACAGTCAGTTGCAATTTGTGTGATAAACACAGATGGTTCAAACAACTGAGAAAAAAAAAAAAGATTTTTTAACAGCAGCAAAAATAGCCCGTCATTATTTACTGGAACACAAAGTCCTGACCAACTTCTCCTTTGATATTTGAGAACATTCATAGTTGCTAGTGCTAATATACAGCAGCCCACATATGTCAGCACAATATTTCACCAAGGGCAGAAGATGTCTTTTTAATTGCTGAATTCACATTTCTACACATACAAGTCTAAGAGTCCCCTTGTTTGGGAGGAACTGGGAGGAAAAACAGCTTTACACAATTATTATATTTGAAGCGTTTGAACAGCAAAATTCATTTAATAGAAACAGTTTATCCCTGTGTTAACTGCGCCATTGTTAAAATTACATTCAACCGAATCTGTCTTTTTACATGCAACAAAGACGTAACCACTGGCAAACTGGAACAAAACAGTGTTATTAACTCCTACACAACAAATTCCTATCCACAAATGTTCTTGTTATACATACTAAACCATTCAGAACACATTTCCACACAGTGAGGAAATACTGCACATTGGTTCTTTGATCATTAATTAGGCTTTTTCATTTTATCATACTTTTTTTTTTTTGTGCTTGACCTAAAATATAAAGTAACTGTAGTTTAGCTGGACATACCAACAGACACACGCCTGCAAATGATTTATATGTAAACAATGCCCAGTGTATACTGATAATGTCTCCAGCATCTTGTGTCTATTTTCCCTACATGAACCAGCAGGCTGTGTAGATATAACCAGCTTGATGTGCTGTATGTTAGAGGACAGATGTTGGCATCTTTGTTGTGGTCTAGTTCTGCTTGATTTAATTGGCAAACTTAACTACAGTGGACCTGGTCTTCAGATACCGGTTATTTCAGATGGCTGTAAAAGCACTTAGCTGAACATGGTTAAGTAAGAGCTGTATTTAAAATGTAACTGAAAAGTTAAATATATGTGAAAAAAAAATACTCTGTGTGAGTATTAAAATGATAGAATGATAGAAATAGAAATGAAGAAATAGAAATGATAGAAATAGCACAGATGAATGAAAGCAGCACATGTCGACCGGTTGCCCTACACCAGGCAGGCAGGTTGGCAGGGCATGCTGCAAAAAGCTGTGAATACTGACACAGAAATTGTTTTCTACTGCCAACAATGCACCCCTTGCTGTGATGCTCCCCTACTTCAGCACATAGCCATCCACAAAAATGTCAAACACACAGAGGTGGGGAGAAACCTTACTGTTTTGCAAAATACCACTTCAGTGGTGCAAAGTTGTACCTTGTGCAATATGAAAAATGAAAAACAATCCATAGCCAGTGTGTTACTAAAAGATTAAATGAAACTAACAAAAATGGGAGTCCTGCTTCTCAAAAAGCACTCACTTCCTGCTAGTTGTCACAGGCATTACATCATCATTTTTTGATTAAGATGCTTTTCTAATCATTCCTTAAAATTAACAAGCACATAGATTTAACTGCAGCCCAGGTCTGTTGAAGCCGTTTCCTCAGGTAGCATCTAAATTCCTCCCATCCTCACCACACTGTCAGAAACAAATTTTCCTCTCCAATTAATTAAATCTTCAATTGTTTTGACTTTGGGGTCATGATAACCTTTAAATTACATTAAGAAAAAATTTAATAATAAAGGAAATATAAGACAGAGAGCAGTATTACTGAAAAGCACCCCCTGTCCTGAAAATGAGTTCACCAGAGTGTGTATTAAGTTGAATCATGTCTTCAATATTTTCCTAAAAACAAGTCATATTTTATTTATTGTTTATTGCTATTTTTTGTTATACTGTTATATATATCAGCACGGTTAAATCCAAAGGGATACTTTTGCATTGTGTGTTAAATAGAAATCTGAGCGCTATGCCCAGAGAGGTGGGCTGTTGGCAGCAGCTTCTGCTTGGCATGCAGAAGGCGAACGACGGGAAGAAACTGGGGAAATTTAGCCGAAGCAATCCTCAATCACAAATTCAGTGAATCATTAATGTATCATATTGCAGTTGAGATTGCTTTCCATTTCAGTTCATTTTTATTTAGACACCTCGTTTCATGTGAAAATAATCACAAAAATAACTAAAAACAGAAATAATCATATTCATAACTACAGGCGCGAGGCAGACTGAGGGAGGACCTATGTCACTTTATTGGAAGAGTTGATGTGAACAGTCATCTTTCACCTTCTTTGCTTGACTTTTTGTGAAACTTAATTTAAAATCTGCAAAGGAGAAAACATCCTCATCTGTGGCTATTTAAGAAGAATGTGCCATGAATAGAATAGTTGCAACTAATTTCATTCAATTCTAATAATTATATTAGTCAGTCGTTGTTGTCGTCGTATGCTCTATTAAAATTAAAATTTTGCACCTCATTTTTCAAACACTTAGCTGAACAAACCACCTGCGATGAGAAGTACCCACTTAAAGACCACCCACTGACTGTTATTCTCACACACCATCACCACCACCGCCACGACTACAACCCACACCAAGTTCCTACACTGGTACCGTACATGACACAGTGTTTTCCAAGGCATCACCTGTCAGTTAAATGTTGGCCAGAACACTGATAAATGCAGCCTCATGTGCACACTCAGGGAATTATACAGATTAAAGTGACAGAGGGACAATGTCACCATTTGCAGCTGTTTAAACATGTCACCTACTCTCTTGTTGGGGGCTTCCCATGTAATTACACAGCTGTCACACTAATCACACTAATCTCTGGGGAATCACAAGGAAATAGCATGGGCCACTCAGTCATTAAGAGGCATGCCTCATCGTCATCTGTTGTGTGTTTGTTTTATAAACCTGGAGAGATAATCTCCTTGTCTGTGATGGGATAAAAATCTTCTGAAAAGCAGTATATGTGAGCCCAACCACTGCCAGGCACAGTTTGTGAGAGATTTGTGTGTGCGCACATGTGTGTGATGGGGGAGGGGGAGGGACCAATGTTGTGTAGTGTGGGGATCAGCAGTTATATGCAAGTTGTCTATTGGGGATTGTTAAGCTTATGAATTAACCTGTGGTCAGGTTGAGTTAGTGCTGTGTCCACTTTATGATGGCTGAGAGATTTCACACAGTTGGAGCATGAGAGAAGAGAGCTGTCAAGTTGCATTGATTAAATGCCTGCTGGTGTGACAAGTTCAAAGGCATTAAAATGAAAGTTTGACGTCACAAATTTCAGTATGAAATGGCAACTCAAACAGTTTGATACTTGCATCTAAAAAAAAAAAAAAAAAAAAAAAACTTTAATATATTATAATGTCTTTAGAGCTACACACTAATGGTCACATACACACGCACACATTATATATATATGTATATATATAAAAATGTGTGTGCGTGTGTGAGAGACCATCGACCAATATATCAACATATTGAATTTCAAAATCATCCAATATCAGAATCACTATCAGCCTTAAACATCTTGTATCGACTGGGTTCTAATATATATCCCTGCATAGTTTAAGACCCAATTTCAACCCGAACAACAATAATTGATGCAAAGGACATGAAATCAGGCCCAGCCTGTATCATCCAACAGTGCTCAAACCTGCAGTTCCAGTTGACCTTGTACTTAAACAATGGTAACTTTGTCAGGCTTATTTACTACTGAGGGTTCAGTAATAAGTCATTCAACTAGTAAGTGGCATCAATTCAGGTTAATGCTTAAAAAAAACAAAACAAAAAAAAAAAGCATTGATGCACATAGCATCCAGTATGTTTTCTCCTCTTGTAGCAAACTTGACATGCTGGTGGAATCTCTGTTAAAAACCGTCTAGAAATTTGCATGATTGCAGTTGCCAGTGACAATGAACAATCTGTCTGGGTGTGTTGTTGATTGCTGACGCCACTGTACAACTCTCACAGTGCCTCTGTTGTGTTAATGCTCAGTGGCAGGTACAGCGCTGCTGAATTGGCTTTGTTTAGTATTTTAGGTCAACTTTTATTTACACATGATATCTTTCTATCACCCAATGGGTCTGAGCAGTAATGCATGCTCAGATTGGAATGAGAAAAAAATATATATCTTAATGCTGTTCACTATATATTCAGTTTGCAGATGGACTCTGTGCCAGTGGCAATGCAGAGAATAGAGATATTTTTGATGGTCTTACTCCAGGAATTTTCTGCAGAAGAGAGGATTAAATGATGGTGAGGTTTTAGGGCCGCACACCTCCAGGGCCTCTAAGAAGTTAATCAAATGTGTGGGGGAAGTTTATTTATATGCCCTGGTCTGATGTATGCATTTGGAATGGCAATTCCATCACTTTAAACAACCCATGGCTGTATGGGAGCAACTTACTTTTTACAGCTGGTATTCCCCATACATTTGTATAATTTCACTTGTTACCATAGATAAAAAGGCATCTTCAAACTAGGGTTGTATAAATTGATTGGGTTACAGCTCTCTCTTTTCCCCCACCACAGCAATGTGAACACCCGTGCTATGCATCAGAAATAAACCTCCTTTTCAGAAGTATGAAGGGAGGAAGTGGGGGGTAGAGGAGAGGAAAAGAAACGCATGTATTCAAAGTGGTGGCCTTACTGAATTGATGGGCACCAGGCGTGGAGCTTTTCTGCAGGGAAATCATCTGCATAATGGGAAAGTGGTTGGAGTTGGAGCTGAGGGCTCTCCTCCTGTGGGGACACTCAGTGAAGTGGAAGGAGAAAGCTCCTATCAGATAGAAGACCAACACTATGGTGCTCTGAGAGTGAGATGTATGCCCCTGATATGTTCTTTTGCTTCCTGCACCTTCCATCTGCCCATTTCATCTGCAAAACAATTTACCAATAATCTCATTGACGTCCACAGCCAATCATGAATTTGCTTTTGAAAAGACTGCAGCAGAAATGCTCTGTCTTCATTCCACTAATGAATCTTACATAATACTTCCAGTCAACTTGCAATGATAAAAGAAGACTGATTTGAAAATTGAAATTCAGCCAAATTTGATTTTCAAACACTGCATCTGCAGGGTCCCTCTGTTATGCCATAAGAACTCAGCTCACGCCTCATGGTCATTCACCCATAGGTCCAGCCATGGTGACACACATAGCAGTTCCCGCTTTCAGCTGTGGCTTTATGAGGTACAATCAAGCTAAAACCAGTGCAGTCTAATCCAGCAGTCCTATAATAAATCCTCCTTCATGAAGGAGATTATGTTCAGTTTTGTTCAAACAGTTAGAAAGGTATTGCTTTAACTATATGGTAATTGATGCTCATTAAGAAGTAGTTTGTGCTGCTTTTGAGCTGGTATTATACAGAGAGGTGTTTCTCTTTTTAGACTATGGCCTGATTGATATAAAAGGGCTTGACAAAATAATAGAAATATGTCAGTCACACTTTTTTAATATTATCAGAAACTACATCCTTCAAAAATGATCATATAGGATCAACTATATGGGTACCAGACACTGTATGTATGATGTACCTAATATGCTGGCAACTGAGTCTGAGTCTTCTTTGGAGTGGTGCTTATGCATAGTGGCCTGAGAGATACTGTATTTTGGATATAGATGTCAGAAGCACATAGACTGCAGAACTAAGAACGTGTCTTACAACTGCATTATTTATATGTGCTTGGCTGTTTTGTGCCGTTGTACGACGTGTGCACTTGCCCGCCTTACAGTGTGTGTGGTGTTACGTCGGTAGCGTTGCATCCTGAATCAGCTGTTCCCTACTAGACATTTTAAGATGTCAAAAAACATTTTTAGCATGTGCAGCTTCTTTTCCTCCTGCTGCTGTCTGTCTACTCCCCGACTGACTAATCAATGATAACTAGCGTATTATCTAATACCTAATAAATACTTCACGGTGACTGCCAGGTATAATCTAAAATCAGAAGCACATTGCTAAATATAATATGATGCTGCTTGTCACTTTGATGCCAAGCATGTTCACTCAGTAAGAAACATGGTGCTGCATGGTCGCTGGGTACATACAATGGTACAGAATTGTTCTGCATCATTTCCAGAAGCCAATGCTGCAGCTTTTTAGCAATTCCCTGGTGGTGGATTAGGAAAAAAAAAAAAAAAAAAAAAAACTATTTGACCTAAGCAGTCTAGTTTGTTTCCTAATGCCTGTTTTAATCAGTGGGTGGCTGGTTCTCCAGTGTTAATCAACACAATTAGGTTCAGCCCAAAGTACTGCTCACAAACAAATGGTCTACATATGCTGTCCTAGAAATGCTGAAATATTATGTTAAATTTGCTGCCTTCTACGCATTAGGTCCATCCATTAAGGACAGAAGCAGAATATGTGTGACCAGTGAAGGTTTATGCTGCGCTCAGACTGCAATAAGCATCGCCCGCTCCTTCCTCACTCTCCTCTCTTGTAATACTTAAAACTGATTTGCAAACACAAAAGTGCTGAAAAGCCCCAAATTGATTTTTGGCCTTTCTACTAAAAAAAGCCAATACAAAAGAGTGTACTCAATATCACTGTAGTATTCATTAATACAGTGAGTGCCAATGCTCATCTCAGTGAAGAAACATGTAATTCGGTTTAACAATGTGGCTCAGTGAGTGTGTTTGATGTAGCTTATTCCTCTGTGTACAAAAACTATAAGAGTTTAGCTACATAAAATAAATTCATTGTTGGTTTTGGACTTTCCATGGGTCTTGTTGACAAAGTGAGAAAAAGGAATATGCTCAATCTCATCCTTTAACAATATAAAGGACTGTCATAACATGAGAATACACCTCTTCATGTAAAATATATGCAAAACTACACATGGCGCAACATGATAAGCTCTGGATCATTTTGGCTTCACTGCTGTGTGTGACTGGAGGGATTATTCTCAGCATTATTTGTATTCAAAACACATGATGTGTGAGACTGTGCAATCTGAGACTAATAATTCAGCACATTTTTCCTTTTTTTTTTTTTTTTGAAGGACGCTATTGCCTTTAACAAGATGCTCTGTCAGTGAATAGCCTTGGTGTGGGTGTGGGTGTGTGTGTGAGGGTGTGTGTGTGTGTGTGTGTGTGTGTGTGTGCATGAGTGATACATATTGAAGCCCAATTAATATTCATGTCCAGTGCAGAAAGAAATGTCACCTGTTAAATATAATAGAGGTTTATCTGAGTCACTAACATAAAAAAAAATAACAGTGCATTAAATTTTTTTATTTTTTTTTCTTTCCCACAACTAATGTGTTTTAACAAGAATGTCATATTGCTTGACATTTACTAGGATGGACGTCAGACACACTGTAGAACAATATATATAAAGAAAACCACAGTATTTAAAGCACCGACTTTTATGCACCATATGGTACAGTATTTTTTCATCACATGCATACACACTAATAATATATATATTATATATATACTGTGTATATGTATATATATGCATATATGTATATATATATATATATATATATATATATATATATATATATATATATATTATTCTGACAAAGTGAGAAAAAGGAATATGCTCAATCTATCTATATCTATATATATATAGATATATATATCTATATATATATATATCTATATATATATCTATATATATATATATATATCTATCTATATCTATCTATCTATATCTATATATATATATACATAGATCCCTACACATTGTATCACATGTGTCATGTGTCATGGTGTATACATTACCCTGTCACACATTTATCTTAGGTATAAGTGATTGTTATGTTTTGCAGATGAAGGAACATCTAGATCCACTGACAACAAACTGTTCTCAGTATCCTGTCACATCCTGTCAGCATTTTGTCAGAGGGGCTGCCACTGAACTGAAATGTCTGGCAATAACCTGAATTTTATTGTGGCACTTCACAGTGAGCAACCATGAAGAGTACCACATCATGTCATCACCTGTAAGATGTGCTTACACTTTCATGATCACTTTTGCCACTGGTTTCTCTTGTGCCCAATAGGCATCAGTGCAAAACATACAAAAATACAAAATACAAAGCAACAGAATAATTAATGGCACTGAATGTTGCTGTTTACAGGAAGCAGCTGATCAGTGTTGAACTTTTAAACTCTAGAGCTGCCATTGCAGATCTCACTTCACTCAAGGGATTCAGCTGTTGCACTATTTCCTTTGTGGCTCTGTCATAGTTGGAAATGTGTAAATTCAATTATACACTTCTTCTCTGTGGAGGTCACAGTTAAAGGTCGTGTTGTACTTGACTGCATTATATATTAAACTATTTTTTCATCATTTTACATAAATGAAGTTGGCATTAAAGTAAAATGCACTTTAGTCCTATTAGTCATCTTGTGCAAGGTGTGTGAACTAACATAGTTGGCTAATGCATATTAAACAGGTAAAGGCTGCTGTGGTTGAAGACCAGTGTTCATCAGGTTATTAACAACAAAACTCATTACAATAAGCCAAAAATGACTTATTAAAGAAATGATACTTGTCCTGTCAAAGATGCCTCTAAACAACTCCCCAGTGGAAAAAATAAGAGATTTTGACTCAAGCAGCAAGCTAATAGTTTGGAGGCATTTACTAACCATCAACAAACCATCTTTGGTGACTGCACACACCACTCCATAAATCCCTAACTCACAGCAAAGCTGCAGGGTGCACACACACTCTGACTGTGAATAAACCCAAGTGATTCCTGAATGTAAGCTCCCCAGAAGCCAGCGAGCTACCCCCTGTTGACACAACAAGTAAGGAGCCCTTTGAGTTTACCAGTAATAGAATTCTTCCTCCGTGTCACTGCCTAGCCCTGTGCTAGATGAGACTGTTTGGCGAATGCAAAATAAAACTAAATGAACAAAAATGATACACCCCATAACATCAATTCCTGGTAAAACAGCTAAACAAAGCCAAGAGAGCACACTGTGAATAAGTGAACATAAAAAAATATAATGTGTTGTTATTGTCCAACAGTGATTGTGTATCCTGATGCCGTTGCCTTCAAAATGTTGGCTGACTTGTGATTGTGTAACTGTGGAAAACTATATTTTCATATTGACAGTACCTTGCTCCAAGCCCATATAGGGAGACAAATCAACAGTGATGTGTGAATAGCTGAAAACAGGCAAAGAAAGATCTGGTATAGATCTTAAGGTAACACATGACCAGAGCAGTTGTACAGTGGCTATTAACTCTGCAGTTACTTTCTTCAACAGCCACATTGGGCATTGGGAGTCTAATGATTTCTGCTGCAGTAGAACAATAGGATCTTTCTTCACACCACCCTTTGAAGTCAAAGAGCCAGATCGTAGGGGTAAAGGCTGCCACTTATTATGTGCCTTAGGTACAAATGAGAGGCATTAGTTTGCTGGACCCTCACATGAATATCAATAGCTTGCTCCTTGGGACTGGCCTTAGCTGTTCCAGTCACCTCCCATTTCCTCTTATGGCTGGAAAGTTTTCATTCAAAGTAGTGTTGTGTTTTGTCTCTACACCCTTTAATATCATGGAAGTATAGAAGAAATGTCTGCGATGACTTTCTAACTGGTTTTAAACAGCCGTCAGTTCTGCATAGAAGACGTCACTCCTCTCTCTGTAGGGTGTGACACTGCGGAGCCGCCGGTTTACATTTGACTTATGTACAATGAGAACACTTAAGTTTGGTTTCAGAACCAAACCAGAAGCACAACCAGTGACTTCTATTTTGTGCGCTCTATAAATACCTCGATGTAAAATGCTTGTTTCCTCCTGTTGATTTTCATTACCTCACTTTTGATTTATATTGCAGATTCTTTTGTTTCTCCTCATCATTACCTACCACCAATAACACCATGTCAAAATAAATGTACAGTGCCTGACTTGATATTTTTGTCAGCATTTTTTAAGCTTGATGGTCTCAATTCAGACTAGTTTATTTGTGCCTCTAAAAACACTTTTATAGTCAACCTGTTGAAAGATCTTTGAATTATATTTCTATAATTAAACTATAATAATTGCTAATATGTTTTAGTTAAGTATGTATAAAATTCAGCTTTTATTTTACGTACCGATGACTTGTTTGCAAATCATTATTCACCGATACTTGAAATAAGAGTGTGGACATCCTACTTAGATTTTCTGTGCATTTACATCCCACAGTAATAATAAATACATAATAATAATAATAGTCATTAATATCAATATCACCATAATTATAAGAATATGAAGAAAAGCAACACATTTTAGATTTTGGTTTTTCCTGCTGTATAGCCAGATTGTTGACAGTCAGATTGTTGACAGAAGAGAACATCCAAACACTCGCCCAGCATGGTATGCTTTCTCTGGTTTTTCACCTCTACACGAACTGCGTCTCTGCAAACTTCTCAAAATGACAAAAAGGTAAAAATTCAACTCATCAAGTCTGCCATTATGTACTCAGCTGGTCTCTTGAGAACTCACCCAGTGCTGTTTTCTCATAGCAACACTGTACTGTACCAAAAAAAAAAAAAAAAAAAACTGTACACACTAAGCAAAAGAGCAAAAGAAGTCAGTAAAATCCTTAATTTCACATCATGGTGAATATGTATTGTAATATAGTAAAAGCTTCTGTTAAATTAATAAAAATTCTTAAAAGGATATCTTTGCTGTAGGCCAACATTTCCCTGTGCATTAAGGACAGAAGAAACACTATGAATGCAAATGTGTAAAACACAAGTTTATCAAAGTATCACCATTTATTGTCTAATTCCTCACAGCTTTTTGACTAGGAAAGCTTAATCCAAAGTACCATCACAGTCCTAAACCATGGTTTTTGTGGACTATGCATCAACACTTGTGTCAACACATGAAAACTTCATATAAAGCCTCATACATCATATCTTCACAGACAGTGTGCACTATAGTATTTAACTTGGCTTCCACACACAAGCAGAATGTGCATTTTACACATACTGGACTTATATGTAGAGTTGATGCTGTATGCCACACTCCGTGATCAAGATTTAAGATGATATTAATATTATGCGTTTAAACAAAAGCCTTCAGAAAACAATTCTGCCCACTTGAACAGATTAATACCATATTGTATTGAAAATGAAACACAACCTGTCTCCCTGCTTATCACATGACTCCAAACTACATCCTTTCCAGACTTCTGTTTTTCAATTTTGGTTTTATGACCTGCTGACAAAAGACAGATGGGATAAGATGCATCACAGTCATGAGGTGCATTTGAACAGATGAGGCTCGGGGCTAGAGCTCTGCTAGTGCCCCTGGACAACTTACAGTAACATCATGACCATCGACTGCTATGAATATAAAAAGCTGAAAGACCAGGCTGGTCATATGCAAATGTATATTTATATTCTCTGATGGGTTCTACCATGGGCACAGATAAGCATTAAAAAAAAAAAAAAAAAGACACTAGCGTCCAGTCTGACTTTACACATGGAGCAACAACCTCTCTAGCGTAAAAATAATTGCAAGCTAGCAGTCACTATCTGATAATCTAATTCAACATTCATATTATTTCTCATGGTCTGGTAATGGAGACTGATCAGAAATGTGACACAGGCAAAGCCTCCCTTCGCTCCCTCCCTCTCCTTCAACATTTCAGTCCACTAGCATTAATTTAATGCTTCATCTATCTAATATAGTAATCCTATAAAATTTTCTGCTATTGTAATTTTGCCCATCACCACCTCTGAGTCATGAAGCGTAGACCAACAAGTCTCAATTCCCACAGACTCAAACTCCATCAGACTCTCCTCTCTTTTCATTTATACAGCTGCAAACTTTGTGTCAGCATGTGTGGGTGAAAAGAGCACACAGGTTGGAGTTTAGTGTGTTGTGAATGATGCCTGACTCAATCCCCAGAGACGTAAAAGGTGCATTCTTACTGTATGAACGCATAAACAGACAACACTTTCTCTGGCAGTGCTTCCTATCCCTTAGGAAGTTTCTACATGAGAATAAGTGAATGTGAGAGAGTGTGTGTGCGCATCGCTATGTTTGTGTGTGTCTGGAGATATTCGACAGAAACCAAGCCAGAGCACAAACTGAAAACTAGTTCATGTATAACAGGGTACAGTGGCAAATTACTCTATCAGAGAGTGAGACACTCCTGGTTTTCCAGCTGGATGAATTAACTGGAATCTGTCTCTTTTATATGGAAAATAGGCAGCAAATTACCACCTGAGATGAGCTTTGAGCCAGTGAGTCAGGATGCAGCTTTCCACTTTTAATATGCATTAGATAACCTGATTTTGACATTTTATTAATAGGGAAACTGTCAGCACAGGAATACAAAATTCTTTATTTAATCTTGGTTACACTACTATGGTGATTGTCTAGCAAATGAAAAAAAAAAAAGACAATAATCTAATTTATATGACAGTGGCATATTAATGTATGTCAGAGAGAACAAAGCTATTATTATGGCCTGTGTTTATTCCTCCTGTGGGTTTATATGCGGCTGTGCTGCCCTTGAGGGAATCGATTGTATGACATTGATATTCCTTTAGCATAAAAGAGAGTTGCACAACAACTGAAGGCTTGCCTCAACGACAGAAATGTATACCACTCTACTAATTTAAGTTAACAATGAATTAAATTAATGGATCAAATCTTCTTTTCCTTTCGGCTGCTCCCTTCAGGGGTTGCCACAGCGAATCATCTGCCTCCATTTAACCCTATCCTCTGTATCCTCCTTACCCACACCAACTATCCTCACGTCCTCCTTCACTACATCCAAGAACCTCCTCTTTGGTCTTCCTCTAGGCCTCCTTCCTGGCAGCTCTAACCTCAGCATCCTTTTACCAATGTATTCACTGTCCCTCCTCTGAACATGTCCAAACCATCTCAATCTGGCTTCCCTGGCTTTTTCTCCAAAACATCTAACATGAGCTGTCCCTCTGATGTCCTCATTCCTGATCCTATCCATCCTCATCACTCCCAGAGAGAACCTCAACATCTTCAGCTCTGCTACCTCCAGCTCTGCCTCCTGTCTTTTTCTCAGTGCCACCGTCTCTAAACCAGACAACATTGCTGGTCTCACCACTGTGAGGTGTGCTGTCACCCCTACAGCACACCTCACCACTGTCTTACAGCTCTCATACATGTCCTGCACCACTTGAACATACTTCTCTGCCACTCCAGACTTCCTCATACAAAACCACAGCTCCTCCCTCGGCACCCTGTCATACGCTTTTTCCAAATCTACAAAGACACAATGCAGCTCCTTCTGGCCTTCTCTGTACTTCTCCATCAGCATTCTCAAAGCAAATATTGCATCTGTGGTTCTCTTTCTTGGCATGAAACCATACTGCTGCTCACAAATGCTCACTTCTGACCTCAGCCTAGCCTCCACTACTCTTTCCCATAAACTTCATTAAAATAAGAGATCAAATGATGGAAGCATATTTAAAAAATAAAAGGACCAAATCATATTAAATAATGAAATAATCTTTTGGCACTTCAAAACTTGATTTGTTCCAGTTTTTTTAAGTTTTCTTTAAGTTCCCTTCCCTGAAGTTTCCTGCCAGCTATTCTAGGGCATTTCAAGTGGGCACTATGATTGGCTTATCCATTATGGCACTAGGCTGTTACCTAGTGAGGTAATTCTTCAATTTGGTTTGGTTAAATCAAGAGATTTTCTGCTTCCCTTTGTAATTACGAGAAAAGGTTGCACACTAAAAGCTGATGACGTTTCTTTAAGCTGTGGTACTACCCACTGCTATAAGTCAAGATGACAGGCTTTGTGTAAGAACTGAACCCGCTACCCCCCAATGTGGGAACTTTAGCAGCCCCAATAAGCTACTGAGATGTTCTTTTTAAAGTTGTTTTATGTAGCACTTTTTTTAAATCAATAAAAATGCTCTGTTCCTGTAAAACTGGACCACCTATTGTTTGTTTTTTAATGGAACATAGAATTTACTGCCTTTTAAATCAATGGTAATGCCTTAATAAACCTTCCAGAGAAATCTCTATGTGTGGACAGACAAAAGTACTTTTGTTCTGTTTTTTTTAGAAACCAACTTGGATTGTATATAGATGTTACACTGTAACTTAACAGACTGAAAAGTGTTTCTGGGTTCACACCCACCAATTACATCAATGAGCACTTCTATATTACTGCAATGCTTTTTGATATATTATTTTATTTTATTTAAAAAATCCAAATCAGTAGCTGTGTAATTTGATCTATTCATCCTGAACTACAATAAAGAAATCTGAAAAAGTCTTTCCAATTTAACAAATTTCTCCAGTGTAGAGTCTGAATATTGCATACACAGAGAATCCAAATAATCCTGTGGTGCTACACTGTGATTATCACTCGTCAACGTAATTTTCTTAACTTGTGTGATTGTCAAGAATCACTAGCCTGTGAATTTCACAAAGTGTGAGACTAATCTCTTTAGATGCTGATGCTGCTCACACACAGTGCACATACACATACTCTGGTTTTCTTCACATGGATGG
Source organism: Mastacembelus armatus (assembly GCF_900324485.2). Classification (NCBI taxonomy): domain Eukaryota; kingdom Metazoa; phylum Chordata; class Actinopteri; order Synbranchiformes; family Mastacembelidae; genus Mastacembelus; species Mastacembelus armatus. Next base: position 10,297,660 of record NC_046656.1, read on the forward strand.
TTTCACGGCCGGCAAGAGTAAATTGACAATATGTTCAAGCTGAAGAAAGTTAATCAGTTATTTAGGGTTTTTTTTTTTTTTTTGGACTTGGCCTGGGAGCACAGATGAGGAAAAACAAAAAAAGGTTATTTTTTTCCCCCCTTCTGCAGGAAAGTGATTCTTTGCAGCCAGCTGTAACAGACTATCTAACTAACTAAACTAACTATCCTATGTAATCAGCTTGCATGCATTTAAGTATAACAAATCATGTGGTTAGGATTCAGGTGCTTCTCTCTCTCTGCTCCTGCTTCACGCACATAAATTCACCCCATCATGCAGACAGCCCTTACTCTCTCCTAGTCTCCAATTCAAATGGGAATTGTGCAGAGAGCCACTGCCAAAAGAAGTGGAGTCATTAACACTTCGGTTGATGACACACACTGATATCAATTATCAATCATGGAACTCCATGCTACGATCTAGTCAGTTAAACACTGGTGCAGATCAATACAATGATGAAGTAGCCTGTCCCTCGGGCACACCCTACTGTTTAGTTTGCTGTTGGAGACACTACGGCCTGTTCAAAATAAAAACTACTGACAAAAGATAAATGTGGAGGCAACAGGACGTACTGTAATGTTGCTAGTCTACAGCTCAGCTTTAGCCCGTGATGTTATATTTCACACTTTTTCCTACCAATGCGCACTACTTGTTGATTCCTTACATGTCTTCTAAAGCACAAAGAGAAAAAACATTTGTTCTACAAATGTGATGCTTATTGAAAGCTTTTCTCTTAGACATTTTAAAAATCTGTATAGTGATAGGAGAACCTTTGTTTACATGATGATTGATTCTGGCTGCTAAGTCGGAGCCAACGGGTCAAAAATGTTTTTCAATGAAAATGCTGAAGAGATGTTTACATGTACATGGCTCTCTGAATTATGCATTAGCTGTTGCTCAACAGCGCACACACACACACACACACACCTATTTGTGAGCGTGTGTGTGTCTTGGGGAAAAGCGGGAGTTACACAAGGTCGTTAGCTTCACAGTGGTCCAGCACTGTGATTTGGCTCAGGTAAATACACATCAAGTCTGACCTTGACATGTAGCAGGTGGCCGGGGTCTATGCATTTGTTTGTCATGTGTGTGAAAATGTGTGTGTGGGTGGCAAATAGCCAAAGTCTGTGCATACCTACTATGCAATCAGCAGATTAAAAAAAAAAAAAAAAAAAAATTGTTAATCAAATTTTAAACACATACATTTGTACAGCTCAGTGAATTAATACTTTCCCTAGACCTTTATCCTAACAATCAGAAATAAATTCACAATGAAAGTACACCTAACCTAAACCTTATTCTAACCTTAACTCTGAACCCAGGTCTTAGACTTCAAACATCCTCATCTGTCACAAATATCTTCAGTCCCATGGTATAAACCTTGAACTGGTCCTCATCAGTCTATACACGCACTGTATATGGGGCATAACATACATTTCTCATAAAAGAAACCGTACTCTCATTGGAGAGCGTAATGAAGCAGCAGATTCTCAATTCCATGCATCAATCTTAATTTCGACTGCTTCTACCTTAAAATCCAGGGGCTCGTCCGCCACACAGCTCTTTATCTCAGCAACACAAAGAGTGAGCTAACGTAAACCATGCCAAGAGTGGATGAAACAGTGAAATGGAAAAATAACCATTTCTTTTATTAATTTCTCTTTTTGTGTTCATTTCACTTTTTTATGTTACGTACATCGTGAGCCAAGATTTACACAGACACTGGAGCTATTTAGAGAACTTTTGACCGATTACTTCTCATATTGGAAAATGGACAGGTATTACTGATAACCTTAGCAATGTACAGTGAGTACAGGACCCTGAGGCAGCTAGATCGAATTAAGTCTCATTAATTTTATTATTTACATACTGTGACATTAAAAATTTCTGCTATACAGGCATTGTTTAGTTATAAATCCATCCCTACTGTAACAGTGCTTTCTACTACAGTTTATAGGGTTTTGGCTCAATGTGTTGCACCTCTGCAAACATAGACAGCTATCAAAACATACTGCCACTGTATATGTTCAGTACTACACAAAAACAGTTATTTCTTCTTTTGTTGTCTCACACCATACAATAAAAGTGCTGTTAATCACTGGTTAGCATGAATCAGCTGTCATTTTGGAACATTCTCAATCTTTGTTGAATCCACCAAAAGCTGAGAGAACCAAGGTTGCCCTGCTGTGTATTGTGCCTTACATAAAAGCGCCTGCTAGGTTTTCCACCTCTCCACAGAGAAAGAAGTCTTGGTGCTTTGTAGTTTCAATGGGGCTAGCTCATGCATGTACCAGTTCTATTCTCCCATGTCCTCCACACGAAACACTGTACCTTCATCTTTTGACTTAATGAGCAGCTCAAGTTAACTCCACCATCTGTGCGAGTTTCTCACATTTGTATTCCCAAAGCGGGAATGTGGGCGGCAACTTTCGGGTCAGGTGGAACAGTTGTGCTCCAGCTGAATCTGGAGACGGGAGTAGCAGAGAGAGTAGGGAAGGACAAAATGAGCCCTTCTCAGTTATCACCTGCTTAAGTGCTAATCAGGATTCAGTTGATTTACAGTGCGGCTAAGTGTACACTGTTCGCCACTCAATCACATGAGCCAAACACAATAGAGTAGAGCAATTGTTAAGACAACCACCCTGACCCCCCATTAGTTCAACAAGAGCTATTCATTAATTTATTTATCTGGGCACTCACAGGAGTTAGGCCATGGAAATACAGCGGAGAGAGATTTTTAATCAAGCCCTGGCTCCCAACTGGCTGACTGATGTGCAGAGATGAGTGTTTGTTTATCCAGGGCGCAGCTGCCAGAGGGCAAGGTGATGAGGGAATTTCTCCATTTCTCTCTCCCTGTTACCATTTCCCCACACACTGAGAACAGCTCTAACAGAGGAGAAAAAAAAAAAAAAAAAAAAAAAGATGCGAGGAGAATCTTGAAGTTTTTCTAACGAGATCTAAAGCACTGGGTGTAATTAGAAGCTGTCTGGAATGAGGACAATTAAGTACGGTTTTGGTGTCCCCCAGGGTTCTCTCAATGGGCCGAATTAGAAAATAGGTGCAAAAAGATTGATGAGTTCAATGTTTTCCAAATGAGCAGCCCTATACACATAATTACACCAAGGAAATGAATGGATCATCACAATACAAACTCAAGCAAGGGTATGCTAATTGCTCATCAAATGCAAACGCTGCGGTGTCAGCTACACAACTGCAGTATTCACAGTAAAAAGGAGAGCTGGGGAGGGGGTTCTGCTGCTCAGATTAATGTGATCCATCTTCCTTTTGTCCTGTTCATTATTCTTTATTCACACTTTAACCCCAGTTATCTATTCCTGCACTCCATGCCAGGTGTCATGTGCACAAGGACATTGCAGTACTTCTTGCAGTGCTGTAACACTGACATTACACATTGCTTTATGCACTACAGGATTCCTCTGCCAACTCTCTAACATGTTGTGGATGCTGAAGATAGTGGAAACTATACATCAAAATAAGTCTCATTGCTTTTTTTCCCCCCCTGTGTGGCCATGTTCCAAAGATATGTAAACGAGTAGATTGGGTGATATGCCTGCCAAGATTTTAATTAATCTCACTCCTGCTTCCCAAGTTTACATTCAGCTTAACTTTTCCCTGGGTTTGCAGTGACACGGTCAGACATTGCAGAGTAGGACGTTCTGTCGCAGAGTAGACTTCAGTAAGTAATATTTAGTGGAGTGATCTTAGGCATAATGACATAACTAATTTGAATAAATCCCCCCTCTATGAAATGGGGGTTATAATTATCATCAGAGGTTATAGGACTTCAGAAACAGCTGCCAGAGCGTCTATTACATTGATGGACGAGTCCAAACTTGCTTTAAAATGTGAGGACATTAGACCTTTGACCGTGCTATTTTGAGATTCCCTTTCAGTATCCACATTTTTTTCCCCATTGAGTGGTGCAGACAGTGAAAAACATTCAGCATCATTTTGGGCCTCTGTCCTCAACTGACCCTGGGTAATATACATAGGGAATGATGACATTTTGTTTTTTGTTTTTTTCCCCAAGTTTTAGCTTTTAGTATTTTAAATCAGAACAAATCTTCTAAATAACTCTTCAATTTGGTCATTGGTCTGCAGCAAGTTTAATCTTCAAATCACCAGTGGAGACATCATCACCCAGTGCAGAGTTCACCCAACTAATTTTCACTGCCCCATCGGACTTTGATACCCTCATTTTTACGGTAGTCCAATGTGTCAGTGTTGCAGGAGACAAGCTGGCAATGGTCTACTTATCAAACCCCCGGGAATGGATGGCAAATCCCTTTTCCCCTGACCTTATCTGATATCTGTCCTGCAAGCCTTTCAGCATACTCATCCTGCATTGCATTAGACCATATAGCCTTGGGGCTGGCGTGTATGCGTCCCTCTTTCCACCCACATCCCCACATGAATAAGTGAGTGTCCAGGAAGGGTTGTCTAGATCTCTTTAGATTTCCTCTGGGATGCCCAGCCTTGCCTTGTGAAACACAGTCCATTTCAGGGATGCTAAAAAAGGCAGGCATCCCCGTTGCAGTGGTTTGCTATGATAAGTCATGCAGATTCGACTACATATTTAATTAGTTTTACTATGGTTCAAGAGATATGCCAAGACACAGAAACACATGAACTGGCATTATGAAAGAACAGCGTAGAAATCAAAGTAAGCTGATTTTAAATGTTGCAGTATAATAGTTTCTAATGTGTTTTCTGGGGAAGTGGGGCTGCAGTGTGGCTAAGGTTTTAATTTGTCAAACAGAAAATTAAAATAAATTCAAAAGGCTAAATTGTGCTCAGAATCTCAACATGTTTGGATGTTGCTAATGTCACAAAAGCAGATGAAATGCACAAGTAGATTTTTCTAAAGCCCTATCACAGCTTTATTATGGATCACATGACATACATGTTTACATAATATGTTGAATTTAACTCTATATATAAAACTGAATTAGGAGATCAGCATGCATAAACACAGGGGTAACTACAGGGGGAGTGGTTAGTGTCATGTATCAGGTACCGTAAACAGTGAGCATGCCATAAAACTTGTGTCAGTGTCAATCTTTTTTTTTTTTTTTGCTGATTAATCTTTCATTGGTAAAATGTCAGCAAACAGCAATAATTGTCCATCTGAAAAACAGGAAAAGAAAGTGTAACCAACAAGCTCTCTTCCTAGCTAGAAATGCTAAACAATTAAATGGTGAAAATGTCTTATTTTTATATTTGTTTCTGGTCTGTCTGTATGACTGTGAAAGGAACAGCTTTGGGTTTTGATTTGTTTGGAGGAATAGAAAACTACAAATACAAATATTTATTTTTATATTTTGTGGCATTTTACAGACAAAAATACTAATGGTCAAAATGATTCATTGCAGGCCCTAATTGTTCATTGCTAGCAAAGACTGCAACTCTAAAGCATTATATTTTTTAAAAAATTATGGGATAGCACAAAACGCTTAGCAGCCCAGAGTAAGAGGAGCAGGGGAAAAAACAACAAAAAAAAAAAAACACCATACGCTGACAGTCATCTAAAGTTAAACATGGAAACTCTCAGACTTCAGCCACCCCACACCTGCCACAGTAGTGCTTGGATTATATTTAGATATAACTACAATTTCATTAATTAGCTTGCATGTGTTCTTTGTGTGGGCACATACGCTTTTGTGTGAAAGCTAGAGAGAGCAAAAAAAAAAAAAAAAAAAAACTGTGAAAAGTAAGAAAAAAAACATATTGAAGTTAACAGGTTTTCAGTGAGTATTTACTAGTCAGCACCATGGACAGCACCACAGACACAAACCAGCCAAATCTGAAGCAAGAGCATAATCCAAACCCTTATGAAGGAAACAGCATCCAAATTAAATGCACCCAAGAGCTGGTGACAGTACACTGGGGTCTGGCACAGTATCACTTGCAAGTGTATTTATGCGTGTCAGACACACAGCTTTTCAGAGACCTTAGCAAACCACACCAAAATCCGCTCCATGCAAAGAGGGTTGTGACTAATAGTTTGGACACATGTACTCCAGCTTGTGACAACTGAGCTCCAGTGTTAATCATGTCTGGGTTTAAGGATCAAATGAATAAACATGAGCTTTGTTTAATTATGGCTTTCAGTAGAGAAAACTCCTTAGATTTTGAGGACATAAGCCGTCAGGAGGAGGATAATCTCTCATACCTGCAGGATGACACACACTCTAACTCCCTTAAAAAAAAAAAAAAAAAAAAAACACGTCCAACCTGAATCTCTTCGCTTCCCTTTAAACAGGGTGCAATCAGACAAGTTTTCCTGAGTGGAAATGGAGAAGGGATGAAAGCTGAACATTAAAGTATGTGGACAAAGAGACATGAACATGACAGACAGAAACAAACAGCGAGTGAACGATGTGCCACTTACTAACCTCAGTGCTTGGAAGGTTGTGCTTTGGTCGGGTTAACCTACTGGCTCTCTCAAAGCAGCTCTTCAACTCAACACCCAAATGCTGGTGTCTGCATCTGAGCTTATCAGGCTTTCCCAGATGGTGATTTGAGTGCATGGAGGGAGCAAGAGGTGCACTGAAAGGGAAAGGGGAGTGGAAAGGAGTGGAGATGAGTTTAGGAAGATGAAACAGACTCTACACTTGGGGTCAAAAAAAAAAAAGACTTATGACTTATATTTTTTACTCCTGTGGGGAGGGTTTGCCCCCTTTTTTTTTTTTGCTTGTGGATTCATTTCTGTTGGAGCAAGTACAGTTTGTCACGAGCACTCTGTCGTCTGAAACTTATGTAAAGCGAAGCAGGAGGTGTCTGTAATGTTCATTAAAGAAGACAAAAAAATTTGCCCCCGCAAGCTCTTGCATAAACAGTTCAGCAAGGAAGGGCATGGTTTTGTGCATTCACTGAGGTGTTATAATCAAATTTTTCACCCTACACTGTCAATGTGCTCAGTTGTTTTCAGTCTGCTGCTCATTAGATTTTTGAATGCAACAAAAAATGTTCTACATCAAGGACAGTTAAAAACATGGCAAAAATTCATTTTCATCTCAAGCATCATCTAAACTTTATTTTCTAAAGCCTGGGCCTAAATAATGGAAAATCCGTAGCTACACCACAAAAAAATTTGTTTAAAGAATGTAAAACATGTTTGGCCATGTTTATGGAAGCAAAGCATCATGTACCATCATGATCTGTGGGGTTCAAGTGTTGTGTTACCAAATGCAGCACTACAGGACGCATCCATGCAAGCTCAAGAGCTAATTGACTATAATGTCATTTTATCTGCTTCAGCAGGTTATTGACAGCAACATCCCAGAAGCCTGTTCATCCTTCTGTCAACTCACCAGCGTGGGAGATGCCATTATCATCTCATTACAGCTCACCCTTTCATAAAATCCTGACATTTCCTCCCTCTCTCCCTCTCTCTCTTTCTTTCTGAGCTTTGGGTGCTGCCACACTTGGCTGTATTGTAGTGGTAATAGTGGGATGTTGTGTGTGTGTTGGGGCGGAAGAGAATAAGATGTAATAAAGACAGTTTTAATTTCTTGGAGCCACTCAACAGACAGTCCTTATCCATCTGTTACTTCCCTCTAACAACCTTATAGCTGTTCAATCTTGACATTTTCTTGTACTTGAGGAAAAGAACTTCATGCTTAAAAGCAACAGATTGCTGAATCCACACCAACAATTTGAGAACGGTTGGCAGTGTTTGTGGAGAGTGTAGACTTGAGTGATGCCTAGTTATTAGTGAAATAACTGTTGCGCAGTCAGTGAAGGAAAGGTCACTGACAGACATGAGGAATAGGAGGCGTATTGGAAAAATGGAAAGAACTCAGAGTGGTACGCCCAGGATTAATCTCGTCTTCCCTGAGTTACCTGGGGAATAAGTGAACATGCGTCATGCTGAGCGCAAAAAAAAAAAAAAAAAAAAAAAACCTCATAGAACAAACACACACTTTCAAGAGAAAAAACAAAGAAAGCATTAATATATGTGCCCATAGTCGGTCTGCCATTTCCCCATGTGATGCAGTGATCACATGCTCTTTTAAAGGTGTGCAAGGTCTACAGATGACCTTCTCTCTGAACTGTGTTTCTTTTCATCTGCCGTTGCCAGCAATGCTCCACTGTGCCCCTTATTAATCTTCCAGGGAAAAAAAAAAAAAAAAAAAAAAACAGTTTCAATCGAGTGCTGGCTGCAGAGGGATATCAGAGCAATCGATGTGAGAAGCTTCTGTAAAGGAAGCAGCAGCAGGCCTTGGTGATGTGGTCGAAGGTGAGACTCTCAGTATGAATCCTACAATTTTATCCTGCATACGCTGCAGATAGAACAGAGGGAGAGATTCATGTTTCCACTTCAGCAGCCTTCAATAGCTCCCAGGCTGTCTCCAACAGCTCTGCTCCATGATTGCAGCTGTCACAGCATGGTTAGGGGTTTGTCAGGTTAAACTCAACGATGCCAAGATCAATGAGTATACGTGTGGACGGTGTTGAAAAGGCTACATTTATATAGTAGCTGACGACAATAAAAAGAACAACTAATTCCATAGATCTAAGAATATTTAGCCTACTGCATTTTGGAAACATATGACAAGTTATTGATCATCACTTGGAAAGTGGTCATTGTCTCTACAGCTGATATTATGTCCTTGAGCAAGACCACTGCAACCGAGCTGAAGCCTCTTGCATAAGAAGCAATAAAATTACAGCTGATGTCTGAAGCTAGATGCATTTTTCCCCATACTTCTGTGTGTCCATGACGAGGCTCCTGCCATAAAAATCACACACTTCATCATACAGCTACCTTGTTGGGATTTTTCATAATTCAGACAAGAGCCTAAAATTCTTGAGGCATAATTGCATGGCCCAACTCATAAATTATCATACTAGAACTAACAAATGCAATGATAAATCACATCTTAACAAGTCTGCAGGAGATATTTATTATTCCTCATGTCTGACAGTTACAAGTGCATGGATTTGTGTTTTACTCTTGCTTCTACTGGAGTACATTCCATTGATCAAGCTAACACTGCTAAAAACTCAGGACAGAAAGACAAGATGCAATCCACATGCAAGAGACAGGCTCACAGTACAACTGGGCTTGGCTCTGGGATTCAGTGAAATAATGCAAATGCATGCACCGTGATGCGATTAACACTTTCAGATTTCTGTCGCAATCACATTTCTATCTTTCCATTCGGGGTGTTTTACTGGGTTTAATGGCAAAACAAAAACAGAGTTTTACAGTTTGCCTGCTTGCAAACAAACAGATTTTTTTTATTTTTCTTTTGGCAATATTACTGACATCCAAAACACCACATGATTATGCGCTCTTGTTTATTTCAACACTGATACATCAATGACAAATTGAGAAAAAAAAAAAAATTGAGAAAAGAAAAAAAAAAAAAGAAAAAAAGAAAAGCACTTAAGGGCCTGTACCAAATGTGCAACAGCTTGCCATAAATCCAAATACAGCATAAATTGGACCAATTATTCTCCTCCTGTCATGAACATACAGTCCATTCAGCTATACACCTATACATAGCTGCTGTTTTTTGTACTGCTATCCTAATGTGCCATCACATAGCTGTGTCCTCCAGATCTGCCAGAAAAGCTCAGTTAGCCAGCTCTGTCCTATCAGGAATACCAAGTACATGTTCAGACTACTCAAGGGATGCAAATACAGATGCCTCTGTGTTCAGCCTCAGCTCGCAGGCTGGAGACAGAACGCCACCATATTACAAAAACAAAGCTTAATCGTCTGACTGTGCTGCACAGAGAAAACATGAGTCCTCTTCTTGCGCAGAGCCGAGGCTTGCTTTAGCAGCACACGTGTGCACATACAGTATAGTATATGTAGCCACACACGTGGGTGCAGACATGCAAGCTAACACAGATACCAGTCATTATTGTATTCCTGAGACAGCAGAGAGGGCAGTGTGCCCCGGCTGTCATACATGAGAAAACATGAGATATCTTCATGCCTCCAGGGCTGGTTTGTCATTCTGCTAAAATACTGTAATTTTCTTCTTCTGGACTGTTCTACATTTCACCTTTCCACTGTCTTTTGCTAAGAGAGATTAAATACTGCAGCCTAATATATATAAATAATCGGTGCAAAAGTGATAAATGTTCCTGTGAATATAAAGTAACAAGATTTTTTTTTCACTTTAACCTCTTTTTTTTTTTTTTGGAGATTATCTGTAATCACATTCAGAAGCACAGCACAGCAAGTACGTGACTGCAACATATAGGCTACAGAAACCAAGACAAATTGCAGTAGATTAAGGCATCATGTCAGACTGTTAGCTATAAACGCTTCCTCTCCCTCTCATTTATTGCCTGCCTGCCTACACTCCATGTTTTCCCATGCAGTTACAACCTGTGCAAAGCATCACACACAGGCACATAATGGCCATACAGAGCATCATAAGGGCTCATCAGACTGTTCTATATGCAGTGCTTTTTTTCTTTCTTCTGATTTGACAAGGGCTGATGAAGATATCAGTTTGTTTTTTTTTAACCCAAAGGCCCAACTGTATATCTCCCAGGTTTACTTATCTATGCTCAAAGCAGAAGACTTAACGGAGGAGGTCGAGGGACAAAGAACATGTCTGATTAGCCTCATTTTATTTTAGAACAGGGCTGGTATTAAGACATTTCTAAGTTACTGGAAGGAGAGGTGAGGAACACATTAAGCCAAGTCTGCACAGCTTTGTAGTCGAGTGCTGGAAAATGACTGAGAAAGATCCAGGAACTCTTGCTTACAGTTACTGCAAGTTCTTCCTTATTTTGCTACATGAGTGTTGCCTTTCTCAGAAAAGGTTTGCTGTGTCTATGTAGTTTCAATTCATCATGTTTATTTTTTCCAAAAATTCAGTTTGTACGTTTTTGAGAGTCGTACGTATACACCTGTGTGAAGGCAACTGTTTATGTCCATGCTTTTTGAGGACAAACTAAAAAAAAAAGTTAGAGCAACAGAAGGGGAGGAGGAAGCAGAGGGGGGTAAAAACATAATGAGGTGAGGAAGACTGGCAAAACATCCATGTGCGCCCAGTCCAGTACTCTGCTGCTGAGTGCGGCTCTCAGGTTACCATTTGTCCATTCGTAGCTCCAGAGAGAGGGGCGAGACGCTGACAGAGACTCCCTGCAGCAGATGGCAGAGTTATGCTCTGCAGAGGTGAGAAATAGCCCATTAGCCGGACCAAAAATTACAGCCTGCATCCACTTTAGTGCTCAGCTTTGAGTACACCTGACCAGATTGGGGCTGTGCCTGGCGTGATCATCACTCTAATCAGAATGTTGTTCTGTTGACTAAAAAAACAAAAAACAAAAAACAAAAAACAAAAAAACTCTGTTGATCTACTTTTGGCATCACCATCCTGGCTGTATGAACATCCATTCAGCAAAGACTGAGCCACTGAAAATTAATAACAATATGAAGGATTAAGAGGGCAAAAGAGAAACGGTTTAGGAATTACACACCATTAATGCATAGCATCTTCCGCTTTAGAGACTATAAATGCCTTTCAGCTAAAATTGATTAGGAAATGTGAGTCAGGTAATCTTTAATATGTTTGTGTTGCAAAGGAAATCAACACTAAAAGCTTTAAGCCCATATAAAAACTTGTAAGCTTCACTTATTTTGACAATATTCCCTGAAAATAATCAAATAATCTAACAAAAAAAAAAAAAACAAAAAAAAAAAAAAATCAGTGAAGATGAATATGTCCAAGTGACAGTTATGACCCTTGGATGCAATAATAAAATGCAAATGACCCTTTTGTGCTTCATAAAATGAGGCTGCTGTTGCCTAAACTATCTAATGAGCTGATAAGAGCAGTCAGTGCACACATGAGAATATGTAATCATCTAGTTTTGCAACATTTCTTCAAGTGCAGGGTGTTTCATGAAGCCTCTTTTTAAACCTGATTTGTGGCAAATTACTAAAAATTTCAGAGCCTACTTTAGGCATTGCCATTGGAGAGCAGCACAAAAGGATGAGGGACTTGGGAGACTTTTAATACCTTCCTATTATCTGAATAAGGTGAGACTGAATTATTGCGGCAGCTCTCCAAGCAAAAGACACAGCTTTACAATGTGGAGACTTGACAAGCGTGTAAGGACAAGTTTGTGTTACACTTGAAAGTAGACAATTCGAGGAAGCTGCTTCAGAAGGAATTAAACAACCAAAGATATTATATGTTCTGACATGGCTTTGGGTGTTTATGGCAGGCACCTCTGACCATTTGGAGGAAGCCAACTCTACAGAGGCAACCCTGAGAAAGCTGCAAGCTACATACACCCCCCCCCCCCCAATTTTATTTTTTGATTGTGATATTTCTATTTACAGCAGATAGGGGGTCCAATACCAAATACAACATGACAGTACTGTAATCAAGATTAAAGGGCTATTTTAGCCAGCATAAACTTTCATGATGCAATAAATTATATTTACATCCATAAATGAATGTCACAAAGGTCAGCTTCATTCATACTGGAAATGCCAAAGATTAACGTTATAAGCAGCAGTTGAAAACATGAATATTTTACACAACAAAGAACAACAAGCTGGATGACTGCACGCTGCAAATCTTCGTATCTCATTAACTCCAGACATTTAGTCAAGTGAACATGAACCAATATACTATGTGATCAACAGTAATTCAGGTCTCCACACCAAAACACACATTCCTGTATCACTGTAATCAAAAACTCCATGCTAATGATGTCATTAACCTGCACTCGGGCACACTTAATGTAAACACAAATCATTTAGCAAGCTGAAAGGAATAAAAATCGTTTTGATTAAAACTGTTTCTGATTCCATACAGGAATCACATCTGGCAAACCTACATAGGATCCATTTGGGCAGTTGCATCATGGTATGAGTGTATGTGTAACATGCCAATGGAGATGAGGTCTACATTATGAAATGCTTTCATTTTCGTTTGAATCAGACAGTAGTCATAGCCCATTCAGGCTAATCAGTTAGTTACACTGACCCTGAAACTACCTGTCAAAAGTCATTCATGATAAATTAGTGTGAAAGCAAAGTCAGGTCATCCCATAAAATAAATGATCAAGTAGAGCTTCATTTCAATTCACAGCAGAGTTTAATTTAGATTTGAACTGTTTCATTCTGATGTGTTGTGATAAACCATGATGGTTGATTTTTTTCTTCTCCCATCAACCAACAGAAAATTCATTAACTATTGAAGCAACTATTTTAATATTTAATCATTTCAGACATATTTCAAGTTTCTCAAAACGTGAGGGTATGAAACTACAGAAACTAAATGCCTTGGGGTTTTGGACTGTTTGTAAAATAAATCAAGCAACTGAAGATGGCACCTTGGCCTCTGGGAGAACGATTAGTTTCAAACACTGTGCAGACAAAACAATTCATCATGTGAATAATCATCAGCTTTGTTGAAATTTAGAACAGTTAGTTGTTCAGTTAGTAAACTACAGGATAGCATTCAGATTCAAAACAGAAATCCTGAATTTATGCTATCAAACATGCAAATCTCATACAAATAACTTCTACAGTCTGAACTCTCAGTATTAAAAGTCCCAATATTCACTAACAAAGTTTACTTAAAGTGACAAAGTAGCCAGTGGCTGTATCAAATACATATACTCCTTTTACCAGTATCCTGAGATTACAAAGAAAAAACAGTCTACAAGAAAGTCAGCATATAAACCTATGATTCATTATAACAGCAGAGACAGAAACTGCAACTACCTGACCACCTAAATGGACAACAAACACAAATACTCAATGCAAAAATATAGAAATTCCAAAATGTCTCTAGTAACGCAACTTATCTTGTCCAGTCCACTAGTTAAGGTTACTGCACGTGTTACTTATCCACAGGGGGGTTTTGGTGATTAACTCTCCTCATATATACTCACATACGCAGCTGAAGTCCTCTGTCCTCCCCTTGTTGGAAGTTAAATGATCCATTTCCAGGTTAAATTAGGTCTCACCATACTTGTTGCCGCCATAGTTCTCCATCTCGGCTGGGTGGCAAAACAAAAGCACAGTAGCTGGCACCATAATTGTTGATTAAGTCACATTCGCATTACTTTAAATAATAATAACATTGTCAAATTTGAATAAAAGGTTTGTCATAAAGCGTAGACAGAGAGCTACTATCTTCAAAAGTCAGTTTCTTCTTCTGAAAATGACTGAACTGGACTTTGTAAGACTTCTGGGACTTTTGTAATCAAAGAAAACCAACCACACCTGGCTCCTCTTTCTTCAATACCCAAGTTCGCCACAGGTTCACTGATGTTTAGTAGTCGTTACAGCCAAGGGGGGGGCGCTGTTTCTCCACTTTTTAAAATCTCAGTAAGCACTGGGACAGAAATAGCAACAGACTGTATAAGATTTTTTTTTATTAAAATAACAGTCATAGCTGGCAGGAACAAAAACAGAGACTAAGCTTACCTTGGTTCCTGAGAGAAAACAGCACTTAAATGGGGCATAAGGGGTCTAATCTTGTCTGAGTGAATGGGATGACTTTTAGTTTAATTATAGCAATTATATGGCAAATAGCTAAAAAATTCCCAGTTGCTATTATTTTAATAAACAGGTAGCACTGTGAGCTTTCAATTTGAAAGTAGGTCACTGCCACATAAAAAAAGGCTCCTCCTAATATCACAGGAGAAGCCATCATCAAAATGACTCCCCCTTGTTTATCCAGCCTGGTGGTGTCAGTCACAGTGCCAGGTATTTGCCTGTTGCTTGCAGTTTCATACAGTTTTTTTCTTCCACAACATTTCTGTAAATAGGTCCAAATAGACAAAGCACTAGCTCACAGTTATGTTTGGTGATTTTACTGTTTTTACATCCGGAGAGGTTTATTCTGACAGTACATTCTGAACAATTTAACTAATTAGCCGTTATGATATTAAAAAGCAGCTGGGGCAGATGAGTGAAGGGAAACACGACATTAAGCCTCAACAGAACATCCTCAAAAAAAAATCCCTTTTTGCTGTTGTACTGAGAGACAAAGTCAGGTCAATCAGTTTAACTTCAGCCACTGAGCTGTGTCCTGTAGGTCTGTACATTCCCACAAATAATAATTATAACCACTATTAAGGCAATAAGTGTGATAGTGAGCACTGCTATGTTCAAGTGAAGTAGACTACATGTCCTGTTTCTCATAATCTTTAATCTTAAGTATTAACTCTCAATGTTCCTCTGAATATTCAAGCAGTTTTTACGTTATTTTTCAGAAAGCTCAGAGTTCAATATCTTTAAGTATTCATGCTTTGATTACTTCAGATAATTATTTGATGCAGTAAAACAACATGAAAGAGGCCCATTGCTGCAGCAAGTGTATTGTATATCAAAGAAAAAAGAATATTAGTAATATGCCAAATGAAGGTTATAAAAGATACTGAAGCGACGGTCCAGACACACGACATTGAAGACTATGTGATTAATAATGTACAAAAGATATAGAGCATATTTTCAGTAATTGCTCTTGTCTTAATGACAGAAAGCACATATACAGTAATTAGTATTAACCTGCATACCAATAAAAGAAATAATGGAGTATGACAATATAGATGGATTTCCTCTAGGCTGGGTACCTGTGCTGTCCCAAATGTATGCTGCACTGCTTCAAGGCTTTTACTGTTGAACATAAGCTGGATGGGGTGAAATTAAATATACCAGAGAGTAATGGGCTTTTATTACAACTGTGAAAAAGCTCAACCAAGGGGAGCTGATCTGGAAACAGTGAGACTGCTATCTGTGAGATGAATGAAAACAGAGACATGGGAGTCCAATTCAGGTCTAAATAACAGCAGCAGTGCTGAGGTTACAAAAGAGCCACAAAACTGCTGAATGCTCAATAAAAGGAGTCTTTTAAAGTCGCCATCACTTGCTTCCTTTGCCCTGCATGGCCATACATGCTTGAGCCAGTCAACTGACCGTGACATCATTACAGCACCACCACACCGTGGCTCTGGTCACAAGCAGACAAGCAGGCACAAATATTCTCAAACAAGTAGATGACAACCACTTTTATCGCTTTTAATTTTCAATGTAAGGTTACTTTAATTAATACAGTCATAAAAGTGAACATAAATACTTTTTATTCTAATAGTTTGGCCAGTAATCTTTAGATTTCATTATGCCCTGCACAGGTTCAAGGCACCCTGTGTCAGCAGTGACAAAACGACACCATAACATAGCTAAACCTCTTTTGTGTCTCATAGGTGGGGGGGGGGGTATGTTTCTCATTATTTTCTTCCATGAACACAAGCTAATGAGACCAAAAAGGGGATTTCTGGGGTCTTCTTCTACTTACTTTAATGTTGGAGCTCAGGTGGCTTCTGTTTTGAGTTTTTTTCCACTATTTAAACCATTTAAAATTGAATTCAACCTGAAGTCAAGGTTGGTTACAGTCTCACAGACCTTTAACTCTTAATAAAACTACAGTAGCAGCTGCGGTCACCGGAAGATGAATCTGATTGCAGATGGTCTTGTAGCCTCTGACTGTGATTTTATGTTTTTCTTTATGTCCTCAGACAACTCTCTTCTTTGCTTTCTCTTGTCTATGTTCAGTGTGTGACCCACAGTGATACCATCCACAACCTTGACTGACTGATTATAAGACTGAAGACATGAAGACAACTAATTGAAGACAACAGCTTCTTCATGATGTATCTCTTCAATCCACTTATTTTTCACCACCTCTAGAGGGTACCAATCATTTTGTTCAGGCCATCTTCGAAAATCTTTGCAGATTGAGCAAGAATTCAACTCTCTTCTCAGTTTCTTTCTTTTATTTTGTAGCAAAAACCAAAGACCTGCAGACAGACAGAAAAAAAAAGACTTTAATTTCAACATTTTCCAGGGAGAATGAAGCATTGTTTCAGTGAGGTGTAAGCATACCATTACAGAATGTGGTTAGCTAAACAAAACTGTTAATGCTCTGTGCCAAAGCTGTTCTACTTCAATTGTTTTGCAGATGATAGAACAGAAGCTCAGAGTCTTCTGTCACAATTTTTTGGCATTTGTTGGCTCTCACGGGTTCTAGGTTTAAATAAAAAGCCTTTTGGCAATGATGGATTTCCCCCCCGTGTTGTACTGAAAAAGTACCCTACAACTACAACTCTAACACTGTGGCATGTTATCATTTTCTGACTTTCTTTCTAAATGTTTATGTTCTACCGAGGGCAGCTGTCTATATTTTCTTTTGAGAACAGTTTCAGGCCATCCTCAAATGGTTCAATGGTGGTAAGGTGTTCACATGCATCTACTTATTTTACTTAGGTAAAAAAAACAACAACAAAAAAAAAACGATAGAATGTATTTTTTATTGTAAACAGAACAGATGAACTAAAGTACAGAATCCACATTACTTTGGAAACAAACTCCCCACACAGTTTGATAAGATGTATCAATCAATATGTCACAGCCCAGTGTGCAACTTGTGTTTGTGACCTTTCATGGAGTGTTTAAAAACAGCCTGATTTCAAACTCCTTGTAGGCATGGGTTTTGTCAGTTTTTGTTCTTTTGTATTTTCTTAACCTGTCAGACACACTAGTTAAGAAAAAAAGTGTCATTTTTCATTTCACAGGGCACATAAAGTGAATTTGTATTTTCCAGTGTCACGGTGGTCAGCCTTAATGTCCTGCATGTAGGAGGCATGAGCGAGCAGATGACTGAACAGAAAAAAAACATAAAACACACTTAGGAAGAACCAACTGTAAAGAATAATCCTATTTATTTCTATTGGCCTGAACTACTAATTTGCATTCTTACACACACACACACACACACACATATATATATATATATATATATATATATATATATATATATATAACATAGAAATTTAACCATAATAACCATAATAATATATATATATATATATATATATATATATATAACATAGAAATTTAACCATAATAAGGCCTTAGGCTTAAGTATGGTATATCATAAAATATATTCCAGGTTGAGTAGCCTGTGCTAAGACTACTGTGGTTACATTGTCAGTAGTTACATGCATTTCCAGTCCTTATTTAGATGCAGAGTGAGTGGACAAACATCAGAATCAATTGTAGGCAGTGCTCTGATTCCAAATCCCCAGGCAACCTTGCCAGCTTTTACGTGTTGACTTCTAAAAACAAAGACGTTGCCTTAAAATGCCTGTTGTGTGTGTGTGTGTGTGCGTGTGTGTGTGTGTGCATTTGTGCATATGAGCCCAGATTTGTCTGTGCCTGTGTACTTACTATCAGTACCTGTGTGAGCATTATCTGTTGTCACATCTCTGTGTAGTCATTTTGAACACTTTGAACACATTGTTGTAAGCTGCAGCACTGAAAGGACAATCTAGTTATCATGCATGATTCATACGTGGATGAAAAATGACAGCTTCCCTTTGAGGATCTGTAGATCAAATGTTCAAAAGAAAAAACCTGCTCATTTTGTTCTAACATTAACGCAGAATACTGAGGCCAACGAGGACAGAATCTGTCAAGCCAGACCCACAGGCCGTCTTTGTCTCTTCTTCAAAACTCTCCATTTCCAGGTCTAACCCATTCATCGGTTTCATTTAAATAATTTCTTAACACCCTACAGTAGCACTGTCTTTATTGCAGTCATTCCTACAGTCCAGAACTTTCCAAGAACTAATTATATACCAAACCTGAAAGGGACTCCAGTTAAACCAAAAATCTGTTTCTTTAATGAGATGCTTTCATGTACTCCAGTTCCACCAAGACTTTCAAAAAAGAAGATTGCCTTTAGAAATGACAGGGGAGCTATGCGCTGACCCATCTTAATGCCCCCAGGATGAAGTTAAACACCAGTTTCATCTTTCAGTATAAAATCTGTGAAAGCAGATTTTCAAAGGTACTGGGGCTGATAAAGTTGCCTCGGTGTTGTATGTATTATTTGCTGCCTTTTGAGGATCTATCTTTAAAAAAAAAAAAAAACCTCACCTTTTCTTATTAGAAAGAGATATCGTTCAACGCAGAAGAATGAAGACTGGATTTCCATTAACAGATATTTGCATAGAGCTGGTTGCTTTAAGTTATATTATTTCTTAGTTTCTTGATGGCTCTGTATTCACTGCAATACTCTTCTTCTGTCATATGCTTCATAACGATAATTGATATCTCTTACAACTGTTCCATTATAGGATTCTGTTACAAACTCTGAATTTATTTCTGTATTCACTTCACTTCACTAGCATCAGTCTTAAGCAATTTTTGGTGTTATTTTTCAACTTTATAACTATTGCTGTGATTTGAACAGCAGGTTTCTGTTTTATTAAATTCAAACCTCTGCAATTCTCTGCTGGCAGTAATTGACCAGCATACGCAGTACTAAAGCACTCTCAGTATGCAAAATAAAGAAAGAAAGATAAGTTTCAATTCTACTAACTTTTGACACCTACTCATTCTCTACTAGTATTTTCAGTCATATTGTTATGTGAGCGACACATGAACTTCAGAAGTTTGACACTAAAGAGAAAGATGGACTGCCCTGCACTTGGCTACAGTCTAACTAGTAATACTTTTAACAATATAAAAGAACAGCCATCTGGTATCTCAGACAAACCAACATTAACAGATTTTTGGCCATTGAGGAGCACTAGAAACAGGTTTAACACATGACCCATAGTTTAATAAAACTGATATCCATCCATCCATCCATCCATTATCCATAATTACTATTTAGGGTCACAGGGATCTTCTGGAGCCTATCCCAGCTCTCTTTGGGTGAAAGGCAGGTCACCAGTCCATCACAGTAAAACTGATAAGTAAAATGAAAATTAATTTTAAAAAAGCCCATTCACACAACAAATTGGCATTTGTTAGGTGCACATGTCATATGTTATCTCACTATTCAATGGGCACTATCAGTTTCTGACATTCAAAATAATTATGCACCAGAAGGTAGAAACTGCACCTACCAGCAGGCATATATTATCAATACTGCTGAAAAACATCAGTGACCTCTAGTGACCTTACTAATTATGTCAGATGACATAGGTGACATTGATTCAAGAGCAACAAATTGTGCGTGGTGAGGGGGGTTAGGGTGGATTGAGGAGTGCAAATGTTTCTGCATGGTCTACCATAAGCTTTTCCCAAATCTAACCAAGCTGTCTTTGTGTCTAAACCTGGTACTGGTAACAATGACAATGACAGACCTGTGCATGATGGCTGAAGAGACTAGAGCCCTACTAACCCTACTAACAACAGATTACCAATTATCCATCCATTCATTATCTACACCCACATATTCCTCAGCTTTACTAAGAACAGATAAGAGACTTGAAATCACAAGCAACATTTGAAGCAGGTGTTTGGAGTTATGATTCTGGCATCTTGTTGAATATACTGTAAGTCCAACATTCACTTTAGTCTTTTTTGACCCCCTCCATCTTCTTTTTAGCTGCTAAATGCTCCACACTATTAACAAGCTGCTAACTTTATCTGTCTGCGTTTTGGTGCTGTGCAGGAAGTGTAGAGAACTTTTTTAGAAAGTGACAATGATGTGAGCTGAGAGTGTGCCACTTATGTGGCTCCTTTCACATGCACATAGTTATTTCATCCAATGTCAATATAAAAAATATTGGATATACTAACTTGCAATGCTTTGACAATATATATAATATGATAGCAGGTAACTAGACTGTCTATCCTGCAGGAGTCAAAGACATTTTAAGGAGGGTGCCTGTCAGGGCTTAAACAACTGTGAGTTCAAGCCCCAGTATATGAATGTAGTTTCACATAGTAGAAAAGTTTCATTTTCCTACAATTGTGAGTAAGCTTACCTTAGGAGCAAGGATACTAAGAGTGTAATCTCGCTGTGGCTCTACATTACTGAGTATCTCCTATGTGTATCCTTAATAATTAATCCATGATTCAATTGGCCACGGAAAGCACTGGGCTAGTTACTTCAGTTATTAGTATCTGCTCTCTGCTCAGTAGTAGCCTAGTTCTCTATTCATTCAATATGTCACACACACACAAACACACCCACACGCCTGTTTTGTAACACACATTCCTACGACAATGACAGAAAAGGCACAGGATTTCAGTGATTAAACACAAATATGCAGTCCATTCTCTCCTATCTAATTCATCGTTTCAACTCTAATCTTAAAAATTAATTACAGAGAGAGCAAGTACACATGGCACAAATTTGCACTGTATGTGGGCGACCCATATAGTCTTCACACTGTCTGTAAAAAAGAATATCCGTCCTCTGTGTGTATTTATTGTCCATGCACGATATTTCACTTTTCCTTGAGCTAGAAAAAGTTATCAAGATGCATAATAAGTCAATCCCATGGCCCCTATTAAAACAGAGATTCTGTCTGATCAACTGTGCCACTGAACTGTATCCTACTTTAAATCTGGATCCGGCTTCTTTCCGTGTCTCCACAGTGCCCTCCTCAGGGCTCCACTACACTGCTGTTAATAATTACATGCTGTCACACTAATTCTGGACATGGAGACATGTTGACTATGAGATTATGGTTTATAGCGCTCAAAATATTAGTTTATTAATATTCTTTGACTGGACCCATTCTAATTAAAGAAGGGCATACAGACTGGCAGCCTTTTCAACATGCTACAAATATAGTTGTTTGGTACTGCCTCAGGGTTTTCACCAACATGATCAATTGTGTTGGTACTGCTCTGTATGTATTTTGAGTACTGATATGTATATTTTGCTCCACCACTACAGCAAGAAACACAGTAAAAAGAAAATTTTTAAATCAATAAAGCCATGTCATACAGGCTGAGCTTCATCCTTAGAGTAAACATGACAAGCATTGCATGAAAAAACATTTTCGGTTGTGAAACTCATCGACAGATTTTAATTTGTAAGCACCATTTGTACATTTCTACACAAATAGAATGAATAACAAATTATTACATTGCAACACTAATTTGTGCAAGCTTTTCATGAACAGCAACATGTACTGGAGCAATCATTTGGTCTTTTTTGGACTAAGCTAACAAAATGAATAACAAGGATGTTGTTTAATAAAAACAAACAAAAAAAAACATTTGATATATTAGAATATGTCTTGACTTGAATGTGCCTGAATTACTTAAACTGAAACTGAGGAGCGAAGTATCTTAATACTCCTGAAAACAACTACTCCACATAAGTAACTTTATCTGTGTGTGTTTTATGTTCATTTATGGCTTTATAAAACTCATCGACTCCATCCAGGGTCACACCCTGGACAGATCACCAAGTCTATCATAAGGCTCACACATCAAGACAGACACACACTCACACTCACATCTATGGGAAATTTCAAGTCACCAGTTTTGCCTAACACCAGGCTGCATGTCTTTGAGGAAGTAGGAATACTCAGAAAATCCATGCAGGCGCAGGGAGAACTTCACAGAAACGACCCAAGGGTCGAACTGGACGCTGTGAGGCAACAGTGCTAACATCCACACAGCTGTGCTGGCCTAAATTCTTCCACTTCTTAAGCTAAATAAAACATCTATAAACCCAGTAGATTATGTGAAAAATGCATTGACACGAATTGGCTATAAACAAGGTGGCTTTGCTTAACTAATAAAAAGTTGACATTTTGGAGATATGTGGTATTCAGAAGGCTTTAACAATGAGATATTAGGCTAATTTTAAGTAAATAACAATATAAAATTTGGTTGCAACAGGATGAAAAACAAAGCAATTACCAATTTAAGTGCATGGTCTGAGGAGACAGTTCTTCCAGGGGCCATTAATTCACATAAGGAATATGACAGAAGCCTGTAAACCACACAGTAAAGTATGTGCTTTGCCCATTTGTACAAGGTCACATTGACATGTCTGGAACAATACAAAGATGGGTCTTGAATTGAAGGACATGATAACCACATGGCAACCTTTTTGTGGTTAAAATGTGAGCCTAAGTATAAGTGGCTCAAAAAATATTATTATGCTCAAGGATTTTTATTGAAAAGCTTTCACTGGACATTTGCCATCACATCAACCCCAACATCTAACTGCAAAATCAATACGTCATCAATGCTGAGACTGGAGACTTTTCATCAATAGAGACAGCTCATCTCCTGATAGCTTCTCCCACGATCATAGCAGGACAATTTAATGGATTTATACAGTGCTGTGTGATAGGTATTGTATAACCGGGGGTCAGTGAACATGGGAGCTGAACATATTCCAGCTGACATCAATGAGATATCACAAATTTATCTACACACTCACATGAATTATTGGTTTGTTCAATTCAGTGCCATCATTCAGGGCTCCTTCTGTTCATGGCACGCAGATGAATTTGTCTTGCCTGCTCAGCTGATAAAGTCAAGAATCATGTTCTGCAAAGGTGTCTGTGAGCAAGACATTCCCAGCACTATGGGAGGTTCATCTATGACTATTTCAGACTGAATTTTCTTCTGTTTCTTTATTATTTTTGTATTATGTGTTGTCTGTGGTAACTATCTTTCAAGCTATGAACTGCGGTTAAATGTGGGAACAGATGTGGAGAAGGTCAGATGACAGGGAAAAGAGGGACAGTCCAGGGGCATCTGGTGGCTGGATGGAGACAGGCAGAAAGGCCAAAATAAATAGGACTGAGACAATCATTGTGACAATCATCTATGAAGTCTAGGTGCTGCTTCTTGTTCTCCTTTCTGTTTATTTTTTGACTTTCTCTCTTTCTCTTCCTCCTGTCTTCCCCGTTGCAGCCCCACCCTCCCCACTCCCTGCTGACAGCTGGATTACCATGTATCAGTGCAGTGCCAGAAACTGGCTGCCAGACAAAATCATGTTTTGTCTCATCTCTGGTGACTGCAGTGTCAGGAAGGCCAACAGCGTATGTCACAGGGAAGAGAAAAATGACGAAGGTGACAGGAGGTTTAGGTTTCTGTATGCACACATGTATGCACCTATATGTACCTATGTGTGTTTTAACATGATTCATTTGTGCTCATCACGAATGTGTTGTCTCCCTGCAGTTACAGATTAATGATTACAGCCATTTATTAGTCACGT
The DNA here is from genome assembly GCF_900324485.2 of Mastacembelus armatus. NCBI lineage: Eukaryota > Metazoa > Chordata > Actinopteri > Synbranchiformes > Mastacembelidae > Mastacembelus > Mastacembelus armatus. The sequence continues at coordinate 10,321,716 of NC_046656.1, forward strand.
GTGATTAATTTTAAAGCCTGTGGCATTCAGTCTGTGTGTGTGTGTGTGGATGATATACAGTATATCACCGCCTGCACATATATGTCTGTGGAGACGTCTGTATGTTCCTGGGTGTCAGGTCTTTTCAAGGGTTATAAATGCTTATTGTTCCAGAGACCTTTGTGAAATTGCAGTGTGATAAGAAAGATTCTCACTGGCTTGCAGGCTGAATATTGGATTTTCCAAAAAGTCAATAAAGGGCTTGATCATTAAAGTGAATAAATATTCTCTCCCCTCAAAGCTATTTCAAGACTTGCAGTTTCCTATCACTACTGTGACGCTTTTATTATTTACAGTATTGTGCTGACACACACTCTTACTGCATGTAGTGTCCTATATGAAACTGAAAAGAAGTGCAGAGGGAAAGTTGCCAATAATACAGAGACAGTTCTATTAAAATGGATTACCTTTTCTCCTACTCTTATTCTTTCCCTGCACTCCCTAAAAATAATGTATAAGATTTCTGTCAGAGCTTTTGCAATAGATTGGCTTTTTGTATAATATCTGTTTCCCAGAGGAGCTGGAAAGCTTATTTTGGAGGCTTTGGTAGATGTGGAGGAAGCGATTTGCTGAGGAGGTAAAAACAGTATCATAAGGGAATATACAATATTGCAGTCATTATTTACCATCCATATAATAGACGCAATCAGCCACTTTTTACTGCCGCAGCAAGCAGACATGAGATATATAGTGACAAGGCACACCTAATTATCAGGTAGACAGTATAGTTCGCAATGAAGTTAACATAATATTTTAAAATGTCAGGAATGCATTGCCTAATTGATGTTTAAGTTTACACAGTGTTCAGGACAACTTTCAAACAAGCCCCCTTTATTATGACTAATAGCTAATCACAAATAAATTACTTACACATGTACAAATGTATTTGCTCTCATTGGAGGAAGACATACAGCAGGTATGTCTTCCTCCAATGTAGCACACTGGCTTTGTCTGTCTTTTTTTTTTTTTCATTTAACCAAGAACTGCTATAACAGAAGATAATAATTAAATTGACTGAACCAACTCAAATAAGAGATAAGAGGTCATCAATCACAATGCCAGGAAAAAGAGCAAAATCATTAATAGCCCAGGGGCTGTGACTCCAAAAGCCCAGTTATCCTAACAAATATAGTGAGTGTTTGGAACCTCAAGAGTTAATTGAGAAGAACTGGGGTGTGATCTTTTTTTTCAAAATCTTATCCAGAAAGACATAAGATGTAGGGCAGATTTTCCTAATGAATTAAAGCTAAAGACAAATCAAAACAAATCAATTATTGTTCCATAAACTATTACTGACAAATTTTTTTAACAAGTCAAAAGTCCATAGGTCAGAGCTAATATCTGAATACTTATACCACGGGGAAAATATCTGTAGTCATACTAACTGTACTGTGAGGTTATTCTTAGGTACGGCTTTGTTTTGAGCTAAATGCTATTGTGAGCATGTTACTGTACTCATAGTGACAATGCTAACATACTGCTGTTTTCTGTATTCAGCATCCTAGAGTTAAAAAGCATTGGACAGACTGATCATTGATGTGTTGTATGGAAATAATCACAGATATTACTGTCCTTCCTGTATGTCTGTACCAAATTTCAATTCTTGTGGAGACATTTTGCTCAAACCAAAAATAGGAAACTAATGGTGATGCTAGCAGAAATGTCAGGGGATCACCAAAGGCATTAGTATTCGACCTTTGTGAACAACATATGACCACAACTATCCGTCAAGATATTTCATTAAAAGCCTAAAAACTTTGACTGGTCAGTCGTGTAAGAAAAAGTCAAGAAGTTGGTAAAGTGTTTATGAGTCATAGTCTGGGGACCATGACTGCACAGAATTTCATTGCATTATTGAGATATTTCAGTCTGGACCAAAGTGGTCAACGAGCCAATCAACACTCCCTCCTGTACCTTAAATGTAGCCCTTCATTACCACTTCCTCTGAAATGTTTATTTGCTTAATCATCTAATTGCTTTGTACTATCAGGGCCCTGGCAGATTGTCTGTGAAGTCACAACACAGCTGCAACCACAAATGTTTGATAAGAATCATCCTCCCTGAAATAACACTCTTGTACCTGAGGTTGAAGTAGGATTTCTAGAACATCTTCCTCTACTTCCTCTTCACTGATGACTAATGGTGTCATGAGAGAGCCACCCAACTGTTCATCCCTGCGTTTGTTGAGACTCGTCTTCCATTTGCTCAGACATTGTTTACCAAGCTCCAATCCCCTAAAGCCAGAAAGGCAGGAGAGGGCTGATTTGTATTCATCCACACAATGTGCCAGTGTACAAGTAAAGGAGGAGTGAGTGGGCAAAAATATGTGAGTATGTGTGTGTTCAGGAGATATATATGTCCAGGTTTATGTACATGCTTAGGTGTGTACACCTATGTGAATATTTGTATGTGTGTGGGGCAGCTTACTTTTGTGCTACACACCCAGCACTGCCCAGAACAAGTTAATTAGTTTATTTATGAGACAGGCAAGCAGCACGAAGAGGCAAATGAAGACTTAGTATTGTTACTTATCCTGACAGAGCAGGATAGTGGAGAGATTAACTGTGGACCCAAAATACAGCTCTTGTGGATTGATGATTCCTGAACAACTGGGAGACAGGCTCAACAACTCTTGATACTAACAAAGTCCCACGAAAGCCTCGTATCTCTCATGAGTGACCTCCTCTCACAATAACATACATCAGTTGTTGCTGTTATACCAACGCACAAGTCGACATGGACGTCGAGCCAGAGTGAACAATTGCTGCAGTCAGTCTTATATGGAGATAATCACTTTAAAGGCCAAATATTATATGGCATTTTAACATGCTTCACATAGCTCTCTCAGGTCACCAAAAAGTGTCTGTTAACCTTTCAGCTGGAACGCTACTCAGATCATGTTTTCTGGCATGCCGAAAAATCACTGTGTTTCATACCTGTTCCAAACATGCCGTTTCAGTGTCTACTGCCCTCCCACCACTTTGTGGAAGCAATTGTGACATCTCTGACCTTCACACCCAGCACATGGTCGGAGCTCGCACTGTTACCACAGTAACCAAAAAGTCTCACATGAACGCCAAAAAAACAGCAGTAGCGGGAAATGCAACATTTTTGAGTCAAAGTGACATTTTTGACCCAGTTTCAGACTTTGAAGAAGTCTTTGTAAAGTTTAGCATGAGCAGAAACACACAGACGAAAAGTTCATGGATATTTCGTGCAGCTAATGCCGTAACAACAAACAGCTGAGCTTCTGTCACACTTATAATGATGCAAGATAAACAAGGCAATTTACCACAATCCAACCGCCTGCTCTGATGAGACTGGCATTCACACATTCTCTGGTACAGTCTGACTGTTTCTCAAAGTTTCTAGGGAGAGATTTAATTCTATTCTTCTCATGGTATAATATAACCTGCTGTTAGTCACATTACCAACCATTAGCCACATTAGCTGCAATGTACATGTAAGTGACTGTGCCACATGCTAAGGTCTTTAAAAGATGGTAATAAATACAAACTTCTGTGTGATTTGCACAATCAACAATAGAATAATTTAGGATGCTTTACACTTGACTGCCGTGACATTCTGCTATTCTGCAGACAAGGGTGTCTTAATGGGTGACAGAGCAGCAACTCCAGAGTGGGCATTACTCAACACTGAAGGAGAGGGGATATGATTTTCAAATTTCATCTGATGTCACTGAACCGGCATTTCAGCACAGGAAAGGGGAAGGGAGAGTTTTGTCCTTTCTCACATTTTGTGTCTACAGACACCTATCTATGTTCAAATCTGATTAGAAAGTCAATTTTTCATAATATTTCCCCTTTAATATCAAAAATATGCCATTTTACTATGCATTAATGCAGGTATGTACAATACCTGCATTAATGCCTTCATTTTAGATTTACGTCTGTGTTCCCCAGAGGTCCATCCTTTGGCTGACACAAGACGTCTCATTGTCTCCATCCATTTTTATGCAGATGATATGCATTTGTACATGTCTTCTAATTCTAACGATCACTACTTCATGAGAGTTCAGCAATTCTTGGGTTCTTTAACAATGTATACCATCTATCTATCCATCCATCATCTACCACTTATGCTGGTACATCCAGGGTTGCAGGCTAGAGCCAATCCCAGTTGACACTGGACCAGAGCTGTGGTCCGATTGTCAGTTGATCACTGGACTTGACAAAATGTAACACCAATGTGCGGAAATGTAGATTTTTATTTTGACCATAGTCTGTTGTTTGGTTTAACAGTTGCATCACAAAATGTGGCCCAGACAAATTCTGTCATCAAAGCAGTGCAATATTATGGTGATGGTGTTATTATTACTGTAAATGTTGTGTTTTTAGCTCATGATTTCATATCATTTATAATATGCATCAAACATATATTAGGTATTTATTAGACATTTGGTGAAATTATACCTTTTCTGAATCTTTTCACAGTCTCCAGTTTAAGCCAGATTGCATTTTAAAATGCTTATGTTGACATATGCAGTGCTCTAAATCATTACAGGGTTTTTTTTCTCTTTCATTCAGCCCTGCCATCCTTCATCCACCCTGTCATGTCCTCCAGTTGCAGAATGCCGTTAGCCTGCTGAATCAAGAAAAAAAATCTGCAAGCAGCAGAGTATTTTCATCCCTAGTTCCTCATCTCTGGCAACAAATCCTATTGCAATTACATTCAAGTGAAAACTCTCAAATCCAGTCTGGAATTGACATTGAAACCTGCTGCTGGGAACCAAGTGCAAGGTATAGTCTGGGTTGTTGGAGCATTATTATGCATCTCCAATTTCTTAGGCTTACATTGTTGTTATTTTATGTTCTTGCCGTATTACCTCAATTTTATAGGTTGATTAGAAAACCCTGCTCAGGTCTTTTAAAGCTCCTTGAGACATGCTTGTAATAAAGAACAATATATTTTGTAGCACTATTTTGAAAATAAAGTGGAAATTGCTGGTTCCATTTGGTTGAGTATCAGTATAGAGGCGTAGAATTGTTGAAGAACTAGAAAAAGGAAATTCTAAGTATTTACAATCAAACTTGCCTCAAAAAATGAATAAACTCAAAAATATGTATGCTGTTTGTCTTACATATATCTGGACTCTGACCACAGATAAGGAAAGACATGGGCCCAGTCATTCTGTAACTTTCCGAAAGCAAGTAATTTGACATTAGGGCCCATTTCACACACAAAATGACCAGGTGTTCAATGATTACAGTAGGCCCTGTAAGCTCCCTATCAGACAAAACTGGAGACACTTGTAACTGATAATAATTATTCTCTCATTTTGGAAATACAGTTCCCACAATTTAGGGATGAAAAAAAGAAGCGTAATGTTGCAGTAGAGTCAGTAAAGTTCGCCTTGCGCTACAACCTGATTCCATTTTTAAGCTTATATTTGTTTATATTTTGACAATATATACAGCTATGATGAATTTAGCTATTATCAGTTAGTGTAGTAGCTGTGGATGTAAGGACAACTACTATTGGATTACTCTGACACTAAGAATCAGAATCAGAATCAGAATCAGAATGAGCTTTATTGCCAAGTGAGTGTGCACACACACACACACAAGGAATTTGTTTTGGTACAGGGGGGGGGGGGGGGGGGGGTACTCCAGTGCAAACAGACATAAATACAAATGCTACAAAGGGTCAAACAGTAAACATAAATGCTACAGAAATGCTACAAAAAACTAAAAGACTAAGAGAAAAATGCACAGATAACCTGAGAAACAGGATGAAAGGGGAACTAATTGGTGTGCAAAGAGCAAGAAGGTGCAAGTGTCATAGTGCAGGTGGTGGAAGGGAATGGTGGAGAGCTACGAGTTTAAGAGTTGGATGGCCTGAGGGAAGAAGCTTCCTTTGTGCCGGGCTGTCTTGATGTTTGGAGCTCTGAAGCGCCGGCCAGACGGTAAGAGCTGGAAGAGGTGGTGACTCGGGTGGGTGGCATCCAGAGTGATTTTCCGAGCTCTTTTTCTCACTCTGGAGGTGAACAGGACTTGGAGGGTGGGTAGGGTAACACCGATGATCTTCTCAGCGGTCCGGACTGTCCTCTGAAGTCTTCGGATGTCTGATTTAGAGGCAGAACTAAACCAGACAGTGATGGAGGAGCACAGGACCGACTCGATGACCGCTGAGTAGAACTGGGTCAGCAGCGTCTGTGGAAGGTTGAACTTCTTCAGCTGGCGCAGGAAGTACAACCTCTGCTGGGCCTTCTTCGTGATGGAGTCGATGTGGAAGTTCCACTTCAGGTCCTGAGAGATGGTGGTGCCCAGGAACCTGAATGACTCCACTAGTGCCACAGTGCTGTTCATAATGGTGAGAGGGGGGTGGGTGGGGGCATTTCTCCTGAAGTCCACAACCATCTCCACTGTTTTGAGCGTGTTTAGCTCCAAGTTGTTGTGACTGCACCAGCGAGCCAGCTGCTCCACCTCCTGTCTGTATGCAGACTCTTCACCGTCCTGGATGAGACCAATGACAGTGGTGTCATCTGCAAACTTCAGGAGTTTCACAGAGGAGTCACAGGAGGTGCAGTCGTTTGTGTAGAGGGAGAAGAGCAGTGGGGAGAGAACACACCCCTGGGGGGCGCCGGTGCTGGTGATGCGGGAGCCAGAAGTAAATTTCCCCATCCTCACTAGCTGTTGCCTATCCGTCAGGAAGCTTGTAATCCACTGACAGGTGGAGTCAGGAACAGAGAGCTGGGAGAGTTTATTCTGGAGGAGTGATGGGATGATGGTGTTGAATGCTGAGCTGAAGTCCACAAACAGAATCCTTACATAAGTCCCTGGTTTGTCCAGATGTTGCAGGATGTAGTGCAGCCCCATATTGACTGCATCATCCACGGACCGATTGGATCGGTAGGCAAACTGCAGGGGGTCCAGGAAGGGTCCAGTGACGTTCTTCAGATGGGCCAACACCAGTCTTTCAAAGGACTTCATGACCACGGATGTCAGAGCCACTGGTCTGTAGTCGTTGAGTCCTGTGATTTTTGGCTTCTTGGGGATGGGAATGATGGTGGAGCGTTTGAAGCATGCAGGGACTTCACACAGCTCCAGTGATCTGTTGAAGATCAGAGAGAAGATGGGAGCCAGCTGGTCAGCACAGGTTCTGAGGCATGATGGTGAAACCCCATCTGGTCCTGGTGCTTTCCTTCTCTTCTGCTTCCTGAAGAGCCGACACACATCGTCCACACTGGTCTGAAGTATCAGAGCGGGGGAGAGGGGGTTGATGGATGGAGGTGTTAATGGTTGCTCTGGAGGACAATCAGAGCGGGTGGGGGGTGATTCAAATCTGCAATAAAACTCATTCAGATCGTTCACCAGCGTTTGATTGCCTATTGAGGAGGAGGATGGAGTCCTATAGTTGGTTATTGTCCTCAGGCCTCTCCACACTGAAGCAGAGTCGTTAGCTGTAAACTGGTTTTCCAGCTTTTTGGAGTAGCTCCTCTTAGCTGCTCTGATCTCCTTATTCAGTGTGTTCCTGGCCTGATTATACAAGACCCGATCACCACTTCTGTAGGCATCTCCTTTGGCTTTACGAAGCTGTCTGAGTTTTCCAGAGAACCATGGTTTGTCGTTGTTGTATGTTAAGAAGGTCCGGGTGGGAATGCACATGTCCTCACAGAAACTGATGTAAGATGTAACAGAGTCCGTGAGTTCATCCAGGTTTGTGGCAGCAGCTTGAAAAACACTCCAGTCAGTGCATTCAAAGCAGGCCTGTAGCTCCTGCTCTGTTTCCCTGGTCCATCTCTTGACAGTTCTCACTACAGGCTTAGCAGATTTAAGCTTTTGCCTGTATGTTGGTATGAGGTGGACCAGACAGTGTAAGGATGACAGTAAGGATGATGATTCTGAGGAAGGTTGTGGTGTTATAAGGATACTCCAGATTTTGGATGTTTGTTCATGATGGACATTACAATTCATGTGCAATTCATGTCTATTCAGATTTGACTGAGTTGTGATTCAGAGGATTACCCAACTTTGACACAATTATGGCATTTGAAGTATCTTAATTACCTCCCGAAGCTGTTTGTCACATTGTACTGCTGCTCCAGCTGCTGAGTTTAGTGATATACAGGCCAAAGCATTAGTATTTTTTATTATTTGTCATTATAACACATTGTCAAGCTGGACCATGTAAGTATACTTTCATAATATCATTTTGACATAAGCTCCCTTTGTTAGACACAGCCCGAATGCATGTGCCACCTTTTGGTCCTTACTGTTACAGTTATTAGGTTAATTGTACTTGGTGATGCATTTTACCAAAAGGAGATTTGCAATTAATGACATTACTACATATTCCCACATAGTCAAGCTGGGGGTCAGTGGGTGGTTAAACTAAAAGTTTGATGGTTCCAATCAATAATATAATGCTTCTGTGGACAGAAAGGGTCCAGTGTTCTGATGTTTTAATCACCTCATCATTTTTGCCCATATTTTTGTAGTTATAAAAGTTACTAAAATATACAAGAAGATAGATTTTTGCCCCTTTAACTAATTTCAAATGCGTTTTATGAGCTCAGTGGCATTTAATGAACTTTCAAGGGAGTTTTCCCCCCACAGGCCCAGTGAATGTCCAACCCTGACATGAACTAATGCACAGACTGAATTCAGTATATTAGACAGTTCATTTACCGTGCCCCTAACTGCTCTTTCTTACTCCTACAAATGGCCAACAAATCAGACTCAACACTAATAAGAATGGCTGTAGTGTGATTGAAGTGTTATCTTTTTGAAGTCGACAATGGCAGTGTATTTAAGCTAATGCTGTTGAATAATTACCCACTCCGGTGAATAGACTCAATAGCAGCTGCCACAGTTTGCATTCAAATTGTTTGCCAACCAATTAGTCATTATGCATGGACTTTAAACAGAGGAGCTCTGGGTAAAATGATCAATCATTTATTGTCCATGCCAAGCACTGAGATCCAGCTGGCTAAACGAACAGTACACTGGATACTTGCTTGGAACAGGCCTTTTTCTTCAGATTCGGCCATCTTTGTTCAGTCAGTGCTGCAGCAAATGTTCATCTCTTGCTGAGCAGTGAGAGCAGCAAGTTCTGTCATTCAGTGCTCTCTATATCCATAATAGACCATCTGTATTCAGGCAGCACAAGTACACACAGGTACACACAGACACACACACACACACAATACACTTAAGAATGACACACACTCTTCAATATTCCAGGCCACTGTGAGCAACTTGACTGAAACACCTTAGCTACAAATTACTTTATAGAAAAGATAGACCTGGAGAGTATAGTTGTAATGTGTTCTGATGCCTGATACACAGCAGCTGAGTAATGACATGCAAAATGCACACCGCAGAGGCAAGGTAATGGATAAAATCTATTTTCTTGTTTCATACAAGCCAGTTTGGAGCTGTTTGGGGTGAGCTTGTTCGGTTGGAACTATCTAGAGTTGGCAGAAGTGACAGTAATGACCACATCAATAAGGACCCTGAGATGTGCCCCGCCAGCCCTGCTGTCCTATCGTTCTGATGAATCAAAGTCGCCAAACACACTTCTATCTGCACCTGGATTCCTCTGGTTCCAACCAGTACTGCTGAGTGGATGCTTTGAATCGCCGCATGAATCAAGAAAAGAAGCATACGTGCACGGCCCTCCCTTAGGGTTTTAAAATCAGAGAATGATTTCACTGTATTGGAGCGGTTTGTGATCATATAATAACACTAAAAAGCTCTTAGTTGCAACAAGAGATGTCAAGGTTGTTAGATCTTTTAAAAAGAGTTTGACATTTTGTGAACTAAGTTTATTTGCCATATGGCGAGAATTAGATGAGACAATTGATTCCACTTGTCTGTCCGGAAAATATGAAGATACACCCAGCAGCCTGTTTCACATTAGGAAGAAGGATGTCCAATCCACCTACCAACAGCTCTACGGTTCACTAAATAAAACATTCTGTCTCATTAATTTGAAAGTTTTATATGTGCTGGAAGGCAGATTTTACTATTATAGTCTTTATGCTAAACTATGCCACGCAGCCGCTTGCTGTGGTTTCTTATTTAGGGCATTACACTATGATATCAGTCTTCTCATGTAACTCTCAGCAAGACAGTGACTAACAACCCTTCCCAAAACATTTGATTATTAAATTCATTTTATTTTTCTGATTGGCTTTTGCCCTAGTAGTCTCTACTGCCGTTGGATTGTTGAAACTCTGCTAAACTACATTATATATTGTTGGTAACAGTTTGGCCCAATCACATTTTCACAGAAATTATAGTTTTACATAGAGACACTGACCATGAAATGGCTTTGTTTGATCAACAAGCACAGTTTCTGTCACATTTCATGCATTTATACTCCCTTTACCCATCTAGTTCACTGAAAGAGCAGGCCCAAGCATATAAACTGTGTCTGTGTGTGTGTGTGTGTGTGTGTGTGTGTGTGTGTGTGTGTGTGTGTGTGTGTGTGTGTGTGTGTGTGTGTGTGTGTGTGTGTGTGTGTGTGTGTGTGGACAGAATATACAGACACCATGCACACACATCATAATTGCCACACAAATAACAAGGGAAAGTGATATTTCATTCTCGAATCAGCTGCCAAAGGAGCAGTAATGGCAATAAAGTCACAGCGATAATGAAATCTTGAGCAAGGGCTCAAACTGAGGTTTTGTGCCTGTGTGACTGTGTGCATTCATCCACTCATGCACTCACGCTCACTGTTCGCACATCTCAGTGAAATTAATATCTCACCAGAAAAGCCTCCAGTGAGTTCGGTCTGGGTTGGTGTCATTCAGAGAGGCATATGCAATAAGGCACACTGTAAAAAGTGACATTTCACTTAAGCTCGCTGCTGTGCGGCCACCTTAATGCATGCACACACATCAGATGGCACCTGTTACAGCACTCAACAGGAAGCAATATCAAAGATTCCACTGTGTTCTGATAAGTGGATTAGTTCAGACTAGCTGATGTCCACTAAAGGAGCTTCAGCAAAAGCTGACCGGGTTTATAAATCCACAGAAAAGGTTTCCAGATGGCCCTGCGCAGCTACACTGGTACAGTAGGTTTGATTACCATATGGTAAAGATACCACAGTCATATTAAATAAGTGATATATGTGTGCATGTGTTGTCTACTATTTACAGAAAACTAATCTGATTAAGTCCCTTCTGCTCAGTGCCATAAAGCAAGTGAACTGTAAATCCAGCCTGCACTGTGATTGAAGCTCCCTGTCTACAGGTGACATGCAACGTCAGTTATCATCTCCGGTCTGCAATGCAAATGGGAAACTTATCTTACTTTAGTTGTCTCCAGTTTAATAATGACACCAATTAAAGATTCAGGTCAGGTAGGTGATTGAGCTGTTGTTATCTCCACTGAGTAAACAAGGATTCTTTCTTCTTATCCCTCGGTTTCATTAGCAATCACAATACGTGGCTGCATCCTGGTGCCCAGAAAGACATGAATCTATAGCTCAGCGTAGACTCCAGCATACCCTGATATAACCATGTGGGAACACTGACACAAACATGGGCTTTTATTTAAAGAAAAGCTGTAAAAGAATCATCACAGTACTGTATATTGACAAACCACAGTTTTACTGGACTGCTGGATTAATATATCCCACCTAATTTAAACATAAAAGGATTACAAGGATTCCTCGAGTCCTACTTGTATATGTTTGTAAAAAGCTGTGAACCTCTTTGGGATTAAGAAACAATATGACATGCAGTTTTTTCATAAAAGGGAAAGATAAATCATTTTCTATTATGCTCCAATCCTCGCTCTGATTCCAGCATATCCATGCTCACATAGATAGCAACAAAAGAAACTAAAACGTTTGGAACAAAGCTGCACCTACGAATATGCTCAGTGTAGGGTCTGTGAGGCAGACGCAGTATAAATGCTCAGTATGACTGTACGGGGACATGGCTAATAAAAGCCACTGATGTAACAGACTTCGGATAAGATCATCCAATCTATTTGTTTATGAACACAATTATGAGGATAATGAAAAAATGACAAATTTACCAAAAGCTTCCATTTACATAAAACCCTCAATCTTGAGCTCTGTACACTCTCAGCCCTTCGTCTCACCAAATCTAACCCTAACCTTAATGAGCCTGTTGATATTCATTCAGATAAAATGAGAAAAGACAGACATTTTCCTCAATGGCCCTTCATTTCACCAACGTATGGCAACAGACGTCCCTTCCTCTTTTATCATTTCACTGCTCCCTCTCACTCTCCCTCTCTCTGTGTAAACTGGGAATGCTTTTCATGCTTCATTAGGGCTAGCACTGAGTTTCCATTTAAATCCATTACTTTATAAAGCTCAGTGATACACAGTGGTGATGATGTTCTCATAACCCCATTTAAGATTTCATTGCTGCTAAAATGAGTTCTGGTGTAATTCATAAGTAATAATGACATTTGGACCACTGTCGCTACAGTTTGTGCCTCTTCCCAATGTCTGTGGTGTTTTGCCAGGCAAGCTTGAAGGGGAGGCTTCATCTAAGCTTATTCAGAAGGATCCCTGTTAATTCTGCATAACACAAATGCCCTAACAGGACACCGATACAGCATGTTCCTCATCAGCTGGTGAAAAATGTGCTCATAAAAGCAGCACTTAATCCCAAAACTTAGCAGATGTAATATCTCCAATCATTCACCCGCACAAAAGATGTGAAGTCCATTTGGACAATTGAAGGGCCCCTGGCTCTCTTTTCAAAGAGCTTGCAAAAGATGATGGCCATAGCATTTATTAACACTGATAAACCTCTTACCTTTACATCCCCTGTCCCCTTTACCTCCTAATAAGCTCAGTTCATCTGAATTCCATTTGGCCACAATCAGCCACGGTGATTTCTCTTTCTCCTGCTCTCTCAGGGCTAAATTATGTCTCGTACATCATCATTTCCTTGAGCCTAAGCAGATGCTCCTAGCCGAATGAGGTTGGGAAGGGTGTATCGAATTAATCTAAATAATTGGTCTTCGCTTGTTTGATCGTGCTCTCACACTGATCTTGGACAGCATAATGAAGTTGCGGCCCCCCTACTCACTGCCCCAGCTCTTTTGTAGCATGTGCCCTAAGCTTAGTTACATGGTTACAACTGAGGTGAGGAATGATGCAGTGTTTAACTCTGATCCCAGCATTCATAACTCATAAAACCCATGCTGCTGAATAAATTATTAACATTCTACTAATAGAGGTATTTAAAGATACTCTTTGCTGCCTTACAGCCACCAAACAAGAGGAAGAAATATTTAGCAGGCTAATTCTTTTCAGATTGAATTGAGTTCAGTTATTTTTAAATGTCTGTCACTGAATGCAAGTCTTACACTGGTAAAGAGGCACAGCTCATCAACTGAGCTGTGTTACTGAGCTGTGTTACCTGCTGGCTACTGCTTTTGTGACAGTCTGACCTCCATGTGTAAAAATCAAATTTATATGCCATTTAAACCTTTTATGATCTTCTCTTGGATAAATCATAATCATGAAAAGGATAACACAGCAGATTTGAAAAAAAGGAGCCTATAATGTTAATAATCTACACCCTGAAATTCAAGGAATGTACAGCAACTGAGGTCCCACACCAGGCTAATTCAGTTCTAGCTTTAAAGCCCAGATGTTTGCTGCTCAAATGGCAGCTGACACTGATGACACTGTGCTACCCTCAAACACTAAAAGCATGGCCTTGTAAGCAATTGACTGAGCCATGAAATAAATGTTTGTTTCAGTTTCACATACAGCATCACCAGCATTGAGTGATATGAGCAGAGTGTGTTATTTTGCAGGTGAACAGCACATCTTAAGACCTGGGGATGGTCAGAACCTTCATCATTTTGGTGCTGATGATGATGTTGAGGTTGATGAGAGGTCGTCTAAATTCTGTCCACACATTCCTACCACACCAGATCCACTCTCTCTATGAGTTTTACTGGAAAGAAGGAAACATATTATAAAGTCATCATGCTGAAATATTGAGCTGAAAAACATCAGTATAACTTGACGTATATAAATACATGTTTACTAAAGATATTAGGTGACAGTTGATGATGATATGATGCAAAACAAGCTAATTGAAGTTGAATATAACTAAATTTGAAACAATAATAGATACAAAGTTATGATTTATTATATAGTATTTTTATGGGAAAGGTCTGTCACCTCAGGGGCATCAGTGGCCTTTTGCCTAGGGCAACCAAAACGTGCAGTTCAGATATGACCCTGGCTGTTACCTCAATCTATCCAGGCTGTAAATAAATACCGCACTGAAGGCCATGTTTGTGATAATATAAAGTGGTCAGTAGCACAGGAGCATTCAAAAATATAGATGCTTTGCTAGGAGAATGGTCAAAACAGCTACAATATTAAGCTAATCATATATTTTGATGTGGTTGGGTATTGCAGAAATTCAAGCATTCACTTCCACATTTTCTTTATTTTTTTTATGTTTTTCTTTCAGCCACCTACTGATACACAGAATATTTGATAGAAAAGAAGCATGTCCTTCTATGTCTCTGCAAAAGAACAAGGACAAGGGCTCAACCAAAGCTGAAAGCAAACTGTCCTAGCTAAAAGGAAGTTTGGCCATAAATGATGTTTTTCTCAGTTGAGCAAACTAAAACATGGATCTGAACACACCAATAAAGCGGTTTTAAAGACTGACAGCAGAGCATCAGTAATGTCAGTAAAATTTTAAAGTGTGTGACCAGAGAACAGCATGTGGATGCATGTTGTGTTGAAATCAAACACTGTATAGCCTTCTTCCAAGGGAGAACAGAAATTAACAAAAACGTGCATATTTGGAGGAAAAGAGTCTGGCGCTCCCGCCATCGGGATTTTTGGCAACTGTCTCATTCTTTAGATGGAATTTTACATGGAACCAAACGCGCTGTTGGTCTCCAAACACTGTTGAAAATTGCTTCAGGAAACTGGAAGCTACAATAGTAAATCACTAACAGAAACACAAGCACAAACTTGAGGGTTTATGTGTGTGGATAACAGCGATGGATTACCAATTAGTCTTGTGGTTAAAATTGGGTCAATGCCTGAGGGCCCCACTCCTCAAAGGCTCCAAAAGCCCCATTCTGAATGCATGTCAATTGATTGTGATTTTTTTTTAAATATTTTTTAATAATTTGATGAATTGCACATGTAGGAGGGAATTTGCACCATCAGTATAATCAACTAAGTCAGGTCTTACATTATTTCTTGATTCAGAAGTCCTTGTTTGAGGGGCTTCTGTGCCAGAATGTTGCTTTGAAACCTGAACATATTGAACCCAAATGATCCATCCATCCATCCATCCATCCATCCATCCATCCATCCATCTTCTTCCCCTTATCCGGGGCCGGGTCGCAGGGGCAGTAGCCTAAGCAGGCATATCCAGACTTCCTTTTCCCTCGACACATCCTCCAGCTCTTCCAGGAGGACACCGAAGCGTTCCCAGGCCAGCCGAGAGACATAGTCCCTCTAGCCTGTCCTGGGTCTTCCCCGGGGCCTCATCCTGGTGGGACATGCCTGGAACACCTCCCCAGGGAGGCGCCCAGGAGGCATCCGTAACAGATGCCCGAGCCACCTCAGCTGGCTCCTCTAGATGTGGAGGAGCAGCAGATCTACTCTGAGCTTCTCCCGGGTGTCTGAGCTCCTCACCCTATCTCTAAGGGAGCGCCCGGCCACCCTGGGGTTGGAGCCCATTGGCGAGCGCCTGGTGGTCTCTCCCCATGAGGCCCAGCCGGGCAAAGCCCGAAAGGGTGACGTGTGGCCGCCCTTCTGTGGGCCCACCACCCGCAGGAGGATCCATAAGGGGCTGGTGCTCTGTGGATCGTGCAGAGGTCGAAGGAGGGAACCTCGACGACCCGATCCCTGGATGCTGAAACTGGCTCTAGGGACAACCCAAATGATGCATATTCATAAAATCAAACAGATTCCATCTGGCTAACATAGAAAAAGTGAAACTGGGTACTATTTTAGAATGCTAGTTCAGTTCTGTGCATATACCCAATTTGCTGTGTGCTTTGTACCAGAAGAGGATTTACGGTGGCAGGATACATACACAATCACATATAGAGTGGGTGGGGGGGTGCATGTAGCACAAAGAGCTGGCTAAACAACAAATGTTTGCCCCAAGGTGGGAAAAAAACATAACAACAAAGAAAACACAATTACCAGCAGCAAGCAACAAGCTTTGTGCCCATGTACATCAGGTTTTATCTAACATGGTGTGCTATTTGGCTCTAATTATAAAACATAAATATTTGCTAGTCCCCTAACTAATTTGTTACTATCTCAAAGTCTGCAGCTGGAAAATTTCCAATTTATACAAGGGCATTTGGTCAGGGAATGGAACAAAATGCTTCACCCCAGCTATATCTCTCCATGGGAGTAGGATTAATGCACATTGTTTCAAGCAGGAAAACAAGACTCTCCCATTTGGTTTGGATCTATGTCAGAAATCAAACTGGAGCCTCTGCTGAGGTTTTGTGTTGCTATTTTGCCTCGAAGCAGCTTTGATGAAGTGAACATAAAGTAGAGATTGATATGGAAAAGCTGAAGGAGAAGGAGAGGTTAGGACAAACTCAAATGATCAAAGAGGGGGAATGGGCCCTACCTAGGCTGCTTCCCTCTGAATTACTCTTATAAATAAGACTTTGAAAATCCCAGAAGCTTTTGTCATTGCCCCACAGTGATCCTCTCTGATATTTATGAATTAATAAAAAGACAGCAGAATGCCAGCCTATCTATTTATAGGTTTGCCCAGAGAGCATTTGTGTACACTGTACTCGCCCATTAAGCTGTCCAACTGCAACACACACACACACACACAAGTGCTTGCATGTGCACACACACATGTAGGAGAGTCAACAGTGGATATCACATATTTGGTTTGCTCTTTCTCACAGACATATTCACACACACACACTCACATGCACGCAATATAACATCAGCTGCTCTAAATAAGGCCACTAAATGGTGTGGACCAAATACATAATGAAAAACATTTTACAGTAAAAATGTCCTATTTTTTTCCTACACTGTGGAG
Source organism: Mastacembelus armatus (assembly GCF_900324485.2). Classification (NCBI taxonomy): domain Eukaryota; kingdom Metazoa; phylum Chordata; class Actinopteri; order Synbranchiformes; family Mastacembelidae; genus Mastacembelus; species Mastacembelus armatus. Next base: position 10,338,793 of record NC_046656.1, read on the forward strand.
CTTCACAGAGAGTATGAATAAATGGAGGGAGCGCTTGCTGTTCTTTCAACAGGGGCATAGAAGCATGCTGAGTGTTACTGTGATTTGCTATGACAGCCGTGCCCCGGGTGCAACATTCATTTAAAGCCCATAGTAAGCTTGGTCCGTTTATTTAAGTTGGGGTGTGTGTCTGTGTGTGTGTGTGTGTGTCTGTGTGATTTCTTCTTTTGGGAGGGGGCATTGATGCGTACAGAGCAGGGTAAGGACTAGACAAATGCAAAAACAGTGCACCTATCCCAGCCAGGTGGATTAGACCGAGTCTTTTCTAAATGACAGACAGGCTCAGAGACCATCTACATACATCATGTTTTACTAGACTGATCAGGACGACGCTCGGGAGCAAGACAGAGAAATCCCTGTGGCACAGGAGTTTGGACTTAATAATTTCATGAGAGGCTGAACACTGTGAGAATCAGACCAGACGGAAAGGCGAGCCTGCTTATTTTCAGCACCAGTTGGGGTGGCATTTTTACCCAGTCTCCCTGACTGATTTTTCTATTAAAACACAGTGCTAGATCAGACATAGAAGAACTCTGCTATTTCCTCCATTTTGTCCCATTTGTTTAACATGGCACATTACTAGTACAATCAGCAGATCCTGGCACAGCATGTGAGCCAGGACACTGGCAGAACCACTGTACACACATTCATAAAGATTGGCTTTTAGTCTGCTGTAATCTGCTGTAAATAAACACATTGTGTCTGAAGTGAGTGTGGACTGTTTTTGTATTAAACATATTTTTTCCCTAAACTTAACCAAGGAGTGTCCAAGCATAACAATAAAACTTTTAATAGTGCAGTTCCTATAATATAGTTATTGTACTGCAAGCTCAGATATGTTGAAAACCATTACTGAAGTATCCAGTCTTAACATGGTATCAATACATAAATTAACATTAACATTGTGTTTCCTTCAAAATGCATGTGCAATGCATATTACTTGTATTTGTTTATCTTTGTGTTTCAGAGTTTTATTTTGATAATATTAATGTAGTTTAAAATGAATTGACTATGGTTAAATACTCTATTTGGGTCATTTTGGTGTTGCTGTCTTTTGTTTTGTCAAAATTTTTATTTTTATTATCAGATGTGATCATGTAGTTCAGATAGCTCATGTATTAGTAAGTTGTTGTTATCTTGTCAGTTTGTGACATTAGCTCATTAGCTACATAGTGGCAGCTACTGGGGGTATATATTCAGTAAATTTATGATTATTATATCAGTGTATATAAAGCACTTCAAATTTAATTCTAGTTTAAATGGTTCTTGTTTATTTATTCCGCTATAATAAAACAACCTTCCATCTGGAGCATTCAAAATATCTCCACAATTTTTAAAATACTTCCTCTGTTTTGTTTGTGTGTGCAGCCTGAATTCCTCAACCTCTCTATCTCTCTTGGAACTGGCCGTGTCCGTGACTCCCAGAACCATTTGTGATGCAGGTTCATGAGATCAAATGTGTGTTTGTCATTCCCGAGCACACTCCTTCACAGTGGTTGGCTGCCTGTCTCCCTGTGATACCACAGTGTGGAGGAAACAGCATGACACACACCACGGTCGTCTGCCTCACAGAAAAAGAATGCACAGAGGCCACTTCTCATGTTTTGCTCTGATTTGCTCTAATGTTACACCGATTTGCTGGCGAGATGGTCAGGCAGATGGCATTTGCTACAGTAGTTTGACTCTAGTGTTAGCAGCTGCTTGTGTCCTGGTAGATATAAGAAAGATGCACAGTAGAAAAAGATGCTTTCAAGCTCGCACACACATTGACAGTCACAGCAGGGACAGATGTGACCCCGCAAATAGTGATGAGGTCATTACAGCAGACATAACCAGGGCTGGAGGCTGGAGACTGCAGGCTGTGCAGCAGTAAAACAGAAGAGAGTACAGCATGTTCCTCAGAAAGGCCAGAGGTCAGGATATGCTAGTCTCCGTACTTGTTTTCAACGGTGGATACAGAGAATGGGGAACCGGTGACATCACACGGGGCCACTCACAGTGACTCACAGACACTAATTATGGTTTCAACCTCCTGCTCTCGCTCAGTTTGACTCCTCTCCACCTCACCGCTGACATTTCCACCTGCGACATTTTGACAATCTCTCTCAAATCTCTCATTCTCTCTAGCTTGAACTTTTTCTCTCACCTTGCTGTGTGTGCATGGCTGCTCTCACTCTTTCCCACACCCACACAATCACATATTCTGTATGCAAACCTTAAACACTACAGCAAAATTTCCATTAAGCTTAGTTGATGTCATCCTTTTCAGTGCCTTGCTCTCGCTCACATCCTCTCCATGGACCTTGTGCTCTTTGGAAACCACATTCTTAGCTCCGGTAAGAGCAGAGGAGGAATAGTGAACTGCAACTAGAGGAAATGGACTGAATGGTGATAATGCTCTGCCACTTGACTGGAAAAATGCAACATGTGCTTGGATAAATCAAGCCCTTCTTTGGTCAGGTCTGTGGATACCCTGTTAAGGGATGACTGCACACTCCAAGACAGGTAAATAGAGAGTGGTAGAGGGGTTACACAGTGAAAAGCAAGATGTGGAACGATGAGGTGGCAAGAAGCAGTGACTGTAACATGAAAAAAAAGTTTTAAAAAAACAAGTTTTTATAGAAAGAGGAAAGTCACAGAGAGGGCTTGGTCTGTATCAGTGGTGGGTGGGTTTCTGTTTGTGCTCCTGGTTAGAAGGCTGATACGGAGGAGCCTTGACGGAGCAGTCAGTCAGCAACCTGAGGAGTAAACATGACAGATTCTGATAGACTCTGACACAGAATGATAAGCGCCTTCCCACAATTCCCTAATGTTGTCCACAGCGGTGCAGAAACCTTATCGTGTGGTGCACCGTGCCAAGCCTGCCTTCTTCTTACATCGCCACCATCGAAACAACTGCGTGGCCACCCTGATAGGCAGTCCACAGAGTAATCCCCTCCAATAGCGTGACATAGATGACGCGTGCTCAAGCGGGTTGGACTGGAAATGACTCCTGCCATTAGTCATTTCATCTTGGTTACCAGCATATTTTATTAACATCCTGAGGTTTGATTGAGTACCACTCCAAACGTAAAGATATAAAGCAGGCTAATGTAGAAAGAGAACATGAATGATGAGATGCCAACATTGCACGAGCTCTATGTAAATTGGCTAATAAAGATGTTTCTCTATAAAATGATGTGTGGGGTTATAAATAATCAAATCAGACACAAAGGCTAGCTACTATAACATATTTATTTGCAACTAGAGATAGTAGATGTAGTAAAAGTGCACACCTCCTTATGAAAAGATATAGTGGTGGCAGAATTAGTCCTAATAACACACACAGGAGAAATAGTAATAAGAGCAGTAAAACTTAAGAAAACTTTCAGGAAATAGGTTCATTAGAAACTAGGCCTGAAAGCAAACCAAAGGGTCCTGACATAACGCATAAATGAGGTGAATGAATACATGTTTGTTTCTATGCTCAGGTTGGTCCAGACACCCTCCTGTCACACACACTGCCACGATTTGCTCCAGCCCTTGGGCCACAGGGGTCCCTATCCACATCCAAACTAAATCATCTTCCACCTATTTCACAAACTTTAAGTTGTTAACCCTGGTTTTGGAAAAATAGAAATGCATGTATTAAATTGCTTTTTCTGTTCACCAAGAAGACATAGAGGTTGAAGTAGTAGCACTAGTATTTATATAGTGTTTTTTTACAAACGCTAAAATTAGGTCTTGGAATTAATCCACAATGCCTCTTTTTATTTTCTGTCTCTCATTGGTGCTTGTTAAAATGCTTATCATTTCTATTGACCTGCCTCCATTGATATCTCTATCTGTTTATACACACACACGCACACCTAATCAATTGTAACCAGAGCCTGAACTGATCCCTATCACTCTCTCTCTCAATTACGCCAATCACAGTTTGGTCTGCTGATACCTTCTGGCCTCTAAATATGTGGACTCTGCATCATGTTAACTGGTATTGGATGCTCTGGTGGGCGGACAGGCTGGAATCAATAAATGCAGAGAGGATCCCAGTGCAACACGCGGTCGAGAGTGGGCAGGTTATGCTGCTGCAGGCAAACAGACAGTGAATCTACTGGGAAAGACATGTCTCAGCACCAAACAACAATGTACTATGGTATCCTTTTTCTGTGTGACTTCTTAATCCGGTACTTGTCATTGCTGTGGGCAAGAAACCATTCTTCTGCAGCCAAGTGATTTAACCTCTGGGGATCCCTAAGTCATAGAAAATTTTAAAAGTTATAGTCCATAGAACATGACGCAATTTCAGGGAATAAAAAAAGCGCACAGACTGTACCATATGTTATGGTGTAAAATAATACATTGGTGAAATATCTGTCATTAAAGGCACTGTTCTCCACAAGAAGATGTCATTACCTCTGAAATTACAGGCTTTGGGATGCTCTCTGTCAGGCTGACAGCTGGAAAGACAACCTCTTAGCACAGGTACCCATGAAGGAAGGCTTTCCCGTCAAAAAAACATAATCAGCAATGAGTGCTAGAAGGTAAAAATGGCAGTTCATGCAGAAACAGCACAAGGCAGTCGACATTCTCTGACAAACGCTTGTTGATCTGCATTTAAATGCAGCATCGAGTGGCGACTAACTGTGCCAGTCAAAAAACTGCTCAACCACAGGACACAGGTAATCAACCTCATAAAAGTACTCATCTCCCCGTATGTCTGCATCCTGAGAGGCAGCGGTTTGTTGTGGTTTTCCGAAAGCAGCCCAGGTGGGAGGCTGTGAAAGTTAGAGGACTCAAAGACCGCATTAGGCCTGTTTGTCAAAAAATATCTGTTCTGCACCATTCTCCATTTCATTCAAGAGGAAAATGGCCCTCTCTGCAATGATGGCATAAGGACTGTGTGTCATATTTAATGCCAGTCATTTTCTGACATGTTGGTCAGTCCACAGAGATGTCGTGCGTAATAGCCAGAGGCATAATAGTTATGGTAGGAGTGGGGTTAATAAAAAAATAAGTAAGAAGGGCTGCAACTGAAGTGAGCAGGCAAACCAGCTCTCTGTGCCTCTGTCTGAGCTGCTCAGTTTTATACTGCTCTCTCTGATCCTGCCTGGCTGCATCATTCACACATTCATCCCTGAAAAATAGAGCTGCATCACTCACATTGTCACTCAGTGAATCGTCCTCCACCTGAATTACCTCCTTCAAATATTGAAAATGGGGAAAGGGAGAGAGAGAAGGGAAAAAAAAAATCGGTTTGGCTGAAAAAGTCTTGTCTGCCCATTACTCCAAACCCAACCGGTGGAGGTGTTGTCACGGAAACCAGCAGCCACTTTTAACAATCAAACATGCGTGACAGTTCATTTTCTCTCCTGGATTAGAAGCGCTAGTGTTGACGTGTGAGCAGAGAGACAGCAAGGCCGAGCAGCAGCAGACTGTGACAACTGGATTGCAAAGAGACATTTCACAACTAGAGGCACAGTGGAAGGAATTAGCAACTACTAATAAGATCAGTGGGTGGCAGATGTTCACTCACCATCTTGAACATCTGCTTATCATATCAAACAATCCAGAATTTGCAATTCAGAGGAAATAACTCTGCAGCAGCTTATAACAAGTGTTTACATGTTGCTGTGGGGGGAAAAAATGGAAATCACATATTGATCCATCGTTTCAGCTTCTTCTTCTCCTCCCTTCATCTTCCCCTGCTCCTGAAGTTATCCTGCTTCTTTAATAACCACTTCAATATAATGTTCAGGCAAGTCTTGTTAAACATTCAACTCCACTCAGGCTGTCGCACAGATACATAAATGTGGGTTATGAAAAATCTTAGCTTAGGTCATATTCAGGCCAGGCATTGTGAATTCAAAGGTTAACATCCAAAATAGATTGACTGACATGGTTATGTGCAGATATTTCCATACTGCATAAAAGGTTATGATCTCTTGGAGGCATAAATTCTGAACATACCTATATTCGTACCTCTTGGTGAATATATAATGTATATGTGCATGACCATAATGGGGGATTATAACAAGACGCCGCCCTGTAAGGTAAAGCATATGGTGTGATTGCCCAACCATGACTTCTGTGAGAAATAAATTACAATAGTGACAGAACATCCCATCCTCTTAGCCCGGGGAGAGTTAAAAGATGACATCCTCAGTGACACCATTTCTCTGAAGATTGGTTAAATGCCACTATTTGATCTTTTCCATTTATGTGTAATATTTTTACCACTGCCCCTGAGCACTGTGCTGTGCTGAGCTATGGCAGGCCAGTCAAACACTAAAACAGCCACTGACCTCCACCATCATATTATGTTTCCTGTGACTCACCAAAACAGAGTATGAGGTTGCTGCTTTATACCATCCTTTATCATCATTGCATGTTCTCAAATCTAATGACGTTCTTTCCCCTTTCCTTAAGTCTTTATGTCACCTTTGATGAACTCATGGCCTCTTCACCAACAACACATACAGTACATAAAAAGCGGGAGATGTCGAACACAGAGCAAAGATCAGTGATATCTATTTGAACATTTTATGTGTTCACTCTTTGAATTGTCTTTTTGTTTGGTGAAGGCTGCTCTCCCGCTGTGCCTGCCCTGCGCTGCCTTCTCTTTATTGTTCCAGCTGTACACTTCACTTCAAATGGCATGGTTCATTCAATTAGATATTCCCTGAGCTGACAGCCTGATCGAGGCTGCTTCTTACCATTCCTGCATCTCTCTTTATCTGTACTGTGACTGGAGAGCTCCTCCCCAGAGAGCAGTACAACATCTCCCGTCACCTCACCTTCCAGTGCTCATTGCTTCCTCTCTCTGCCACTTTAAGTTTCCAAATGTGGCCCAACACTGCCCCCACAGGTACATGTCAGTTTTGCAGTTTTCCCTGGTTGGTGACAAATGGACAATGATTTATTGACTGCACTATTTGTCTTGTGAGGGTTGGTGTCATATATGATAATGTGAGATGTTAAATCCCAGCAGTTTGGGCCATCTTTTGTATTCACAGTGTAGAAAACTAGGGTCTGGCTGACATGACTCTTATAATAGATGAGCTTCAAGAGCAGCTTTAGTATTTTCATTTTAAACCAGTATCTATTCTAAAAGGTATAGGATACAAAAGCCATATACCATATGCAAGGCTTTGAAAGAAAACATCCTTCTGAGACCTTCATCTGTGTGCACAGATTTTTGATGGATTCCAGTGCATGCACAGTGAAATTCATGATATTTACTTTTGTGCCACCCAATATTGCACAAACCAAACACCAAAAAGCAGTATGCAAAATGTGTTTTCTATTTTTCTATTTTGGTGAGCAACTTTTTTTTTTTCATTTTTCACTGTGCGCTGATTCCTTCAGCTGTGAAATTACAGAGACTAATAGGTGTAAGTGTAGATCAACCTATATTACTCACACTGCAACTCACCTGACAACAGATTCATATAAAAGTAATAAAATTTTAAAAACCTTTTAGTGAATTGTGATGCCATGAATATGTAGATATGGTGAACTGAATACTAATGTTGCATTATGCTTGTTATATCATTTTTGTATTAAATTCATTATGGCAGCATGTTCATTCTTCAAAATCACTTGGATCAAGCCACTGTTCATAACTTGTACAAATCAGGATTAATGATGTTTTTTTTTTTGTTGGTGTTGTACTGAAAAGTTGTACAGCAAATTTGATTCTAGCCCTTCTTCTTCCCTGACAGTACCCATATTTTTGTACAGTTCAACTTGAATGCCCACAGCTTGTTTGGAGTTTTGGGTGTACAGTGTCAGCAGGGGATAAAATAGCCTCAAGCAGAGATAAAGAGCTGGTTACAGAGGTCTGGTAAGCTCATTCTTTTCTAACATTTCAATTTCTGCTTTTCCATTGTAGTCTTAGACCACACAGGTAACCACCTGGTTAAAGATCATGCCACATAGCTGCACCATCCCACTCAACCAGCTCATGGCTGGCAGATGCTACACTCCAAGTTCACCTGTTTCTTGTCTCGCTACAGTGATCTTCAAATAAAGGCAAAAATGCCACTAAGAAAACATATTTTCAGGATCCAAATTAGAGTCAGTTGACAAATTCACACAGCAAAAATTGTTTAATTATTATTCTTCTGTTTGTTTGTTTGTTTCATGGTGTTTGAACTCTGAAAAAACTGTATTTTGGAAAAATCATTGACTATGCTCAGTGGAGACCTTTTTATTTTGTGCAGTCCTGAAAGGTGAGAACAACTGCAGTTCCACTTCAGAGACAATAATGACAGAACACATCAACCTTGCATATACTGTACATCTTACTGCTTTATCAACTGTCTCATTTGTTACAGCTTGACACCACCTTGTTGTATAACCACAGGTAGAGGCGTATAGGTCCATTTCACAGCAGACACTTGAACTTGTCATAGGAAAAGCAGGCATAATAACATTAGAGCTGTGACAATGTCAGACCAGAGGTGTGTTAGAAAGTGTGAAAAGAAATTTCTATTCAGGGAATATTATCTAAATGAACTGTTATTTTATTCTTTTTTTTTTTTTCAAAGGTTAAGTCTTTATCATATGGATCTAATGTACCTGTGGAGTAACAGTAGTGAATGGATATTGCACCATTTTTACTTGTAGCATGAAAAGGACAGGCGTAGCTTCTAACATTAACCATGACTCTGTTCCATTTAAATGCCCCAGGAAGCCATGCCAGTGAGCCAAACTGCAGCAGGGAACTGGAACTAGCTCACCTAGATGGAAAGCAGCCATCATTAGTGTTATTAATTACACATCTGCATTTCCTGCTGGGATTGTGTCAGCAGTAAATAAATCAAATGGGTTTTTTTTTTAATGCTTGGGTGTATTTTATGATGTTACTGACATTACTGATCATTTTATGTCACATTAGACTGAAGATTTTATACTGCATACATACGTACCTCTATAGTACCACTGTAGGTGAATAAAGTCTATATTGTGTGCATTGCTAAAGAGATTTCTTGGTTGCCATAATCGCCTCTGAAATCTACAGAGGAATTAATGTTTGCTGAAGTCATCTAAGCCTAAATTGAGACTTTGCAGCAGGTGAAATGCTTATTCCATGGTGGTTTGAGAATGATCCGCTCTTTGACTGGAACAATTGAATCAGCCAGGTGTTCCACGCTGGACTGTAATAAAGCTTAGTGTGTTGCACGGCTCACTTCTCAAGGGAATACACTGAAACAGAGGGAAATATTACAGATAACACTGTACTGTGGTGTTGCTCTTTTCTACTAAAAGGGATACATGGATCATTTAAGATATCCTTGGCCACCCTAGTTACAGTTGCCTGAAGAAAATGAGGGCATCATGAACAAAACATCCAGTAATTATCAATACTTAAAAACAACTTATGCCATAGCCTGTGAGTCACTGCATAATTTCACACTGAGAAAAATCAGTCTTTACTCTTGCTGCTTTTTTTTCAATTAATCATTCTATTTGTTCTTCGTGTCTCTGGTTGCCACACACCGGTTCAACTCAGATGAAACTAAAGGGAGAGCATGAATGAGCTGTGTATTTTCTTATAGCCCTTGTGAGAAACGTTGCAAGAAGTGCCTCTCGGTCTAACAATTGAAAGCAGATAAACCCAGTGGAATGTTTCCATGCCAACAGTGCACTGTAACATTTTCAATTCACTTATTTTCCCTATAATCTAGGAGATGGATGGGAGACCTCTGCGATGTGTCTGGCAGTCAGTTGGTGCAGGACTGAGACTTTGGGTCCCAAGCCATCACACGAGGGCTTCCTCATTACTCACACTGCAACTCACCTGACAACAGATTCATATAAAAGTAATAAAATTTTAAAAACCTTTTAGTGAATTGTGATGCCATGAATATGTAGATATGGTGAACTGAATATTAATGTTGCATTATGCTTGTTATATCATTTTTGTATTAAATTCATTATGGCAGCATGTTCACTCTTCAAAATCACTTGGATCAAGCCACTGTTCATAACTTGTACAAATCAGGATTAATCATGTTTTTTTTGTTGTTGGTGTTGTACTGAAAAGTTGTACAGCAAATTTGATTCTAGCCCTTCTTCTTCCCTGATAGTCCCTGACTTCTTCCTCCTGATTTGCTTGGGCTAGTGTTCACTTCATGTTTACTCTAAATGTGGATCTTTGGATGTGGATTGTTTGTACACAATAATATATTTATAAGGGTAATGTACAAGCTGGACATGCACGCATGGTTGCACACAGATTCAACAATTGATTTTCCCCACATGCAAAGCAACACTGCAACATCCATCCATTATCTATACCTGCGTATTCCTTTTAACCAGGGTCACAGGGATCTGCTGGAGCCTATCCCAGCTCTCTTTGGGTGAAAGGCAGGGGTACACCCTGGACAGGTCACCAGTCCATCACAGGGCCACATAGAGACAAACAACCTCACACACTCACACTCACTCCTATGGGCAATTTAGAGTCACCAATCAACCTGACATACATGTTTTTGGACTGTGGGAGGAAATCAGAGTACCTGGAGAAAACCCACACAAGCACAGGGAGAACATGCAGACTCCACCCAGTAAGGCCCCTGATTGGTTTCAAACCAGGAACCTTCTTGCTGTGAGGCAACAGTGCTAACCACTCATCCACCAACACTGTTTGGGAAAATAAAATTGGAGTGCCCGTCCTAGCACCAACCTCTCCAAACTGTCTGCATTAGAGAAGCAGCAGGCACCCTCACAATACAGAGTAACATACACCTGCTCACTGTTGCCAGAGCTGCACTGAAGAAAAATGAAAAAAGTTAGCTAGTTAGGACAGTTCATCTGTCTACTAGTTGCTGTCAACCAGAGGTCTTCTGCCCCAGTGTAGCTTAAAATTAAAATAAAATATGCAGCTTAAAAATATTCCACTCAGTTATGTTTTTATATAAATTGATATCTTCTTGAGGTTTCACAAATAAGACAATAACCTGTGTATTTTTTTTCCATCTCAATGGATGGATGAGCCCTCTGGAAATCCATTCACAAGTGTAATGTGTGTTGTTAAGTGACCGGTTGTCTATTCAATGATCACCCAGTGTATATTTTTGAGGAAATTGAATACATATATATCATGTATATGTATATAATGTAAGCGCATTGCGTAAGAGACACAGGCGGGGGCTACATTTCACTGGTCTGACCACACAAAGGCACCGAACAAGAAACAGCCTTCTTTAGAAGAGGTTGGATGAAACAGACTTTTCAACATGTCCTATCAGTCAGTTGTCTTGGCAGTGGTGTACTGAGGAGGCACAACAACAAGAGTATTAATACACTGGCAGAAAAAAAAAAATGAAACTGAACATCAAAGCCAACACCTTCCACCCGCCTCCACGATGGACTGACGCAACATGTAACGCCTGTGTGTTCAGCTCCCTCTGTCCAAAGAGCCCCGGCCACCGTCAGCCTGTATTAATGCACAGTGCTGCACACACACTCCATGCAAACTTTCCTTTATGCATATGAATTAGTGCTTATACAACACATACATACACATTTGATGTACACAGATATCCTCTATCTTACAATCTGTCTAAGCCTTGAAAGGTTTTCTGCACATACTGTGCCTCCATTTGTAGGTTTTGATGTAATAATAATACCCATATTCAACTCCTCACACTATGTGTTCAGTATAAAGGTTTAAGGACATACTGCACATTTTTCTTCTGTTACTCCATAATGCATATATGTATTTCATTGCTACTGACATCTGTTAATTTTGTACATACATTAAAGCCCCCTTAGGAAAATTGGTGATACTGACTTGTATAAATAAAAACTGACTTGACTAGATTTTCTCTGCCTCATTATAAAAGGTTTGACTACTCCATTTTTGCAATTCCTTTTCATGCATCGTATCATTTCTATACAGCAGGTTCTAGGTGCATTGTTGATATAACCTTCTCTTTTCTGTGATCAGACCTTTTTTTTTTTTTTTTTTTTGCCACATTTTAATTAATAATTCCCCAATCCCCAATGGGATCATTATAGCTTCATCTTAATCCTGCTGAGCACAAAGAGATCTGTTGATTATGATAAACAGGACTTTGACAAACATGATTTATCTGTCGCCTCAGATTAAATAGGACCAGTCTCAAATCTCCAGCTGATAAATCCTCAAACAGCAAAGCATGATCTAAATATCCATTGTACATTCAATACGAATCAAAGTAAACAGTTTAAATTATTTTCAAAAATATATGAATATCTGAGTTATATATTTTCATTGCATTTTGAGCATGGCATGAAGAGGTCCTTTTCAACAACCTCCCTGAAATCTAACTATAAACTAAATTACCAACAAGACCTTAAATTAAGGTTTTATAAGTGTTTAATGAGAAAGGGTAAAGGGCTGCTTATCGACATATGAACAGTGCTGAGAAATGCAGAAACAGTATGTGTAAGTGCTGAAAGTGCAATGTTGTTTACTTCCACTGGCATTCAATCATGAATGTGAAGTGTTGCTGCCATCTAGTGCCTCACTTTCTTTAAGACAGAGAAAAGTAAGAAATTAACCACCTTAGTAAATCCTGGACAAACTCAATATATGGATCTGCACCTAATCCCAGCTGCCAATGCACCTGGCTGCTGCTTGTGCTGAGCTTACTCATGTAAAGTTTGGTAACTGAAGTTACAAGGCAGAGTAATTATCCACACTATGAGGACCCATCAGACTTTATTTATTTTTTAATAAGACCAATATCTCAGCATGTTTCCAATTCTTGGATGTGATGTGACGAGTGTTGTTTCACTTGAATGCATGCTGACCTAGAAATGGATCTTTACATCTTTAGTTGTTTTTCATTATGAAGTCCAGCTAATGTTTTTTAGGAAGAAAGGATGTCACCGCAACTACAAAAAAAAAAAAAAATGTATGACAGTTCATTTTCTTAATAAGCTCCATGCATGACACTTCTGAACAGGTTTCTATAACCCCACTAGTTCCCAATCCTGGTCCTCAAGGCCCCCCACCCTGCTTGTTTTTCAACTATCCCTGCACCTGTTGCTTCTGATTGGCTGAACACACCTGGTCCAAGTAATTAGCTGTGGGTACAGCAGGGATAGCTGGAAATCAAGTAGGACAGGGGGCCTTGAGGACCAGGACTGGGGACTACTGCCATAACCAGTGGGCTGTTCTACATTTAACTGAAACAGATACACCCCATTTTTCTGACAAAACAATCTAACAGTCCTTCAAGTGAAAACACCATGAGCTTGGGTCTTGATTACAAATATAAAAAGAAGCAAACAAGACAAACCAATGCATTTTAGATCTGTGTATTAAAAGATCAGTCAGGTTACAAACCTCTCTTTAATCACGCCTGTTAACTTTATTTGCATTATAGTTTATCCGGGTTAACTGTATTAATGGTAACAATTTTTTTTCCTGACTATCACCTGTGGGAAATTACAGAAACTTTCCCTGTGGGAAATTACAGAAACCAAAAACCATGAATAAACACACAGATCAATCAAGTTAGACAAGGAAACATTTATTTGCAGTGCTGAATTATCCCATCTTGGCTTGGCTTCCAGAGATCACGTCTCACATCAGAGGACATCTCAGCAAAAGATCTACCTAGTCCAGCTGTGTAAAAAGAAACCACGGGATTTGTTAAAGTTACACATATAAAAGCACCCAAAATGTTAAACATGCAAACTAAAAGTCAACGGACTGTTGACTACAATACGATATAACTCTTGCAGAACTACTTTAAACATGAATGCTGCTTAGACTATAAACGTAAAGTAGAACTATATTAATAATACACAGGTTGTATTGTTTACAGTGAGCCTCTATTACCTATACTACGATACTTGCCTTGACAAAGCCGATGTCTTTGGCGTACTGCCTGAAGCACTGGCGGCACATGTTGAGCCCGTATTTACGGATGAGACCGTGTCTGTTCGAGCATACCCGGCTGGAACAGAAGCAGAGCGTTAGTTTGGTTTTTATTTTGGACATTCAACACGAGTAGCTTTGCATCCACAACGATCAAAACCCCTTTAGCTGTGATGCGTTAGGAAGGCGCATCCTCCACCGCCATATTAGCTCGGGATCAGCTCCCATGCGGTACACATTCGGTGCTAAATGATTGAGCATCGAGAGGAACAAACACCCGGAGACTGACTCGTTTCAGCACAAACGTCAACAACTGACACATTTAAGGCAGAACTGACCAGGATCGAGATCCCTGTCCGAACTTTCTGGGGTGACTCCAGTAGAGCTGCTGATGGCCCATCTTGTCTCTTTCGCTCGACGGTCGGAAAGGAAGAAAGAAAGACGCGCAGGCGCAGATGAAGCTTCAGCTGCAGGGCTTCCGGCTGAGGAGTGTTGAGTATTGCCCCCTAGTGGCAGTGGGACGGGCTGCAGTGGGTATTATACAGTGTAAGCAGAAGTGTACGGCCAGTTATCAGGAGAAGCATTTAAATAATGCACATGAAACATGTACCAGGAGAAAAAAACTAACTTTCATATGTCCAATCATCAGCAGACCTCAGATGGACACACGTGTTTAACAAACTGAAACTGGACAATATTTTCTTTAAAACACCATATTTGATGTAATAGCTGTTAATTTCCACTGGGATCAGGTTGGTTTCTTTTAAAGACAATAGACATTAAGATCATTACATTTTTATCTGGTTGAAAATAAAATTTAACAATAAATAAATAAAGTAAAAATTTAAGAAAATTCTTCTACAGTTATGGGCAGACCTCATCTGGCTATGAACCGATTTTATTTCCATCAAAAGATGAAAACGCACTGCAGGAAAGTAATGAGACAAGCGTCTCCACGGACAGTGAATAATAGAACAACTGCTGGGTCACCCACTTTATGACGACTGGAGGTAATTTAACTAGGATATAGTACAGGCTATTCAAATAAAACTCTATAAGAGACAATATTATTTTAAAGTGCTGATGCTCTAGTTTCCAGCTGAGGGAGTAAATTATTAGCATGCACACCACTGGCACAGTAGAAAACAAAACATATTCTGTTTAAGGCTGTATTATCTATATTAATATATATATTCAGCCGATTGGTGAAGTTGTAAAGTACAATAAACCTGTCAGCAGGGTTCAAGCTGTTTTATCATGGTGTGGACGGAAAGAGGAATGGAGTAGGAGTTATCCTGAAGGAGGAGTTTGCTAGGAATGTTCTGGAGGTGAAGAGAGTGTCAGAGAGGGTGATGAGTCTGAAGCTGGAAGTTGAAGGTGTGATGTTGAATGTTGTCAGTGGTTATGCCCAACAGGTAGGAAGTGAGTTAGAAGAGAAGGAGAAATTCTGGAGGGAGATGGATGAGGTGATTCAGGGTATCCCTAGTGGTGAGAGAGTGGTGATTGGGACAGATTTCAATGGACATGTTGGTGAGGGAAACAGAGGTGATGAGGAAGTGATGGGTAAGTTTGGTATGCAGGACAGGAATGTAGAAGGACAGATGGTGGTAGACTTCTCAAAAAGGATGGAAATGGCTGTAGTGAACACATTTTTCCAGAAAAGGGAGGAGCATAGGGTGACATATAAGAGTGGAGACAGGAGCACACAAGTTGATTCTATCTTGTGCAGACATTTCAGAAGGTTCTTCCAGATGACTGGACAGCTACAGCTAAAGTGATCAGGAAGACAAGTAGGAGGGTACTTGGTGTGTCATCTGGAAAGAGGAAAGCAGATAAGGAGACTTGCTGGTGGAATGAGGAAGTTCAGGAGTGTGTTAAGAGGAAAAGGTTAGCTAAGAAGAAGTGGGACACTGAGAGAACAGAAGAGAACAGACAGGAGTACAGGGAGATGCAACGTAAGGTGAAGGCAGAGGTGGCAAAGGCCAAACAAAGGGCGTATGAGGATTTGTATGACAGGTTGGACACTAAGGAGGGAGAGGTGGATTTGTACAGGTTGGCGAGGCAGAGAGACAGAGATGGGAAGGATATGCAGCAGGTTAGGGTGATCAAGGACAGGGATGGAAATGTGTTGACAGGTGCCACAAGTGTGATGGAAAGAAGGAAGGAATACTTTGAAGAGTTGATGAATGAGGAAAATATTAGAGAGCACAGAGTAGAAGAGGTGACTGTTGTGGAGCAGGAAGTAGCAAAGATCAGTAAGGATGAAGTGAAGAAGGTGGTGAAGAGGATGAAGAGTGGAAAGGCAGATGGTCCTGATGACATACCTGTGGAGGTATGGAAGTGTTTAGGAGAGGTGGCAGTAGAGTTTTTGACTGGGCTACTTAACAAGATCTTGGAGAGTGAGAGGATGCCTGAGGAATGGAGAAGTGTACTGGTGTCCATCTTTAAGAACAAGGGAGACGTGCAGAGTTGTGGAAACTACAGAGGAATAAAGCTGATGAGTCACACAATGAAGTTATGGGAAAGACCAGTGGAGGCTAGGCTGAGGTCAGAAGTGAGCATTTGTGAGCAGCAGTGTGGTTTCATGCCAAGAAAGAGAACCACAGATGCAATATTTGCTTTGAGAATGCTGATGGAGAAGTACAGAGAAGGCCAGAAGGAGCTGCATTGTGTCTTTGTAGATTTGGAAAAAGAGTATGACAGGGTGCCGAGGGAGGAGCTGTGGTTTTGTATGAGGAAGTCTGGAGTGGCAGAGAAGTATGTTTGAGTGGTGCAGGACATGTATGAGAGCTGTAAGACAGTGGTGAGGTGAGCTGTAGGGGTGACAGAGGAGTTCAAGGTGGAGGTGGGACTGCACCAAGGATCGGCTTTGAGCTCCTTCTTGTTTTGTTTGCTGTGGTGATGGACAGTCTGACAGATGAGGTTAGACAGGAATCTCCGTGGACCATGATGTTTGCAGATGACATTGTCATCTGTAGTGAGAGCAGGGAGCAGGTGGAGGAAAATCTAGAGAGGTGGAGGTTTCCTCTGGAAAGGAGAGGAATGAAGGTTAGCCGCAGTAAAACAGAGTACATGTGTGTAAATGAGAGGGACTCAAGTAGAACAATGAGGTTACAGGGAGTAGAGGTGAAGAAGGTGGAAGATTTTAAGTACCTAGGGTCAACAGTCCAGAGCAACAGAGAGTGTGGAAAAGAAGTGACGAGACGTGTGCAAGCAGGTTGGAACGGGTGGAGGAAAGTGTCAGGTGTGATGTGTGACAAAAGAGTGTCAGCAAGAATGAAAGGAAAGGTGGACAAGACAGTTGTGAGACCAGCAATGTTGTCTGGTTTAGAGACAGTGGCACTGAGAAAAAGACAGGAGGCAGAGCTGGAGGTAGCAGAGCTGAAGATGTTGAGGTTCTCTCTGGGAGTGACGAGGATGGATAGGATCAGGAATGAGGACATCAGAGGGACAGCTCATGTTAGATGTTTTGGAGAAAAAGCCAGGGAAGCCAGATTGAGATGGTTTGGACATGTTCAGAGGAGGGACAGTGAATATATTGGTAAAAGGATGCTGAGTTTAGAGCTGCCAGGAAGGAGGCCTAGAAGAAGACCAAAGAGGAGGTTCTTGGATGTAGTGAGGGAGGACATGAGGATAGTTGGTGTGGGGTTAAATGGAGGCAGATGATTCGCTGTGGCGACCCCTGAAGGGAGCAGCTGAAAGGAAAAAAAGTTTTGTAATCTACCACACATGTAAAAGCAATGTAGAAGAAGAAGGAGGTGGATTTTATGGTGGAGATTAAATCCACAAGTAAGTTGAAACCAAAAACAATGCTGCCTGTTCTGACTGTGAGCATTGGAGCATCATTACTGTAGCTTAGAAAGTGTGTGGTTACAGCTCCATGGTGTGAATATTGTCAAACAACATTAAGCAACTTAGCTGCACATTTAGCAGTTAATGAGCTACTGTAACTGATGCACTTTATTGTTTTAGTGTAAGTGCTGTGAAATAGCAATAGCATGTAGTATTACAAAGCAATGCAATTATTGTTCTTCATTAGCTAATGAAAGAAAACAATACACATAAGCATGACTTAGCTCCACATGGTGAACTATCACACCACTGCTAAGTTGCATGGAAATATACATATTGGCTATGCAGATACACAAATAATTTATTGACACATTTATGGACATTGAATCCAGACAATGGACAAACCCTCAATAACTGGAAATCTGTTCTTCCATAGATGGATATTTGATTTTTTTTTTCAAAGAAAACAACCAGGTTCAAGTGAGAAAGTGAGGTCAAATAGACATTACATGACTGCATTGTCCAAATCAACCAATTAGAATAACAGTATAAATCAACATGGATCAATTTATACTACTTATTGATTATAGATTCTGTGATTGTATTGTAGCGGCCATAGGAGGGCGCTTGACGCAGAGGATTGTGGGTAAAAAGGAAAGCTGGTTATTGGTGTCAGAAGTGGGATCCCGGTTGTCTAGAAGATAAATGATGGATCCAGAAATACGTGAACTAGAACGAGCTGTAGCAGAGAGCAGTCTGCTGTTGGAGCTGTTATTATGCTCTGTGTTGTGTGACCAAATAAATACGCGTTCGGAGTCGTGCGGTGTATGGGGCACGGGCGCCTATAAGAAAAAGAGACACTGTGTGAGTGTGAGTTCTTGCTAGCTCTCATAGTTACCTTCTCAGCCAGCTTCTAGTTCGCCACAGTATGTTAAGTTTGCTATAGACAGCCCAGAGAAGGAAAGAGGAGGACAGTGATAGAGACAGAGAGCAGGGTTTAGTCCCCAGACGGACCCCTGGGAGACATAATAAGGCCCTGAATAAATACACATTCTCCTTGGAGACTGAGCCCCCCTAAAAACCTGATCCTAGGCTCCCCCTCTCTGTGATGATGAGCCTGTCAGTATTTAGGGTGTCTTGGGTGCCCTCCGGTGGAGCAGTGCATTGTGGGACAGCGGTAGGTTCCGTATTTGGGATTATTATAACAGCTAGCAGACAGTGTCGTTTACATGCTGGGAGGTATGGAGGAGTACGGGACGCCACCGAACTGATGTTTGTCGCTGAGGACCGCACCGTCGCTCCAGGTTTTAGGTAATCCCCCTAAACACAACTGTTGTGGTTCGTCATGGGCGCTGTTGTCGACGAGGTCTGGTCCGGACGGGCTGCTCGTAACGTTAAGTTGCTAGCTTAAGCTAACTCGATGTTAGCATTTCTTTATGGTCGCTGCCTTAAAAAAACGGAAGCGGACACGACACATGTTGTTTGGGGCCGCTAACACAGCATTTCGACTCAGTTGTCGAAATAATTGTGTCTTAGGGTGAAATAATGGAGTGAAGCTGTCGGTTTGCCTGACAGCGCCCAAGTCAGGGCAGAAAACCCAGCGGTCGTCCGAGTGGTTACCGTTACAGTGCATGTCTAACCGAGCAACACAGATCAGACCCAGGAGGGTTAGGGGGAAATACAGCAGATCAGAGAGGACGACACAGTTAACAAGCCGTAGAGTTACATGGACATGCTGCAAAGGTATGAACTATGTGGGTTAGATAGCTGTGCTGTTTGATCAGACACAAACTGTTTTCCTTAATGTGTGCGTCAAATTTGGCTGTGGTTTATAGCACCTCCCCGGATGCCATCATTAATATGATCAGACGGTGTAATAGCTGTCACATGCCTGTGCTAGACTGTGGTAGTCCCAGACTGTGGTAGTCCCAGACTGTGGTAGTCCCAGACTGTGGTAGTCCCAGACTGTGGTAGTCCCAGATTGGTCGTTCAGGTGTGAAGAGCCTCCAGGAGGGGAGCAGCCTGATGAAGAGGTGAGGTAGGAAGCCAGAGAGATCACTAATTCAGCAGCAAATAAACCAGGCAGAGCTGGTTGGTTGTTCAGATCAGAGCAAAGATGATTAATTGATATTGGAAACGCGTTTAAAGGACAGAGGTTTACACAGAGGGGCATACAGAAGTATGGAGCAATAATCAACAGCGATGATGTGTTTAAAGACTAGTACTATGAGGAGGAACAGAGGAATAACAGAGACAGGTGTTAAGTCATGTTTGTGGTTTTAATGATGCATTTTTTATAAAGACCATTGGCCAGTTATATTAAATGAAATTACTGTTGCAGGTATAAAGCTGTTAGATTATAGTTACATATAAACAAAGTCATACCTTTATTATATGATCTAATTTAATTGTTGCATAATGTTGTATATTGCTGTACATGAAACCGAAGTTCAATGTGAGGGTGAGGGCTGATTCTTGAACCACTAGTTTGAAATAATTATTTTAACTTAAGGTCCAATTGTTGTATTTTTCCAGGGCTTTAAATCACATTTCATCTTTTTCTTAAGATTGAATTTGCAGAAGAAATGTGGATGTATGGGATTTCAGAAAAAAACGCTTATAAATGGATCTGGAGTCAAAATTTTTATTATTGGTTTATTATTATTTTTCAACCTACAGTTGAAACAAATAGTAAAAGCTAAACATATCTTAACATTTTGTTACATTCTTATCTGCACCATTCTAACATTATTTCCTGATTTATTTTTAATTCAGGTGGTTCATGCACACTGCTGCCCTGCTGCCCCCGAGCACCCGTCATGCCTTATGGAACATTTATCCACTGCCAATGACATTCCACCTGGATCCATGTTTACAGCAATTCACTTTGCCAACAATTAGCCTCGTAACAGCATAACAGCTTTTAATCAGGCTTGCTCCCTGTGCAAAGCACACCATTAAAACTGCAGACCTGTGCTTTTGGTTTCTCTACAACAAAGTTCTGTCCTTCGCAAGTGTCTGACCCCCTATCATGAGATTCCGAATCTATAAGAGGAAGGTGGTGATACTGACTTTGGTGGTTGTCATCTGTGGCCTAGCTTTCTGGAGCAGTGGGAGGCAGAAGAAGGATAGTGGGTGGAGAAGCAGCAGCATTAGCAGCAGCAGCAGTAGTAGCATCAACAACCATATCCAGATGCAAGCCACGGCCGCAGTCAGCCGAGCACCTGTTCCGCCTCCCATTATAGAAACAAATGACACACATTCAGAGAGAACAAAGGGTAAAGAGAAGATACCCAAGCCAGAGGTAGATAACACCACATTAGTCTACCGTAGCATCGTCTTCCAGCTAAATTTTGACCAGACAATAAGGAATGAGGAGAAGTTTAAGACAGCACGCCTGAAGGACGACCTGGTTGTGGTTGTTCAGGTCCATAATCGGCCAGACTACCTTAAACTATTGGTGGACAGTTTGCGGAAGGCCAGAGGTGTGGAGAGCATACTGCTGATATTCAGCCATGACTACTGGTCCCCTGACATAAATAAAGTTGTGGCCTCTGTTGACTTCTGTCAAGTCCTTCAGATTTTCTTCCCCTTCAGCATCCAGCTGTACCCCCAGGAGTTCCCTGGAAATGACCCCAGGGACTGCCCTAGAGACATTCCCAAAAAAGAAGCCTTAAAGTTGGGATGCATCAACGCAGAGTACCCTGACTCATTTGGCCACTACCGGGAGGCAAAGTTCTCCCAGACTAAGCACCACTGGTGGTGGAAGCTCCACTTTGTATGGGACAGAGTCCGGGTTCTGCAAGACCATAAAGGTCAGGTCCTGCTGATTGAGGAGGACCACTACCTGTCTCCGGACTTCATCCATCTCTTAAAGTTGATGTCTGCTCTCAAAAAGGAGCAGTGCACAGACTGTGACATCCTTTCACTGGGGAGTTACAGCCACGTCGGCTACTCCAGCAAAGCAAATAAGGTGGAAGTAAAAGCCTGGAAGTCTACTGAGCACAACATGGGGATGGCTTTCAGTAGAGAGACCTACCAGAAGCTCATTCAGTGCACAGACACGTTCTGCGCTTACGATGACTACAACTGGGACTGGTCCTTACAGCATCTGACTGTGTCCTGCCTGCCCTCCTATTGGAAGGTCATGGTGAGTGAGGCACCACGGATTTTCCACGCCGGAGACTGTGGAATGCACCACAAGAAAGCATCTTGCATGCCAATCAGCCAGAAAACCAAGATAGAAAACATCCTACAGAGCAGCGGGAACCAGCTGTTCCCAAAGAACCTCCTGATAGCAAAGAGACTGCCAGCCAACGGGGCCGGAGGGGTAGCCCCACATGTGAAAAATGGGGGCTGGGGAGATATCAGGGACCATGAACTCTGCAAGAGTTACATTCGATTACAGTGACCTTAATTGCTACTATTATATATTATTCTCTCTTTTGCATCCTCTGTAAAGAAAAAAGCCTTTTAAAAGTAAATCTTTATGGACTACTCTTCATATTGCCTGTTTTATTGGACTGTTCCAAATAAAGACGAATGTTGGATTTTTGGCTTCTTTAACACAAATATGTCTTTACACTCAATTATTTAAGTGATTCCTGGCAAGTCTACTTTGTTTTGAAAGTTGTAATTAATAATACACTAAACAATATATTGGTGTGGTTTCTCTAACAAGGTGTTCATATTAAAGTATGTCTGGTTACTTTAAGTTGCCAAAATTGTAAAGCATTTCTGAAAAGTGGCAAATTGGGACCAGTAGACAGTCATAAATTTGGAGAATCTCTAGCAATCCCACCATGCATGCATAATTAATTAGAAGTTATTTATAACACATACATTTACTGAGATCAAAGGAGATCCTTTGAGACACCTTGTGCCATTTAAATAATTTCCCACTTAGCTTATCCTCTACAGGTTTTTAGAGCAAGCCGAGAGCCTCATTACTCTTGTGACTTTAGAAAGAATATCACTAAAGGTGCACATGCCAGTGATTCTTAGGTGATAGGTCACACAAAGCACAAAGAAAACTGGTTTTGTTTTACATCATGCCATGCTTCACAAGGGGGAGTGCGTGGCCGCTTTTATTTGGTAGCAATTCATCACTGTACAGCTTAACACGAGATAGAATATACCAATTTAGGGGACCCTATCAGAGATTCTGATTTTACGGATACATGCATACAGTGCACCTAGAGAGGTCCCAGCGCACTGATACAACTTTCTTGTTTGTGCTGTTGCTATTGAAAATGCATTTACATTTTAAGTGCTTAGACCCCAGCTCAGTATTGATGGTTTCTGCTGAGGCTGCATTGATTATGCCCCCCCTCCCAAACCCAGCAGCAATGTTTACCAATCAAATCTGCATGCTGTTCAAAATCTGGAATAACTGTAAACTTCTTACTGACTGCATTCTCCCCATACAGTTTATATTAAATATGTCCTCTCACAGGGTTTGCTGGAGGCCTTTTAGAGACTCTGCTGAAGAAATTCCTAAACACTCTGTGAGTGAAATATAAAACGCTTAACGTAAGGGATAGTATTTATCACACTTGTTCACTAAGGCAAATCTTCAAGACTGATGAAGCCTAACAAAGCTTCCTCTGTGACAAACAGACCACTCAATCTCTGCAGGCTAAACAAGTCCAATTTCATTTCCTATCTGTTAACTTTAATTCCTAATGCAGTGTGAAGACATGTGATTCTAGCTAGGACTTCTGTGCTGAAGTCATGTGTCATGTGCAAATTGTGCAGCTTCTCCCTTTGTGGAGGCTCAATAATTGGGCCTGCACCTCAAGGGAAACATGGCTTAGAATAGAAGTGAGAATAGGAGCAAGTAGCACTGTGCTCTTGATTCTTGGTGACTAATGGATAACCAGTGCAGGAGCTTTTAACACCGCAATGTGCTTTTTGCTTTGAGAGCTACAGTATATACTTGCTCTATGTAAGAATGAATAGGAAAAACACAATATTTTAAGTTGTGCATCCTTCATGGGCCAGTTATCTGCTGTCTATTAATCAGTTCCAGGAATATAAAACATTTTACACTGAGACAAGACAATCAGACAGCACAAGAGTACAGATTGGCCAGGAAACAAAATGGAAATATAAAATCACAAACAGATTACTCAAAATTAGAAAAAAATATATTGGAATGATTTTTAACCCAAGAGGCAGAGTGAAAAATGTTGAATGAAAAGATAAGCCACTGTCTAATTTAAATTTAATCCTTGACTGTGTTAGCCACAGGCTTTATCAGGTCTCTGAAAAAAAAATCTTTTAAGAGTAGAAAGTTTAGATTTCATTTTACTGGGTGTGGAATAATAACTTAAAGGAGTCAGTCAAACGAAATTCATCATAGAAAATATATTCTGCACCTTGACCTGGCTACACTATCATAAATAAATAAAGACTTATTGTAGCAGTGGAACATTTAGTAGCTAAAGAATATTACATTTTCTTCAGAAGCAAGTGAATAACAAAAACAGAGCTAAAAGGAGATGGGATATTAAAACTTCATGTACTAGGTGGCCAGAAACACGATCGGTAATGTTACCACGCAATATTAGCAAGTGTTGGAATAATCTGGTTTACCAATATGTTTGCCAGATTAAATTAAAGTGTCAGTTTGTGATTTGCTTGCTAGCACCTCCTGAAGCTTAGGAATTGGTCTGAGGGAGACCTGGTGCAGACAAAGATGGCAGATTGCAACCGGGATGTCAGCTTTTTTCAGAAGTAGGATTATGATTAGGGTGAATATTAGCCCTAACCCCTAATCCTAAATCTATCCATAACAATAACCATAAGCCTGTCAAGGTTAACAAGTTCCAGCTAATACCCACCTTCCTGCCAAGCTCGGCAGTCTGCCATCTGTCTCCAGGCAGGTCCTCTCGGTATGTTTTGGCACAGGCGTGCACTCTAGTACCCTGTAGGCTTTGGTCCTTAGTAGCAGACACATAAATGGTTATTTACATTACATTGACAAGATGCTGGGTAGAAAAAGAATAAGGTCCTAGCTCCCCAGTGTGCAAATACAGCCAATTTAAAGAGGGTGTTTAAATGATATGTTCTGTTTATAATCCTATTTATTATCCCTATTTCCTAACATTGGTCAGGGTTTTATTTCTAAACTCTCTACGCAACAAAGAGCTAAATAATTAACACAGTGGAATTTTTGTTTGAAAAACTAGGTTAATTTGAATATTTCTGTGATCTGGAAATGATCTGATTAGCTCTGTTTGTTCAAAGCAAAGCCCTCTAACTAACAACTAATAACTGTGTGTTATTTTGTAAAATGAATTGTATGTGCTCATTTTCTCTGCACAGTATCTTAAACTGTCCTATATTTTTCAACACATCAAATGCTGCTCATTCCTTGTGCTTATAGCGCTTGGAGACTATATTAATCATTCATAGCTATTGCACGCATTGCTTGGTAAACAAAACTCTAGGTCAATATAGGGAGGTATGCAGACAAGGGAATTGCATCACTGAGAGGATGATTAAAGCAAAACCTTAAAGCAGCAAAGAGTTTTGCTCTCAATATATTGAATTCCTTTCAAGTGGGATCTGTTTCCCTGAGGATGCAAGATGAATGTACCTGTTTTCCAAGCTCACACTGTATACCAAAGAGTTCTGATCAAATGACCATAAAGTCGAAACACTGGTTGGTTAGGTTTGTAAAATAAATAAAAGTGTTGACAGCATGTATGTTGGGTGTACTGCAAACAGAACCCAGCATAAAAGTGAATATAGTCGCTGTGATGTTTTTACGCAAGTTGTTTTTCTAAGCGCTAATCCTGATTGATACCTCCACAGCATTAATATGTGCCGCCCAGGGGGAGATCTGACAGTCAGTCAGAGTCTGTCATGTGGTGAGTGACACCCTGACAAGATGATCGGGCCTCTCCAGCCTGCAGATCACACTTCCCGCCCCTTCCCTTAGAATAGCAAAGGGTGCCTGTTTAATGGCTGTGAGCGCCTGTGTGTTTCTTATAAATGCGGCTCATAAAGTAGCAGCTGTATTTCTTACTTGGAGTATAAAATATATATGAAGTAGCAGGGCTGTTTTTATAAGGGACAGAGAATGAGAGTGAAGTAGCAGGGCTGTTTTTATAAGGGACAGAGAATGAGAGGGATAACAGAATACGCATTTATATGGAGGCTGGTTTTATTCATTTAATCAAATACAAGTTCACTAAATGGGTATAGAGAATACCCAAGCCCTCATTTGTCTGAGCAATACTGCTCCCTATGGGTTGACTGGAACCACAAGTTTCCATTTTCATAATACTGGTTCACAGTAAATAAGTTTAGCTGCAAATGTAACCAGTAATAAAATGGTAATTCAGGCAAGGAACTGAAGAAAAGAAAAAGTGCTAAATAAAGATATAAAGTCAACATGTGGTGTGTGAATGCTGTAAGGAAAAGTGCCCATGTCCATTTGCATTATAATTTTTTTTCCCGACATTTACAATTTTTTTTTTTTCCCCAGACACATTGTTTGCTTGCTATTATACATATTTCCTCTAACTGCTAGTAATTACCATAATTGTATGATGCTGAATACTACTCATGCCTTTGCTTTAGGGTGCCACTTCTAACTGGTTAAAAGACTTTTGTGGGCCTGGCTAAATATGAACAAACTGATGTCATTCTTGTATGCATCATTCAAAACCAGGATCGTATGTATTAAATGGGATACTGAATTAGTCTGTGCATTTTCATTCTGTTTTCATTAGGGAGGGTGATACTGTTTTTAAAAAAAGGCAATAATCTTAAATTTAATTACTACAACTCCCATATTCTTAGGATTTTACTCATAAACAGCTGAGCGTATATAGGACATCATAGCTTGTTTTGGGTATAATTAACTCTGTTAATATTTTAATGAATATTTCATTAGAATGGTGGTCTATGAGAGATTGCACATACCTATCAATTTATATAGTAGTATGCTAGAGCAATCTCACTAGGTACATGGTAGGGCTTAAAATAATGTAATGTTAACAGTGGCGCCACCATGTGGCTAGATACAAACCTCTACATCTTTAATTTTACACAATCTCTTGCTCCCATATGCTTACAAATAGAAATATGCTTTTTCTTCCATATTATCCAGCTGATTAGTTCTCCCAGCATTGGTGGCAACAGCAGCTTCCAAAATCAAACTGTATTTTCTTCAGGAAATCCATATTATAGATCCCTGTAGTGACTATCACATCAGGGCATAATGTAACAGGTCAGTGATATCTGGAATTAATACTATCAAATATGTGCATCAACATGTCAGAGAAACATGACCTCTGACCCCCTGTGAAGGGACAAAGGAGGTATAATTGCAACTAACGGAGCATAACACAAAATGTTACACAAAGGCATGGTTTCATGTTGTGTGTAAAGAAGTCACACAAATGAGCAGGTGGTCTGTCAAAGCTGTTTTAATAGGCGTCACATGGAGGAAAAGGCTCCCACTACAAAAATCTTCACTCTTCCTATATGGGTGCTTGAAAAAACACCCTCACCTCAAGCACTTACACTACCACCAAATGCTGACATTTGTCAGATGGTATTCAACACAGTGTCAAAAGTTTGTTCACAAGTTTAGCATCAGTTCAGTAATTATTACTCACAGGAGTCATGGATTCCAGCCCTGTCTGCAGAACATGTTTGTCAGTCTTGTTAATTAAAGTGAATCCACACACATGTTGATGGATGGGACTAGTGCTAATGGGTGACGAGAACTATGCCAGCGTTAGTCTTTCTGCAGTTTACCTGAGCTCAGAGTGATGGCTGAATTACACCGCTGCACATGCGCCTACCCGCCTATGTTGTAAAAGGAATCTGCAGCGACAGGCTAGCTAGCATTCAGCACTACCTGTTAGATAAGAGGATTTCATAGACATCTCCTATACCAAACATTTCATTAATAAAAATACACCTGAATTCTCTTTATGTACAACAGAAGAAGAAAAAAAAAACATTTTCACCTGCATATTCAAGATTTATTTTAATATTAGGTATAGATTTTCTGTATTAGAAATATCACTATTTTCAGAAATGAGAATCTTTCAACTAATGTAATGATCATTTTACCCCATAAATCATTGAAGAACAATATTTACATATAATACAGAACCCATTTAATCTGAAACAATATTAAAATAAATGTTCAATAGATACAAAGGTTTTAAATTCTATTTATATTTCAACTTTGTCAATAAGTCCTTAGACACTCCAAAAATGTAAAGCCATTCTCCTCTAACAAACTATTGAGTGCAAACAATTTTTTTTTCCATATAAAAAACTATGATTGCAGCATCCAGCTTTGAGAGAGGGCAATACGCCATTTCCCTAAGTGCTTCCAAATCTGTCTTCAAAGTATTTTTGTTTCACCATCATGAATACAAAATGGGAAAAATCAAGAGTGAAAGAATATCTGTGCAAAACACACCTTAAAGTGTGGTAGCTCTGATTAAATATTTGCAAAGGAAGTAAAAAAGCTCCAGTCTTTCTTGAACTGGTGTTTGAGGACTGTGGCTGCACAAGGAATCGCCCAGGAGGTCAAAACAAAACAAAACGAAAAAACAAATGAAAGGGACCTAGCATTGGGGATATTCTGCTGCTCTAAAACAACCCTTCATCTTACTCCCTCTATCTGTGAATACATCTGAAGAAAAAAAATGTAAAAATGTCCAAATTGAACACACAGACAGACACACACAGGTTAAGCTGAGGCGTTATCACATTACTTACACTGTGTCTAGCCTTTAAAGATCTACAGGCACAAAGGATTGGGTACTAGTGTTTGTTATTTGCAGGTTAGACACGACTTGATATGACCATAGATGCAACAGTGAGCCAGTCAACACCTCCCATGAACCTCCTGGACGATTTAAAGCTTGCCCTCTTACATCCAATAGCACCCTTTTCACCCCGAGACAAAAGGGGGTCAAGTTTCTAACCCTGGCTTTGCCAACGTAAGTTATCTACACGAGCAGTAACAGGGAAAAAAAAAAACAAACAAAAAAGCATCTGGGTAGTTGTAATGTTGAGAGTGAAGGTGACACTGGAGGTCATGTGGTATGTGACAGTGTGTGAAGAAGCGCTGCAGGGCCTTGGCCTTGGTCATCCCTGTCTCTGTTGCTTGGAGCTGTCATTAGCAGCACCAGCACTGGGGCTATACTACTGTTCCACTGGGGGAGTTGGCTGGGTTGTTTTGAGATGATAGTAATCCCTGTGGAAGAAACAGATAACACACATTGATAACAAACAACCGTGTAACGTAAATGGAATAAAAGAGGAAGAACAGTGAGGCCAAGAGGTTTACTGTCAGAGAAGGTGTGCTATTACTGTAGCCATCAAAATACTGAGGGTTTAGTATAAATCTGCCGTGCAGTAACAAAAACCTTTGGTTGCACACAGTGGCATTAACAGCTTCTGAATGCAGCAACAAAACGCCTCTACCCAAAACAGTGTGAGTTAAGAGGCGTCACATGACAGTATCCTCCAGGGGCCTGTCACTCACCACTTTCCCAGGCCTAGCCCATGTGCAAACGAAACCCTCCTGACAGGCTGTTACCAGACAGTCCTCAAGGAAGATTAACACAGTGAGTCTCTCGTGAGCGATCTTCTTACACACCAGTGGCTCGAGCAGCGGCACTTCCTCCATGCGTGGGCACAGTGTTGTACCTAGAGTCTTAGCTGCGTCAGCTTTTGCCGTCCGTGCCGAGCTAAGCTGGTTAAGCTTGTCACTGCTCTTGCTGCTGATATGACCCATGCTGTGGTTTCGTTTGTGGTCCTTCTCATGGCGCTCCTTGCGTGACTCATGCAACGATAGCGTTGCAAACTTGCTGACTCCACTGGCAATAAAAGCACTGTCTATGATGCTGTTGCCCTTGTTTGTGGTGGTGTTGGTGGTGCTGCTGCTGCTGTTGCTGCTGCTGCTGCTGCTGCCTGTGTGACTGTTGGGGTTGCTGCCCCCTGCTGGGTTGGAGGAGTGTGGCAAGCTATTGGATCGAGGCAGGGTGCTGGGGAGGGAGTTAGCAGGGTTACCACCACTGGAGCTACTGTTGCTCACATTGTCTTTACCATTGGTGCCACTGGGATTAGTAGTGGTGGTGGATACAGTAGTAGTAGTAGTAGTTTGTCCAGTGGTTGGAGGGCTTGTGGCACTCATAATATTAGTGTGAGTCCTAGTGCGGGACAAAGGGAGATGAGGGAAGAGAATGTCCTCTGTAAGGTCCCACAGACACAGCTGGGTATCCTGGCCCACTGAACCAAACCTGTAGGTCACACTAACAGGTCTACTGTCTGTAGAGTTTCTCTTAGAAAGCCGAGAATGAGCACTGTTAGTTCTGTCTCTACCTGCACCAAAGGGAACCTGCTCATGGAAGTCCTCGTCACTGCCGCTGAACTCAGCAGGGGGGTCACCGTCCTCCACGCTGGTGGTGCAGTGGTCAAATGCCACAACACTCACCCACGACTTGTGACCATGCCCCCGTGCAATCACTCTGCAGTCTGAAAATGACCACACCGTCACCAAGTCATCCTCCCCTCCTGCCACAATGTATCGTCCGTCAGGGCTCCAGCACACACACAGTAAGCCACCGAAGTAGCTCTTCATTGTTCCATGGAGCTCTGCAGCGTCGAAACCGAATACTCGCAGGAAACCATCCTGGCTCGCACAAGCCAGAAACTTGCCATCCGGGGAGAAGGCAAATTCATTTAGTGCCCCTTCACCTACCGTCCAGCGTAGTAAGGGGTTACGAGCTGATTTGCTCTTGCAAGTATGCACAGCATAGTTTTCACCCTGCTTAAGGAGCTGGTAGTGAGGTGCAGTGGTGCCACAGGTGTTTTCCACATTGTACAAGTACATGCTGCCACTGGAGTGAGCCACCAGAAACAGGCTCTCTGAACCAGGAACCCATCGCACACATGTTACTCTCGACTTGTCTATAAGTCTCTGGAAGACAGGGAGAAATGAAGAGAAAAAAAAAACAAACAGTCTCATCAGGTAGTTGCTCCAAAATTGTATTAATAGTAGATTCAGTGGACTAACCAAAACAAAATATAAGTTTAATTAAATAGTAAACACAGAAAGCAAGTTGTCCAGTTTCAAAACAACACTAATTGAAACCCACCTCTTCATTGAAGAGTTTGCTGGTTTCCTTCTTTATGGGATCTATGAGCTGCACTTGTCCAGCAGAGAAACCCACCAGCAAGGAGACGCTTTCTGCTGTAGCTGTGAGAGGATTGAAGTCATGACATGTAGGCTGCGTCCCTTTGTATATCCTCTTGTCTATGGGCTTACTGAGATCAGCAGCCTAGAACAATAACAAAGACACACAGATAAATAACTATTTGCGTATTCCAGTCACATTTAAGAACGTCAAGCACCACAGGGAGACAACTTATCCCAAATCAAAATGCCAGAAATTGGGTCAGTGATTCTTAAGCTTGTTTAGATGTTTTTTGTTAAGGGGCCAATGTGAAACACTGAAAGACAGAAATGGTAAAAGCAGGTGCAGTCACAGCGAGTTAGTTAAAGTCAGAGCTGAAAGTAACAGGTGCTCATTGGACAAATAATTTATTTTGAGCTGAATATGGAAAATCATAGAGTGCTGTAAAATCATCATGTAAGACGACAGTCAACTTTCACTCTCATCCTCCCAAATACGCACTTAACTGACAGCATTTCATCAGTCACTGACAGGAGTGTGATCTGCATGTATCTCTCACTAAACTATTAGGCTGCTACACTTTTCACTTTTTTGGATTGCCCATTTTTTAAACTAGTGTCTCATTTGACGTGTGTGTTTGTAAATCACTTTGTCCCTTAAGTCCAAACTTCCTGGTTTCAAAAAAACATGTTTAGGTGATGTCAGTTTTAAGGCAATTAAAACTTACCATACACTCACCATATACAAATCCTGTTGCTTCACTTGGTATCGTTTTGAACTGCAGTATGTGATAGGTTTATAATAATGTGGTAATTATCAGCATCCAAAACAATTCAAGACTTACAGCAATACTGTTTTACACTGAAGGCAAATACTCTTGTCATTCTGCTTTTGGTTAAAGTGAATTCAAGTCAATACAAAAAAAGAAAAAA
Source organism: Mastacembelus armatus (assembly GCF_900324485.2). NCBI lineage: Eukaryota > Metazoa > Chordata > Actinopteri > Synbranchiformes > Mastacembelidae > Mastacembelus > Mastacembelus armatus. The sequence continues at coordinate 10,370,601 of NC_046656.1, forward strand.
CTATTGCTTACTCTCACAGCATCTGACAGATTATATGTCAGAATAATAGCGTCCACTGAGTATACCTACACTGGAAAAACACCAACAGCCTTCTCATTTCCCGGCCAGGCTGCTATTGTTAGACTGCATATTCTGCAGTTGCCTCAGGGACAACCACATCATCAGCATGATCACTACTGTCACAGTCTCCATCCCTGCTAAACAATACCAAACGTGGCTTGCTGCAATGACATCATCAAACAGTGGATCACTTTGCATCACATCTAAAGCAGTGAGAACACACAACATGACCAGTAACAAGCACCCCTCACTTCCAGTCCAACAGCTTACAGTGTGAACACTGTAGAGGGTCCACTGCTGACAACCTGCCTGATTCAGCCCCATCGTGCAAAGAACTGGGTTATACAAACACATCATTAGCCAAGACACGACAAGCCTTTTCTCGCGTTATGCTGTCCGCTGAAAAATCTCATGTCGCAGCTTGTCGCACACCGACAACTCACAGAGATTGGCCACCTCTGAAGTCTCATCGAAACAAAAACAACTGTGACGATGTTAGCAACGAAGGCTAATTAGCTCCTAACTTAGCCAGGTCTGCTACATGGCCTTGTCTTAACAACCTGCGCACTTTAATGGCAGCAGCTAAGAGAGTTGACAGCCGGGGTGCAACTCGTTTCAAGGTGCCAGATCAACGAGCCGCTCCTGGACAGCGCGGCTGTGGTCTCTGCAGTCGATCTTGTTTACCTTTCTCACGCCTTTGTAGATATAAAAGTACAGTTCCCGGCCCACATTGAAACAGATCCTGTCGCCGTTGCCGGACTGGTCGTTTACATTGACGAAGGAAACCTTGACAGGATTGGAGCCCTGCGAGTTGAAAGGCACCCTGTTCGGGCGGCTGTATTCGGAGTGAGTGAGGAGTTTGTAGACGCCTTCTCGTGTGGTGAACTGAGTTTTAATTTCGTTCATCTCCTTCCCTCCTCCCTCCGCCGCCATCTTGGAAATTGGCGTTCATCCTTGTCCGAACCCCGGATGTTACGGACAGCGCATGCGTTGGACTGTTGAAGTCCTTTAGCCATGCGTACAGAGAAATAGAAACTTTATTTATATTATAGAAATATTCACATTTATATTTATAATAAAGTCACGTGAGAAAAAAATGTGCAGGAGTAGAAATGGTAGAAAGGAGCTTGAAACACGATCACCCACAACTAACAAATGAATGCTGTTTCTTACAGAACATATGAAATGAAATCACGGAATAGCATATAGAATCTCTCCTGGGTAGTGACAGCACAGAAAAGAAACAATGCAATTGAATTAAAGGGCAATAGAAAATCACAATTATATAGAAAATACGGACAATGGAAAAATATGTTAGATATGTTTAAAATATTAACGATTATTATGTATTTACCTTTACCCAGAGAAACCACTGGTCATCTATCTATCTATCTATCTATCTATCTATCTATCTATCTATCTATCTATCTATCTATCTATCTATCTATCTATCTATATTCATAAAGAAACAGTTATCCCAGGACCTGGCTCCACCATAGAGGTCCAAAAGCAGACACATCCTTTTCAGTATCATACTTAACTTACACAAGTAAGGACTCACCATCTTAGTCTAGATAACTACTTGAACTATAGGGAACCTGGCTCTACCTATTTGAAAATATCATCTTGGAGTGATTGCGACAGTTCTCCAAGTTTCTCGGTTACATGACATCTTGCAGCGTCTGCTATCAGCCGGGAACATTTAGATTGCATAACCAGTCTGTGGAAAGTGTTATACACTGCCCTCCTCTGACCAGCTAAAGTCATTGTTGCCAAAATGTGCTAGAGAATTCTAGTCTTTCTTTTCACAAGATTGTGTTTGCTGCCACATTTGAAAATAGCCCCAAATTTCTTTTTTCAGTACACTGTGAATTTATGTCAGTGAGTAATATGAGTGAATCTATAGAAATCCAGTACCTTTGGTATTGTCACACTTGTGGAGAAGAATATAGGATTGTGTATTAGCTCATTTTTGCTTTAACAATCATAGCAAAAACAAACAAACAAAAACTAACCTGCTATATTTCTCCTAACCTCAAAATAATGGTAACCTGTAAGGTCCATTCTGCATCCCTTGACACTGGGAAAGCTTTCAGTTTCCCAGTTCAATAAAGTAATGCACATCAAAATTACACAGCATATTTAAGTCATAAAAAATTGTTTAATTCAGTTTCTGTTTCATTATAATACTTTCAGTAACTTTTGTATCCCTTTTTCAGATAATTTTCATTACTACAGTATAACATAGGGCAAAGAGTGGGGCCTTTGTTGATCAACTTATATATATTTATACATATTTACTGAATACATGGCCAGCTAAGTCACCCATAAAATAAGCTTAAAGGAACAATATGGTTTTTTAATTTGTGCCCTATAAACTCTGAAATATCCTAAGGATGGATGAATCTGTTTGCAAACTCTGAACATTCCAAAACCCCAACTAAGTGGACCCTGTGTAAGATAGGTACAATTCAAATTTCCAAAAAAGTTCCAGAAAATTCCAAGTACGTAGATATTTTTTTGTCAAATTGCTACAGTGAAGTTAATTATTATGTTTTAAATGTATGACATAAATTCCTACAGACCCAGACACATGATGTGATTGTTTTTCAAAGAACGTCAAGACAAATCATATAGATTTGTCTTGACGTTCTTCTTGACGTTCTTCTTTTTTATTTATTTATTTATTTTTTTCTGTTATTACTATTCATGTTATAAAACCATTTTTTCTGCTGTCTTGGCCAGGTCACTCATAATACATATCTCAGTTCCTCTAACATAATGCTACATATGAGCTGCATTGCTTTGTTCCAAATAAGTAAAACATTTACAATTCACCCTAATCTTGCGTGCCCAAATAAGAAACAGGCTCGCTGTCCATAGGAAGCCCAATAGTGTGTGTATGTGTGTGCGTCCAATTGGTCACAATGACAGCAGCTGATAGCACAAGCAATGCACAGCTGTGATGGTTGCAAGAGGGTATGGGGCCTAACAGCCAAACAGGCTATCAGGAAAGCTCTCAGAGTGATTGACAGGCACTCCTTGTGACTCTGCAGCCCTATAAGGGCACATCAACTTTAGGGCTCTGGTGTCTCACTTGCCACCCCCCAACCTTAGTGTGGTGAACGTACTTTCTGGAAGCTTCTGAATGGGATCTTCGAGAAACCACCCCTTAAGTATAAAAAGACACTGGCGTGTCGTGAGGTCTGCACAGAGTCAAAATATACTCACCTGAACACACCAGGAGAAACTTACTGCCCACAGCAGCAGCAGCGACACACACAATTTAAGCTCTTCAAAAAGAGAAGAGAAGCTCAGTCATACATTTGAAGACTATCTACAACAAGTGAGCAAAGACAAAAATCATATTCAAGGTAAGACTGGAACACCGGAAATCAAATATGTCATTGTCTTTGCATTTAGCTTTAAACAAGGATTACAGAATATTAATTTGCTGTGTATTGGGTGCTTATACTCAATTTAGGATACTAAAACAGAACTATTACATTTTAAAAGTGGGCAAAATAAATGAAGGGCATTTAATTCAGATGCTCTCTGGATTCAGTTATTGGTAGTGTGGAGGAACAGACGTTACCACCCGGCTGGCCATGTGTTTCTTGCACATGGCCAGCCGGGTGACCATGAGTGTATGAGCAATGGCGAATGGACAGGAAATCACAGAGGAATAGAATATGTATGAAAAAAATAAGAGTCAATGCAGTGTTTGAACATGAATCACATTTTTTCTTTTTTTTACAACTTTAATCATGAATGTGTAACTAAGGAATTAAAGAACTGTTACAAATGCAGAACAGTTACTACTAAATAAATATGTATCACTCTTGAAAATAGAGAAATTGGTTCTGTAAGTAAGTTCTGTGATTAAAAATCAGACTGTCATTCAACTTTGAAGTTTTAGCAGCCGTTTCTTCATTTAACATAAAGGTGTTAAATGACACAAGTTGAAGCAGTTGGGGGTCGGGAGACATATTGGAACTCCGCCCATTTTCCACATGGCAAATCTTTGATTGACAGAAGGAACATGTGTTCATCTACCATGAGCAATAGCTAGCTGCACTGCCCAAGCCATGAGACTGGCTGTATTAAGTAGAATGAAATTTCAAACAGCAGTAGAAAGTTATTTCCAAGATATTTAATACATTAAAATGATATTTACAGTATAATAGTAGGCTTATATATGACAAGGATTTATTAAACATATTATAATATGTTTTTCTTAAGATGCCTGAGAGTGCTGGACACATTATGGAGGAGGAGACTGAGACCTTTGCCTTTCAGGCTGAGATTGCTCAGCTTATGTCCCTTATTATCAACACTTTCTACTCAAACAAAGAGATCTTCCTCAGAGAGCTTATCTCTAACTCCTCAGATGTAAGTCAAATCAGCCCTTCATCATCATTTCTTCCCTAAAGCCTTAATACAGTATTTATGTAAAGATCACTATTTTAACACAATCATTCCTTCCGGACAGGCCTTGGACAAAATCAGATATGAAAGCTTGACAGACCCCAGCAAACTTGAGTCCTGCAAGGACCTGAAGATTGAAATCAGTCCTGACCTGCACGCTCGCACACTGACCATCATTGACACAGGTATCGGCATGACCAAGGCTGACCTGATCAACAACCTGGGCACAATCGCCAAGTCTGGCACCAAGGCTTTCATGGAAGCTCTTCAGGCTGGAGCTGATATCTCCATGATTGGTCAGTTTGGTGTGGGTTTCTACTCAGCCTACCTGGTGGCAGAGAAGGTGACAGTGGTAACCAAGCACAATGATGACGAGCAGTATATGTGGGAGTCTGCAGCAGGAGGATCATTCACTGTCAGACCAGACAATGGTAAATTTTACAGCCCTCACTGATATAATACTTTAATCCATAAGGTGCATAATGAACATAATTTTACTCATTACCTGGTGCTACTCTCATTGATTTAATTGCTTTTTTTAGGAGAGCCCATTGGCAGAGGCACAAAAGTCATCCTTCACCTGAAAGAAGATCAGACAGAATACTGTGAGGAGAAGCGCATCAAAGAAGTTGTAAAGAAGCACTCACAGTTCATTGGCTACCCTATTACACTTTATGTAAGTTCTTACAAAGGCCCATTAGGAATAAGAGTCAAGTTAAAGACCTAATAGTAACAATTGTTAAATGTGATTTCAACATTATTAACCACAAAAATAATCTTCAAATTTCTTTAAACATAATCAAGGTGGAGAAGACAAGAGAGAAGGAAGTTGACCTTGAGGAGGGAGAAAAAGAAGAGGAAGTTGAGAGAGATGCTGCTGAGAACAAGGACAAACCTAAGATTGAAGACGTAGGCTCCGATGAGGATGAGGACACAAAGGATAGCAAGAACAAGAGGAAGAAGAAGGTCAAGGAAAAGTACATTGATGCTCAGGAGCTTAACAAGACCAAGCCTATCTGGACCCGTAACCCAGATGACATCACCAACGAAGAATATGGAGAGTTCTACAAAAGCCTCACCAATGACTGGGAGGATCATCTGGCTGTGAAAGTAAGCTAAATAAATGCCAGAGTGTGGCCTCCAACATCACTTAATGTTTGAGCAAATAATACCATAGTTTGTTCTTATCTCAGGTCAAGTCAAGAAGTTTTTATTGTCATTTCAACCATATATAGCTGTTGCAGTACACAGAGAAGTGAGACAACGTTTCTCCAGGATCATGGTGCCACATATTTATCTCTGCATATCTATCTATATCTACTATCTCTGCAGCATTTCTCAGTAGAGGGTCAGCTGGAGTTCCGTGCCCTTCTCTTTGTACCAAGGAGAGCTGCATTTGACCTCTTCGAAAACAAGAAAAGGAGAAATAACATCAAGCTGTATGTGCGCAGAGTCTTCATCATGGACAACTGTGAGGAGCTGATTCCAGAGTACCTCAGTAAGTAACACATTATCACCATAACCAGCAGGCATGGTTCTTAGTAAGATTATCATGTTATTACCTTTAAGAAACTAATTTTAACTAAAACGTTTTTCATCTTTTCCATTCAGATTTCATCAAAGGAGTGGTGGACTCTGAGGATCTGCCCTTGAACATCTCCAGAGAGATGCTGCAGCAGAGCAAGATCCTGAAGGTCATTCGCAAGAACCTGGTCAAGAAGTGCCTGGAACTTTTCACTGAACTGGCTGAGGACAAGGACAATTACAAGAAATACTATGAGCAGTTCTCAAAGAATATCAAGGTACCATCTGAATGCATTTTTTTAAAATCTCAAATCTTCAAATTAATTATTTGAATATTGTATTTAATTTCAACTTGTGTAACATGTCATTTCATGTTTTAGCTTGGTATCCATGAGGACTCCCAGAACAGGAAAAAGCTGTCTGAGCTGCTGCGCTACTACACCTCAGCTTCTGGAGATGAGATGGTATCTCTGAAGGACTATGTTTCTCGCATGAAGGACAACCAGAAACACATCTACTACATTACTGGTTAGATATTCAACTATTCATTCTTTTTTGTACATTTGCATAAAAATTTTATCACAAGTGACTTAACAAATAATAACCTTTTACAGGTGAGACCAAAGACCAGGTGGCCAACTCTGCCTTTGTGGAGCGTCTTCGTAAAGCTGGTCTTGAGGTCATTTACATGATTGAGCCCATTGATGAATACTGTGTCCAGCAGCTGAAGGAGTTTGATGGCAAGACCCTGGTTTCAGTGACCAAGGAAGGCCTGGAACTGCCTGAGGATGAGGATGAAAAGAAGAAGCAGGAGGAGCTCAAAAATAAGTTTGAGAACCTGTGCAAGATCATGAAGGATATCCTCGACAAGAAGATTGAAAAAGTAAATAGAAAAGTTACAGTAATGATCAAATCACTTTAAATGTTTTGAAATGACGCTAATTTAGTATGGTTGGTTTTGTTTAAGCACAAAAATCATACATTTCATTACTGACAGGTCACAGTCTCCAACCGCCTGGTCTCTTCCCCCTGCTGCATCGTCACCAGCACCTACGGCTGGACGGCCAACATGGAGAGGATCATGAAGTCACAGGCCCTGAGAGATAACTCCACTATGGGCTACATGACAGCTAAGAAGCACCTTGAGATCAACCCTCTGCATCCAATTATTGAGACCTTGAGGGAGAAAGCAGAGGCTGACAAGAACGATAAGGCTGTGAAGGATCTGGTCGTCCTCCTTTTTGAAACTTCCCTGCTCTCTTCAGGATTCACATTGGAGGACCCACAGACACACGCCAATCGCATCTACAGAATGATCAAACTGGGTCTTGGTAAGTTTTTTTTTTTTTCATTTCTCTACAGACATGACAGAGATGAATCTGTTTATTGTCCACTCATCAGAGGGTTTGTTTACTCATGAATGCATTCTCACTCACAGGCATTGATGATGATGATTCCGCAGTTGAAGACCTCATTCAGCCTGCTGAAGAAGACATGCCAGTCTTGGAAGGAGATGATGACACATCAAGAATGGAGGAAGTTGACTAATTTAGTACACTCATCTTTTTTCTTAATTTTTTGCAAGTTATATTGCTCTTTAAATATCTGTGTAATTGTAACACAGCTCTGATTTTTTAACAGCGTGAACTAGTCAGTTCAAATTTTATTTATGGAATGAATGTAGTCCACAGCTGCTTATATAAAACTACTGACAACAGTTAAGAATCATGTAGACACTGAATTTGACACGTGTCTCTTTTTGTAACTATTACATTTTTTTATGAAATGTAAATTTGTAATAAAATGTATAGAGAAATAAGATCGACAGTCTCTCTGGGTTCATTTATTATAACATAATACAGGTGACATTAACTTTCGTCGGGTCAAATACATCCTTTCTCTTATTCAATGTTCTGGAATTTTCAGCGAGCACTGCATGGCTCATTGTACTTTCTACTCCCGCACGCCTTCTTCACACTTTAGTCCCGCCTCCCCAGCCAATAACGAGAAGAGAGGCGTGCACACGTCTTGATTGACAGCTGGCCGGGCCTGTCAGCAGCCAACACCGAGCAGTAGAGACGAAGATTCCAGATGGTTCTGGACGCTGAGCTGTCTGGACTTCTCGAAACCTCGGAAAGCCTACAAAAGCGGCACAGCTCCGGTGTTTCCGCTACATCTCCTAAAGCCGGGCTGACTGCGACTTACACACATTCTTTAGTGGAGGTTTCGATACTCTAAGGACCAAGGTAAATGAATGAAATATTTCTTTGTGACGGTAGCATCGTTACAGATATACCAACTGATATATCAGTGCACGCTCCTGTTAGCTAACGTTAAGTTAGCTTATTTGTTAAATAGCCTATTTGTTTTCCATCGAAGCTGCTGTTTTCACACACGATGGTAATAAAATAATATTCTGAAATGTCTGCATGCAGCTGCTAATGAATGCAGCATAGACTCTAGTTAATTTATGGTTATATTGTTTTAAAATCTGAATACGATAATACATTTTTGACGTTTTTTACATCACGGGTCATAACGGTAACGAGAAAGCTGGATGTCAGTGTTTTTGCTCTCGGTACAATTCAAAAGTTTTTCCATCATTTTCTTCTGTCCACATTACCTTTGCCTTTATTAAACCAGAGAGGCATCAACCACATGGTGCATTTTGAGGTGCACTTGATTTATGTTTTTATGTAATCTGCCGACACTGATATTCAGTGGGAGATCCGTACAGGCCGATCATTCACAGATTGTCCTCATTCACATGGTTCAGAGGAGGAGCTTTCGATTCCAATAGAAACTGCTAGAGATCTTGCTCCCCCCTTGGTACCTTCTAGAAACTCGTATTTCGCCTGGGACACCGGCAGGTGGAGTCGTTTATTCTGATGCTGATGTGTAATTCTCACCACGTGCTCATTTCTTATCAAACGATAATCAATCATTTAGGATAACCGCAGGAGAGGACAACAGCATAGGTAGTTATATTGTGTTGATCCGTGGTAACTTGCTTACATTAATCCATCACTGTTCGTTTTTTTTTATTGAGGTCTCAGTTGAGGTACTTTAATATTCATTTAATATATGAACACTTAATGCTCTATGTTGTCCACATGTACTTTTTTATAGCATTTACAGCTTTAGACAATAAAGTTATAATATTATGTAACTTGTTTAAAAGCAGAAGCAGGTGGATATGTCTTTTTAATAAGGATGGATTATAGAGAGGTGGGTCAGTCTGTACCATCTGCCTGCACAAGCCATTCATGCTCACACTTAACATCACACTTTATAACAGATGCATAGCTGACTGCTACTAAAGATTACAGATGTTAACTGTTGAAGTGTATCCTGGTACAAAATAGCCACTCAATAAATACTGACTTTAGACCAGAGGCACTGAGACTGGTTATTTTTGATGGTGTTGATCCCACTGCATTATATTTCAAGGTGTAAGTTTTACAACTTGCAGTTGACCTTGAGGTGATTTACTTTGTTGCAGCTGTGCAACTGTAATGACTCACTGCGAACATTATCATACATGCAAAAATCCCATTGCCTGTCTGATTAACTGCAAAAATAGGATGAAAACAAATTAACTCTTTAGTCAAAAAGTAGCTGTTTCAAAGTGGGCAGCATAACTGATTGTTGCAATGCACTTTGCTTCTAAACTTAGTCACATAATTTTCTCGGCCGGTGTAAATTGTGCTTAAGGAAGACCTACTGCTAGCTTAAGAGGGCAAACTTTGTGTGTGTGCATGTGTAGTCCATGATATATTTTTTTTGCATATTTTTAAAAATGAGTATTCTTTTATCCTGTCTGTGTAGATGCCTGAAGCGCATGACCAACCAATGGAGGAGGAGGCTGAGACCTTTGCCTTCCAGGCTGAGATTGCTCAGCTGATGTCCTTGATTATCAACACTTTCTACTCAAACAAAGAGATCTTCCTCAGAGAGCTTATCTCCAACTCCTCAGATGTAAGCATTAGTCTAAAGTTGTTTCCCTAACCTTATTTTGTGTCACAGATATGTCTTAAAGTTGTAGTGTAGTATTTTTATGCTGTAACTATCATGTATAGTAAAATGTAAATAATTCAGGACTTCAACATGACAAATATGAAATAATTTTGAAGACAGAAATTGTAATTTCTCAAATAAAATTTCTCATAATTTGTTTGTTTTTCTTCCCAGGCCCTGGACAAAATCCGCTATGAAAGTCTCACTGATCCCTCAAAGCTGGATACAGGCAAAGACCTCAAAATTGAAATCATTCCCAACAAACAGGAACGCACTCTAACCCTGATTGACACAGGTATTGGCATGACCAAGGCTGACTTGATCAACAACCTGGGCACAATCGCCAAGTCTGGCACCAAGGCTTTCATGGAAGCTCTTCAGGCTGGAGCTGATATCTCCATGATCGGTCAGTTTGGTGTGGGTTTCTACTCAGCCTACCTGGTGGCAGAGAAGGTGACAGTGGTAACCAAGCACAATGATGACGAGCAGTATGCGTGGGAATCCTCTGCTGGAGGATCATTCACAGTTAAAGTGGACAACTGTAAGTAATTTAGCTGCCATTATTTTGTGGTTAAAGGTTAAGCTGTATTGTGCCTACAGAAGGCCTCAGGGTTATCTGCACCTTGCACTGACCCATCTTTTTCCTGTGCAGCTGAACCAATGGGACGTGGCACCAAGGTGATCCTGCACCTGAAAGAAGACCAGACAGAATACCTTGAGGAGCGAAGGGTCAAAGAAATTGTGAAAAAGCATTCACAGTTCATTGGCTATCCTATCACACTTTTTGTAAGTGCTCCTTAGATTAAACTGCAAAATTAATTCACCTCAGCTAATCTGGGCTAATAAACTAATCCAGAAATCATGGCAAGTGACTGAGTAATATATTTATTCAGGTGGAGAAAGAGCGTGACAAGGAGGTGAGTGATGACGAAGCAGAGGAAGAGGAGAAGGAGAAAGACAAGGATGAGGAAGAGGAGAAGGATGAAGACAAGCCAGAGATTGAGGATGTTGGCTCAGATGAGGAACATGACCATGACAAGTCTTCAGACAAAAAGAAGAAGAAGAAGAAGATCAAGGAAAAGTACATTGATCAGGAGGAGCTGAACAAGACCAAACCCCTGTGGACCCGTAACCCAGATGACATCACTAATGAGGAGTATGGCGAGTTCTACAAGAGTCTTACTAATGACTGGGAGGATCATCTGGCTGTCAAGGTTGGTCTCTTTATGTGTTTTATCTCTTTATGTGTTTTTATATCAGTTTTAAAAACAGTACTGAAACTGTATTCATTTCTCCACAGCACTTTTCCGTGGAGGGTCAGCTCGAGTTCCGTGCCCTGCTCTTTGTGCCACGGCGTGCTCCCTTTGACCTTTTTGAGAACAAGAAGAAGAAGAACAACATTAAGCTGTATGTGCGCAGAGTCTTCATCATGGACAACTGTGATGAGCTGATCCCTGAGTACCTCAGTAAGTATTACTAATCACAAGCTAAAGATGTGATTTTTGACCCGAGAGCTTGGAGAGAAAAGTGTGACCATGTCTGTTCACTTCAAGAAGTACTTTCAATCAAATTAATATTATCCATCTATTCACATTTTATGTTAGGAATTTGATTCTGGTAAATAACTAACTGTGTTGTGTTGTCTTTCCATTCAGATTTCATCAAAGGAGTGGTGGACTCTGAGGATCTGCCCTTGAACATCTCCAGAGAGATGCTGCAGCAGAGCAAGATCCTGAAGGTCATTCGCAAGAACCTGGTCAAGAAGTGCCTGGAACTTTTCACTGAACTGGCTGAGGACAAGGACAATTACAAGAAATACTATGAGCAGTTCTCAAAGAATATCAAGGTTGGTGTCCTCTCCTTGTGCTATTAAATCTGTGTGTTTTCCTAATCTCTTTTCTCAACCTTTTTGCAGGTACAGTGTATCAAGCTCTTGTACCGTTGTTTTAAAACTATGCTAATATCTTCACTAATAAAGCCAAAATAATTTCAGTCGTGGCAAAATGGAACATACATATTAACTTAAAGCACAAAGCTTTTTTGAAACCTGTAATTTAGATAAAGATGAGTGTTTTTATTTACTGTCATCTTCTGCTTTAATGTAGACATTATCACTGTTTTCTACATAGGCCAAACTAATATTGTAATATTAGTAATGTAATATTGTAAAAACTAATTTTTAGCTAGATATCAGTGTAACACTGTTATGTAATGATGTAATTGAATACTGGCTGAATATTGCTTGCAACTGCATGTTACTGAGAGTTGAATGTTTTGTCTCTCAGCTTGGTATCCATGAGGACTCCCAGAACAGGAAAAAGCTGTCTGAGCTGCTGCGCTACTACACCTCAGCTTCTGGAGATGAGATGGTATCTCTGAAGGACTATGTTACACGTATGAAGGACAACCAGAAACACATCTACTACATTACTGGTGAGTACCCTTTTAAGCTTTACACATGTTTATTAAAAACCATTTTAAAACAAGTGAACTTAAGCAGTGGCTTTGCTGTTAGGTATTCTTGAAATGTCTTCTATATCTGCATTTCAGGTGAGACCAAAGACCAGGTGGCCAACTCTGCTTTTGTGGAGCGTCTTCGTAAAGCTGGTCTTGAGGTCATTTACATGATTGAGCCCATTGATGAATACTGTGTCCAGCAGCTGAAGGAGTTTGAGGGCAAGAACCTGGTTTCAGTGACCAAGGAAGGCCTGGAACTGCCTGAGGATGAGGATGAAAAGAAGAAGCAGGAGGAGAAGAAAGCTCAGTTTGAGAACCTGTGCAAGATCATGAAAGATATCTTGGAGAAGAAGGTGGAGAAGGTGAGTAGAGTAATAAATTGAGCAGCATTCAAACAACCCATGAGGTATTGGATGAAATTATGTTGCAACCTTGTCTTTTTAGGGCAGAAAACGTTAATTCTCCTTTACCTTGGCAGGTCACAGTCTCCAACCGCCTGGTCTCCTCCCCCTGCTGCATTGTCACCAGCACCTATGGTTGGACGGCCAACATGGAGAGGATCATGAAAGCACAGGCCCTGAGAGATAACTCCACTATGGGCTACATGGCTGCTAAAAAGCATCTTGAGATCAACCCTGATCACCCTATTGTGGAGACCCTGAGGCAGAAGGCAGAGGCTGACAAGAATGACAAGTCTGTGAAGGATCTGGTCATCCTCCTCTTTGAGACTGCCCTGCTCTCCTCAGGATTTACGTTGGATGACCCACAGACCCACTCCAATCGCATCTACAGAATGATCAAGCTGGGTCTTGGTGAGTATCTGTGTTTTGTTAAACATTTTCTAGAGGATAGGGTTAAATGGAGACAGATGATTCGCTGTGGCGACCCCAGAAGGGAGCAGCTGAAAGGAAAAGAAGCTGTTTAACTCACCCAGCTTATGCATTTTAATACAATGATTTGAAATACAGTGATGTATTCTCAAAAACCCATAATCCTTTTCTTCTTGTAGGTATTGATGAAGATGATCTGACATCAGATGACACCACCTCTGCTCCTACTGAGGACATGCCCCCACTTGAAGGGGATGATGATGATACATCCAGGATGGAGGAAGTGGACTAAGACCTATTTATATAGCCTGCTAGGATTCAAATGTAGTGTTATATAAAATTTCAAGTTTAATGTTGTAAGTGAGCCTGAAGTATCCACACCCAAGCTTCTTTTTGACCAGTTCACATCTTTCCCCTTGCATTGATTGTATGTATTCCAGGTTAAATTCCTTCAGAACTTTATTTTTGTTAAGTTGTCATCTTTTGTATCTTGGGTTTGTCAAGGTATTTGTTTTTGTATTTATTGACATTCCGATGTTCCTTGTTCCTACATCACCTGTAAATATATCAATTAATACTGTACTAAAAGATGGGATCCATAAATAAAGGTTTACCATGTTAACAAGCTATGTTTGGCTGATTCACCACCTAGCCATCGTTGCTTAGTAGGTAGCTTCTACTAGGCAGGTTTAGTTCTGTATTAGTTGAAAATGAGAAGGCCAAATGCAAAGTGTACTCTTCATACTGACTTTTTGAGTGAAATAAATATACAGACAAAAAACAGGGGATCTTTAAACTTGTAGGTAAATGTAAAGGTGGATTGATCAACTCAAGTCAGGGTGGAATAAATCGACTTAGTAAGAGAAAGTAAAATTCCAGTAGATGGCAGCAATGCCACAGGACACCAGCACAGATTTTCTAGAATATACATAGTGACAGTCCTGTTTGCCAGCCACGGGAAATTAAAGTTAGGTATTACCAAATAAAATTGTTAGATTAACTAAATGTACTTCAGGAGAATGAAACCACCTTTTTGTATTTTAACTTATCCAATTACATGGTTTCAAAAGCTTACAGGTTCTTACAGATGAACAACCACAGTATTATTCGCTCTTTTAACAGAATATATTTTTAAAAATTATCTGGGCTTCAAAATGCTAGAAATTTCTACTGTCTAAAATCTGTAGAAAATCAGCAAAAATTTCAGGCCTGATGTCTGATTTATGGTATTTTCGCTTTACAAATGACTACAAACATTGTAGTTAATTGTGATTTTAAATTTGGAGTTATACTTTCAGAATTTAAAAATAAAAATAGAATGAATAGATCGGAGATGAACTGACAGCCTCTTAAAACATCAGTGGTCCACCCTGTCCCCATGTCCCCATGTTTGCAATAGCCTACCTGTCACCAGCAGGGGGCTCCCATTGCCCATCGGTGCTCAGCGTGCCAGTTTGTGACGTTGGAGTCAGCTGACAAGCAGCAGCCAATCACAGGCTGAGGATGGACTTAACCGCCTCGCAGTGTGATGCCCTGAGAGTTGTCAAGGTTTTGGTTGTGGAGTATCCGAGAGGGGAGCAAGGGCGGCTACGGTTGTACAATGCCGAATAAAACGAAAAAGGACAAGGTAAGTTAGGGAATTGACAGCATGTTATAAGGACCGTGAATAAAGTTTGCACGAGATGCATTTGAGTGCTCTTATTTAGTAAATAGTGTCATTACCAGACATTTAGCTGTGAGCGTAGTGTCCCATCACAGTGTCGCTAGCCAAGCAGCATTCAGCACCAGCTAGCCGCTACCCTGCCAAGTTAGCACTTGGTACATTGTGCTGCCTCATTTAAATAAAGCACTGTGAGGTAGTCTCTTTTGAATGCATGTGCTTTGAGGTCTGTTTTGAGGGACACATTTAAGCTTTTTAAAGCTGAATTCCAGGGTCGTGTGAATGATATTGACTGTGAAGTAACGTTAGCTAGCTAGCTAGCAGTAGACTTACCAGTGTTCAAACAGAAGTGTGAGACTGGGTGGGTAGGTATGCTATATTTAGCAAAGGTTTGTGCATGGCGGCATTTATTGGTAGACTGGTACAGTCACTGCTTGACTGTTGACAATCACCCTTATCCGCTAATATCATGATTTTCTTCCAGGAATCCCCTAAATCTGGCAAAGTGGGCAAGAGCGGGGGGCAGGAGAATTCAGAACATGAGGTAGGACCTTAATAGACATTTCCTGGGGGGCAGTATGTTAGTGGTTTGTCAGACATAATGCCACTGTCATCACTGGTTAAAAATGGAGTGCACTGTTAGTGAGATAATGAATTAACACGCCCAAATCCCTGCATTATCGGTGTCCAATGCAGTCTTGCATAGATTTTTTTTTTGCACGTGATGCTGCTGAAAGGGGCCAAGATCAAGTCCTCAAAACCAAAAAAATATTATACTCATGATGAAAAATTCCTGTTCCATGGGAAATATTTTGTCAATACATGGTTATTGTTACAGTATTTATATGGCATTTAAATTACAACTTCTAAATGTTAGTATAAGTGGAATACTTTTACAGAATTGTGTCCAACCCACCACAAAAGCTATTTTTATTGTAACTCTGGTAATATCAAGACCTTAGTGTGCCCTTGTAACTGTGTCTAACCCAGGTAAAGTTAGCCACCTATAGAGGAAGCCCCAAGTGGACTCTCACTTCTGAATGTTGGGCCCTGCCTGCTCTGGTGAGGCAGGTGGGGAGGTGGTCTTTATGTAGTAAAGCAGGAGAAACAAGACGACACAGGTTTGATTGCTGTAGGCCTCATGATTCTTTCAAAGTGCCATTATAATTCTTGCAACCAATATTTTTTTGTGTACCAAGCATTGTGAGATAGACAAAGTAAGCTATGGATTTTGTTTTGGCTTCTGTTGAGTACAAGATTCACTGGCAGATTAAACTGTATCTGGATCATTGCTGTTGGATTATAACCTGGTGCTTATTTGAATATGTGTGATGATCAGTTGATGGCGCCCGCCAAGTTCTTTCTGTTTCTATATGTAGTAAAACTTTTGACATTGAATTCCATGTGGCAACATATGGCAAACATGAACAAAATGCACTAGAAAATAGTATTTAGTCTTTTGGTCACCACAATTGGTCATGTGCATAAAATACCACTCACCAATAATGGAGAGTCAGTGGGAACACTGAGCTTGTTTCTCTGCAATGAGACGGACCCACCTAGGGGTTCTGGGAGACAATGACACCCGAAGTGTGTTCTATATATCCAGATTTTGGTTGCTGTCACTGCAGAAAACCCTGCTTCATAAAGATAGGATGTTGGAAACGGAAGCAGTGATTTCATATGTGGTGATCTCTGGATATTCTGCTGTGATTTTAATCCAGGTGTCCAAAGACACTTTTTACTCATTTTAGCCAGCTTGTGGTCTTAATTATTGGTAACATGATTAAAACTGGTATGTGTCAAGCGTGTTACTAAAAAAATAATCATGTTTCATCTGGTTTTTCAAAATAAAACATCTTTGAGAGTGTGATAGTAAATGAAACTGAAATAAATGAGTAATTTATTCTTTCTGTGTGGCCCGGTACCAAATGACCGGTTCCGGTCTGTGGCCTGGTGGTTTGGGACCACTGCACTAATCTACGTAACTTGCAATGTTTTATAATAAAAACAGTCATATGGTCTGACGTGTTTTTTGACATTTTGCTCACATCTGGTTCAATGACCCAATACCCAAAGGTTCAGCCCACATTCTGAACTGTTAAACTTTGTGTTGATTAGGTAAAGCACAGGCATCTGGTGTGAATCATTGTCAGATTATTGTACTGCAAGGTCATATATTTTATTCTTAAAGAAAGATAAATCTTTTCAATGGGACCAGGTGCAGATGAAATGTACCACAAATTCAACAAACATCAGAATTAGGTCAGAATTCTTCCACAAATTCTACAATCACTGTTTTTAAAGGTAACTGAACTAATTGTAAAAAGTTTTAGTTTACTTCATTCTTCAAAGAACCAGACACTTTTCTTTTTCATGGGAAGTCAGAAGTCTTTATGCACTTATTTCAGGGTTGGATGACAGCTGACATCTGTTTGTGGTACTTGAAAGGCAAAAGGTGGCCCTCCTCTGTGCTAGACATTCAATGTTCGTATTGTAAGGGCTGCTCACCACCTGTTATTATTCTACTGGCACACTTGTCAGTTATGTGCTTCCTCTGTTGGAACCAATATACTGTATGTTTTATTCAAGTGTTGTCTTTGCCTTAATTCTAATTAGTTATGAAGAATTTAAGTATGTGTTCATCCCTTGTTGACTTTTGAAATTCTTTTTTTTTTTTTTTTTTTCTCAAGCACACTTTTAGCAGCCTGCTTTTATGCAGGGTAATAATCCTGCATGCTGTTGTGTGTCAGCAACCATACAGCAGATCTAATGCGCAGGTCGTATGTCAAATGGAAATTGCTGGGCTCCAAGCTGTTGTTAGCTCTCTCTGCCCTTCCTTTTCTCTCACACACTTGTGGTTCCCAGAAGCATATAAGAGTAAAGAGAGTGTACATCATATACAAGATTTTTGTTTTTGCTATTTTGGCAATGGGCACCTGAGAGGTGGGACTTTCACAGCATGAAATTAGAAAATCCTAAATAACAGATGTTTCTACTTTTGCTTAACAGACTTTCATGTCAGAGTTAATTCTTTTCTTTGTATTACATGACCATATAATCTAGTTTATCATAGAGGCTAACACAGTTTAATTTCCCACTTTACTCTACAGCTTGCTAGTGGCCGAGCTCATAAGCTCTTCTCTTGTAATGCTGCAAACTTGAGCTGGGTCTTAAATAAATTTGATAAATCCCCTGTGACTAAGACTGACACAGCTCCACTGCTGCATCTGGTAAAGTAAGCTCTGTGCCATCAGGTGTGTGTTGATGAATAGATCCCAGTAGGCAGGTGGGACCAGCTGTTAAGGAACTTGCCACATTTACTTGATCTGGGTTATAACCAGCCTTACAAACCTGTCATGTTTTTTTTGTTTGTTTTTTTTTTAAAGTGTCCTGGGACACAATTGGGTGGCCTCATAAGTAACAAGAAGTTATAATAGTGAGTTTCTCCTTGTGAACTCAGAGTTTCAAGATAAATGTACTGTTAAAAGTAGTATCTTTAGTTTATGTTCTTATTTACATAATTCTAGTTAAATAAATGATGACTTACTTCATATAATCAAAAGTCTGTAGAATATAGCAGTCAGGCAGTCTGAATGATGGTGATATGAACACAATTTTATCAGACTCCTAAAGAGGCATTTTTATTCTGTGCACTACTGTTTAAAATGCACTTGCTCTTGCCTCAGTGTTATTAAAGTGTGTGGTTTTTTTTTTCTTCTTTTTTCTTGTTTCAGCAGAGTTCTAACAGGAAGACTAGCAATAGTGTTCCTCCCACCACACAGCTGTTAAAGGGGAAACAGCCAGGTTCCCAGACACCTGTCAAAAAGGACAAGAGGCAGAGTTCCTCTCGCTTCAGCTTGAGCAACAACAGGGAACTGCAGAAACTACCTGCTTTCAAAGGTATTTATCTGTACAACAACCGAATCCTACAGTCTAAACACATGATGAACTATTGCGTGCACTACCTTTTGAAGCTGTTGCATCGACATACGTACACATTTGAGTGCATCAAATACATCTGATATTTCCAGTTTGAAGGTTCTAAGCTTGGTTGAGGCATTGCAGGCAAATCATTGTAATAGTAATGAATTTAAACTGTTTTGAAGCATGAGACTCAAGAAATGACCCAGATGTTAAACATAAAACAGAATTTTCCTGTAGGCAGGTGGTGAAAAATACACGGACTGATACTCTTGACATAAAGATAAGT
Source organism: Mastacembelus armatus (assembly GCF_900324485.2). NCBI lineage: Eukaryota > Metazoa > Chordata > Actinopteri > Synbranchiformes > Mastacembelidae > Mastacembelus > Mastacembelus armatus. The sequence goes on from NC_046656.1 coordinate 10,389,790, forward strand.
GCAGGCTTGAAACACTTGCATACTTACCAGCACACACTGTTATTTACTCATTCTTTCTGAACTAAAATGTCTATGAACATCCCCTGCCACATCACCCTCATTTTAATACCAGACTGAGCATACCATTATGCAATACATGGAAACAAACAGAGGACGTACATGGCATGGACTTTGCGCTGGATTTAACCCAAGCATCTATATTTAGTTGTAATCCAGAGATAAAGCTTTAATTCCGTGGTCCTTGTGTTTCAGGATGTTGCCAGTGACCAGATAAGCCGTATCTGGCTGCAACGCAATTTCTTTTCTCTTCTTCCCTTTGTCAAAGAAAAATTGACATATCTGTGAATAGTTATTGGAAATATTACTTTAATGTATAAACCCACTGCAAGCATTGCACCAAACTGAAAATCAAGGAGTAGATAGTAGGTCCTAGGTGTATTGTCTGTGCATGTTTCTGAATATCTAAACATGAATACACACAGCAATGGTGTCTGCTACTTTTTTTCCAGTGCTTTAAAAATAATTGTCTAAGCAGCATTGTGTTGAATGTAACCTTGCTGTTAAATAGATTGAATATTGTGTATGATCATGTGTGCACAGTGGCTCAGTACAAAGAAAAACGCTTTAGTACATGCTATGCAAAGTCTTAGGAGTGTTTCTGTATGACTTTAAAAAAAAAAAAAAAATCATAGCCTGTACTACAGAACCTAAGATACACAAACACCCCACTTCAAAGAGGTAAGAAGCTTGTCTTCTGAGTTCCAACCTTATACCACATCAATGAACTTACTTTTTTGCTAACTTTGGTGCTAGCCACCAAATAAGTAGAGCAATGTTTTTAGTTTTTCTAAGGGAAAATTTGAATACCAAAGGAAGCACTCCTATTCAGAAGGATTTTACAAATGTTTCTTTTTTTTAGAAGACCTGGCTAATAGTATAAAACTATCTGACTTAAGGTGATGGCAGCTGTTTGGCGCCATTTGTTTGGCATTCAATATTTTGTGTAAGATTATCATCAATGGGCACATAGAAGAGATGAGGCTAGCATAAAATATACCCGTATTTTTGTTTTGGTTAGCAATTAGCTTGTGCTGTGTCAGGAAACCAATAAGCATAACTTAATTTCTGATAAAGGCTGCTCACTTCCCACACCACAACGAGGGTTTTAATAACATTCTGCAAAACATTATCCCGCAGTGGCCTGGTAGATGTTATCACTCAGTCCTGTCCAAACAGGCTCCTCACTTAGCCTGTTTTCATTCCAGACATGTTCACCACCTCCTGATAGGAACACATGTCCGTGAGCTTGTCCTGCAGGGCCACAAGGTTGAGGCGAGACTGAAAACCCTGACCAGAAGCAGGTCTTTCCCATGAACTCCCCCCAAAACAAAGTGCATTTGTTATGACTGAAGAGTGTAATTTACATGTGCTTTTGCATTTAATAGCATAGCAATTTAAAGGCTTCCTGTTCAAGACCCATATGATTTTAAAAAACCTCTACCAAAATACACAAATTTGTGTTTTGGGAAAATGCTTTTAGGAGATTTGTCTGACTGCAGCTTGTGAATGGGACATAAATCCTCTACAGGTGCTTCTTATTTCCTTGTGGTTTCAAAATAATTGCCAGAGAGCACAGAACAACAGTTGTTCTCTCTGTATGTGTTCTCTTTCAAAGCAGGAGCTGTCCTGCATGAAGCATCTGTCTTACAGGGTTTGTTGCCATCTGCTGGCTAGAGTTTTAAGTATGATTTAGAGTAGCATTGGTTACCTGGAACAAACAGTTTAGTTGTCAAAATGTAATCTAGTCCTGATGTTTGAAACCAAACAAAATTAACAAAACCATAGATTCCAATTAATTAATTAAATGTTTAACTGGTTTAACAGATGAAGACACTCATTCTGCTGGAGAGGATATTTTTTAAGATATTGAGTAATGGATATTAGATAGACCTTATTCTCTTTATTTAAAAAAAAAAAAAAAAAAACTTAAGGGCACATTTTTAATATTTACGCAAAGTTAAAAATATATCTTCGATTGTAGTTGAATGAATAGCGCTGTGCAGGATCCAAAAGTATAAAAAATGAAGCTGAAACTCATGCAAGTATTTAATGTGGTTGGCAGATGCTGAAAGCAGGATGCACAGGGCAAAGTAGGTCTCCACCACTTCTGCAAGTGGCAAAGAAAGGACTCACACATCTCATGATACTTTACCTGTTCAGACATCTCACATAAACATACAAATGCTAGCCTTTAGTAATAATTAAAAAAAAAACAGTCAAGAAAGAAACACAAATGTTGACATATTCAAGTGAAATGCAGTACACCCAATTGGACATTGTAGCATCCTGCCTATAAAGATGAGTCAATTCTATAGTAGTTCTCACTAGGGGTTGAGACTTGAATGCATATTTAGTTAAACATACAGATGCGTCCACTCACTGACAGCTACAACCAACACAATTTAATTGTCAACTTTTGAAATGAATTATGGTAATATGTAACACAGTTGTATTAGCAGTATTTATGGTGATTTCTATTGCATGCATTCAATTTATAGTCATGCAGCCACAGGTGTTTTCACTTAGCATGTCAAACATTTGTAACTGGCTGAGTCCCAGACTAATAATACCAAAACAATTGTAGCCATGGATCTGTTCATGACTCTTCCTGTTTTAAGTAATCAAAGCAGCCACAATGAACATGGCCTCTCTCATCTGAATGGGTCACTTTCTAAAAGTGTTTGAGTACGCAGATAAATGTGAATTGTTCTAGGACACATTTGGAATATGTTTTGAAATGTTTCTATCATTGGAAACTACTTAAGGGGAAATTAGATTCAGCTACTGTTAAAAGCTTTATTGGTTTCTCCAAATAGATTTGAGCCTTAAGCATGTATTAAAGAGCGCCATAACACTGAAGATCAGCAGACCTCTAAATGAACCCCTCAGCTGTGTATTTTAGCCTGGCCTGTTGCAAGCAGTGATTGATTTCGAGAAAGCTCTACTATAACACAAGGAAGTGCACTCATGATGCCTCACAAGTTCACTCTCTTTCCACTGCCAGAAATAGCACAGGCACAGAAAAAAGCTCAGGCTTGCTAAATGCATGTGCCAAAGGAGCATTTGGAGAGAATATTTGTAACAAGTTGGTGTATGTAGCGTTGTCTTGTCTTGGTCAGAACAACAGATCTTTAGATGGGAGGTTGCCCCCCCTGGCTAGAGAGCATAATTGCAAGAAAGTGCCCTTTATACACTCAGACTATTACAGACCCTTCTACTGTAATGCCCCACTGTTGTATGTATTAGGACCAGCAGTTGGTCAGTTGTTTGGTGAATACATTATTTTTTGGGGATGTACCCATTCCCATTTTTCAGTGTAGACCAGTTGAAGACATTCATGGTGTTCAGCTTGCTGACAAACATAGATTGGAGGTTATCAGTGCTCCCATCAGTGCTCCCATCAGTATAACATAAGCAAAATTTACTCAGACCGGAAACCTGGAAGAAATTTATGCAAATATGACACACTAACACCTCCTGCACAGAAGTAAAAACCCACAGGGAGGAGTCTCACCATGCAATTGTGTTATAATGGTTGTGCTCTCTGCAAATAATGTCTTTGCACCCAAAGAACATATAGTAACTGTAGGCATAGGGGGTATTTGACCTTAAAAAAATAACCCAGGCTGCTGTGATTACAAAACTCAGTTCTCCAACTGTTTATATACAAGTGTTTTTTTAAAAAAATTAAGACCAAAGGTGAAATCACAGCTGAACAAAAGAAACAATATTGGCAACAAATAATTTTATTGGCTTATTTTTGGCATATAAAAAGATAGGTTTGGAATGCATTTAGGTATCTATATGTTTTCTTCAACTATGAGACTGTCTTTGTTAGTACAGGTCTGGTTATAAAATGCTAATCCTCAGGGGGGTAAGCAAAGCCAGTTTGCACAGGAAATGACTTTTTCCTTAGTTTCTCAATTACTTGCTTCTTTGAATGCCCCTCCCAAACTGATCTAACAAACAATAGAAAATTACACATTTTAAACAATATGTTTTCTTATATAAATATATAAACACCCCTTGCATTCAAGTTGCATGGTTCTGCTTGGTAGTTAGTACCTTTAAACACAAGAGTCATTAGTCTTCTACCTACTGTGTATGTATTCCCATGGTTCTCATGGCATGATGACACATGAGTGCTCACAGGGATTGGTAATGGTATGCGTAATGATGCAAGTGCTATGGTTGGCTGCACACTATGACTCATAATTTCATAGGTTTAATAGAATGCAGTAGTTACAGGATTTAGAGTGTAATGTCTGACTGTGGGAAGAAATGTCTTTTTTAATGAATCAGATTTATTCCTCAATATTCTTGTATTCCATTTATTTTCATGTAGCTTGAGAATATCATTTTATTGCTTTTACCCGTCTGCATGGCTGGGGCTGTGCCCTTTTTGTTTTGTCCCCACTGCTGCAGAGACAGTGTTGCTCTGCATATGCACATCCTGTGTTGGTCACATTGAGACTTCCTGCCTTCCTGTTTCTGTCACATACACCTGGGCTCAGGCTGTGCTCCTGGAGAGCCATCTGTCATGCAAAAGCACACACAAAGACAGCACACACATATGGATATAGAGACAAAACCAAAAATGGCTTTTATCTGACAGTGTTAAGTAGTTTCTTCTTATAAACCGCAGCTTCTTTTCCTGTTTTATATTAAGCAAGAAACATGTCTGAACCTGCCCTTTGGCTGGCTACCTAACACTTATGGTTGCATGTGTTAGTTTTGGCGTGTTGAACAGTTAATGTTGGTTTTGAGTATTGTCATTTGTCACTTCAGTTGTGGTATTGGGGTTTGTTTGGGTGTTGGTCTGTGAATGAGAAAGAGTAGAATTTTACCCCTTCTCTGATCCTTATGAACAGCCTACATTTTGAAGAAATGTTTTTCTTGGTCTCATTCTTGTATATATCAATACAGGCTAAAGTGTATTTGGATCTGTAGTATGTGCTTTAAAACTCCTAACAGATGTAGCTGCTCCTGCTCCAATCACTGTAACAGTCCCACCCCTTCCCCCTCAGCCCACGAGCCAATCCTTTCCCTCATGTTTTTTTTATTCTGACAGTCAGTCCATGTGACTGCAGCCAGCCAACCAGGTGGCTGTTGTGGGGGATGACATCACTAACTAGCTGGTTCCCTCCACCAGCAGGGGAGCTTCATTTTCTGCTCCGACTGTTCGTGCTAAAATGGAGGCTGGCTCCTCGCCTTAGCCTGGGCTGCCCTCTTCTCCTGTCTCCTGCCTCAGCTCACTGATGTTGGCATGTACTAGAGCTGCCAGTGGGATGGTTCTGGATGCACCGAGCTCCAATGGGCCTTTCCAGCCTGTGGCCCTCATGCATTTTAGAGGTGAGAATAGGAAGTTTACCTCTTCTGCTGCTCTGTGTTTATGTGTTTCAAGGGGAGATGGGCAAGAATGTTGTCATTTAGTAACAGCAGCTGTTAATGTGCATTTTGTAGGAGATATTTGTGTCATGACTTTTCCAAAGTTACTGCAAGAGACAGAGCCTTATTGTCTTAGTGGCATGAGTATTTTTGGAAGAAGATTGTCTGTATGTCAACAAGGAAGAGTTTTGCCAAGACATTGCATAGTTTAGCCTCTGTCAGGGAGGCAGGGCGAGAGAGTGAGAGGGAGTGCTGGTTTTGAGTCTCCCATCCCCCATCAAGACTGCTGATGTCATAGGAAGTGAGGTCAAAGCTTGTTGTCTGTTTGTGTGTGTCTGTATTGTATGGTATATGATGTCAGTTCACACACATCTGCTCCGCTTTTTGCAGTTTGATGTGAGTTGGTCTCATGTTGTGAGTTGGCATTAGTTGGCCTTTGAATTGACACAGAGTATGCACAAAATGTTTGCCACTGGTGCCCGTTTATTAATCATGTCATTATATTTTCATCAGTAGATGTTGTGGTATTTAAAATTTTTGCTTGGGAGCAATTTGCATTCACAACTGGTTTCCTGTGTGAAAGCTGGAGGCTTTAGATGAGTAAAGGTTATTCGCCCATCCATGCAGAGAGGTGTATGTGTGATGTCTGCAGTTGCACAGCATGTCCCTTAATATTTTAGGCCTGTTCAGAAACCCTAGTGCTGTTGTGTAACAGGAGCATGATAGACCTTTTGGCACACAGGGGCTGAAGTGGTTTTTGGTGGACCCATGCTTAAGCTCATTAGGAACCGACATTCTATATACAGGTGTACTGCACCTAAAATCCCTTGTTACATATTAATTATGTACAGGAGGTTTCTCATAACTACACAAAAACTTATCAAAACAGCAAGAATTATTCTGTATTTTTTTCATTTTTAATTAATTAACATGCTTTTGGAGTGCTTTAACATGAGTTTTCATGCTTACTGTCAAAAGGTCTAAATATATATATTTTTTTTTATCGCTACTGTATGCGCTAATGAAGCAGCAGACTGATGAACATATAAAGTGGCATGAAGGGCTTCATCATAAATGGGCTCATGGTTCGGCACAGCTTCTTCACTTTAAAACTGCAGGCTGTTAGAAAGGAAGACACAACACAAGTATATGCTTCACTGTACCCATCACAATTCTCCATGGATTTGCTCAGGGTTAAAGCAAATTACTCTTTGACCTTTTGATGCTGTCAGTTAGATTATGGCCTGTAGTTTCTATAGATGGAATCAAGTATGATGTTACTGCACAGCTACTTACAGACTTGTCACTATTTTACACTGACTCTGAATATAGACTCAAGTGTTTTGTAATCAGTTGGCCTGACTACTTGTTCCAAGCCCTAAAGGCTGATATGCACTCCATTAGGGGTCCTTTTTAGAGTGCTCTTTTTCGGGGTTGGTGGTGGGAATAAAAGCAAGAGCTTGTTCAGCTCAAGAAATCAATTCATAGTCAGAAAATAATTACAGGTAGCTGAATTTCATTTTGTGTGTTGAACACCAGCTGTATTCATCTCACAACATGGAAGTATAGAACAATCTGTCTGAGTCCCAGGTTCAGGTTCTAGTCCTTGTGGGAGTATGCATAACCTACTATACTGAATCTGGCGGAATTGACTTATTTGACCGGTGCCAAGTGATAACATATTTGCCTCTGACTCTTGTTCCAGTACACCTACATTCTACACACACGATACTAAAAACAAGGCCATGTAGGAAATACTGCAAATTAATAATACCAAATCACTGTATTGGCTGTATTGAGCAAGAAAGTTTCTGTTTTGTAACCCAGCAGGGATCTTTCTGTGTGGAGTTTGCATGTTCTCCCTGTGCATTGGTTTTCTCCTGGTACTGCAATGATAATGAATGAATGACTGAATGAATGAATAAATTGGGTGTATTGACAAAATCTAGAAAGTTTGGTAAGTTTGCATGTTATTCCAAACTGTTACTTGTAATTGCTTGGTAAGTTCATATACTTAGTCTGCTGTGTTGTTTGTATTTGCAGTAAATGTGAGTACATTCTGCTGTCAATTGTGGGTATGTTAGTTTGTGTGGTTTGAACTTGCAATTAACATAATCTTTTTTTTTTATTTTTTTTGTCAGTTTAAAGTCTGCCAAGGTTTGTAACTGAAAAGCAATTACCTGAGTACACAACTTCTCTGTAATCAGTTTCACATGATTGTGCATGATGGGCCTTGACTACAAATTGCTCTTTTTCCCCAGTCTGCCACAAGTCGTTACTCTGTGATGCACTTTGTGTTCTGTTATATGATGAGAGTTTGCAGTAATTTAACTTATTACACCCACATGCTGATCACTACTATTAGAGGCTTGATAATCAGATAACAATTTAGTGTTTGAAGAATTTCCTGCTTCCAGCTTCTCAATTATGACGGTTTGGAGCTTTTTCTTGCTTTGACGTGTTCTCTTTAGTCGTGCTTGGAATTATTTATGTTTTACATGGTTAAGTTCGGTTGATGTCTCAGGACTGCATTTGATGGGCTCAGCAAATTAGCAGCATACTATTCCAGTGTAACAGCAGCAGTCTGCATACATCTCTGATTATCAACGGTCACCCCCTGGTCCAAAGTCCTGTCTCTGCATGTGGTCACCATGGCAATGTACACATGTAGGTTGTTAATAGGGGGACAAGGCTGAGTCAAATCACAGGATGTGACAAACAAATGAATGTTTTAATGTTGCTGATTTGATAGCTTTACACTATTACGTTTCTATGGGTCTCAGGTTTTCTAGTCTCTAACAGAGACTAGGCAACCGAAGGTCCTGATTTACAGGAGAAACTCTCTCAATTCTTTTGTCATTATTTACAAGCTGCTACTGTTATTTTGTTAGTTTGAAAGCAAAATAGTTCTTCCCTCAGTGAAAGCAGCATGTCTCAGTGCTGTCCCTACATCATAACAGGTTGCATAGACTAACTACTAATTACCATTACTATATCAGTTACTGAAGATCTATATACCGTTGATGCCGGAGTACTGATAAGAACCAGATAAGAACGAGTCAACATCGTATCAGATATATTTACATGTATCAATATGGATTACCTGTAGATTTAGCATAATTCGTTTAAATTGACTAATTTATGATATATTTTGGCAAGTAAATGTTTTGATTGAGGTGTGGTTCTGCAATTCCTGCAGGTTGGTTTGAGTCCTTGCATCATTAATGTGTCGGTGACACTGTCTTTGAAAGGTTAAATGATTGATTTAGAAAGTCTGCATGTCACCATGTGAACTCCACAGAAGCAAAGTACTGTGGCAATGAACCTGAGTAACTCTTTATTGCAAATTTGTGATGCAAATTATCACTCTCTTAGAGAGGTTATTGGAGGAGGAAAAAAACATTTTTGGCATTGATAACAAAGCTCTGGAGCATACAACTCCTTGCGTAACAGAACTTAACATTACCTTTACACTACTGCTGCATTGCTTCTGAAAGACAGTTTCAGAGGTGGGAGCATCATTCATGTTTCTTTTATATCATAAACATTCAGACACTTTTGTCATTTCTCTGTGGACCACTCTTTGGCACTTTTTTTTGGTATCATTTTTAGTTCATTTTTGTAAGTATCTGGTTTCTATAGTGTTTCAGAAAATGTTGCTTAAAACACCCTGTAAGGGCAAGTTATTGCAATTGTCCTGCATCATTGCTTTGACACAAATACAAACACATGATTATGATAATGGGATGAAACATAGTGCTTGATAAGAGTGACTGTTTAGCAATCTATGTGATAATAAGGTTTTATGCTAACAGAGCTGTGTAAGGGACGATTTCTCAGATACAGTGTTATTACTGTGAATGTGTTACTGTTTCTTTCTTTTGTTAAAAAGTATTAACAGGCTGTTCTGTAGAATTTGTTCCTTTTAATACATAATGGCAAACCTGTTAAATCCCACCTTCTTTCCTTCTGTGTCCTAGATGTTCCCCCTGCAGAGCAGGAGAAGCTGTTCATCCAGAAGTTGCGCCAGTGCTGCGTCCTTTTTGATTTTGTCTCAGACCCACTGAGTGACCTGAAATGGAAGGAGGTGAAACGGGCAGCGCTGAGCGAGATGGTGGAGTACATCACCCATAACAGGAACGTCATCACTGAACCCATCTACCCAGAGGTGGTTCACATGGTCAGTATTAAAGCAGTGTGAATTAGAGACTTGGAATTATTATAGACATTCACATTGAAAAAAGCTAATGATCTAAGATGGTGTTTTATTTTGAGCTATTAAATGCTCCCTAACCTAAAATGTAATTATTTCCAGTGGACCTAAATTTTGGTTTTAAGGCCCCATTACAAACAGCTTAGTCACGTACAGGAGACACTTTGGTTTGTCTTGTAAATTGAGACCTCCAAAACATCACTGAACCACATAAACAGGGCAGTTTTGTTTTGGTCTCGTAGTTTCACCTGTGTATACATTCTTATAGAAATTGTTATATTTCAGTATCATCCTTTTATCTAAAGACAGTGAAAAGCAAAAATGATAGAGTAGATTAACTGGTGAATTTTATTACATTTCCATATCTTCAATCCAAAATAAGCTTTGGTACTATTGGTAATGCAGTATTACTATTTTGTGGGTGTTACTGTGTATCAAATAGTACCATAATGTTTATGAAACATAGAATAATTGAATCTGAAGTTTGTGTTGTTCATCAAGACCATATCATGATGGCTTTACACAAATGAAGGCCTCCCTTTATTTAAATTGCATCCACAATCACATATGGTGGAAAACCATATGTGATATTATTCTGCAGTTGTATAAGCCTGTTTAATGGAGTAAATTCATATTATTAAGCTCCATAAAACATGTTATTCTGATGTCTGTCTGACTCTGATACAGTAACTATTGCAGTACTTCTGGTTGGTTAGGTTTATGAATGTTCATTTACTTTAGTCACTCAGTTACATGGTTAGAAGAGTTTTCATGTCTCACTGTGTTTTAAAGGATTTTCTTCTTATTTTAAAATCCTGAGTGGTGATGTTTGTAAATATAACCTTGAAGAGCCATGCAAGTTAGTACAATGTGTTGCTGCTTTTATATTCCATTAACCTCTGATCTGCAGTTGGGTTTTATTTCTGCACAATGGAAAGAAAACTTACAATGGTTTCCACTGCTTGCAGTTTTGACTACTTTCAGATGCGTTTAGTCTTTTTGGATCCTTACTAACTCATGGATGATTAGGTCACTGTGGGGTAAACCTTTTATGACTCGTACCTCTGCAGATCTGAACCTGTTCCTTCAGTCAGGCCTGCAGTCAGTGTGGCTGTCATTGTGTTCCTACAGTATATTGATTAGAGATGTGCTCCTTTTGACGCTGTGTCCTGGACGTGTTCGTGGTGCCAGGTTTGCTTTTCCAAGCCAAATTTAAAAGCCTTTGATGTTAATCAAAGCTCTGCCTCAATTTCCCCCCATCCTCCTCATTGGCTTTATTTGATCAGTGCAGCAGAAAATGCAACAGAGCTGTCAAATCAGCATGAAAATATACTCTTATTCCTGGCAGCCCCTTTCCCCCACCCCCTTAAAGACAAGGACTCTTTGAAGTCCACTGATGGCTTTCATCATCAAAGTATGGAGACTGACACAGCAAACGCCTTTATAACCATAAAGAGTGTATTCTTATGTTAAAGCTGGGCACATTATTTTCCCCCCTTAGCCCATGTTCTTCAGGACATGTTTGATGCCTCGGTTGCTGAAACTGTACAACAATATTTTGGCAGAGTTTTGGATAACATGACACTAGCTGTTTCATTAGTCTTGTTGTCTGAGAGAGTGGGTGGAGGAGCATGAAATTATTTCTGCTGAGAACATAAACATGAGGATGAGTGAGTGTGTTTTGACCTTTAGTCGACTGCACCCTGTTGTCTGCAAAGTGAGAATACACTCAAAGAGAAAGTAGATGTATACTGCTCAGGTGGGGGAATGCTATTGCCTGGGAGACAGGCCAGCAAAAATGGGAATATTCAACCATCAAATGAAATGTTCAGTCTTTTTTAAGGACTGTAAAAGACTGACTTGTAAAATACTTTTTTTTTTTTTTTTAAAGTAGAGGCAAAGTAAAACTATAAATTGTCTATTAACCAGTTAGCTTAACCTACACAACATTGTACCAGTGATGGTTGTTCCATCTGCAGTAAAATAGCCAGCACATCAGTTTCACATAATTTTGGCATGGAAAGGTTGCTTGCCAAAGCAAAGAGTATTTTTGGCAGTCAATCATCCCACAGCCTGTAGATTATTTGCTCTAATATTGTAGGATAAGTTACTGATTATGAACAACCTTGTTTGCTATTCAAATACTGTGCCTGATGAATTTCAAGTTTCTCCCATCACTTTCATTATTTCAGCTTTCGACTCTGTTTTAGAAGCAAACGTTCAATGTCTGGTTGTCACAGTGGCAGCCAGAGCTAATGTTTACCCAGGTTTAGTTAAATGTAATGCCTGAAAAAAAACACTTCTTCCTGACTTCTTCCTTCCTTCATTTTTAATTTAGGGAAGCATCAGCTGGCTCTGTTGTTTTAATATTCTGTAATGTATTGCACAGTGAACAAATTGAATCATGGTTTCATAACTCCTAAGTCTTGATTGATCATTTCTATATTTTCAGTGGAGTGTTTACCTTTCCTGCTTTGTTCCTGTGTGCTTTTCCTTAGTTTGCTGTGAATATGTTTAGGACGTTGCCGCCGTCCTCCAACCCCACAGGTGCTGAGTTTGACCCAGAGGAAGATGAGCCTACGCTAGAAGCTGCATGGCCACATCTACAGGTGCACACAGCAAACAAACTGGAGGCTGGACATACATTCAGTTGTTACTTACAAGATTTTTAACCTATAATTTTCCTCTGCAGCTTGTCTATGAATTCTTCCTACGGTTCTTAGAATCACCTGACTTTCAACCAAATATAGCCAAAAAGTATATTGACCAGAGGTTTGTAATGCAGGTAAGCACATAAGAGTATATGTGTGTGTTTAAGTGTAATTTCCTTATTGTTGAGGGCATGATTTTGTTGGTGCTGTGTTTGGTGCTCACTCTCAAAAACCTTTTCTTGTGTGCAGCTTTTAGAACTGTTTGACAGTGAAGACCCCAGGGAAAGAGATTTTTTAAAGACCACTTTGCATCGCATCTATGGCAAATTCCTGGGCCTGCGAGCGTACATTAGGAAACAGATTAATAACATTTTTTATAGGTGAGTGTGTGTTCGAATTGGATGTATCAGTGCCACTTGTGTTGTTTTTGGGAGTAATGGAGTATGTTCTTTAAAATGTGCCACCATGATGAACTCACATGTTTCCACCTGCCTGTTTTTCAGGTTCATTTATGAGACCGAGCATCATAATGGAATAGCAGAATTACTGGAAATATTAGGCAGGTAAGAGCTTTTTGGGGACAGTACACTCATAAATGTTTTGCTGCTGTTCTTGGTTTTAGAATATAGTTTTTCTTTAGGTTCATTTACAGTAAAAGTCATATATGTATACATACATTATGTGTCCCCAGATGTTTTTAGGAGTGTAATGACCATATTTTTCCTCCATAGCATAATTAATGGATTTGCATTACCATTGAAAGAAGAGCACAAGATATTCCTACTGAAAGTCCTGCTGCCTTTACACAAAGTCAAGTGTCTTAGTGTGTATCACCCACAGGTAACTGTTTGTGTTGAATTATTCTTTGCTCTACCATAAACAAAACATTGTAACATCAGTGTTCATTATACTGTAGTTTTTAGAAATAACAATATTGTCTTTCTCCCTTAGCTGGCTTACTGTGTGGTGCAGTTCTTGGAGAAGGATAGTACTCTCACAGAACCGGTATGATTTGATTTATTAAGATTATGTCATTAATATTGTTGATTGAGTAAACTACATTACCCTTTTCCGTTCAAGATAAAATCCCAGCATGAACTCGGCAACCGCTGGACCAAAGTAGTGTTTTAACCCTCCTGTTGTCTTTACATTGTGTATATGCCCCTTGTCTTCTGGGTCAAAATTGACCCACCCTTAGTAAAGATTTAAAAATAAAGCAATTTAATTTCATGTTAAATTCCAAATGTATTTTGCATGAAGAAACATCATTATTTCTTAAGGTACTGCAAAGGTACATCACAAACGTGCTGAAACAGGTTTGAATGCAATTTTCTGAAGGCACTTCCAATAATAGTCAATTGTGAACAACATAAATGAGAAAGGCAATCTGAGAGGGAACCACGACCACTACAGTAGAACACATCCCCTATCAAACACAAACACAATCTCAATACCTCGCAGGGACAAGGTAGTCAATGAACAGCTTCTACAACTGCTGCAGAGGGTGCTGAAGCCTATCCCAGCTCTCTTTGGGTGAAAGGCAGGGGTACACCCTGGACAAGTCACCAGTCCATCACAGGGCCACATAGAGACAAACAACCTCACACACTCACACTCACTCCTATGGGCAATTTAGAGTCACCAATCAACCTGACATACATGTTTTTGGACTGTGGGAGGAAACCAGAGTACCTGGAGAAAACCAACACAAGCACAGGGAGAACATGCAAACTCCACACCTGGAGTCATCTTTATGACATTTTGTGCTGCCATCCTGCCCTGGTTGTTTTATGGTGATGAGGACCATGTCATACCATTTTTTGACAAAAAAGTTTCTTGTTTAGCTTGATGGGTTTCTTCATCTAAAGATGATGCATCATGCTCTGGGTTGTATTCCTCCCCATCTTCTTCTTCAGATGCCTCCTTATCTTCCAAATCAAATGCACCTTCCAAATATCTAATGTTGGAAAAGTCATAAAATTTCAAGCTGACAAAACATTTAAGGGGTTTTCTCTGCTGTTAAACACAGTTTTGGGTCATTTTTGACCTGAAGACAACAGGAGGGTTAATTCATTAATTTCATTAGCATGCTATGTTCTAATGCAATTTGTCTGACACTCATTAAAGGCATATTTGTGTAGCCAGTGAAAATATGTCAAGTAGTCCTTTATTATATCTTCAAGACAAGAGGAAATGCATTCAAGTTATTTTGAAAAAGAGTTGGTAAACAGAGAAAACAAGATGTCAGCCACTTGTTTGCTGAGCTTTTCTGGTTCTCTATATTGTGTAATTGCAGAAAAACAACCTTGATCTGGTTTTAGTGGATTTTAGAGGTCCTCAGTCCTGGGTGACAAATGCAATGATATACAAACTATATACATAGCTCTCTGCATTTTTTGCAGTGTGTGTGTGTGTATATATGTGTGTGTATATTTATTTATTTATTTATTGATTGATTGATTGATTGCGTAAAATGTCTCAGATGTTCTTTAACTTTTAAAACGGTGGGCAGTAGTTGAACAAATCATATGCCCAAACATTCCTCTTCTTCAATGAACATGCCATCCTGTGTGTGCAGACGGTGATGGCTTTGTTAAAGTACTGGCCAAAGACCCACAGTCCAAAAGAGGTGATGTTCCTTAATGAGCTGGAGGAGATACTTGATGTCATTGAGCCTTCAGAGTTTGTCAAAGTCATGGAGCCCCTCTTCAGACAGCTGGCCAAATGTGTGTCCAGCCCACACTTTCAGGTCTGACATTCATTTCAGTACACATAATGTGTGCTGTGGAGGTAATTTGGATACATTTTCTTGTTCCCACCAAAGGTTTTCCTATGTAACCTGGCATAAACTTGTTTTAATAGGTGGCAGAGCGCGCTCTCTACTATTGGAACAATGAGTACATCATGAGCCTGATCAGTGACAATGCTGCCAAGATCCTGCCTATTATGTTCCCAGCCCTGTACCGCAACTCCAAGACCCACTGGAACAAGTGAGTCACTACTCTGGCTTCCCCCTGTCTATTTGTGTGTTTGTCTGTCTGATGGGTTGTGATCACAGGAAGTACGTAAATCAAGTGACCTATGGTAAACTTTCTGTGTCCGCAGGACAATCCATGGTTTGATCTACAATGCTCTGAAACTCTTCATGGAGATGAACCAGAAACTGTTTGATGACTGCACTCAACAGTTCAAGGCAGAAAAAAGCAAGTAAGTTACAAACAAGACATCACATCTGAGTTTCCAATGCAGCTACAGCTCTCATGGTCTTATTATAATGTTACAAACGTCATACAAATTAGATTGGAAGTGGAAAAAAATCTAAGCAGATGAGTAAACCAGAAAAGTAAACTGATACACAAACTCCAGAAATACTTTGA
This sequence comes from Mastacembelus armatus, assembly GCF_900324485.2. Taxonomy (NCBI): domain Eukaryota; kingdom Metazoa; phylum Chordata; class Actinopteri; order Synbranchiformes; family Mastacembelidae; genus Mastacembelus; species Mastacembelus armatus. Next base: position 10,405,479 of record NC_046656.1, read on the forward strand.
ACAGAACAGATTTGGAGGATTAGTGTATCTTGGAGTAAATTTTTCCTTCCAGTCTCTAATGCTATTGTTTGTACTATTCGATGTGTCAGAGAGAAAGCCAAATGGAAAGAGAGAGAAGACGCATGGCTGAAGATTGAGAATCTAGCAAAGACGAACCCGCAGGTAAACAAATGGATTTAAAGCCAATAGATCTATTAATGCTGCAGAATCTCACTGGCAGAAGTCAGGTTTCAACATTGCATAATCCTGTATCACTATTTTATGTTCTGACTACAGTGAATTCAGTCTAGTACAAGTGCTTCAGCTGTATTTGTTTAATCACAAAACTTTGACTATGAAACATGCACCAAAATAACATAAATAAGCTAAACTCTTTAATGTTACTTCCCTTCTCCTGTCCCTGTACAGTTTCTGATGTATGTTGACTCAATGGGCTCAGGCAGTCCAATGGACATGGAGACAGACGGGCCACTGCTAGATGATGTCAACATGCTAAAGAAAGCAGTAGTGGAGGAAGCAACACAGGTAAGGAAGCAGGCAGAAAACTCCTTTACTCTGTCGCAGAAATAGTGTCCTCTATCCAGGTGGTTATTTAGCCATAACACACACTGGTCATGTGATGGACAAAGTATCATCCCAGCTGTTTTCTGACAATCTGAAAACTACCTGTTTTACATTTGTCTCGAATTTGTTGGCCTTGGTGTGGGATCATGATCATGAACATTTAACTCAAACCATACTTACTTTTCAGAAACAACTTTGGATGTGCAGCTTTTAGCGAGACATGCTGATCAGATGTTACTTGCTGAAAGTGTGAGAAGGCAGAAGGCTTTTTTTTTTTTTTTTGTTTTGTTTTGTTTTGGTCTGTGTTGGATTTTTAAAGTTAGGAAAATGTCAAACTTTTCTCTTTACAATGGCAGACAGACTATACAGAAGGTAAATGTGAGTGAGACAGGGTGGACTGTGTGTCAGTGTTGAATGCTGCTGATGTGTCGCTGTCCCTCTGTCTGCATGTGTCCAGATCCAAAAAGATCAGCGTAGAGAGCGCCCATTGATGCGGAGGAAATCGGAGCTCCCCAAGGACATCTCCACTGTCACAGCACTGGAGCTGCACCGGAGAGCCGAGGAAATGTTGACAACGCATGATGGCCACTAAGAGACCAACCCAGATCCACCATAAACCAGCAGCAGCATCCACAGATGAACCACAGGCCCACGGAGGCCAGCACAACAGAATTCTGGTATCCTAGCCCAGCCCAGCACAACACAGAACTGAACAGTCCCTGCTCCACCTGACACAGAAAATGTTTAACGCAGCAAATCTAAGCCTAGTTCGGCTTTTCGGGACATGCGGTGCTCAGTCCTTACTGGTCCCCTTCCTCCCCCTCGTTTCCCTGCCTGGTTGTTATCCAGCGGAGACATCTGTGGAGTTGGACAGTCCTGCATGACCACGACATGCACCGTGAACTTCACCCAAGATACTGTAGTGTTATCTCCTTTCCTGTCCTCTCAACTTTGTTTTCGGGGTGCTGTGCTGCCCCCTTCTGGTCATTTCTCTCAGGTGTTCTGTTCTGTGTGTGTGTGTGTATGTATGTGTGTGTGTGTGTGTGTGTGTGTGTGTGTGCGTGAGCTGTTGTCTCTTTTTGCCTCTTCTTTATAGATGTCAGGTGCTTGTACAAGTAATATGAGCCCCAAACTGGACTTCTTCGGTTTAATTTAAGAAAAAAAGAAAATCAGACGATGTGAAAATGTCAGTTCTTCTATATATTTAATATTAGCTATTTTTCTCATAACATTTTAACTAGTTTATATTTTTTCCTACATAGTATATTAGGATCTCTTCTCAGAGTAAAACACACTTCCTATCTGTGGAATTGTTCTGTTTGGGCTTGCTATTTTACTCAGTTCATTTTCCATTAGCTGTGAAAATTCATTGATCGTTCTGTTAACCAGGACAGGGTCATCGGGGACTCGCCAGCAGAGTGTGTGGAATAAAACATTCCATTCATCAAACAGGGCTGGCCTGACAGAGGTCCAGGGCCCAAGTTTTTCATCTACCAGATCTAGTGCCAACCTCTCTCAGTATTTCTGTTTTTTTTTTGTTTTTTTTTTTTTAAATGATTCTTTTAATTGTGTAAAAAGGACACAGCATGTGCCCGTGGCTCAATCAACGGCCAGTTGAGGTTATTATATGCTTAGATGCATTTGATTTGTTCTTGGGATGAGTCCACTTTGAGCATGGTTTACTGCACCAGTTACATGAGAGGGGATAGTGGGATTTATTTTTGGTTCCCTGTTCACATCCAGCCATTCTAGGAGTGGGTTTGGTCATTATCATTCAGTACAAGCCGGCATCGTTCATGTGAGGCTCATGAGAGGTCAGAGAGACGTTGTTGCTCGCCTGGGATTTACACAATGTTGCTGTGTGTTGAAAGAAGTCAAACAGGGCAGATACTGTGCTGACGGTGATCGCTTTTTCTACTCTTCTCACGCAAGACCCTTTTATTTATAAAAACACTTGTTAGAGATTATACTCTGTCAGAGATGAGGTATGTTTGGTTTGAAGAGGTCAAACATAAGCCTTTCTTTTTTACAGTGCCTTTTATAGTATAAGGGAATATTTGCTCAACTGAGAATCTAGTGGTAGCATGAACACAAATGCTAGATCATTTAAAAACTGTAACATTAGTTTCCAAAATAAAAAATAAAGTGAAACAAAAAACATGCATTGAAGTCCGTGCTCAGCACACCTCTGGCCAGTTGGACTCCAGCACATGCCTCGTTGAAGCTACAAAGTCACTTTTGTGGTTAGAAGCTAGAGAAGAGGAGTAGAGTGGTCACCTCTAACCACTTTGGCAATGAAGCACTTCCTGGTGAAACTTGAAAGAAATTAGAAACACAACTGAAAAAAAAAAACAATCTAATTAAAGAATTGAAATCCGTGATGCTGTTTCGGTGTGTGGGATCACCACCCATGATAATGTTTCCATTCTGTGCACCCACTGTCCCATTCCATTTTTAAGTTGTAAACCCCCCACTGCCCAGATCTGCACTCTGGCTGTAGCCCCTTCCTTCAGTTAAAAGCCTGCTACTACCCTCTAGATCTTATTTGGAAATCTGTTTGATCTGCTTCTGGATGCTTGCAATTTCTTTTTTTTCTTTCTTTTTTTTTTTTTAAATGTGGTTTTATTCTTTCCTTTGCCTGCAGAACCTCTTGTCACTGTTTCAACTGAATGTGCAAATTGTAAATACTGCAGTCCCCTTGTTCTGTTGTTTCCATGTTTGTCTTGAAGAACAACATTCACCAAAGGCTTTTAGAAGAAAAGACTCACCCCCTCCACCCTGGCTATTACAGTGAATTCAATGAAAGGAAAGTGATTCCATCCCCTCAGTAATCTGCATCCTTGGATTGTTGGTTGTCTGGTTTGTCATGCGGTGCTCAGTGGAGCACAGTGTTGGTGACTGTTGTTCTTATTGAAATGGGTTTAATATTGGCTTCTTTGGAGCTCTCTTCATCTTACATAAGCTTTGTTTTTCTTTTAAAGAAATATTATTACAAGTGTCCTTTAGTATACATCTCATACTAAATGGCTTCGTCTAATACTGTACATATAATGTACTTTTATTGTGTTTTAGCTATTATTAAATGGTAGATTTCATATTTTGTACAAAATACACCATGTACAGAATACAGAGGTTATTAGCAACTCCAGACATTTGGTATGTGGCACGGACTTCAACACATGTGAGTATTTACATTTAGAAACCGTATAATTTTTTTTTTTTTTTTAATCTATTTGTAATCCGACATTTTTTCCGTTTTGTTTTTCACCAGACATGTGTTGAGATCCTACATACATGAGCTTTTTGTGTGTGCTTTTATCCAAATCTCCAGTGGTGTACATCTATCTATATACAGCAAATAAAGAGAACATGTGAGTTTTATATTTTCATCTTAAAAAAAAAACCTCCTCTATGAGTCATCATTACTTGCATTCAAGCTGTTTTTGTTTGTTTGTTTGTTTGTTTTCTTCTTCTCCCCCTTGCAGCCCTCTTGATGGGACCCCAGCTCACCTCCAGCCTGTTAATCAAAGAACCATGAGGATCTTAACGGAGAGGTGATGGTCAGCTTTACGTGGCTTCAGCAGGTTAGCTTGAGCAGCAGTTTCTATGTTGTTGGTGAAGGACATGGTGTAGAGAGAGACAACTAATCATTGACACTTGCATGGTGTGCTCTTAAAAAGTCTTAGAGGAATGAGCATTAGCAGCTTCTACTTGTAAAGTTGCTGATGCAGTTAGCAACGTGAAGCTCTGTGTTTAGTATTTGACACAAATGAAAGTAAATAGAAAAAGATCTGGTAGTGATTTATTGCAGCTGCAGCATGGGTGGATCACTGCAAGGCTACAAGCAGAATCAGAAATTTTCACTGAACTTGGGCCACAATCACTGTCAAAAGCTACCAGTTCATTTTTTTACATATAGTAGTTTGAGTCCCTGTTTTGAGAGTTGAAAGAACAGCAAGTTGAGTTCATGTTTTTAGTGTCCACCACAACTTAAGTGTAAAGGTATCCAGAAAACTGGTTCAGTTCTTAACAAATCCGTCTCTCTGCAACTAATTATTTCAAACATTCAAGTTGATGTAGACTTTGGTAAACCAGAGTTTGAAATATAGAAATTGTGACTCAAGTTCAGCTCAAGGTCAGTTTGTTCAGTCAGATGCTCCATCCAGCCTTTTACCCGAGAAGCTATTGCGAATGTAAAAGTATAAAAATATAAGCATGTGTTTGACACTGAAAAGATAAGCTCTGTGTCAAATTACAGTGTATATACAGAAACAACAGCTTCTCTCTGTTAGCTTTGCTATAGTATATATTATTAAATTTTTGTTGAAATTTCCTTCAATCATGACTTTATTCAAAAACCTGAAATGAGATTGCAGTCCTTTGCTGCCACCTGCTGAACAAAACGGGTAACCAGTCAATATTCAAGCACTTAATTTCTTATTGTACTGTCTCTGAATAATTTGATTTGTTGCTTCATGTTTATGTTGGCATATGTGGCTGTGTTTATTTGAAATCGGTTATTTGGTCTGAAACATGGACATTTAATTCTAGCATTCCTGACTAAACCGACACTGATATTGTGGTGTAACTCTTTTTTTTTTTTTTTTTTTTTTTTTTTTTCATACAGTCTAATTTGAAGGACACTGCCTGTTTTTCTTTAGGAGATGTTGCTAGGTGCAGCAATCATCCATTCACACTTGCTTTAACACTCCCTAAATTGGCTTGTCTGGGGTCACTTAAGTTCCCCTCATTATTTGAACACAGCAGTGAGGTTTGGCACCCGCCCACCCTCTTGTGTCTAGCACCCCCGCTGGGATCTTCAGCTGAACCCAAATGAACCTGCGGGGACTTAGAAAACAAATAGACCCACAAATATTTCACTTCCAAAACAAATGTTGGGCTGTTGCCGTGACACTGATTATGACACAACTAAAAAGACATTGTGCCCTTTTTGTCTTTGATCACGGAAGTACTTCACCACTACACGTTTTATTTGATGGATTCACTGTTTGTGCATTCCACAGAATTGCAAACATACATTTCTGTATTTACTGTAAACTAACAAAATTCTGTAGCATAATGGTCTTTGTCTCTAAATGACTGTCCTAATGAGGATGCAAAATTGTTTCGCACAAAAACCCCCAATTTGCCTCATTATCGACACATTGTACCCCAATTATCAAAGAGGAAATAATCCTGGCTGAATTCGTCATTGAGTATTAAAATACGTCAGTGGTTTTTGTGGGTGGTTAAATGAGTCTGTGTATCTGTCTCTCTGCTCTCAAATGAGGTCACTGGGGTTCACTGTTTTTTGCCTGCAGTCGGAGTGCTATAACGTCATTTTTGACTCCAAATATGGTGTGTTGCTTTTTTTATTTATGTATATGTTTATTTTTTGAACAGGATGATCTGGAAGCCTTCTTTGGCTGTGAGTGCTCTTGCTGTGCAAACTCATCCCCCCGGTCCTTGCAACCAAAAAACATCTCATCACGACAGGAGATGTCAGAATCCATCGCCATGGAAACAGTGCTCAAAAGTTTGGAGCATCGACCCCTATTGTGACTACATCCAATCAGATTTTAGGAAAAGCTTTCAGCTCTGCATTGCTCTGTAGCATGGTGTGGGCACATCTGTGTGGACCTGACTCTGGGACTGAGTCTGTGTGTTTGTGACGAGTAGTGACTCATCACATCACCCCGGGATATGGGTGAGGGGTTGAGGTCCGACTTAGCCCTGTGGTCTCTGTAGCACCTCTTGAGCAAAGTGGCGAGTCACACCTCGTAACCCAACTGCCCCTCCACCACTCTCAGCCCTCCACTCCCCAAGGGTGCAAGGGTGGAGGGAAGTTTGGGGTGCAGGCCAGTCCCAGTTTCTTTGATGCTTGACACTCGGCTTCAAAGTCTTCTGTGCATCAAAGCCGGGGACTTGGGATCAGGCCCAGCAGCACTCAGGCATTTTGCCATACACACACAAGAGAGAGAAAGACATCCGGCTCTAACAAGGCTATCTTCCTTACAGGGGGCACGACAAGACAAAATTGGTAAAATTATAGTTTAGGGCTAAACATGCAGCCCAGCACATTATTAAAGTGTTTTGGTTTTTTTTCCAGGGCAATAATCAGAGTTGAAGTGAAAATAAGATGCTGGGCTGATTTGTAAAGATCTATGAAAATGGGGCAAAGACGATTTAGCACCACAAGTACAGTTGTATACATTATATGCGCAATGGTGGAAGAAGTACTTAGATTATTAACTTAAAGCAGTTTTACTACAGCGTAAAAATCCTCTGTTGCAAGTCCTTCACTGAAAATTTCAAAGTAAAAGTACAAAGATTTTAACATCAATGCATACTTGAATTGTAAAGTAAAAGTACTGTATATGCCGATAGGCACATCTCCCATTTTATTTGTATTATTTGATTCTAGTTATTGATGTCTTACTGTCGATAGATGCAAAGATAAAAACCATCAATAGGAAATAATGAAAGCTTCACCACATGCTGTCATTTCATTTTGAAGTGACAGCACAACGCTTTTTTCAGTCCTGTGCTTTATGCAAATAGCACGAGGCTGGAAGATGGAAGCTTAAGGGAATAAAAGGTGAGACGGGCAAAACTCACAAGGTGGTAGAAGTTGTGACAGACGGTACAAATATAGTTTCTGTAGAGAGTGGGAGGAAGCACAGCTCCTTTTGCTCACACCCTCAAATGGTGTAATAGAAGTTCCTAGAGTTGCTCAGACCATAGAAAGTCACTGTAATACCACCTTTAACTACAACATGACAGCTGCAGAGAAGCTGCTTTCAAATCCATTTTCATTAGAAAAAAAGGTACTATATGATACAAAGACAATGTGAGCAGTGAAGTACTCAGAACTGCAATATCTCCACGTGGAATTAGTCCTGTGTAATAAAAAGCGATAAAAATTGCATATACATCCAACCAACGCTTTGATGGACAGTAAGGGACAAAAAAAAAGTGTTTCTAAAGGTGTCAATGCAGCCACTAAATGTCAAGCTCCCTTGCTGCCAAATTTGCACTGCAGTGTCAACACTTACTCTAGAAAGCTGAACCCTCACAGTTCAGTCGTTTTGACTCCCTGTCAGAGATCCAAAAAGGAACTGTCTAAACATGATTTTCAGCTCATTGTTAGTATTTGGTGTAAAAATGACATCCCCACCACTAGAATCTATTGCTGTGGTAGCGAAGCATTACTAAACATTCACAGTGCGCAGAACATTGGCTTTACATAGAAAATAATATAGGCTATATATATATATATATATATATATATATAGAGAGAGAGAGAGAGAAAATAACATTTAGTGTTTTATGCATAAACAGTCTATCCTTGATGTTTGAGTCAATTAATTGATTAATCAATGAGATGTTTTGAAATTGAACTAATCAATTTTTAAAAAACTGATTCCAAATGCATCAGTCTTCATAAGCCTTTAGTACAATGTCACTGGCTTTAAAAACAGTGTTTTGCAACTTAAGTTGAACAAACAATAGAATAAAGCCCCACATTCAGAAGCCCATTGGCCTCTGTGTATGAATCTAATCCTGTTTATAATGTGGACAGCTCAGGTCTCACTAAGTTTCCAGTAAATCATTGAAAGTAAGAGTTATCACATACCTCCAGCCTAATCCAAAAATATATATGAATAAGGGCTGTGGACTGTTGACAGGTGAGAGTGTTAGTTACCTGATGGTGTATTTGTGTGGTTACACATGCTTGTGTTGTGCATATGGGAAATAAAACAGTGGTAACCTGTGAGGTCGTTATTTTGCAGCCCGTCAGTCTGGGTGCAACAGAGCCACACTAGGACACTCTTTCACTGTGACTGTCTGGAACATACAGACACACAACCTTAATTATCTGCCCATATCTGGGGCACCTGAGAACGACACTACTGTCTGCTGAAGCAACGCACACACAGACGTGCTCTGTCTGTACAAAGGACGCAGGTAACCGTCTGGGCGTATGTGGGCAGATGAACAAGAGTGGTGCGGACACGGCAGCCTCACCTGACCGTCTGGAGGCCCGTTGCTGTCCGCACATAAGGTCAGAATGCACTTGAGGTACTGTACGTGAAGGGTAGAGACGACCGCGAGCAGAGCGCTGGTTTGAGTTTGGAAAAAAAGACGAGGCAGACGGAGGCAATTGGAGTGAGAGAAAGAAACAAGCAGAGGGACATGCACAAAGGTCTTTCACACTCTTTTGCTCTTTTTCCGCTTGGCTGAGCGATAGACGAATGTGCAGAAAGTGATGGAGGCAACCTTCAGCAGAAGGGGATGTTCAGATGAAAGGCTTTATCTAAACAGTACGGGTGAATGATTTTACCCAGCGTGTGCATGGATGCATTTGTGTGCCGTTGGTGTTTTGCACTTTCTGTGTGGTTAGGCTCAGCAGGTAAACCATTTTCTTGGCACATTTTCACAAAATGTATGATATATGCATTACAATCATTTGTACAAAATGGGAATTCTGCTCTTTCTAACCCCCATCAGCTTCCACTCAGGCAGGCTGAGCACCTGTGCACACGTGTACTCTCTAAACACACTTAAAGTCAAGCCCATTCTTAGGTTCTGTTATTTGCATGAGCTCCCAGACATTATTGGTGGACTTAAGCAGATTCCTGTAAATATGAACATATAAAATAAGAACCAGCATGCAACCTGTAGTGTAATTGACCGAAATGATTACACACAGCCACATCTGATCTTTTAACAAATGCACTCCACTGAGAGAGCATCAGAAAGCAAATAGGAGCCTGCTCTATGGTATCTAATTCAAGTTTAGCCTGATCTCTGGAGCTGTTAGTTAGCTGGAAGTTGGCTCAAGGTGATTTAGTAGTTGATTTAGCAGGAGTATGGGGCCTTGTACTCTCACAGTGAGAGCGTGGACTGAACTGACATAGGGTTTTGTGCGTGTGGTGTCAATGGTCAACCTTTTAAAGTGCAGTTTGGAGTTTGTTTAGTTTAGTGATAGGAAATTTGATGAATCTTACTGTTTTATAAGGACATTGGTCAGAATGAGACGTACCATACTGGAATAACATCTGGGCACCGAAACAACATAAAACTCACAATGCAAGTTGTTTACCATTGCATTCATTATGCACAGGCTGCAGTAATAGCACATAATGTTCACATGAATATAGATTGGAGTACTAAAAAGTATATAAACAGTGTTCCATTTAAGGTTAATGTAACTATCTCTTCTGTGTGATGATTTTGCATAATGCCATTTACTTTTGACATAAGGCTAAAGATGCAAGTCACATCACCCCACACCATTAACATACACATATGGTTTTTAAATGTTTCACTTTTTTTAGTATTGAAGTCTGTTGTCATTTTCTGTCGTGAAAATAACAAACTGATATTAATTTTTTTTGTTTGTTTGTTTTTGAAACACGTTATTACAACTGTCCCATAGCTTTTCCCCACACCTTTACTACTATATAATGTAGGCTCACAGGCAACAGGTGGGCAGTGGTCCTCAGCAGTAAAGGGATGCACCTGCACCTGGACTGGGTGTGTAAGAGCTGTAACTGCTACAGTTCTCTTGTGAGGAGCCATACCAGCGTTATTATTCTTCAACCCTTAAACAAAGTCTTAATGTCGTAAAAAGTTAATAAAAAGTTGCTTGAACCAAATTTTTATCCCTAGGTGGGAACTGAGTCTCCACATGTGATGATTCACAGATTTTAGCCCCCATGTTGTGATGAATGCAGAAGCCAGAAGAGCAATAAGCAGATTTTTCATATGCTGCTAGTATTAACTACTGGAAAGAAAGTAGGTGGTATTCCCACCTCTGAACAGATCCTCACGTCAGAGGTGCAGAGACATGCGTCATGCAGGAGGCTCACAGTATCATGCAGCACTGAGGCTCTGAAGTGGAGGAGGATTAGAGATAAGAGAGAGGCTGGAGGGGAGGGCTGTATGTCAGGCTGCACTTTGATCTTGACTGGCATCTTATGCACAGTGTGCATTTGCTTTGGGATTTTTGACAGATTGATCAGAAGAGGAATGAAGATATTGCATCATTAAGCTGTAACAGGTTCACTCTACGAAAACATCCAAAGTGTCAGACGCTTGACTGATGCTTTGTGTATTTGTTCAGAAATTGTCTGTCAGCTAGGGTCCGAGCAAGAAAGAAGTGTGAACCTTAACTGTCTGTAATTTGACTAAAGCTGTATGCCTGAGAGCAGCACCCAGTGACATCTGCAACTGCCAGATCTCCAGATAAAGTGATCTCATAGCAACCACACTGCCATGGCAACCGGGATACAGATGCCATGCTGAGGTGCTATGCAGAGTGACTGGCCGGCAGGCTGGCATTTTTTTTTTTTCCAAAAGAAAAAAAAAAAAAAACAATGATTCATCAAGTTTCCATCTGTAAATGATTGTCTGCATCATTGGCCACCTACTATTTCCTGCCTGTTCGCCTTTATCTAATTACTTTTAAAATCATTTTTATAGCAGCCTCATCTCACCATGACTGATACACCACCTCGATATGAATCAGTAATGTTTGTGAAAGTTGCTGAGTTTTCCTAGAGGCATCATTTGTAACTACATTACACTTTTATGTTTAGTTATTTAGCCTGTATAGAAATATAAAATAGTATTTTAACTATTATGCAAATGAAACTTACCTTGTCTAAATATGAATTAGTGGACACATTCACATTAGTTCAAGTAGGTCTTAAAACAACACTCCATGTCCGTATGAAACTGTTATTGGTGTGTGTAAACATTTCTCCTTCCAGTTCTTGTTCGGTGTAAATGTGTATTCTGTGTTAGCCCGATTTTAGTGGTTGTCTTCCAAATTTACCATCTTGTTATTGCAACAGTTACAATTCCTCTGCAAGACCTCATCAAGGAAGAAGAGTGTGTTTTCATCCGCTTGTTTTTATGTATTACCTGTGTGTGGGGACAGAGGGTAAATCCTTACTTAAAAAAAAAGACTGACCTTTGAAGATATTGATTAGTGTTACTTTGATTGCCAAAGCTTCATTAAGTGTCAGCTTACCTTTATCTTTGAAAAAATGTGGATTTGTTCCCCATTTCTTATGACAAAGGGATCTTTGTGGTCACTATGTAGAGAAGGAATGATAACAGCGTTCAGTAACTCTAACCCTTACCCTTTAATTGTATAAATTGGCCTGTGATAATAGTGTCAAGACAGATTTGATAAAATGTGAACCTGCCTTCTAAGAAAATCAATGCACATGTCAAGAGCTCAAAACAGGTCACATACCTTTCACAATTCAGTTTAAATTTCAATGACCTTATGTGGAAGTCAAACATCAGCATGTTGTTGACTCCTTGCTGGATTCTTTCTGCCATTTTATTATTGCTTATTCTATGTGCATACTTTATGAAACTGAGTCTAATCCCCCTAGTGTGACTGTCCAGCCCATGCTCTTTATTATCAGTATATATTATTTTTCAAAAGTTATATCGTCTGAGCAGTTCTAAGCAATATATGATCTTTCATCTCAGGAACTAATATCTCTGCTCCATGGTGAGTCTATTAGCCTCCTGTCTCATTCAATGCAGGTGTGTTGAAGCCACTGCATGCCATGTGTTTCCTCAACAACTTCCAGCACCTGTGTGTCATTGATTGTGCTTTTGGAATAAGATGAACCTGTCTCTGATAAAACAACCATATTCCTGTCTTTGGTTGTACACTAAATCTAAAGCTTATGTGCTAAAAGTATAAAGTTAGTCCGAGGATCACCGATGCCAATAGATCTAAACATGCACATGTCATAAGAGTGTCTCTCCACATGGATCCGCTGTCCCGTGGTTACACAATTTGTTTTCTACGTCATATGACTTCAAGGGCTTGTAGCCGAATGGAAAGTCATGGGATTGGCTAGGAAATAATGACAAAAAAATGACAAATTATGCACATACTTTGTTTACGCTGCATATTTAATCTTCAAAAATCTTAAAGGTGCAATGTGTAAAATGTGAACAATTTAGTGTAAAATCTGAAAGATGTAGTGGCATGTAGTTCAGAAGCAACACCCACTGCCCCAACCCCCATTTCCAGGCCTCACCTTTAAAACAAAAAATGATTCCCTGTCTAGAGGCTGTGTTTGGTTTGTCCCTTCTAGGCTACTGTAGAAACATGGCGGTGCCTATGGCCGCTCCCTATGTAGATTTAAAAGGCTCTAAGATTCTAAGATTAAAAACAAACAAGAGGATACTATATTCCATATAGTATACCTTGCTCTAAATAGTACACATTGAACCTTTAAGAGCTGGAAATGGTAATTAGGTGAGCAAGACCAACACCAGTCCCATCAGAACTGTTTAGACAGAAGTTTTTAAGCCACATACAAAGTAATAAGCTTATCAACACCTCAGTGCAGAAAGCCGGAATACCAGGTTTTACTTGGAGCACACAAGCATAATCTGGCATCAAATTCAGTCAGCACAGCAGGAAATGAGAGACTTTCATGTGGTTTCATTAGACTTTCATTAGAATTAGAATTAGCAAATGCATTTGGTTCTGTTCAACACAGCAGAGCTAGTGTGAGAATATTTTAAGGACATCCAGAAATCTATGTTCCTCAGCTGCAGAGTTTACTACAGAATGGCTGCAGTTGGAGGTTGGCACCATGGCAGGATGCACAAATTGACTGTTAGTTTTTACCATGGCAAAGGAGGTTATTATTAGGGCATCTAAGTGGGTCGTAGGAGGAAAGATGCTTCAGTCAGGGCAGCGCTTACCACCCATATTGGCATACATAGATGACATGACAACCATCACTACCACAAACTCAAAACATGTGCCTGCAGTTTGATCCGCTGCTACAGTTGTTGTGGCCCCTAAACAGTGTATGACGTGTTTATTTTAAAGACAATCACACAGATCACACAAAACCATGTCTGATCAGGGAAGATGTAGAACGCAAGGGAGACAGACTGTAGCAGAACTTGGCAATAAGGATACTGTAGGAAAGGTAGAGCATGGATGTGGTGGGTTTGGTCTCAGCATATCACAGCCTGCTTGGAGCAAAGCTGCAGCAGCTGATAGGAGGGGGCACAGAGTCTGCTAGATGTGGATGATGAGCTAGGTGAGTATGAGAGCAGTCACTCAGGCAAAGCAGGGTCACTTGCAAGAAATGAAGAGAGTGTAGAAAAGACAAAATGTAACTGGAGCTGAGTGTGGGGCATGGAAACAGGTAGGATTGGATTCATGCTAGGGACAACTTATGACCTGCTTCTATCTCTCCAAAATCTTAGTAACTGTATAGGTGAGGAGCCAACATGTCCTTTGCGTTCATGTGTAGGTTCACTTCAGCAGATTCTATCAAGGTGTAAATTAGTTCAACTACTTGGCTGCTGCTTGATCGATTGAGCAGAATGCTGCTGGATGTGCTGTCTGTGTTGGCATGGAGGTAACTTTGTGGTTGTCTAGTATGTTAGTGATGTTAAATCTTTACTTGGAGTTTATCCACAAGCCATGCAGGACTTATTTAGAGTGTGGGTAAGGTTGTGGGTGGTTCTGCAACATCAGAGCAAAAATGATGAAGTACCATGTCACCAGAACATCTTATCTCTTGCATTGTATCATAATTGATGTTTAGAGTTCCAGGTTGCCCCCACCTAGGAATTTCCCAGCGTCCTACAACAAGGATTATGAATTGAGAAATGTTTTTTGTGTATTATTCCACAAGTAATAACTTTATTTTACAGGAAAATCCCTAATTGAGATTAAAAATCTTTTGTGTCCTAACCAAGATTGACGAAAAGTGGTTTGTTCAAAATCAAGTCATATTTCAAAATACAGAAAATGTCTCAAAAACAAAAAGGGACAGTACCTTTTTGTCTGTCTGGGATATAAGTACTGCATTTAAAGTAAACAAAAGTGGTTACATCTAACAAAAAAGTGATCATAGTTTTATAGATGTATGTATGCAGAGACAGCAAACACCCTACTCTTATTCAGTTAAAGAATTTATAACAGGCTTTATGTTTTATGATTTTTATTTGATCGGAGTGAACCAAGACGTTGCGCTCGGTTCGTAACAAACTGCTATAGTGCATCATGCCATGTTCATCTATGTAGAAAACTGATTTTAGCTACTTGACCTATAAAGTCTCATACAATAAATCAGAGTATTCTTAACCAATGTGAATATGTAATAACTGCACAATTTAGATGCATTTGATTATTTGAAAATTACCAACATTATGAGATTAATCACCTTAAAAAGTACAATCTCAAAGATAATGATAGCAAAACAAATCTAACATTTAAAAGAAAAGTACTCAAAATCATGTAAACATATTGCAACTGTTCCTCCTTAACAAAAAGGTCTTAGCTGTAAAAATGTAACATTGGTCATTAAGATGATGCAAAACACAATAAAACATCATTGGTCATAATGATGCAGCAAACAAATAGAAAATATTTAGCTAATGTTAGAGGAACATGTTGAACTATACCAATATATAGGTTAAAAATACCTGTGTGTTAAATCAATGTAAATACACTAATTATATGTCAAAGGTAAATTTTGACTTAAATGAAGAAAGGGTCTTTGTTGCCAAGGTAACATTAGCACGGATGACGTCACTGTTGTCTAGAAACATCCACTGTCCAAAGTTTCGTCGATTCGCAGCAGCGTCAGTATTTGACGACATGAGGGGCTGCTGTTTCTGGACAGCAGATATCAAACCCCTGATTTGCGTCTGATTGACACGGCATGGTCACGTGGAAATGAGATTGTGGGACGTGCTGTTCCTCAGCTGTTTTGCGGCCCTGGAGTTTTCTTTTGGTCTTTGGCCAGATAAGACAAATCCAATCTCCTCAAGACCACTCTGAAGTCCATTTTAAAACAAGATCTAAAATGCAGTTCACTTAAAATGAATGGTTTTTGGGTTAGGATCGTTTCATCTGTTGCAATGACAAATTAAGAGTTTTCTCAAATGAGGAAACAGATTTTGTTTTTCTGATTCTGTTTTCTTTCTATTCTTTTTGTTTTTGAAGACTATGAGATGTATGCCTATTGTTTGTTTTTTTTCATAAATCCTGCAATTCTTTTCAATTCTACATTATTAAAGCTAAAAGAAACACTGATGATTTCTGCAGAGAATCAATATTTTTGATGCTTCACACTGATAGCCTGTTTTGGTGTGTGGTGTTTGTGTTTGTGTGTGTGTGTGTGTGTGTGTGTTATCTCTGTTGCATTTTTAAAAAGATCTTTGGTCAGACATTGCTGATTGACTGACCCTCTTTTATCACTTTATCGCTGTGTTTGCGCCTGAAGGGCTGTGATTGATTTAAAAGCCGAGGTTTAAACAGGGACGTTAACTTTTTGAAGCAGTGAAGGAGTTTTCAGGACAGAGGTGAGGGGTCATGTCAGTCCCCCTAAATACATTTAAAACCAGGCAGTATTGGGCCACGTGTGATTTACAGTAACCTTACACTATAATCCTAATGATACATTGCCTGTGTGTGTGTTTGTGTGTGTGTGTGTGTACATATAAAGTCATGTATAGCAGAGGGTGAAAATAAGAGATGCCATAAATAAGAAGAAAGTGTGAAAGAGATAAAAAAAAAATAATAATAAGTGGATTAAAAAGCACTGCATTGCACCACCTCATCAGCTCAGCTCCCTTTTGTTTCTTCATACTGATCCATGTGAAGAAAAATGCCACCGCTCCATAATTAAAACAAAAGAAACATTAGTTCAAGAAGTTTTTTTTTTTTTTTTTTTCCTAGCACATTTAATTTGTGAGAGATAGCTTTCTGATGAGAATACACACTTTTCACTCTTGTGAATCAGTTTTCCTGTGGAATCAGAAGAATCACTAATGGCTTGACTCAATTTCTCAAATTAGCTGCCAAGAAAAGGGAATTTTTAAATTCAATAAAGTGAATAAATGATATTACGTTACCACGTTCGCCCCTGACATCTCAAATTGTTTTTGCCAAATTGTGAAAGCCTGACCTTCTGTATCCGTTTGATCGCCTCATCACCCGTCTCATAGTTCATAACTTCTGATTAATGGTGTTACACAACATGAAACAACCCTCCTCTCTCCTCTTCTGAACTACACAAATAAAACTGCCTTAACCTGTTTTCTCTGTTGCCCACACATGAAAATGGGATGTCTTTCCTCCCCTCTTCCGCAGGTTTCAGTACAGAAAGGTTGATGGGTCAGGAGTGAATGGTTTCGGTTTGGTTTCAGTCACCAGGAGCCTTGAAGCTCCTGCTTACTGAGCTGAATAGGCCTGGGAAAAAAAAACAAAAAAAAAAAACACCCCAAAACAACAGGATGTTAAACCACCAAAGGATAAACTGTAAACAATCATCAAACTTCCTGAGAAGCATCATCGCATTTTAAGGCAACAGAAAGTTTTCTAATTGACTTTAAACACTGAAACTCATCCTTTTTTTTTTATTCTTATCTATAAAACCACCAAAAAAATAAGGAGCAAATGTTTGTTCCACAATCAACAGTCAGCCACCAATTCATGATCTGACATTTTATTAAAAAACAAAACAAACCAACAAAAAAACAAAAAAAAAAAACAAAACTCAACCTTTGTTCAGTTACACAGTTTGAACATTACATGGTTTGGCAGTCGGGTAGGGCGTCCTGCTAACATGGGCCCGCTCCTGGTGTCAGAAACATCAGTGTCGGTTTTCTGGCTGCGCCTTTTAAAAACCGAACTTCACAGAAACACCCGAGGGAGATATTAGACGGGACGCACACGCACACGCACTTTACATCCACGCACACGTACCAACACCAGCGTTGTAGAAAAATAGAGGAATTGCTAATTGAATCCAGTTTCAATTGATTCAAGACTTTTCCATACAAAAAAAAAAAAAAATCAACCAAATCGCTAAAAGCAATCAATTAAGGTCGAGACAAGCGCGATATAACAGCCTGTAGTCTAGATATGGGCTTCAACACGACTTTAGGCTATTGGTCCTGAATATCTGTATGCGATAAAAACAACATCATGTGCCGTAAAGTGAACATTTGATAGCAGCATCGCTTCATATTTTGCACTGTGGGTTGGACACTGGAGCTGAATGGGCAGGGCAGCAGGCAGGTCAGCGTGTTCAAACTACACATGGAGCACCGCTGTTTGGGAATTCACCACAACGTCCCTGTACTGCTCTAGCCAGTTTCTAAGCTCGGAAATCCGGTATCCCTCTGGACCTCTGCCCCCCTGATAAACCACTCTCTCATCCCTCACGATGTAAAGTCTCTCAAAGTAGGCTCCGTACGCGGCGTTGGACGAGTTGTCCATGTTATCCACCACCACGTTGCTCCCGGGCACCTCGGTGAGCATCAGCTGAGCGGCTCTCAGTCTGTCCTCCAGGCAGCGGTGCTTAGGGATCTGATACGGCGCGTCCGAGCTCACCCAGCCGTCCGACGGATGTGCCTCCTCGATATATACAACTAAAAAGTCCGCAATGTCTGCGTACTGGCTCACAACGCGCTGAAACGCCGCCAGCCGCGTCATGAATGGTGGTCAGGAGCAGCTGCCAAAGTTAAGAATGAGCGGTCTCTTCTCTTTCATGCAGTCCAGGATCCGGACCTGTCTCCGCTCCCGGACCAGCACCACCTCAGTGTTGGGCGCAGTGCGCCCCAGGTGCGCAGATTTGAGAAAGTCCAGTTTCTGGCCATACCACACGGCCCTGAGGGACTCCACGGTGAACATCTTATTAGAGTCGGAGACGTACACCGGCGGGTCGTCCGAGCTCTCCTGCTTCTCCCCCATTTTCAGCAGCACTTTTTTCCTAATGCACAAGAAATCCAGGAACCACAGCATGACCGCGGCCAGCAGGAACCGGGGCAGCAGCATCAGGCACAGGGTGGCATATTTCAGCACCCTCGCCATTTGGACACCACCAGAGTCGTGCATCATCTGTTCCCCTGCCGACTGGATGCGACTGGGCCGCGGAAAGACTCAACTAGTGTTTAGTCACCTTTACCCATTGGAGAAAAGTATCTGACGCACGTAGCCACTCTTTTTATAGGTACAGCAGCATTTGACTAATGGGGAAGAAAAGAAAGAAAAAAACACGCCCCCGGTACCCGCACCGCCCACTCACATGGTGGGGATTACCTCCCGTCAACTCTGGGCTTCAAAGATCCACAGAGACAGAGAGAGAGCGAATGAGAGAGGAGGGTAGGGGTGCTTGAAACAGCCTGGATGACCGTCTTCAGCCCGCATGTATTGATGCAGCTTGCCTGTTTTATTTTTTCTATGTCGCCGTGAGGCACTCGGGTTAGTTTTAATTGGCTGTAGCTGTACGCACTGATGGTCCTGAAAGTCGGAAAAACATTTGTCTTCACGTCACTCAGCCTTTGAACTCACATCTCGGGATGAGTGCAGGAGCCTCAGTGGCCGCTAGACGGCGCTGGGTTCATACAGACCGTAAAGGCTTGGATGACTCATTCACCGATGTGCTACAGGGGCCCCTGAACATCTTGAGAGTAGAGGCAGTTAAAACCTGTCATCACCACCTTCAAAACTGAGAGATGCTAAGCATAATTAAGAAGTTTTTATTTTTGCTCATTTTTAAAATAGTGATCAAACTGTAATATATTTCTTGTCTATTTTGCATTTCAAAACACTGAGGACTACCTTGCAAAAAAAAAAAAAAAAAAAAAAAGTTTAAGTCCTACCCCCCATGTGGATGTTTTCCCTGCATGTCTCTCGTGTCGTCCACCTCCACTAAAACACAGACAGAAATATACGGTGCATCATCAGAAACCGCCTCCCTCCTGATTTTACACTTAGAATTAAATTTTATTATCACACACACTTCCATCAGAGACTCTTGCAGAGTACAACACAGACAGAAGGAGATTTAAAGCACAGTGAAGGTGAGGGGGGATTTCAGCGACTGAGGGAAGTGGCATCTGGAGGAAGCAGAAACAGAGTTAGGACAGATGCAGATGCTTTAACAAACACATAAGAATACTCAGAGGTGCTGCAGTCCCTCTGGGTCATAAACAGGTTCGTCAGTATTTGAAAATGAGTCATGAGGCTCCTCTTGGTACGTGTTGATGAGCTACCGTTTCCTTTGAACACTAAAAATTAGATATACTCAAAATAAATAAAAAAAACACACACACACTGAGGTGAGCTGAAAATAAACAATGTCTTATTTTTGTAGCTCGTAGCTCCTCTGTGTAATTACTGAACTGCGGGAACACTGTGACACTTTTGCAGAGTCATATTTTCTATATGACAGTGAACAGTTTAGTTTTGTTTTGTAAAACAATACATGAGAAATAAAACTGAAAATAAGTGCAGCCTAAAAAAACAAAAAAAAACCAAAACTGTATTCATGAAAACAGGTCAGAGTTGAACCCGGGAAGCAGGTCTATAAACTGCGATTAACTACTTTCTGTTTTCACTTCTAAATAAATTTATCTTACCCTGAGGGTTTAAAAAAAAAAAAAAAAAAAAAAAACCTGTCTGAGTCTGTTAAGCTGCTTCTTTCCCCTTTTGACTTAGTTTTAATGATGTCACCATGATCTCACCATCGCCTACATTATTATCATAGCTGATAAACCAAGTGGCTGAAACCCAAGAAAATAAACCCAAATAAATCTTTAATACATATGCATTTTTTGAGAGCAATACCTTCAATAAAATCACAGACAACGAAGGAGACACCTGGAACAGTTTACTAGCACCAGAGGCCTCTGATGATGTTTCACACAGCTCTGAAGAGAACAGCATGCGGCCTGGCGAAAAATGGCTGTAACAAACCAGATGTGCAACACCTCCGAGGCTGACATCTCAGCTTCTTTTACAAGAACATCTGAGAGTGTGAAGTTTAGTAAACAAAGTAGTAGACAGGGATGCCACGCACCATTCATTGTAAAAAGCCATAATCAGTATTAGATGATATATAAGAATGGGGCAGAATGAGTAACATTTAGGATAATTAACATATTATATTGTGCTTTTCATCAAAACAAAGCATCTACTGCAAATATGAAAAGATGGAGAAAGTAATAGTGTCATGAGATGTGTTGCTGTTGAGAAGAGGGTCTGCTGCTGAATGAAAATACATTTGACTGTCTTCATCATGTCAAGAATTAATCACTGCTGATGTGGCTTAACTGCTGGCCTGTGACAGGGTGGAACAAAAACTATGTTGACATCTTTAAAAAAAAAACAGTCTCCCTGCACGTCTGGCATGCATTTCACATCGTGCGGTTCGGAAAGACAGACTATATTTGGTTATGATAACAGGCAAACAGACCATTCTCTATTGAAATGGATGTGACTCAGATGCTGATGTGCTAACGGACAGCCCTTAGGCACCTAAACTCCAAGTTACTGATGTCATACTGATGAAGCTTTCATTCTTACTCCAACATGCAAAGTCCATTCATTTCATCCCTGTCTTAAGATTACCTGGATTTGCAAGATGACGCACTTTCTGTTTGCAGAAGCTTTGCATGTGACAGCAGTAAAAAAGAGGTTTGATTAGTTCAAACACTTGTTTCAGAGTTAAGGCAATAATCTAATTACTATTCATTTAAATGTCAGCCTTGTATCGGGCTGTAAGCATTAAACGCTCTGAAAGGACAATGTAAAACTGTGCTCTATAATCAGGGGTTCTTATGAATTTGGTTTCTCTATACAAATCTGTTAAACTTCTGCTGTGATCTGGATTAGGCCACTGGCGTCTGTTGGTTGTTTACACCCAGGCTAAAGGAAGAAAAGAACATATGTGTTGGCTCGTGGACAACTCCTGGCCAGTATCGTTTCTTTTTTTTTCTTGCGTAGAATCAGATTTTCCTAGAATCATTAGAACTTCTAAGATCGGCTCGAGATCATCCTTGTGTGACCCAGTGGGACAAGAGGTCAGCACAGAAATACTAACTCACCTAAGCTCATTAACTCCAGCAAAGACTGTCAGCATACAAACACTCACACATGGGTCCCTGAAATCACACACCTTGTCCTCCACGCACACACACACACACACACACACACACACACACACACACACACACTTTGACTGCTGAATACCTTCTAAGAACATGATTACAACTGATAGGATGAATAGGTCAATGACTCACCTTCATTTTCACTTGTATGCAGGCACCCTTAGGTGTTTCTCCCTCCAGTTTTTCCAGGTTTTTTTTTCAGCAACTCTAAGTTAGCTTTGCTTTATTAAAGTTTGATGTATAGGGTGTCAATATGTATACACACTATAATACCATATATAAATAAGATACATTTAATTTCCAATATAAGAAAGAACAATAAACCACAAGAGATACAAGAGAAAAGGATGACAAGGTCTAATCTAAATAATACGTTAGTATTTTTCTTATTATTAACAAGATATTTCTTATTATTAACAAAATGGTACATATCAAAAGTCCTTTTGCTCAAGAACTCATAAAAGTTCCTTTTTCACTGTATAAATACCTCTTTCACTTTTAGCCTCCTAGTCTGCCATCACAATCCTATAGCTACTGCTAATTTTCGCGTTTTCAACCACCAGCTTGACAAGTATGGCTTAATGAAACACTGGCGGCCTAAGCTTTGATTCTTTTTTTTTTTCAGGATTTATTTTTTATTTTCAGAACAAAAACTGCTGGAACCCCAATTTCATTAGACACAGTCTGGTTTTTGGCATGGGAGCATGGGTCATACAAGGACATCCCAGAATAGAAAAAACAGCCCGGACAGAGCCTGCAGCAAAGCACATAGAGTGGCAGGGATTCAGCTGAAACCACTAGTCATACTACACTGTGTATATATATATATATATATATATATATATATATATATATATATACAGTATGTGTGTATATATATATACATCTATCATTTTGATGTTAGTTCAAGGTAAAAAGCACTTTTTGACTATTCATGGTTAAAATACAGCCCTGTCCCTCATGCTCGTCAAGCATTTGAGATTTGAGTAGGTTTGTAGTTACTAAGCAACCGGCATGTAGTCCTTCTCAGACTAATCTGTCTAGGCCGCTGTGGCTGCATGGAGCCTTCGATGCACGCAGATGCATCACCTTGGATCACCAGTGTCCTTTGTCCACAAGAGTATTGCTGATGCGCCAAACGGCACATCTTTCTTCAGGGTGGCTTTTTGTTTTTCTTTATTGCATCACACAGCCTGACCATTTAGCCCTGAAAAATTACTAATCTGATGTATTGATGAAAGTCAGAAGATATATATGTTTTGCACTGTGTTTGGTGTTCCTTGCTGCAGCTTATCAGCGTTCTGTGAAATGAGTCACGCTGCCTCTTTTGACTTTTCAACCAGAAACGCCACCAAAACTAAGTAGATAAAGCTGGGACAAAGTGTATCAGCTGAGGTTTGATATGAAACTGTTGTGAAAATGAAAGACTATTCTCAAATGTCAAAGCACAGAGTTATTACCCAGAAGAGATTTCCAGTAAGGCTACTAATGTGATTTTGATTTGGACAGGAATTTCACTCATGTTTTGTTCATTTCCAGCCCATTCCCCAAGACAGCCTTCAGTGTGTTTTTGAAAATTACTTGTCATTAGGGCATAATAACAGAGGCTCTCTTGGGATAAGTCTTCCTGGAAGTGAGTGTTCATTTGACCTGTTTGGAAAATCAAAACTAATAATGAGATCAGAAACCCCGAAAACAGAATTCATGTGTTATTCCTTTTACGTTGGGCAGTCGAGTGTATATTTTACCTGTAAACGTTCTGAGTTTAAAGTGGTGTAGGACATTTTTACAACAACAGGTTGCGTGTGTCTGCATGGGGACAGCACAGACTTGCTGCACCATGGCCCACGTGTTCATACAAAATATATTATTTCATACATGATGTACATGTGATATCAAACTAGCCAGATACTATGGACATACTGGAAGCACATCATTTTTAAAGGACCACTTCAGTATTTTTAAGAACACTTATTCAAGGGTAAGATTGATACCACTCTCATGCCTATATGATAAATAGAGATCAGGACCTGGACTTGGAACTTGGACTCAAGTCTCACTTAAGTTGCACAGTGACTTGAGACTGGACTTTTATAATTCTTTTGTGCATTAACAATAAGGAAATATCTGATGAGCTGAATGTCATTCCTAACTGTGACTTGACTGTGAAATAATACAGGGTCACAGACCTAATGCATTGAGCAAACATTCAGACTTAACTTCTTCACATGACATATTACAGATATGGGCTGGAATCAGGTAAATACTTAAAGAACATCATTTAATCTGATGTTTTAGCTGGGGAGTGTGTGCTTTTTCATGTTGCAAGGTAATAGTTTAAGCTAATCATATACCAAACAACTAAGCAATGCTGATACTGTGACTAACAGATAAAGGAGTGATGACAATGCAGTACATGCTTTGAATTACTTCGATATATCAGTGCAGTTTTCTGAGCAGTCTGAACAGCATTTTAATGATAAGAGACTTGAGGCTTGACTTGGACCTGCAAAAAATGACTTGTTTTACAAGAATGCTCCCATGGCAAAATCATCTCTGTATGAAGCTACAGTCAGCAGTGGGTTAGATAAGCTTCGCAGAAATACTGAAAATAGGGTGAAAAACAGAAGTGTAAAAATGTCCCTTTGTGGTGTTGCAGGAAATCTGTCATAATGTTGCCCGAGAATCAGAAAAGACTTAAGTAAGTCAGTGCTTTAGGCCATGAAATAGCCTGACACAACATAAACCACAACATTTTACATTTTGGTTTGTGTACTGATGGTTCTGCAGATAATTCATCCAGAGTTCTTCCTGGGAGGTGGATTATGTTATCTATGGACAGGGCCAGGCTCACTGTTTTCCCCAGTTGTCAGGCTTTGTGCTGAGCAAACCATCTGCTTGTTGTAGCTTCATATTTACTGTATGGACATTAGAGTATTATCAGTGTTCTCCTTAAACTCTTGGCAAGAAGCTGAACATGTCCATCTTCCAATATGTCCAATGTTTTTATTTTGTACAACTATCAGGTGTCCCATATTCTCCCGACTCTTTGGAAGAAGAGTCTGATCGTTTTGTACTCAGACTGCATCTGATTTTTCCATTCATTTGGACATCCACTGTAAATCCACTGTCATGTGAAAACTAACTTGTCAATTAGCAACATAAAGTTAAAAGTGCTCCCAGAAACCTTTGCACTTTAAAGGCTGATATGGATTTTAGTTTTAGACGGCTGGATATAAAAGTAGAACACAAGCAGGGGTTCACTGGTATCTTACAGTGTGCCAATACCAGTTTTTTAGTGAGGATGTCACATATTAAAATGTGGAAAATGTGCATGCAGCTCCCCACACAACACATATGACAAAGGTGTTATTAAAAGCATAATACAGCAATTATATACCTGAATTATAATATGCAATATTATTACAGCTGCTCCTTGATAACATTACAGCTGTTAAACACAGAATGAGGTTCTTTTGAATATTTATTATTTATTTATTTCATGTTCAGCTCATCAGAGTTCGTGCTCTTTTTTTACTATATAATTCTCTGCCCTTCTGTTGGAGACAGTATTACGACTTGACTAAGACTTGCTTAAGGCTAAATACAACTACTTCACCACTGTGGGACTTTCCCCCAAATAACACAGTCTTAAATACTCTTACCACACCACTAAATTACAGGGGTGTGGACACTCAGATAAGACTGTAAAAAATATTATGACATTTTTACAATAAGCAGAATTTATGTTTAGCCTCTTAGTTTTACTAAAATCTAACAATATCTTCTCCTTGGGTGTGCAAATTGCAAATCCCTTTAGGAAATTATTTTGCACTTTTTAAAAATGTAATTAATGACTTGTGACATGTTTTGAGGCTTTATATTTTCAGTAGACACATGTACTTGTGGAAATGGATCGTAAAGAAAACAAGTTGGGGAATTAGTGAAACATGAAGAAACAGTGTCATGCGCTGTTGATTTTGGACTCTTTATGTGATCTGCTCTGGGTTTAAAATATAGGATGTCACCACTAGGAACATTTATGAGGGAAAACCTTGACTGAGGGGTGAGTCCCACTAGTATTTAAAACAACAAAACCAATGAAAATTTAATTTAATTTCAATGGAATTACCGTGAATTTGAAAATGAGTTCAGTTTTGTTGAACTTTAGTGTGCCAACCATTCTGACCAGTGTTGCCAGATTTAACAATTTTCCACTTTTTGTTTTAACTTGATGGGTAAAAACAGATTTTAGCGTCAGAATTTGGGATAATTTTTGTATAATTTGTTTTCAGAAACATTTGTGCAACATTATTTGAAAGTAATTAGTTTTATTACTGATTATACATGTGTTTAATCTTCTAGTCAGTTTAATATTAATAAAATAATCATATTGAAGAGAAGACTGGATGTCATACTGATTCTTCTTCTTCTTCAAAATGGAAGAAGCTGTTGTAGCTTATTAGCTGTGTTGCATCCTCCACTTTTGTTTCACTTTATTTAACCCACCTCATTACAAACTGCTCCACAAAATGAAATCGTGTACAGTCCTGACAGAAAGCCAGCAGGGGGGAGGAAACAGATCACCATAGTGAAAACAGAAGGAAGCTGAGGCCATATTCACACATAAATAGTTTTGGTTGGGCTGTGTTGTTTCAGGTGCCTGTGAGACAATGACATATGAGCCGGGCTCGGTTCGGGAACGGATTAACGCATTTAAATCTTGTTTGAGACAGCAGTGTGACAAATGGTGACACAGTGAAACAAGCGAAGTAATGTTGAGTCATTTAGGCCTGAATCAGGAAATGCAACACAACACCCACATGTGAAACAGAGAAATGAGATGACAGCTATACACATGCAGTACAGTATACACAGTACATATACACACTTGTTTAACCTGCATGATTGCGTTGTTTCGCAAAGGCAACACGTAGGGAAGGCAGTGCGTCCTGACCTACCGGTTACATTTGGTTTGCAGTAAAGCTCATAAAAGTCTTATCTCATCCCACTGTGACTGTTTCATTTTCAGGGGAAAGAATTCTGATGTCTGCTTTTGATGTAATTGTTCAGATTACACACTGTACCTCCTTAATTAGATGTGAATTAGAAGCTTAATGGTTTGAGGAAGAGTCACATGAAGTTCATCAATAATGGACTAACGGGTCATTAAAGCAACAGTCAGGAGACATCCTGACGGTCACAGCCCTGGGTGCACCTCACATCTATTACTGTTGACGTGCTAATTTTGTCAGAGCTTGTTGAGCCTGAACTTGACAGCCATTCGTTACAACAGTCATCAGTGGTTCTATTACGTTTTCATGTGCCCTGTCTCCAGTGGCCTAAATACGGTGGCCGACAAGGGCAAACGCGCTGCAAAACAGAAACGCTGCAAAAGAGAAACGCTGCAAAACAGAAACGCTGCAAAAGAGAAACGCTGCAAAACAAAAACGCTGCAAAAGAGAAACGCTGCAAAAGAGAGAACACAACGGAAGTGCGCCAGGCCGATAGGGGGACCCCGAACTGAGGGGTGCAATGAACAAAGAACTTTTCCAGAGGCGAGAGAGACACATGTAGTGACATAAGTCACGTCTCATTTTGGAGGCTGCGTAATGACGCAGGTTATAGTGTTGAATTGCAAAAGAATTGAATGAGCGACCTCTGATGATTGTTCTCATGTGCTAATATGTGCTAACAATGTTCTGTTACATTTGTTTACTTGATCAAAATGTCATACAACGTGGGGGGGTTGGGAGATCTGAAGGTGCGTTTTCCATTTGTTAATTAACACTTGGCCGTCATCTTTTACAACATTGTACTTTTATAATACTGTAAAACATGACGGCCAAGTGTTTAAAAAATAATAAATGTAAAACGTACTCTAATGCCCGCTAAATTCACAGCCAGCAGACGTTCTTTTGTCACTTTGCTTTATTAAGTTTTTAGTCAGAACAGGTAACAGGCTACTGTTTCAGCCGTAGCCATGCTAAGTAGGGATGGGAATATCGACTCTATGGAATCGATACTTCCATACTTTGGAGTCGGTACTTTCTTAAGTATCGCTCGATACCACTCCTAATAAAAAACGTGCAATTAGTTTTCACTTCTGAGAGTTTTGGATGTGTGAAAACCAGCCCAAGCGTATTTTAAATGGTCTTCCGTATCACATGATTATGGCAGCCAATCAGATGTCAGAGCTTTCCAGAGCCAGTCATGCACTGCAGAAGGAAGTATTACTCTCTCCACTCTGCAGCGTGGAGGGACCTCCTCCGTCTCAGTGCTGAGAGACACGGCAGCATGAAGAGAGATAGAAAAAGAAGCATTGTGTGGTGCTATTTTTCACCCACTACGAGGGGAAATGCTATTTATTTATTATCATTTTATTATTAGCATTTAAACAAGTATTTATGTTCATGAGAATTATTCATGTTGCCAGATAGATATTAATCAACACTGTGCAATAATGATTTTCCTTTAAGGTGCAGAAGGTATCGGTATCGTCAATACTGACCCTGTAGTTACTTGGTATCGGATCGATACCAAATTCTGTGGTATCGCCCATCAGTAACGCTAACTCCCCTCACCGAACAGCTCTCTCACCCTCCCTCTCTTCCCTCCTCCCTGACCCATCTCCCTCTAGCTCACCCTACCGACTCCCCAAAGAACACCCTGAACAAGACAACAACCTATAGTCATTACAGCACCTTCAGATCTCCCACCCTGCAACCCCCCCCCCCCCCCCCCCCCCCCCCCCCCCCCCGCCACGTCTCCCGACGTTGTATGACATTTTGATCAAGTAAACAAATGTAACAGAACATTGTTAGCACATATTAGCACATGAGAACAATCATCAGAGGTCGCTCATTCAATTCTTTTGCAATTCAACACTATAACCTGCGTCATTACGCAGCCTCCAAAATGAGACGTGACTTATGTCACTACATGTGTCTCTCTCGCCTCTGTAAAAGTTCTTTGTTCATTGCACCCCTCAGTTCGGGGTCCCCCTATCGGCCTGGCGCACTTCCGTTGTGTTCTCTCTTTTGCAGCGTTTTTGTTTTGCAGCGTTTCTCTTTTGCAGCGTTTTTGTTTTGCAGCGTTTCTGTTTTGCAGCGTTTTTGTTTTGCAGCGTTTCTCTTTTGCAGCGTTTTTGTTTTGCAGCGTTTCTCTTTTGCAGCGTTTTTGTTTTGCAGCGTTTCTGTTTTGCAGCGTTTCTCTTTTGCAGCGTTTCTGTTTTGCAGCGTTTCTCTTTTGCAGCGTTTTTGTTTTGCAGCGTTTCTCTTTTGCAGTGTTTCTGTTTTGCAGCGTTTCTCTTTTGCAGCGTTTCTGTTTTGCACCGTTTCTCTTTTGCAGCGTTTCTGTTTTGCAGCGTTTCTCTTTTGCAGCGTTTTTGTTTTGCAGCGCGTTTGCCCTTCTCGGCCACCGTACATAAAGGATAGAGAGTCGGACTTGTAGTTGCGGGTTTGAGTCTCGGGACCAGCAGGAATTGTCAGTGGGGGGGAGTGAATAGCCAGCGCGCTCTCTCCACCCTCAATACCACGACTGAGGTGAGACCCTTGAGCAAGGCACCGAACCCCCAACTGCTCCGGGCGCTGCAGCAATGGCCGTTGTTCACGGTGTGTGTGTGTTCACTGCTGTGTGTGTGCACTTTGAGTGGGTTAAATGCAGAGGGGAATTTCGAGTATGGGTCACCATACTTGACAATAGTAGTCACTTTCACTTTTCAGCAAGAGTTTGAGCTTTAACATGAACAATTTAATTCTCTTTTGCATTTATGTCGAGGGTTAAATAGCACAAAAAGATCCGATGAGTCCACTGGTCCACTTTCTCCCTGTCTCCTCCAATGTGCACATCTAGTAGTTTCACAGGCACAACCACAGAACAGGCACATTTCAGGCCATCCTGTTGGCTAAGACCCACTGGTTTGGTTAATTATCCTGGCTTTCTGTTCTCTACCTTCTCTAACAGTGACTTTGACCAAAGGAAAAATACCAACAGCCTATGGACTACATTCACAGGCCCTATGGTATTTTTGTGTGGGTGTGATTGTGCAGGCAGGTCTATATGGTCATCAGGTGGATCAACAGTTTCAGCATCCCAGAACCACCCCACTCTTTGCCTGGACCCACAGCCCCAACATGCTCAGACTAACCTAGTAAACCTTAAGACTGCATCATCTAGCAAAATATATAGGAATAAATAAATAAATATTACCCTATTATATATAAAAGTAAAAAATACTAACTAGAAACAGAAACAAATAAAATATTTTAAATATATGCACAAAAAAAACCACATATGCACATATATTGTCCTGGTGGGCCAGTTTTGTTTGTTTGGTGCGAAGTTATGATTTATGTAATAATCTGTTAAGGTGATATATATATATGATGTGTGTGGTGAGATATATATATATATATATACATATATATATATATATATATATATTTATACATATATATATATCATTTTTTCATACAGTCCTCTGCTGTATTTATTCAGCAGTTTGTTTAATTGTGCTGTAGGGAATATACTGTAGCTACACTGGTGCATATTGTACTAAATCAAAGCCTGAGCTGCTTCAGGTATTTGATTACATAAAACAGCGTCACCCTCTCTGTTTGATTTCAGTCCTTTTCATCTTCAAACTTTTGACTTAACTTTGTCTGCATTTCCTATGATCATCCTGTTTTCCTGATTGTCATGGGGCATCCCTGACAGGCTGCTGCGTCTTCAGATGTTCAGCTCCTTTATGAGATGAGACAAGGAGGGCTGAATGCTGAGCAGCTTCAGTTACCACAGCACTGAGCTAGAGGTGTTTATGCTGCTGTTACTATGGAGATATGCCTCTCCACTGTTATGTAATAAAGTTTTAAAATTCATCTTTCTGAGGATGAAAGAGCAGTGAGTCTCAACCCCTCACTGAGAGAGAGACATTCAGAGTCTTAACTAGATTCTTCTTGTAGTCTGATTGTTTATGATCCAAGCAACCTGGTGGATTCTGCCAGTTTGCATCCATTATTGCCATATATTCACTTCCTTTGACTGCTTTTCACTGACGTTCATGAATACATTTGTTTTTCACTGCCCGTTTCTGTTTGAATAATTCATTAAAAATGTCTGCAGCAATATTTAAACCAAAACCCTTAAAATCCTAAAGCATATACCAATATGAAAAAATAATGCAGACATGATCAGAGCTAAGGATGAAGCTACAAACGAACTTACAGAAGTTGTTTTCTGTTCTGATTTTAGGAATGTTCCAATGAATTTATTGAGTATTACATGCACAATATGGCCCTACACATTAAAGCATTTCTCCATAGAAACCTTTAAAACGTTCATATACAGGACCTACAGGTTATAGGCACAGGAGATGCTTTTAATAAATAATTACGTCAATAGTTTTTCATTTGTCACATAACTTCACACAAAGTGCAGTAAAGGGCTTCCCCCTTTGCCCTTAAACCAGCAGCAGTTCTCTTTGGTTTGCCCCTCTCACAGTTTCTCCTGGTACTTTGCAGCTCTGTGTGGGGTCAGACCATCTGCTAGAGGACTCCTGGTTCTTCTGACCTCTAAAAAAAAAAATTCTTCATGAACTCCAGGGGGTTCTTTATGGGTTTGTTGTCCTGCACAATTGAACCTGAGACCTGATGCTGTTGTGCGATAAGAATCTAAAACATCTAACGTGCCTAAAACCTCTGCACAGTACTGTACAGTCATAAATCTTTTGATGTTCTCAGCATTTCAGTTCTACTTTTTCATTCGACACTGCCGGATGAAATGATTGCGTATTAAATGGACAGCCGTGTGTTTTCACACATAATGTAACACGCATTATCACATTTTGGAGTGGCTGCTCAGGAGAAGGTGGTATTTAGAAGCTGCTGAACAGCTGTTCCATAAGAGGAAGGGTTAAAGGATTGCTCATCTGTGGGTTTTTTTTTCGGAATAAATGATTAATTCATGTTCTCTCCAGTACCAAGAACAACTAAAAGAATGATGAACAATCCTAAAAAAATCATCCCCACTCCCCTATCCTGTATTGTTTTTTGTTTTTTTTTTTACACCATCACTCTCGGTTTAAGCCTAGCTACACAGCAGTGGAAATGTGTTACACAGAGGTGGAATCACTTGGAGAGAGCCTTTTTTATCTAACAGCAGGCTCTCGCACTTATACCCAGAAGAAGCAGCAGGAGGGAAGAGACATAAAAGCAGAAATTGCAGAGAAAGACCGGGGTCACATGAGCCCATGGCATCTCCAAGGAACAGCAACAGGGATATAAGGCACAGCTCGGGCGTGTGAACAGGATGGATGACATACAGAATAAACAGCTGATGGGGGTGTGCGTAGAATGAGGTTAAATGAGGGGAGCAGGGGAAACAACATGAGTCAATTAATAGCCTGTCATTGGACAAAAAGAGAGTTGTGACTTCCAACCCTAAATCTTATCAGAAGTCAGAAGTAGCATTCCAGTCATGCTGCCAGGATGTGTTTCAAGTGTGATGAGCTTAGGAGTGTGAAGACACACTTGCCCTCACACACACACACACACACACATAGCAGAGCAGGAATGATGTTTGATGAGCTGTGGTTATTTATGAGCATTGATAATGCCATACCCAGAGGACACTTGTCAGTGCACATATTAATTTATTTGGACTATTGCGTGACATTACGTAACACTGGTGTTACATTAGTCTAGAGGAACAAGTGAAGATGACCGGAGATAGAATTAACTGAAAGATGACATGCACTTAGAAACAAATGGAGCATATGTTTATGTGCAGTTATGAACAGATCACTGTCAGCAATAACACACCTGTATTGGTAAATACAGAGAGACTGGTGAATTATTAAAGCAGGTAACAATCCTGTTTCTGACAAGAGTTATAGGGAAGGGCTGCTCTTTTCTTATGAGATTGCAATGCTGTAGGGAACTGTAAAATTCTAATATGTGTTGGCTCTCCTGTTTGATATTAATGTGTAGATAAATGCACATTGTGCAAGATGAAACTAGAAGGATATAAATAGATTTTGCAAGTTGGATTGTCATAGATTTAGAGATTCTCAGAGCACAATGCAAACAGTTCCAGGTAGAGGAGTGAACATTTATATGGCACACTAGGGAAATGTGAACCAACTGCTCTTCAAGATTATCAGGCTGAATTCTTATCTTGTAAAGTCCTTCCTCTGGTAACTTAAACAGATTGGATTAAGGCAAGCAAGGAAAACACACCATCAAGTTTAATACGAAACAGTCAGTAACTATAAGCCTGATCAAGGCAGCAGAAATAGCCCAGACAATCCCGATACCCTGCCTGCTCCGACTATAAATACGTAATGCTGCCTGGATTAAGTTTACGGAAAAATATCAAAAGGTTGCATGTGTAACCATGGTTCTCTGAAGGAAGAGGCTACTTCTCCACATATATATGAAAACATTCATATTGCCCCTAGAACTGCAGCATCCGTTCCGAACAACCCATTCACATCTCCCTGTAGTGGTTCTGGACACACACAGATACACAGACAGGATCACTATGAAAAACACTTTCAAATTTTAATTAGAGCTGTGTAATGGACAGAAGGTCATTCATTCATACTTTTTGTGTACAGATGTCAGACGGAGAGTTAAATAATTAGCATAGCATATTAAAACAGCTGAAGGCCTCTTAGTGAATGTGCTAATACCAAGTTCATGTGAGGTGAGCCTGTATATCAAGGGCATGATAAAAGCAGTGTGCCCCACAGTGACCTGGATTTCCCTTTTGAAATTTTGCCAACCTGTCAGGCTTTTAAAGTGTGTCATGATACGCTACGTGACCTGGAATACAACTATTTGTGTGTGTTTGTGCACATTCTTTTTAGACACACACACACAAAAAAACTTTTACAATTGTTTTGATTCATCCCTGTGCATAAATGGCCATGTGATTTCCTTTATTTCACTTTCAAGATCAGTGTGTATGAGTGTGTGTACTTATGCGAGTTTGTGCATGTGCTGTGTTTGTTCATCCTCTTCAGCGAGTACATTTTGTTTGTCTTAGTGTATTATGCAACCTTTATCAACCAGCAATTCAAAGTCATCTGAGCTAACTCCATTTACTATCTGCATAACATGTCAGTCCAGCCGGCTGCGCCATCTCGTACAGTAACTCTGTGTCCCATAGGCTGCCTGGAAATCACGTCTCACAATAAGAATAACACAAAATTTCCTTTCTGACATTTGAGTCATAGATGTCAAGTTACAAGAACAGAGGAAAAAATGTGATGCGTTTGATGTCAAAGGTCTCTGGATGAAACATCTTGGTTTCTTTGCCAAAAATACAGGGCTCTTAATCAATTTTCCTGCTTCTGAATGTCTGAGATTTTTATTGTTTTGAATCTGACATGGACTTTTTTTCTCTCACTCCTTTAATATCCATCCCTGCAGTTCTGCTAAAACTACTGAAAAACAACCAGTGTCTAGACTCTGGAGATCCTGGCCTATCTCCTATATTTATATGGGACTTAGCTGAATAAGTGTGCTTCCCATCAGTGGTGCAGTCTCTCATTGCCAAACATTTTGCTGTATTACCATTGCTGCTTGCAGACAGAGAGCAACATGATAACACTGATATATAGGCATAACATACTGGGAGCCAATACAATGATAAAAAATAATTAAAGCCATCAAGATACCATAACTCTGTAAAAGCTCAAAAGACATGTTGATGTAATGTCAGTCTTTCGATCAATCCTGCTGCTGAACGTCTGAACGTTTATTACAGACCATGTGCTGTGATTTTGCCGCAATTGAAATGGCATTTGGAGCAATGAGTTCAATGACTGAGGAGCACAGTGAGTATTTTATTTGCCACCATTTAAAGGTGCTGATAGTCCAGTTCTGTCACTTTGGACAGAACAAGGTTAGTTTTTTCCAGTCAAGGGAAGTGGTTGCTTTGTGGTGTCAATCTCTGCAAGACTACAAGTAAATATTTCTGAAAATGTCAAACTACCCATTTAACCCTCATTCTTACAGGTAGACTGGGAACAGTTACTCTCTTGCAAAACTCCTGGTTCCAACACTAATTTGGTCTTGGGTGGCCCAGATGGTGCACACATATCTTAGAGGGTGGATCAACATGAGACATATTCTGCAGAGACAGAAAATGTTTGGCAGACACTTCCATCTCTCTCTGTCTGTTGAAGCTGTAGACAGTCAAGAGATGACTGAAATGTGTGTTTTGCTTGACAGTGTGTGGCTGGCTCCCTGTATATGCAAATCCATTTATGATTATGTAAGGAAGAATGGGGCTTTTGCAACAAACAGACCGCATGGCCAAATGGACATACTTGAGAGATTTAGATACTGTTTATGGGAATGACCTAGACATCAAACTTTGCGCAGAATTAAAGTGATGCTGATTACTATATGACATCTGGCTGAAACAGCTGGCCTCGTGGGGTTTTGTGTACCCCAGTGTCTGGCCAAGGATAATGCATTAGATAAACATCTTCTGAGCAGCAGTCCTTGATGATGGACGCGCTACGGAGCGACTGACCACACTTCTCCATCTTCTACAAACAAAAACTGTATATACTGTAAACAACAGACAGCGTATTTCTAGAACATACAAATTATAGTTTCATTAGTACATCTTTATTCAGAATAAGTCTGAGATTATCCTATCAATGTCCGACTCGTGGCCTAGTGAAGTTGTAACATGTCAGTCTTTGTTGTTTCTTGGATTTGTGCCATGAGGCAGGAGAAAAAAAAAAATCCTTATGTACTCACTCAGCTGCATGTTTTGTAGTCTCAATTAAGACTGAAATGGCTGCAAGTATAACCTTACTGTTTTCAACAGAAGAGCAGAATGTTTCCAGCAGTGTGCAAAAAGGTGTTTTGAAAATAAGGCTCCAGATGAGTCATGCATGCATCAGACACACATTACAACACCCTCTGCCCTGCTTTTGTTGTGATGTTTATGAGAGCAGACTGTTCTGGTTTTCGGGACGTGAGACGTGTGCTTATTCAGTATCACCACTTGACCTCAGCTCACTCTATCTGAGTGAATCTGTCACCTCGTTTGAACTTTATGGATCCACTAAGCCTGGGCCCACAATGAACCACCCATTGTCCTCCACCTGACTAACGCCCACTGTGCAATAAATCTCCACACTGGTGGAATGAGACTCCCAAGGGTAGTAGTTATGTAGGGTGTAGGAATATCGGGGCTGAAACAAAAGGATAACTGTTAAATAATTCAGGACTTTCAGTGAACTGAAATCTGCCCAATTACTGTAACAGACTAGTTAACAGCACAGTTTAGGTGCTCATTCCCTCATGTTATGTAATGGTCCTTTCAAGGGGGGACATGTTATGCCAGGTGGTCTGCAAATGCACCGGAAAATTGCTCAGCTGCAGCAACCACGAAGACCCTGTGATCATTTACGGAGCCAACAAGCCTTTGCTTTTCTCGTCCTCTTTTCTCGTCCTCTGTCCTCATCTCACCTCTCTTCTCTTCCTCCTGCTCTCCTCCCCCTTTTCACTCTGTGTTCGGTCACATTCTCCCTTATGTTGGTTTCCTGTCTTGTCCTCTTTTACCCTCTCCCTTCTTATCCTGTCCTCATGTCACCTTCTCCTCTTCCTCTTGGCTTCAGTCCCAGAGATGGTTAAACCACTTACTCTGCTTCATGGGGAATCCTTTATGAAAAAAACGCATAAAATTTGGTTCATGAATAATAGATTTCATATAAAACTTTGCTGTCACAGAATATTAAATGTGCTATATATCTCTGCCACAATAAAACGTTATATGGTTTAACATTTGACTGCAAATGCTTCTACCAGAACAATTCCCTTATAAACAATGGAGTAAAAAAAAAAGTGTTGCGATGTTAAGGATAAAGTGAGGACGTGCTCTCAAAAACATGTTTGCTCATGTAGTGGCATCCCATAATCTGTTGTCTCCCATGCCACACTCCCTGCTGGGCTTTCCCAACTCCCCTGATCCTCACTCGCATGCTAGAGTTTTTGGAACCAAAAGGGAGTCATTGAGCCAACAGTGGGGACATGACCCCGGTGTTAATTCCTTTGTTGATGGTGATGTCCTCTACTGATGTGGCTTCCAAGCAGTGTCACCGGGTCAAATGAAATCAATTCACCTAAAACCGACCCTATAAAGTACACAAACAACTGCAGTGGGAAAAGACTTGGATCTCTGACATAATGTTTTAGGACGTCACTAAAATACGTCACTAAAAACGAACCTATTGTTAAAAACGATTTTCTTTTTCAACCAATAACATTTGAAGGATTTTATTACATTTTTTAGACACTATAACGTGCGATGGCAGTGGCCTGTGAGCCGTGTCTGACTCGTATTAGACTCATGTTACTGCATTACTGGAGCCCATTTAGCTAAATTTTGCCTCAGTGCACCCTAGCAGATTCCTCTGGCTATGTCGTTCCATTTCCTATTTGTTTCAATTATAATTTTGGACATGATGAATCGTCACGATTGTTGATTGTTTTCACCTCTTGCAATACATCCCATTGTGGAATTCACTGGCCATGAAACATAGCCAACCCTAGAAATAATTTTATATATATATCAAAATAATTTCCCCATATTTTTTAATGAATGATCTGCTACATTTATTAACTGCACGAAAAGCACCAGGAGGTGACTGTGATAGACGTGGATCAAACAAACGGGGGACTCTAGAGACGTGGGGCCACATCCGGAGTCCTGTATGGGGTTAGGGTTAGACAAAAAAAGCCTCTTTGGTTGAGGTTTAGAAAAGATTGTGGTGGTGGTCAAATGTATCTGAAGTTAACACTGTGTTAAACCTGACATTCCCTAACATTAACCAACTGCCTAAACATAACCATTAAAAATAAATTAATACTGTAGTCACTATAGGTATATTTGCATTAAGCTTCTATATTGTGGTCAAAAATTGTCAGTGAACACTACACTTCAGTATTTTCTATTATGATAATAGAAAATGTAATCTGACTGAAATCCTGTTCCCTTCTAAAAATATTTGCTATTGCAAATTAGTTGTATAAAAAGGAGATGGAGTTTCCTCAGATCACATCCTTTTTTACACGTCATTCTCTTTCCTTATTTCCTTTTATCTCCTCGCTGTTGGTTAATAAATAAAATGCCCCAAAAGGAAATTAAGCCATTT
The DNA here is from genome assembly GCF_900324485.2 of Mastacembelus armatus. Lineage (NCBI taxonomy): Eukaryota > Metazoa > Chordata > Actinopteri > Synbranchiformes > Mastacembelidae > Mastacembelus > Mastacembelus armatus. The sequence goes on from NC_046656.1 coordinate 10,443,196, forward strand.
TTGAACTCTTAGTATATCGTCAGTTCAAAATTAGTGGAGATAACAGGTGGCCTGAGGAAAAGCTAATGAAGATGAAAACAATATGTAGGCACTAATGTGGTGTTCAAAGTTAATCATCCAGAAAAACAGCCTCAAGTTTTTACATTTGCCACTTTAAAACTTTGCACATGCAAAATGCCTAATGTCTGTTTTTTTTTTTTAATATATACTATATAACAACCATTTCCCACAGTGTGCATCTAATGACATGGACCATGGCTAATACTGGACACAAATGTTTTCATCTTCATGCCGCATAAATCTGAACCTCAGAAAATTGCTGTGATACCCAGGATATAATTTAGCACTGGAATGCCTCTCTCTACATGAGGTCAACTTTCATGGCAATCCGTCATGCGTTACGAGTCGTAAAGCTGTGAAGAATTTATACGTAGCTAGGATAAAAATTCTTGCATGTATACGTTTCCATAAAATCTCAGTTTATATGTGGTAAGCCGCACATAAATTCTTTGGGTATATGGGAATGTAACATGTGTTCAGTTGACAACTGAAATCTTTATCTTTCTGTTCTCTGTGTAAATATCAAGTGACCTTTGCTCACTGGTAATAGTGAATATAAAATAGTCTTTTATATTCTTTTCAGATGCCACTTTCCCCATGTTGAAATGATCATTACTGATTCATTGACGTATCCTCTCGCCTACTGAAGAACATACAACACATAGATATGTTGTATATAGACACAAATGATCACAAATGGGAATGTGGGTTGGCAAAAAACCCTATTTGACAGATACCAGATGTCCAGTTACACTTTATGTCATCACATACTGTATGAGACGTGTACTGAGAGCTCTAAAGTGGCAGTCACCTAATGTCCAAATCAATACAGTATTGGAAATTACAAGTCAGGTAGCAATAGCTGGGCCCTGTGCTCAGTGCAGGTCCGCAGTAAATATGAAAACTGTGACAAATCACTGGTGCAACACACATGATCTGATCTTCTCCAGGCGATACTGTATAACATAACATCCTGAAGCTATTTATTGAAATGGATTAGCTAGTCTCATTTTTCTATGGTACATATTCACTCACAAATATAATTTGACAGACCTGATGGTGGCTACTGGCCCTTTAATTAGTTCATGCAAATTCATGTGGATTTGCAGCATTTAATCTAGGCCTATGGGTCTGACATTTACCAACACATCACAAAAATGCTCACAGGTTAAGGGCTTCTTCCTCTTTAAGCTGCAGATTTAGATTTTCTGATACCAAAGCAAATATTGAGAAGGGCACAGCTGTTTAGATACTACCACTTAATACTGAACTGTGAGTACCTTCTAAACAAAATAATTCAGCTAAATTGTTTTTTTCAATGATCAGTCACACCAATATTAAAGAGCTAATACAATGAAATCTGATGTTATTTGTATCAAGATGATGCATCCAATAAGATCAACTTAGCCAGTGTCTGAGATTTCCTGTTAATTGTAGGTGTAATTAGTAGTGGCTGTGTGGTTGGCAAGAACCCAGCCTTGTTGTTGGAGCTAGAAAAAATGTGACTAATAAAATGTGTCTTGAATGAAATACCTTGTTTCCATATGAGTGGCACAACATCATTTATAAACTGTGCATATAAAATGAAAGTGATAAAGTTTCTGTAATATAAAAATGAAAAATGTGGTTTTCCAAACTTTAAAAGAAACCCTGTTAAAGGTAAATGCAGATATATTTTCCCATCCCTTATCCTGAGATCCAGCTTGATATTTTCTCCCCAGAGTCAAACCTCTTACATTCCTTCACGTAATCTCTGGTTGTGATGAAATATAGCTTTCTCACTTTCTGTTTGTAAACCAAGTGCAGTTTTAGGTTTTTTTGGTCATTTAGTTCATCTTTGTGTGCCGAGGCACATGTTGTTTATTTCTACAAACCTAGAATGCCAAATAAAACACACAGACTTTTACTAAAAATTTATAACAGATAATTCTGTCATCACCTAATGAATATGTCATTGATCTGTTTGCATGTGAAAAACACATTTCTGAACTTTGCCTGGTTTCATTTTTGATGCCTTTGTTTTGTTTTTGTTTTTCACACTAGCTAAAGACACATTTGAAATTGTATATACAAACTAAAACTCTGTGATGATTGGGTCTGGAAAGTGTCATACTGTGTCATACATAAGGGATTTGTTATATTGTGTTTAAAAGCATGTGGAAGGGGAGAAGAAATCAAAATATATTGTAAGTGATTGCAGCTGCATTAAGTTGTCAGAATAAACTGACAATTCTGGGCTAGATTTTAATTTGACACATCTGATCTGCCAGCCTTATGCCTGGCACATAATTGCCCAATATTAGCTGGTTCTTTATTTGTTATGTATCATGCATCGCTAACTTCACGCTAACCATTTAATCCTGCTCAGTGAAAGATGTTTTTATGTGATCAAATATTGGTGATACTACATATATATATATGTATATATATATATGTATATATTGCTGTTATATTAGCTGTAAACATATTGATCCATATGGGTGAAATAAGAAAATTAATCATTTCAAAGCACTATATCTAAAGGTTAACCCATATCTCACCCTTTTGTTGTCCCAAATTGTCCAGTATTGTCAAGTATTTCCGAGCGCTCCTTAGGTATTGCAGTGAGTCCTGTTTTTTGTCATGACTTTGTAAGGCACTTCAAAAGCCTTTCAGTCTGATTTCTCCATATGATGTTTATGTGGGTGCAAGTCAGTTTCTCTTCTGATTTTCTGTCTTTATGTTTACTGTGCCTTTGATGTAGCAACAGCCAGACAGACAAATCAGAATTATGAGAGGTTTTGTGTCTTAAACTCAACTCCTACCTCGCTTTTAATTTTAATATCCAATACTATTTTATGGCATGGATGAGTTCCTACCCAACTAATAAGAAACATATTATATTATTTATTTAGTTTTATTTTGTTTGTGTGTGGCCATTATTCAGTTTTTTTTTGTTTTGTGGAGCATATTGCTGCCTGACACACCTGGTTATGCACCTTTTGAATGTGAAGGCTGTGCAAATGAAAATAATGGTGATGTTGGTTTTTACATAATGAACACAGACTGCTCCTGTAAAGACTATTGATGACTATTGACTATTGTATGACTTTGCACATTAATAATAAGCTGAAGCCCTTGAGCTGTTGATAAAATCAAGAAAATGTATTATGTATTGCGTGTTAATCAATGTTAGCTTTGTGGAAGGTGGATATCTAGTTTATTCTAACTCATGTATTATATGTGATGGTGATAAACTATGCTCCGTCATTACTCCCCCTCCTGTTTTTTGTTTTTTTTTTCTTTTCTGTGTGTTAATTTAGTGGAGCTCCAATTCACTATAATTTATGGGTTCTCTGTAGTTCTTCCCTAATGAGGCTTGGGTTGGTGGTCCTAATGAAAACATTTAGAAGGCCTGTTGTTGGCAGAGTGCTGTTTACAAAATAACGCCCTGTATGTGCAAATCCAGCAGTTAGACAAACAGGCAAGTTGAGCAATGCAGCAGAGGTTGAATCAGGTCAGCGAGATGACGGTTCACTGAGCGTGGGACTAAACCCCACCCCCTCACCGCCAGGAAATTAATTTAGTCAAAGTCAATCAGCGTTACTATTTGTTTTTGGCCGTGACAATTAGGAATAAGGCCTCTCTGCTTTATGATGGGGGCCTGCTGTGTCAAGCCTTCGTCTAAGCTGGTCGTGTGACTCTTTATATGAACTCCAGGGACCTCATTGAAGACTAGCCTGGTCAGGCCTCTGTGACCACTTTTTTAAGCCTAAACTGAAAGAGCATGGTGTATACAGCTAGTGCTGATCTTTATCAATTAAGATATGAACTTGTCACTGTGACTGAAATGTAAAGGTGCCACAGTAACAACCCTTAACTAAGAATATACCTATATAAATAAAATAAATAAAATAAAAACGAGTGAACTGACAACATAGACACTGACATTTTGGTCAGTAACTTTGTGCTCTGCCCTTTGTTCTGCAGCTTGCCTGTTTTAGCCTGCAGGGTCACAGCACTGAGCACAGCTTGGTGTGAGGAAGGCAGCAGCACATTCTGTGTGGGGTTTGCATGTTTTCCCTGCACCTGCGTGGGTTTTCTCTGGGTACTCTGGCTTCCATTAACTCAACTCAAGCTACAGCTTCAGTCTAGTTGGTCTTTTTCTTTCAACTATCCTCCTCCTCCTCTTTTGTGAACGTCTCTTCTCCAGAACACTACGTGATTTTTAAAAAAATTTTTTATGCCTCTTATTCTGGCTCAGTTTGACCTGCTCAGCACAGATACGGTGTACCACATGTTCCCCTGTTAGAGCCTTTATTTTCTCCCTCAGTGTCTTTTCCTTTGAGTAACTCTTTGAGCAGCAAGGCTCACCTTCCTCTGACACGTCTCTCATTCCCTTCTGCTCAGTGCTCCTCCAACTGTCACAGTGTTTTACCTTCTTACAAATCATTCTCAAACACAGTTGTAATCCCGGCTTTGTCCTCCTGCCAGGCACCTGCCATCCTTTATTTCTTAGATCAAGTATGTGATTATACATCACTCAGTAAGTTATTTCAATACATGCTGATGATGTCAACATACTAGTGTTTTTCTTAAGTCTTTACTTGAGTAATATGCTTCTTTTGGCAGGTACTTTTCCTCCTGATGTTTTCATTATCCTACTACTCCACTATAAAAGGTATAAAAGGTAATCTCCTCCTCAAAGATGTTATAATATTATAAAATACACTTAAGTAACCACTCTTTATTTTTAAAATACTCCTCCTAAAGATTCTTTGTGTAAATGTCATGTAAATGATATTTATTTAATGATACATGCACCATAACATCCAAAAGGAAATATTCATGATACCTGGCATATAGTGTACCAGACACAACAGCCTGAAAGCGTGGCACAGCCGTTAAACCACACACACACACACACACACACACACACACCCTCACACACACACACACACACACACACACACATAGCTGGCCGACTCAGAAACAGTATAAACTCCATCTGCACCCATTAAGTCTCAAACAACCACTGTAACTAATAAATAACAAAAAGCACTTACTAACCAGAGTCTGCAAATGTAAAAGCTCAGCCCTGATCATCACAGCAAGTGCTGAGCCCTGGTTGGTGTGGAAATAGTTTTATTATATCTTTGTTTATTCAGTCTGTCAGTTGTCATTCGGTTCTCTTGTAAAGAGTAACAGTGACAAAGGGACAAAGAGTTCAGCTTGCGTGTCACTGCTGATGTTTTGATGCCAGTTTTATGTGACTGACAAAAGGGTCTTTCTTCTCTCTAGTCTGTTGCTTTAACAAATCATTCATGCTTACATATAGACACTTAAGGCGAAATCCCAATGTAAAGTCACCTCAAATGAACTCTTGACATTTTTTTTTAATATCAAAATAAAGGCGATGTATCACCTTCCTGCACAAGCTGTTCGGCATTTTCTGCTTCGGCTCAGCAAAGACCTCAGTAAAAATTCAAATGTCCTCCTCCTGTAATTGTGAAAACTGTGTTTTCATTTCAGTCACAGACAATGATTGGTGTTGTGAATGATGCAGTGGTTAGCACTGATGTAAGCCCCGGGGTTTGAATCCCGTTCTAGCCTTTGGCCTTTCTGTTTGGAGGTTACATGTTGTCCCCATGTCTCTGTGGATTCCTCCCACAGTCCAAACCCATACTGTTTGGGGTTAGGCTAATTGGTGACTCTAAATTGCCCCTAGCTGTGACTGTGAGTGTTTATCTGTTTTTATGTGTCAGCCGTGTGATAGCTGGTGATCTGTCCTGGGTGTACCCCACCTCTCCCCCACTGTCAGCTGGGATTGGCTCCAGTTCTCTAGTGGCTCAGTATTATCTTCTAAGTAGTCCATGATTGAGAGGTACTCAGGAACTACTCAGAAGTGATTTACTATTGATGAGGTTACTCCTAATATGTTCCTGACACCATGGACTGATCACAGGAAATTGAGCCTCTGAGCACAGACATGTAAAAGGCCCCTGTATCTCCTCGATTGTTGGAGCAACCACATGTCGTTTATTGTCTTCTTGATGTTGTTATGTTTCTCTTTGTTGATGTATTTTTTGGCACTTTGTGTCCATTTAGACTCTTCTAAGTCATTTTGCTCCTCTGTTGACTAGTTTTTCATATTTTGGTTGCAACTCTACAGAATCTGGGGTTATTTTCACACGCCTTTTAGTGTCAAGGCTTTTTTTTCGATGCATTTTTTTCTTCTGCATTTTGTTATTGTTTGTGGACTTTCCAATGGAGAGGTCAACAGTTCCTTTACGAGTCTCTCCTTGGACCCCTGGCCCTGTGTCTGATAGGGCTGTTGGAAAGTAACTGGATCTTGCATAGACATAGTAAAGGCATCAATTGGACTGATTTTTGAAACTCCTTAAAACCCCTTTCATGTATATGGATACAGAGAGTAAAATGAAGAACCAAAAACAAGTAACCTAAAACACACCTAGTTTGGTGATTAAAGTGCAGACCTGACTTTTGTTTTCTATTACCAACCCAACCTAATGGCTCAAGAGAGTTTACACCATGAGGTGATGGACCAGTGGACTCGCCTCTAGCTGCTCCATTGCTCACTGCAAATTGGCCTCAGTTGTCTATCCACACCCACAGGTTTGTCACTCAAATACACAGAACGGATTACAGAGAAACTACTGCAGCTGTGGGTGTCCACACACAACAAGCAAAGCAGTTACAACAAACTCATTTTCCCTGAATTATTAAAGAATGTTCAAGAAATGCCTAAAACATTGGAAAAACCTTTTATTATTAGACAATGGAACAAGTATAACTTAATAAAACTCTCCACTGATAAATGACTAATCAAATTGTCTGCATGACACAGATTATAAATAGAATTATCATAGTGGTTCTTGCAGGTTTTCTGAGGTCAAACTGCTTTAATTCCTGTTTAAAATGACTTTGAAACGACAAGTGATCTATGCTGTTATGACATATCTCCCCTATCCCGAAGTTGTTTTTCAGTGTTTGAATTGACAACACTGTCTACGTCATCAGCAAGATCAGCTCTGCCTCTTTTTTTTTTTTTGCATTCTGTTGTTTTACCTTGTGAGTGAACAGCTGGGTCATCAGAAAGACACAAAAAGAGCAACTGTGATGATATTTCAAGCAAGTTGTTGAAAAGGGAAATAAGAGGAGATGAGAAAGAAAATAATTGCCAGCACAGTCGAGGTAAAACGCTTCAAAACCTTCACCAAGCAGCTTCATCTTGCTGTGACTGCAGCTGCAGGTATTATTAAGAGGTTAAGGTCTGCCAGACTAACCTTGATTTTAGGTTTGACACAATTTTAAATGGTGGAAAAAGTGGAAAAAATCAGACGCAAACTGAGCTCCAATACTAAAGGACAGTGTCCAGTTGCAGCATGCATAACTTTCTGAATGAAGCTGGGCTCCAATGAAGAAGACCTTGACAAGCTCTTTGTTGTGATTGACACAGAGTGCCATGAACCTGTGCAGGACACAATGAAATCTAAAGATTACTGGGTCAAACAGTCAGCTAGTACTTGTACAAATCATGAAAGCCAAGCTACAAAATGAGTCTGTTTTTTTCCCAGAAGGGGGATCTACAAAGTATTAGATTAAAGTGTCCAAGATTTATGTCCATACCATTTTTAGAATTTGTATTTTGAAATAATATGTTGTAATATGTACAATAGAAAATATTGGATGTTAGGTACTTTTGCCAGCTTCAAATTGTGACTTTTCTTCATTTCAGTGGAAGGTTACTAATTATGTCTACATCTCATAACAAAAGAAGAATGTCACCCTTTAATCTTATCTGTGTGCATGCTCCACATGTCCAGTTGTCCATTAGTTGCTCCATTGTGCAATTTTGGTGGAAATCAGACAGTGGTCCTTTAAAATCAATTGCGAAAGGCTTTCAGACAACTAATTTAAGGGCTTTTATGAAATAGTCGCATTGTTTATTTTTGTGACATTGTTTTCATTTTTACTACCTAAAGGAAAACAGGTTGTGTATTTACTTGAACTCCAAGTTAACTCATTTTAAATCAAAAACAAACCACTTACATAATCAGCTGATTAAAGGTTTTAGTGCAGGGAAGAGGTAAGTTATGTCAAAGATGATCGTATAACTCGTTCTAGACAATACCGATGATTGTAAGGTGGCTCAGTAATAAAAATAAATGCATGGGAGCGCACAACCACATAATGACCTCACAAGAAGCTAAACAATGGGCTCCCCTTACACCAACAAAGTATAATTGACCATCACAACAAAATGTAAGCATTTGCAGAGGATCTGATACTCTGTATTTAATCGGGTCCAGACTTTTTTTTTTTTTTTTTTTTTTTAATGTTGAGTGGAGGTCGGCTTCAAACAGGAGTTCGAAGCTGCGCCAAGGGGAAACAAAAGGTTGTGGCCTCATGCAGTCCTCAAAAAGGATACAAGGCTTCTTTGTCAAGAAGCCCCTGTGTCCTCCTGAGCTCTGCTGGAACTACAGGGTTCATGTGAGTACAGCAAACCGCCCCTTTCCCCACACACCTCCAGTGGCTCCCACCAGATCTTGTCCTTTTTTCGCTGTGAGTGTATCACCGTGCAATGTGAACTAAAGTAGCTTTCACAGTTACCCCGGTTGAACTGTATGTACAGTCCCCATGGTAAAGCACAGTATACTGCAGACGTAAACAGCAACGAATGTGAACTGGATTTAACTTTAAACTACTACAAAGTCACGATAATAGCATTATGCTTATTTAGTGTATTAGGGACAGCAGTTATAACTTGCTATACTGTTCATAACAGTACACAAACAAGTTTAGTTCAATGATGTTATTCATGCAATGTGACTGAGAGCTTAGTTTTATCCAGTCCAGCAAAAGGCAGAGTATTGTTCACATCTACAGTCAGTTTAGCCTCATTTGTCCAACCTGCTTGTGTTAGGATGACAGGAGGAATCTGGTGCACTGAGGAATAACCTCATTGCAGAGTAGCAAACCACTGAGCGACCGAGCAGCCCTCTGTGAGGTGATACAGCCCAGCATGCACCATTACGGACTGTGCTTAGATGATATGTCTGCTTATTCTACTACACGGGAACTTGTTTACTGTAGTTCACAATGCTGAATGGTTCGTGAAAGAGCTGGTGCATTTTTTATTGCGCTCACAATACTGCACTTCATTTCAGCCACAGAATGAGGCAAAGCTCTTTTTAAATAAACTTTATTTTTGTCACAGTCACTCATGCAAATGTTTACTAATACTACAACAGCTACTAATACAGGTCCAGCTGTTCAGTATCCAGACATAAGCTCAGTTCAACTCCATACAGATGCCGTTGCATTAAAGGAGTTTCCATCTGGAGATTATTAAACTAACCTTGGCCTGAGTGTGACTACCTTGTAATTACACACACAGTGAATCACACAGATCTTTATGTAGCATGCTTCATGACCAATTTACTTATTAAATGATGATTCTGTCTTTTCCTTAAGCTTATTCATTTTCTTGATATCTTTTGCAGGAATGTAGTAATTTCTTCTGAATTTAATTTCAGGTGAGGCGTGCTACCTCCACTATAATACACTGCCTGAGAGGCTTGAATGGAAATTATATTAAAATGGATTAATGGATTGTCAGATTTTATTACACACTTAATTACTGAACAGAGTTTGCAATGGATTTGTTGGTATTATGGACCCTTCATTTATGTGCCTATTACAATATTACCAAGTGTGACTTAGCACTGGGTTACTGTATGCATGAGTATACAATGGCTCTGTCTCTAGCACCTGATCATATAAATTTGCCAGATATGAATATGTTCTTGCCTTGTCCTCAGATGACTTTTGGAGCTAACTCACACCCACTAATCTGTTTGTCAGACTAGAGGGATTATCAATAGCATACAGCGCTTGTTATGGTCTTATGAGTTTGAACATTTACCTCATCCCAAGAAATGATTATCCTCCTAATGAGGGTCTGTTTGTTTAACCTGTAGGTTCATGTTAGGTTCTGTGTCATACTCAGCTTTCAAAATTTGTAATTATTGCCTCGGGAACCAGTTTGAGCTCCTGCCACCGTGTCAATAAAGTGTGCTGTGTACATTTTCTGTGCACTTTGTACAGCCTCACCTTATGAGTCAGATGATACATTACAGGAACCAGTTCAGTCCCCAAAGTTCAACTCAAGAAAAACATAAATGCAGCCTTTACGACAAGGCTTGTGCAATAACATTGTATGTAAGTCATTCTATATCAATAATAACTATGTGATGGGTTAACATTGACTAAGAATACTAAGTGTCCCTACTGACATATTATTTATGTGACATTGTTACATATTTTTAAAAAGAAATCTTTATTTCAAATGTTTTCAAGCTACAGGGGTAAGGCTTTGCATTCCTTTGTTTCAGGTGGGACTATTTAGTTTAACAGTATGCAGATGTTTTTGCCTCTGAAAGTTCTAATTTCATAAAGCACCCTTCATACAAATCTCACTGAGAAATACTTTACACTCATACGCCAAATGAGCAGAGACCCTTTTATTAAAAACGCAGGTAAATGTCAATAAAAACAATCTGACAAGATATAAAATGTGCGCATCCTAATGTGGAATCACTGAATGAAACTGTATAATTATGTTAATATGAGACAAATGTAACAAAATCTGCAGCAGTGAATAGAAAAGACAAATGTAACAAAATCTGCAGCAGTGAATAGAAATTTTATATGTAGAGGATTTTGGTATTCAGTAAAAATGACCAAATCATTTATATTTTATGCAGACTGTCGATTAAAACACTCTGCTGAAGATTAGGGTTTTGTTTGATTTTGGAGTTTAAGCGTTGATGTTGATCATGGTTTGGGTTAACATTTTCTTGCTTAAGTTCAGGACTTGGACAATGATTGTGGTCATGGCTAAAATTAAAAAAACGGCTGTACAAAGCAGTTTAGTCACTTCGATTACTCATCTATGCACACCAACGTCCTTCCACAGAAGTTTTGTGCTGCTTATGAAAATATCACTTCTTTGTTGCTGAAAGGCGGAGTCTTAACTGGACTTGTTTGGATCCAACAGATAATATGATCAAAAGCACTGTGCTAGTCTAGTCCAGTCTGGTCTAGTGGAAAACGCTGAGACTCATCTCTTCCCAGCACCCATGAGCCACCAGCAACAATGAGAGTTCAGCCCTTTAAAGTTTATTGTGCACAGCTCTCTTTATACAAAGGGGATAGTTTGGCTTCAGGGTGAGTCCAGCAAAGCAACAAACAAAACAGAGCTAAATAAATCAAACCTAATCTTAACTCATCAAAGATGAAAGGGTTGAAAATACAGTGTCTTAACTAAACTCAAAACAGGGGGAAAATGTGATTGAACAAAATAGCTAACCCCACCATAATTAGATGGAAATAGAAAAAAGAAAACAAAACCTTTATACTATTATTTATATGTTTCCTGTTATGCATAATGATTCAAACTTCTGTTATTCTGCAACCTTACCAAACTTCATGTATGATGCTAATCTACAATCTGATGTAATAATTTCTCCATCTTTTAAAGTCTGAGCATATTTTAAACTGTTGCATAGAATTTCCTGAATAATGGGGGAAATGTGGAATTTATCTACTATCGATATCTGGATCAACACATGGTTTGAATATTTTGTGTTTCCTTCTCTTTAGTGTGTCCTGCCAGAATGTCGTCAGAGTCAAAATCTCCTGCGTGTTTGTGTGTGACTGACCTGATCTGAACCCTCCAACATAGCACCAGGCTGTCAGAGTGAGTAAGTGATCAGAGATGCCAACATCCAGTCCTGCTGTAAGGCTCAGTCCCAGCGCTGCATGACAGCTCCATCCGTTCACCTCTCTCCTGCTCTTACATCTCCTCTCTCTGATTTTTATTTCTCCTTTTCCCTATCTCCAAACCATGTTTGCCCTTGTGCTTGTTATTGTGTTTCTCTTTTCGTGCTTTGTCTGTTCTCTCTGTGAATGCTCATTATCTGTACTTACAAACGATTCTTTCTGACTCATTTTCTCCATGTTTCTTCATGCATTCTGCAGAGCCATGCTAGGGTCAGCTCAGGTTGCTTCATCAAGCACATCTTGTGCCCTGCTATTGCCCTTTGAGAACCACACTGGTAGGTAATGATGTAGTGGCAGCTGCTTCTCTAGCTAGTATTCAGGCATTTCATAATTATTAGTGGTCAGTATTAGAAATTAGGGGTAGTGTGGATTCTCTCGCTTTCTGCATGAAGTTGTGGGTGGTCGGGTTTCTTCATTCAGAAGCCAATGCCATGTGCAGACTTTGGGAAAGTAGCTTGGGTCTCAGTCGAAATTAAGGAGCTTTCAAGCAAGGCCACCCTTGCCTTGATTAGCCCTGATTAACACGGTGTATTATGTAGGCTTTAACGTAGCTTAATAATTGTGTCATTTTGTCGTTCTGTTTCTAAGAAAGATTTTATTTTGTACATTTTTGCATGCAGTTCTAATTAAACGTATTTTGTGTCTTTTCTGTCAACCAGAACCCAGTCTACCTTCCTGTTTGGGTTTGTTCTCAAACTCTCGAACTGCTTCTTAACTGGCTTCTCTGCTTCACTGCCTCTCCAGCCTCAACTGCAACTGCCCCATTGGACTTTAAGGCTGCAAGACACTGACACAACATCTGTTAGCCTGTACACCAGATGACTTTAGGCTGCAACAGTCCCAGTAACTCAAACCGGATTATATGTCTACACTCGACAGTTCTTCACTTAGCTGTTTCATTACTCCAGGCTGCTCACCTGTTACCTGGAGACATAAAATCTTCCAGAATTTCACCTTGGGGATTAATAAAGTATGACTACTTAATCTAAAAATCCAAACTAAACTGACATCTCTTGCTAGTGGTGCCTCAGTTTCTATAGAACTTTGCAACATCTAGGTTGTTTGATTTATATGGCAGAGACTGACCTGACTGACCCCCCTACTGAACTGGAGCCAAATAAACATGCAACCTTATCTATTAAAAGCTGCTCCTAAATGACGCAAATGATACTTCATCTGCCAGTCCTACATTTCATGGCACTGTACAATTGTCCTGGCATGTTTACATACAACTAATTTGTTTTGCCTTTGCTTTTTGAGAGGAACATAATTGGGAAAATCAAGTGATAAGTTCTTGTTTTTCCTGAATTTCAGGGCATGCTTGAAATAAAGTGGTTTGTGCAGTGTGTGGTCTGACTCCAGCTGAAAGAGAACTTTTATAGCTTCTCCTAGTACAGTCAAATGCGAGGCAAAGAGCTTGCAGTTATATGGAGGGCTGAGATAATAAATCAGCTGGGTGCATACTTGTGTAGAAGTTTTTCCTCGAAAGCATCCATGGTGCGGCATTTATTTACGCATATTAAAAATGACTTTCTCATCTCCCACAGCTGGTCAGTTGCTGCCTTAAAAGCAAGTTTGAGTGTCAGATTGTTGGTTTTATTCTGACGCCAGACAGTTGTGAGAGAAGGGGATATCAGAAGCTGTTCGATGGTCCAACAAGGACTATCTTCAAAGCATTCCTAACCTCCCTAATCATGTTAGGGAGAGAATGTGGGTTTGGTTAAAAATTAATTTCTGGACACATCTTACTTCAAGTCAGTGTTGACTTTTTTTTTTAATATTCAACCACGGCTGGACCCGATGCTTTTATAGGAAAACAAATGGAATACATTGTCATTAAGACTAGTGCTTAAACTTCTGTAACACACTGCATTTTCTGTATGTTCACTGAAAACATTTCTGATGATACATGTCCTTGTTCTTTCTATCTAGAGAGTATAGGTTGTTTTTTTTTTGTATCTATAAGTAACTTGTTCTTTGATAAAGAAGGTGGAGGTCAGGATTAGATAACAGGTATATTTTAAAATACCAAACTAACTTCTGTTTTTTTTTGTTTGTGACCTTTTGCACTAAGTAATAATATGCAAATATTTTATATCTTGGAAACATATTTTGTATTGTGTTCATATTTATTTTATAGTATGAAAATTTCTATACTGTATTAGATAAGTATTATGTATCCCAGTTGAGAAATATACATTACATTTCAGTATATTATGTCCTGCCCTGGTTTGACAATCTTATAGCTGGGTGAGCAATCACCGGTACACAGGATAATTATTTGTAAACTGCAAAGTAGTTGAGCCTAATTAGGTCTGAAGTTATTTTTTGCATAGCATTGTTTTAACTGCTTCGTCAGTGTTTTATTTTACCTTGGAGGTAACGCAACCGCCCAGCTCCAAACCTGTTTTCCCATGATATGAATTAATTAATCCACAACCACCTCTAATATAAACTATGCAAGTTGGGCTACTGCATAGTGTAGAGCAAGATTTTTACAACAAGGTTTTTCTATATCCGACCATGAATGAAGCGATGAGGAGAGGAGACAAGAGAGGAAGAAACTCCTGATGCAATAATGAAGTAAAGAAGATGAAAATGATTCAAGATGTAAAGAGAGAGCTGAAGTAAAGACAGACAGAACCAGCCTGGGTGTCAGGCAATGGAGAGACATGCAGGCTGCAAACTCTGGTTAAAATTATTGTCAAGACATAACAGCATTAAACAAAAGCATTTGGGACCTGCTATAAAATATATTAATAGAAGGATAAACACTAACAACTATGTTTATTTATTGTCTTATGCTTTAGTACATTTTGTAAACTCAGCAGTTTTTAACGATGTGCAGATGTTCACCAAAGGGCTCTTGGTGAATAGAGACTGTCAGGTGTAGCAGCATATTCAGCTTGGCCCATTTATCACTGACCATCATTACTAAATGTTAAATTATGAACAAAACTGCCATAAATCATCATATGAACCGCCTGTTTGTTGTGTTTTGACTGCAATGAATAGCTGCTATCATCTTGGGATGGCAGCTACAAGAAAGACTTCATCTGTTCCAGGGTGTTTATCAAGGGTGAAGACATCACACCAGCAGTGGGTGAGTATTGTTGTTATGAAACTTAGTATCAAATTAACATAATAGATATTTACATCAAATTAACATAATAGATGTTTACAATACTATTACACTCTTGTACATGTTGGGCTATGCCCTGGGTCAAACTCCAGGAAGGAGCTTATGTCCCAGTTTGCCCCTGGGAGATAACTTTTCACGGACTGGACTGGAATGTCATGATCACATCAGTTTTCCTCATTTAACTCATATTTAGTAATGAATTCTTATTTGACATAAACATACAATGTATTATAGGTCTGGACTTGGACTTTTACACCTAAACATAAGAAGTTTGCATCCAAGAATGGAATATGAATGAAATGTGCTATTAAGTGAAACCATGCAAGGCATTTTATCCCCACAGAAACCCGACTGTGAAACCCGAAATGAAGACATGACTGTAATTGTGTTTGCATGTGACAGGACAGAGAAGGAGGGTGGTGTACTGATTTATGCAAGTATCACTTTATACCTACTTAACTCTTCTTCAGTGCCTGAGAAAACTGAGTAGGGTTTTTGGGGATGTTTGTGCTGGAGCGAATGATCCCTGTTATGGATGTTTGCTGCCAGACCTTTGCAATTAGTGATGCTATGGAGGCGATTAGGCATTTTCTGGTCAACTTATGGATTCTCTGAGCTGCTTATTGTGGCCGACCTTACCTCAACTGGTTAGCCAGGCACTCAGACGAGCACAAACACTCCTGCTTTGAATGAAATCTGTCTCATCTAATATCCAAAGCTAGCACACCAATGAAATGAAGAACCTTGACAAATGAGTTTTAAAAGCTGTTATTATAAGACACCCCCTCCTTCATGTAACCCATAAAATACTGAGAAAGTTTTTCCACACTGAGCCATATTGGATCTTCTGCCTTTTACTCCATAGACAAACTTGACAGCTTGTTGCGCTAAATCCAGTTGTCACTGACAGATGAATGGTTAGACTTATCATGGTCTGCAATTACACCTCCTGACAGATAAATCAATCCGAATGTTATGCACTAGTCTAAAATGTAGCATTAGCATTACCACTATTGGCTTTTTCTGCAGGATGAATGTTGCTTTGTAGTTACTTAGTCTGGTTTCATTTTCAGAATTATTGTTCAGCTTTTTGGGCGCATTTAATTTCACAGCTAATAATGGCAGCAGATCATAGCACACTAATACTGAACTGAGACTGAGACTGGGTTGAAGTATTGCATGTATGCACCTGACTACAGGAATGAAGTATGAATACTGGTCACTGAATGCATGTGTTGACCAATCTTGATCTCAGTTAGACTTTGCAGAGTAATAAAGCTGTAGTAGAGAAATGCAAAACAAGAGATGAGGATTTCTTGGGGTGCCAGTGATGATTGACAGTAAGGCTTTTTCGCATTTGAATACTCAAAATATTCCAAATTAAAATCACCTTTACTTGTCAGTAGGCAGTCTTCCATGCAGGAAACAAAACAATATATCACATTACATTAGCAAAAACAGAAGTCAAGGCATCACTGAGCATCAGAAACATTTATGCAGCATGTCCTTTCCTCCTTTACTTTGCCAATATTAGTTTGTGGCGTATGAAGTACAACAGCGCCCCCACTCCTCCACCTCCATCATAACCTATGATGCCTCCCTACACTTGTTAGTCATCAATAAAAATTCATTTGTCATTATGAATGCAGCCTTCATCTTATTCTCTTCATGCAAACTGATTTTATTCTTTATCCAATTTAAAATGATCCATATACTAACACTTCTGTTTTCCTAAATGTTGCTATTTGATTCATTTATTAGCTACATTATGTTTTTGACATACTGAACAGCACCACTTTTATTCAGACCTTACTCGTGTCCTTGTATCATATTGCATGAGTTGTATTTTTAATGTTTTCTGTCCAGTTCCTCCCTCTCTGTTTCTGTATTTCTAGCATCTTCGCTGTTACCCTTCCTTCTCACCCCTCCCACCCTGCCATTTTTCCTCCGATTGATGCCATCTGAGGTTGCAGGCCCAGGCCGCCGGAGCTGCAAATTTACCCAGCAGCACACGTCACTAACAGGGGAGCGCAGAGCTCCCAAAATAGCCCAAACAGCAATTGGTGAAAGAGGGCCGAAGTGGTAGTTACCAAGAACCGATTCTGACAACAAAATGAAGCTTTCCACCCATTATTAAATAGTCACTCACGCAAATCCTGCTGGTGGAGTTATGATGTATTTCAGCACTACTATAGGCAGCCATATAAGAACTTCCTTATGTTCATTATTCTGAAATAATTGCACAACTGTCCACAGCATGGGCCTCTTAATAATATAAAACTCTTAATGAGGGCAACCCAGACAGACTAGGGTCCCTGAAAATACAACCACAGAAGCACATACTGATACTGTGATATAGTTGAAAGATGTGATATACTCTTCTGATGTGAATCATGTGCTAGAGCCTCATGTATTAGAACTCATCCCACCCATTTACCTATTAAAATGCAACTAAAATGATATTCACATCTGGGATAATAATAATCATAACAATGTGTTGCAGGATCTGATTTGTGTGAAATTATCTCATTATTTCATGAGCAGTCTGTAACTTTATTCACTGAGATCTTTAGATGCTTGCATAATTGTGGCTTGTTGTTGCATAAGGGGAAAAGACATGCAATGTTTAATTAAAAGTGGCCAACAAAGGAAACATTCAGGGATTTTCTTGTTTCACAGTACAGCCTGCAATTCCTAGAACTTCAGCAAGTCTCCCATTGTGAAAAAGCCTTCTTTATGAAGCCCGACACTGGAACTGAAATAAAGGCGTACAGACTCAGCATGTGCTGCGCTGCTTTGTTCACAGCCAAACTGTCGCCCTTGTAAATCAAAGGCTGTGTACTAAAGAGAATTTCTCATAATTGTTCTGTTAGGTCACCATTAACTAATTGACAGCAACTAATCTCTTTTTCAAGTTATGAATCTTCTTTGGCAGATAGTTTAAGAAGTTATCCTCAAATGAGTTTTTGGATGTAAAAGTGAATGTGCAGATGCGATCATCCAAACTATAAATATGCTAAAAGACAGAGAAGAAGTTTATTTACAACTTGTAATCCAAACCTCTGCCACAGAACTGACAGAAAACACATCTCTTGAGGTCTCACCTAACACGACTCCACTTCAAGCAGTGAGTAAATCTGTTATTCCTCAGGCAATCTAATCATTACAGTGCACATGATAATAGGTCCTAATTTCGCACATGGTGGGATAAGCAAGAGTCCGTTACACATGTAAAACAGATGAAAGCATTAATTTAACACATGCAGTTCAAAATTGGCAGTTCACACACAAGAACCCAAATAATTAGAGACGGAGAGATGGGGTTATTGTGCTTATAATGTTGTAAAAATTTTCCTGGATTCTACTTGGTATTACTTTTATTTCAGTAAACAGTGGGTGTGTTTGTCCCTCTAACTCAGAATTGAGATGGCTACTACATACAAGAAGCTTTTTCATGGGATAATTCTGGGAATTTTAGGCCTTTGACTTCCTGCGTCCGCCACTTTCAACTAAAACTTAAGCAGACTCTATCTCTATTCATTTGCTGTGCACTTTATTCACATCACTGGTTCAGAGGCTACAGTATGTTTACAACACAAATTCAGTTAAAACTAGCAAAGCTTCATCAACAGTTTTTTACTGGAAATTGGTTCACGGAGCAAAAGTTAGGTTTCGAAGCTTCATTGGGGTAACAGTGCCACAACTTGTTCCTGTACTGTCCACCTCAAGTTCGAACAGCCTGTTTTTGTGTATAGTTTGCACATTCAACGTAATTCTTTCAAATTTAAAACCTTGTTTTTGCATATTGGATTCATTTGTAGAAGGATTAATTTGCTCTTTTATGTAATACACAAAAAGAAGTAAGGTATATGTGGAGGTGTCTTATTTTATTATTTTATTCTTTATATAGATCATTTTTATACATTAGTATCAGTATCTTGGACTATCAAGAGCCTATTCAGAGAATTTTTAAATGGAACCATATAGTAACGTGGTCTTTGGTCGAGCAAAACCTGTACAGGTCCTGTGATGCAGTTTGAACTCATTGATGTTGTGGTATCACCATCATGCACTAGATGGCGCTGAAACTCCACAGGACTACACAGTAAAGACAAGCTTGTGACAGGTTTCACAGGTGCTTTCATGGGGACAGGAAATAGTCCCACTGGGCCTTTGTTGTGTGTATTTAAGGATTTCTTGTGAATGTTTTAGTGTCAAAGTGCCACGTCCCTTTAAGCTGTGGTACATCAGGATCCAATTCACAGCTAAAACTCAGATATGACAAAATTACCTAAATTTAGACGGCCATATATATTTGACTACATCTGTAAGGGACTCAGCAAAGATATAGTTAAAAGATGAATTATCATTCATTCATATTGTCACTCACATTCATTCAAAGTTTAAATGTGCAGTGTAAGCTCCAAACGTACAAGCAGATCTGTTTACATGGATACTTCTTTACTGCTCATGTGTCTGCTCATGTGTCCCATGCCCCTGTGAATCATGCAGTCATTCCTATTTACAGCTGACCAGGTGAATTTATAATTTAATGCAATCTGTTGCAATATCACCATAGGTTTTAGGTCTCTGTGAGTTAAATGTACATTTGCAAAGTGCATTGGCAAGTGCACTAACAACTATTTCTTTGTGTTATTTTGACTGATCGCATTGTACTTGGGCTTGGTCATCCTGTGCTTGGACTCTGACACGGCAGATGTGTTTTTACTATGTCACCTGGAGACATCACTGATATGTGGAGGCACATAAAAAGAGTCTCAGAAGTGGAAGTCTCAGTCTCATATAACCCAAGCACACAGGACTATGACTATATACTGGACTATAAAAATGTGGGAACAACAGGTTGATATTTTTGCATTAAAGATGATTCAGCGCCTTAATTTCACATGAAATATGTATTACTCATTTGCAGTTAAATATAGTCAAGAAGCAGAATATTGAGGCGCACGATTCAACACCACAGGCAGTCTGTAAAGTGTTTTCATTACCTGAGCTATACCATCTGCCCAACCAGACAGGAAGCCATCTAGTTTGGTGTTTAGACTATAACCAGCTCCTCGCACCTGGCTCAGATAGTACAAGGACATGCTTTATAAGAAGCCATGTGCCCAATGGAAAAGGGAAAAGAAATCATTTAAAAGTGAAGAACAATTTCTGTGTCCTGCTCCTCATCTAGGATTTATTTTGAATCATCTCTGTTCAAGGATCCTGTAGTTACACCTCTGATATTGTTACCTAACCAAGAGTGACACATTTACAAATGTAGGGTCCTGTTCAAGCATCCAGCGATCATTAGCTCAGTTTATTACTATGAGTCCCCAGGTTGTGCTTGGTCCAGACTCACTCACTCACATTCCTCAAATTGCTGTCAGCCTTGGCATGTTGCAGGATGCTTTCTAATCAACAGCCTTTTTATCAGGCATACACAAAACCTCTCATGTGGGCTACACCAGCTCTGTTTACCCCTCCGTGTGAATATTGCAGCCGCTGCACACCGCTATATTTGGAGCCAGACCTAGAAAGATGAAAAATGTTTTTAAAAATGTTTAAAATGCTGTCTCTTTATTATACAGGTACCCTTCTCCACGTACCTTCACAGCATTCAGAGAGTAGCCTACAAGTACGCCACATGCCCCTGTGGATTTCCAGAGAAATAAAAGCATCAAGGACACGGCCGGAAAAAACACTGGTGCTCAAGGTTATGAGCATAACTGTATCCCTTTTAATCATGTGCATCTAGCGGGAAGGCCAAACATGAGTATTTATTTAAAAATAATTTCTTTATAGGTTGAATTGATATTATCCTATTGATAATAGATGCACTACTCAACTCCTTGTAGACATTTTTGCAGCTTTTTTCTCCTTTCGCTGAGGGCGCCAGCACAACTATTCAACCCTGCTCTCTCAGTTAAATTATCACAGGATAACTACATGTGGTTATGAAACCAGTGCGCAGCTCTGGGTCTCAGTTTAACTGATATTTAACTAATTCCAATGCAAACATGCACAAAAGCACAAGAAAAACAAAATCAGATGCTACATCCAAGTTTATATATCAGGTTTAATCTAATCTTCTCTGGTGACTGACCAAACGATATTTGACAGATATGAGCCAAATTCTTCCTCTTGCATGAGCTACATCACCGCGAGTGAGGGGCCCAGTAACACGCACTTTTGTAGTTTTTACCAGCGGTCAGGCGGTTTACTTGCGTAGCGTGTTTCTGGGTTATGCCACAGTGAAGGGCACTAATATGCATGGGAAGGTTTATCTGCATGTTTATCATTGGCACTGGGATGGGATTAGGTTGATGAAGATATATTTTAAACAGAAAAATTTATATTTTACGTTAATACTTTAATCTTAGAGTGCACTCCAAAAAGCTGAATCTCGTCACCTTCTTCCTTTAATGTGTAGACTACATGGATAACCTACCTAAGGTGTTTGCTGAAGACTTGGTAATATTTAGTTCTTATAGTGATGCATTACACGAGAGCATTTTAATGTCAAGAAAAGTAATGTAATGGGTTTTTTTTGGTTTCTTTTTATGTAGAGGATTAAAAAACTCTCCTTCCCTACATTGTATTTATGTAATGCTCCTTTATCCATATGTAAAGAAATGAACCTATTTAAGTCATTTTATTAATGTAGATTTGATGATGATAGAGTCACAGTGCTGCTTCATGTTTGGTATGTGTTGTGCAAGCGTGAAATGTTTTCTATTTAAAACTTTCTACTCCTCTCTATGGCCCTATACTTCACATCTTTGGTGCAGCTATAAGAGTTAGCTATAAGGATTAGGACTGTTACTGAAGGTTCCTAAAATTGTTTAGTGGCAGCCAGTAATTTATTCCTTCATACAGTTTCATGAGATGTCTTGGCAGGGCAATAGGTCGGTGCGGTGTTGTCTGTTGCCTCACTGTAAGGAGGTACCGGGTTCGAATCCCGTTGAACTAGTTGAATGGGGTCTTTGTATGTGGAGTTTGCAGGTTCTTCAGGTGACTCTAAATGATGAGAATTTGTCTGTTTCTTATGTATCTCAGCCTAATGTCTGCTGGGATTGACTCTCCCGGCGATCCGATGGCTGATGGATCGAGGAATGTATTCCGAAATAAAGTTTGACTTATATAAACTGAATCCTTCACATATCATATCACTTCTGCAAAAAGCAGATGTGTGAGTAACAATAGTCCGACAGATTGGGCTGATCAGTATTTCTTATTGACAAATCCTCCCCGCTCACTGACACGAGGCTTCGTGGGATGTCCCTTCGAAAACAAAACATCACGTGACCCCTCTGACGTAATCCCTCGCCGCAGGCAGCCAAAGGCCGAGGAGCGTGACGTGAGGAGAGGGGTGTCGGCTCCACGTCCCCGCTGTGATTGGACAGAAACTCGACTCGACGCCGGTAAAGCCGCCCCTAATAGTTAGTTCCGACGTCGCTGGGCCGCCGCTTCAAAAATAAAACCGTGTGAAGCAGGAGGTGGAGCGCCTGTCCCCGTTGACTGTAGGCGCCGTAACGGTTCATGGAGGTCGTGTAGGAGAACGGGAGAGTTTTTTTTAGGATAATAAAAAAAACACGCTAAACAACCGGCCAGAGAAAATAAAACTGTCCGTATTGTAAAGCTGTCTGGTCTTAGAGTGGGGCTCGAAACTAGCTAGCCAATGCTAGCTAACAAACGTTAACGGAGGTGTCAGTTAGCTTGACTGAAGGCTAACGTTACCGTTAGGTGTACCGGGAGGTAAACGGTGTAGTTAATAAAACCCATAGAGGGGCTGAACATCCCTCTTCGTTTAGTGTTAGATAATAACACTTAGTCATTGCCAGCCAGGTGACGTTGAAAAGCGGTGATGGACTTCGTTGCCGGATGCATCGGAGGTAAGTCTGTGCTTGTTTTAAAGCCAGTATTTTAACGACCTTGTAATTAAATAAATAGGTGCAGTACCAGCGGAGCCGGTTCGATTAGAGACATTACAACTCGGCTTTGATGGGGTTACATTGTCCCTCTGTTGTTGGTTTAACGCCAGGACACCGTACTCATATGATGCAACTCTATCCGAAGATTACCAGAGCATTTTTGAAATCCCACCGCAGTCGTGCAGACTAATGCCAAGCCCGTAAATAGGTAAATCCTCTTGGCTGCACTTGACGCTGGCACTAAATGCGTGTTAAGTTAAATTACTTATTTTACATTGGCTGCAGAGTCGGTAGATACCGATTATATTCGTATCTTAAAGTCGTTTTGTCATAGTGAAACAACTTTATTCTGAAAGTTAGATCAACTATACAAACCATTGTAGATAAAGTTTGAATTTATTGCATGTTGCTGTGTGGTACCAGCACAAAGGATGCTGCAGTCTTCCTAAAGCCCTTAATGTCTTCCTTGGTGTAACTTGTACACCCTGGAATGGAAAGCAACACCCCATTAAGTGCAATCTAAGCCTACGAGCTAGAATGGCTGTGGTGTTTTTCCACACACACACGCACACACACCCTCACACATACACATACACACATACACATACCATAGCCAAATCGCCTAAAACAGTACACACCCCCTCACAGACCAATCCCTTGCTCTCTTTACTTTGGCAGTGACTGGCAGAGTGTGGTTTGCCTCCCTTCTCTGGGTGTGATTGAGATCAAGGAACTATCTCCTGTCAGATGGGTGGTTAGTTGTTGGTTTTCAGGAATGGCCTAGTTTGTGCAACACTCAAAATGAGGTTAACTCATTGGTATCGTTTTTGAAGCTGGTGACGTTTGTACTAAGTTTAAGGGCACATGCTGAGATGTTAGGAGATGGGTGGTGGGCGGTGGGTGGTGACACATGACATTTGTAATGACAACTATGATGAAAGGCATACCAGTGCGCGGAGGTGAATGTTCACTCACTGTGTCAGACAAGCACCTGTTTCTGTTCTTTTCCTGGCTTACTGCAGGGACAGGCTCCTGATGCAAGCAGGTGCTTATGTAAGATTAGCTTGTTGTGATTTTATTTATTGTGGTGCCACAGGTAGGCCAGTAACTTCAGGTTATCCATCCATCCATCCATCCATCCATTATCTATACCCACTTATTCCTCAACCAGGGTCACGGGGATCTGCTGTAGCCTAAACTTCGGGTTGTTTTTTAATATTTTTTATCTAATATTATTATCATTATTATCATTATTATTATTATTATTATTATTAGACCTTTTGTTGTACCCATAAGACAATATAAGTCCTTACATGATACCTGGGTTTATGTCTGCCAAAACAAATACCAGACATCAAGTCAATTTATTTATATAGCTAAGTTAAAGTCAACAAATGCTCACCAAAGTAAATAATACTGATACTTCTTTACTTTTGGTTTCTCCCATTCAAGGTTGCCACAGTGAATCAATTTGTAGGTTTAATTGATTTGCCACAAGTTTCATGCCAGATGCCCTTTCCAACATAACCTCAGTATCTGAGGATGGCGACCCCTGGTCTTCCAAGTTGGTCTCCCATCCAAGTGCTAACCAGGCATGGTCCTGCTTAGCTTCTGAGATCATTTCCACAATGCTCTAGCAAAATCACACATATTAAAGATTTATCTATCACAGAATAGCAGAATTTCAGAAGGTAGACAAATTTATATTGTATTACCTGCTAAAACCTAATGTAGGCATATTTTATATGGCGTGGCAGGATATGTTAGAAGACAGGCTTGCTATCTGAGTTTGTAGTGTGGGTACATCAAGTTCTTGTGACCTGGAGTAACATTTGGTTAAATCTTAATGTTGTTTGTTGTTCAGCCCAGGAACTGGTATCAAGTTTCATGACTCAGGTGAGAAGCCCAGACTGGCATGGCAACATGTGCATGTGCTGCAGAAGCCCCAGTTATGTAAAGGCACACTGAAGAAAGTTTTAAGTGTGATGTTGCTCAGTGTGCTGGCTCTGGCTCTGGCTCTGGCTCTGGCTCAGTAAGGAAGTTTTACAATGGAGATGGCAACATACTCTAAAATTACACAGCAGTGCCAACAAGAGGTTCGGCCTTTGGAGTCTTGTCCAAGGCCCAATACTAGATCCTGCAATTTCTGTAACTTTATATTATCATATCGGTACCGTGATTGGTGTGAAGAAGTAAACTGGATTTAAATTTATCTCTCTACCTTGCTTTTATTTCTTTTGTACAGAACTATTTCTGCCACTTTTCATATGAAGAAAAAAGTCCAAAGCTATATCTTCACCGAGACTGACTGAAAATGTGCACTGTATCTCTATGTTCAAACAGTTATCACACCTCACTCTTTTGTGTGATTGCAGTACAGCTGGATATAATCCCCTTAACTGAACTAGTTGTTTTCAGGTAAACCTTGCTCTTCAGCAAAAAAAAAGTACAGTTTGGACTGAATGGGAAGACAGTAAGACCATGTCACATTTGTATTAATGAGTAGGACTTTCATACCTTTTGAGTATGATGTTTGGAGTGTATAGGATGGGTTTAAACTAGCATATAAGATTTTATTTGGTACCCAGTAAATGCTGTTTGAGTCTACCATTCCTCTCCTTGTTTATTGTTTAACAATTGTTATTGTCCTTGGTCTTTAGGTGCTGCTGGAGTCT
Source organism: Mastacembelus armatus (assembly GCF_900324485.2). Taxonomy (NCBI): domain Eukaryota; kingdom Metazoa; phylum Chordata; class Actinopteri; order Synbranchiformes; family Mastacembelidae; genus Mastacembelus; species Mastacembelus armatus. The sequence continues at coordinate 10,468,857 of NC_046656.1, forward strand.
TGGTTGGACACCCATTTGACACGGTTAAGGTAGCGTACAGCATACAGTCAGTGTGGGCAACTGACTGACTTGAATATATTGTTAAGCCCCTTCTTTTGGTATACAGCACAGTGTTTAACAGCTTACTAAAGTGTGCACTGTTTCCCAGGTGAGACTGCAGGTCCAGAGTATTGATAAGCCTCTGTACCGTGGGACCTTTCACTGTTTCCAGTCTATCATACGGCAAGAGTCGGTATGTGGATTCGTTTTCTGTGCAAATCCAATCTGATACTAATATGATATTGTAGCTGTAAAGTGCGTTTGCATTTTTTAATCGAAAGACTGCAAGCTGATTTCAAATCAAAGTGAAAGACACCGTGGGTGGACCTAAATGAATGCTACAGCCAGGTAGTTTAAAGTCAGTGAAGTCAGCATGATCAGATTTTATTAGACATTCTGTGTTTTATAAAGAGTCGGGAACCCATAAGTTGTGAGGTTAAAGTGGGAACACATCTGGAGGGGATAAGTATAGTTTTATAATTGGGACAGACCTGTTTGGCGTATTTAGTTTTCAGGCAGAGACTTGTTGTTGCTCTCTGTTGATCTGAATAATCTCTTTTTTTTTTCATTGTTGGTGTAGTCATTGCACTCGCATTTTTTTTTTTTTTATTATAACTTGCTCTTTTTAGCAACAAGGATTACCATTTCCAGCCTCAGGAGTGTATGGGAAACTCCTAAAATACACTGGATGATTTATTATTCAAAGCTTCTGAAAAACCTCTGGCCAATAACAAAAATGCTGAAATACCTTTACATAGAAGCTCAATGAAGGAGAACCTGTTTTCAGGACAATTATTTAAGAAACTTCATGGTATTCTCACATTTTTCATATGTGGTGCTAGCACTTATATTACTGTGGAAGGATTATAGACAGTTCTAGGTGGGCAAACATAGGTGTCCTGAATTGATGAAGTAATTTCTTTTAAACTGTACACCTTTAGTAAACACAGTAGACATGATCCTTTTAAGATGAGCTAATTTTCTAAATAGATCACTGGCCTGCTAGGTCACACAAAGAAAAGACTTGTCTCCTAAAAATAAAATTAAGAAAATGTTGATAATCTAAAGTTGCTGACCCTAACTGTCTTTTGTTAATTTAAAAGGAAAATTTGAATAATTTCATTTTGTTTTGTGTTAAAGTGATCTGTCTAATGTGACACCTGGCCCTCTCCACAGGCATTTGGTTTGTATAAGGGCATTGGATCCCCCATGATGGGCCTTACATTCATCAACGCCATAGTGTTTGGTGTCCAGGGTAACACCATGCGTCTGCTGGGTCATGATACCCCCATGAACCAGTTCCTTGCTGGTGCAGCAGCAGGTGCCATCCAGTGTGTCATCTGCTGCCCCATGGAGCTGGCTAAAACCCGCATGCAAATGCAGGGTACTGGAGAGAAGAAATCTTCTAAGAAGATGTACAAAAACTCCCTGGACTGCTTGGCACGTATTTACAAACGGGAGGGTCTGTGGGGCATCAACAGAGGCATGGTGACCACGCTTATTCGTGAGACTCCTGGCTTTGGAGTGTATTTCTTGTCCTATGATGTGCTGACACGCAGCCTCGGCTGTGAGCCTGATGACCGTTACATGATCCTCAAACTGTTGTTTGCCGGTGGCATGGCTGGTATCGCATCCTGGCTCTCCACATATCCCGTGGATGTTATCAAATCGCGCCTCCAGGCAGATGGGGTGGGTGGGGTCAACCAGTACAGCAGCATAGCTGACTGTGTGCGACAGAGCATAAGGAGGGAGGGATACATGGTATTTACACGCGGCCTCACCTCCACGCTGCTACGAGCCTTCCCTGTGAATGCTGCTACCTTTGCTACTGTCACCCTTGTTCTCATGTATGCTCGGGGGTTGGAGCAAGGACCACAAGACTGTGAGCCGGCTCAGCAAACCCACCATGCACAGATGCAGCAACAGGCCCAACCCACCAGCCTGTGACAGTAGAGGTCTCACCCTCAACCTGGCACTTTACAAGATAATAGAGAGAGAAAATGCATGAGCCTTTTGTTACTATTTGACTCACTATCACATCAGAGCAGTCATTCCTAATTTTGAGTCAGAAAAACCCTGCTTTATATAAATGCTTGTTTTTACTTTCATGTGAAAAGGGAAACAAAGGAAAAATATACTACATTATTTATTTTTAGCAATAATTTTAATTTCAGGTTTGCTGCTGTAAGTGCAAACTTGTAAAAGGCCATCGTGTTACCTCTAAAAACATGAGGAAAATAGGGACTAAGATTTGTGAATTAGCTTATGTGAATTTTCCTGTGAGACACATATCTAGACTTGTTTCTGAGCCACAAAGCAGTTGCTGTGGTTGGGTAGTGTGTACACTATAGACACAGAAACTGACATCTCTATTACAAATATCTTGAAAAATGCAGTGTTTAACTGCACATATAATTGATTTTGAGTATTTTTTTAAAAAATATCTGTTATATCCATCGAAACATGTTTCTTGCCTTATAATAGGAATATAACTTTTTTTTGTGGGATGAAATTGAAACAGCTGTTTGTGTTGTGAACTGTATTCTCTGAGGAGCCAAAAAGTGAGGAGAAGGAATGTAGCATGTGATAAGATACAGAACTTATCACTTATGTCTGTTTTCAAACCAAAAAACATTGCAGCTATAATCCGACCATATTCGTCCCTAAAGTGCATGTTACTACCCATCATGATGAAAAGTCATCTGGTCTGAAGGGCTCTTCACAGATGGATTGCAAAGTGTGTGAATCGGGAAGTCACGATTGTAAGTGACATTGTCTTTTCTTTTTCTTTGTTTTGTCTTGTTGGACATTTTGTGTTTTACCAAATAATGTGATGTTTTATCATTGTAAATTTACTTTTATATTAAGGCACAATCCAGAAGTGGAACATGGCCCTACACGTGGCACTTTGTTTGTCCCACTATTTAATGTTTTAAATTGCATTTTGTTTTATATTAAATGTCACAGCTAAATGTTATTTTGAATAGATTTTAAAGGAGTACATTTTACATGCCACAAGTATTGCAGGGATTCATGCTTGGGATGCCCTTAATCAGTCAACAGAAAATTGACGGGGTCAACAAATGGATGACTCCTGTTCTGTTCATTTACTTCTGTTCATATTTAACAATTTGTCACATATCAATGTGTAATTGTGGCCTGCTGGTTATTTGTTGCAATTTAACTCTGAGATTCGTTCGAGCACATTCAAGTTAGGAATAATTGGCATATATTTGATTTACCTACAACCTTCTGCCCCTTGAGTAAAGTTAATTTCTTACCTTGGGTTAGTAAGTGGGGTATTATTATTATTATTGTTTCTACAAGTTTTAACAAATGTGTGTTTATGCTAAACCAATAATTGATATACTGTCTGTAACTGGATTGAGATTTCATTGAAACTTTTTTTATATTAAACTTTTTTCCTGCATCCCCAACAAATCATCAGTTTAGCTCATAACCTGCTCTTGTAAATGCTTTTCCAGGCATTTCCTGAAGTTGTAAAACTATAACTCGTTAGATTTACTGCGGTCATGTATATGGAGACTGTCAATGAAAGGCTGTTGTAGAGGCTGTCACAGATGCACTAAAGCCTGTTTAACTTGTATTCACTCACAGGTGTTTTGTCTGAAACTCAGAATTGACAAACTCTAAGAGTTGAATTATTGGGAGTCCTGTTGTTGAACTGTTATTAGTCTGAACTTTTCAATGCTGCTGAATCACTTGAAAATCTCCAAGGCTAGATTGCAGTTTGATAGTGATAGCAGGGATGGTTACTATGTATGTAAAGCTCATGTGTGTTTAATCATCAGCTCCACCTCTTGAGCAGTAACTGTTATCTCTGGCAACAAAGATTTAATCCAGATGCAAAATGTATAGAATGTAAACTATATTAATGTGATAGTGTGTCTATATATATATATATATATATATATATATATATATATATATAGTTGTGTGGTTCCCTAAATGTCTGAGTTTAAGCAGTTTTCAAAGTCTGTTTGATCAGTTTTGATTTAACTGTTACCACGAAGAGGTTTAACTGCAAAACTCAAGTATTTTTGTAACATAGTCATATATATCTATATATATATCTATATATATATAGATATATATATATCTATATATATATAACCAGTTTGTCTAGATTTGCTACTGAAGGTCTGTACAAATCGATGAATAAAAGTTATTAAGCAGCTGGTTGGTTTTTCCAATCTTATCTACGCTTGTTCTGACAAACACATTTCACAGTCTGGGTAAGCACAGAATAGATGCTTTTTATGGCTTGTACCCATTGTCCTTGAACAAATCATGACATTCAGCAATTATGATTATTTCTTTAACACCTTTCCTACAGATACTTTTTTTTTATAGATATATTGCAACTAATGCATGTGACAACTAAAAAGCTACAATCTAATTTTAAATTCCAAAAATAAATTTAAATAATGAACTAGAAAGAGGGAATAGAGCACGGAGAAACAAAATAAATTATTAATAAGCCTCTTATGGTAAACAGCATCAACAAATAATGTCCAGATTTTATTGTTTACTGCTATGTGAGCTGTGTACCAAGACGATGCAAGAACCTTTTATGTTTGTGCATATGCCTGTGACATTAAACAGCACTGTAATGCTCTTGGTCTCCCTGGCCATCCAATATAAACAAGCAGATCTTCTTGCTTAATATCCAATAGGTGTCTCACAAAGATTAGTAGGTGCTAGTCTGTGTCTGAAGATCGCAGACACAATGAATCATGGTGTAGTAAACAGTTTGTCTGACTAAATTGTAGCTCATTGAGGCTGAGTGGTCCAGTAAGCTACCACCAGCCTTTAATTGGTTCTATAGTACAATGTAACCTCCTTTAGGATGTTTGAGCTTTTCTTACACAGAAAAACACTGAGTACTGACTAAACAAATATATTGAAAACTCAGTAAATAAAACTCATCAGGATCATCATATGTACATACATCATAAGAGGATGATGTATGATGTAAGAGGAAAACAACTTATTTAGAGTTTGCCAGGTCCAAATCCAGATCCAGATTTAAAAGAAAGCTATTCTTTAAGGTTGAGTTACAAGTAAGCTTTAATACTGTGAAAAGACTGCACCTTAGAAGGAAGCCTAATTTGTTACCAGCAAACAAAATTCAACACCGACACTGAGCGGCCACTTGATTCTAGGAACTGAGAGTATAAATAAATACATTTGCATCGTTAACATTTCATGAGTGCCTTTTAATGTCCCAGAATAGCTTTTCCTAGAAAAAAAAAGTTAAAAATTAAAGTGAAATAAATCTTTAGTAAAGCACTGAACTTCAGTGAGCAAAACTGAAATGCAAACGAGCACCCTTTACCCAGAGTCCCTGCAGTTTTTAAGAATCAAACTGTGGCGCCATCTGCTGATGTGAAATGGTAACAGCAATGACATCTTAAGGGAGCACTTCATTCAACTTCAGCAGGGTTTCAAATGTGAGTTTAAAATGACCCTAAAAGTAAATTATAAAGAGCTATTTAAAAAAAATGTGACAAAAATCAACAGCACTAGTATTCCAGCTGAAATCTGCACCCAAATTAAAGGTTACATGTCTTTAACAACTGCTACTGAAATCTATTATTATTTCCTGAAATCTATTATTATTTACTGAAATCTATTATTATTTACTGAAATCTGTTATTATTCACTGAAATCTGTTATTATTCACTGAAATCTATTATTATTAATCCTCTTTACTTTTCTTGTTTATAGTTTGCTAGATATATTCCAAGGTTATCTCCACTGACAGGCATCACCAGAGAGAAAAGGTCTGTAATAATTTTTAAACTTTACCGTGAAAACTGTTTATTGAGTTAGACACACAAATCCACAATACTAGGCACACAATACTCTATAACAGGCAGCAATTCCAATCTCAAAGTACTGAAATGAATATTTGAAACATCCTAATGGCATTTTTTTCCTTGATGATATATCTCAGTATTTTTATCTTATTAGATGTGTGAACCTAATTTATCCTACACTGTGAGAAAAGTCTAAGCTTTTGTGTTGCCAATGAGACTTTAAATGGAAAAGTTTTCTATACATGTTTCTACATGTTGGCACACTCAGGAAGTGACATTGCACTTGACGGTTAAAAGTGATGAGCATGAATCTCAATTGACCTTTTCAGAGTGGACAGGTTTGCAGACGGGATGGCTGGAACTCTCCATATAGTGATGTGGCTGCTCCTGCTGCTGATCTCTTTTATCAGACCAGGTAACTTGAACATTAACACAATCAATCTTGTCTTAGTATGTGACAGAATAATCTGACCTTTCTTTATCTCTTATTTCCAGGTGTAAATGGAAAAAATGGTCTGATTGCAAAAAGGGGTTATGATATTATGTTTCCATGTGATGAAGAGTTAGTCTGTTTTTATATATGGAAGATCAGGAAACACAGAACAAGTGAATATATTGCCATAGTCAGTAATGGAGAGATCCAAACAGCTAAATCAGGAGACAAGAACTGCATTCTTCAAATCAAAGATGTCAAACAGGAGGATGTTGGACATCATCGCTGCCAACAAAAGTCAAATGTCTTCTCTCCTCACTATAGTGAGTACTGTCAAGATTAACGTGTTATTGGGTTGATACAAATTGTATTTTGCCTGATCATAAGGAAGCTGATGAGAGACTTTCTTTTTTCCAGCGCCCGCAGCTGCCCCAGAATTAAACTTCATACCTGGAAAAACAGCGTCACTGCAGTGTGTTCTCCTCACCTACATGGAGCAGGGACACTGCTACACACAGCTAAAACAACAGGTTGGCCTGATGTGGGTTGATGAATCAGGCGCTGAGGTAGAAGAGGACTTCCAACATCAGATAAAACAGCATTCTTCATGTGATGTAACTCTGACAGTCACCCTTCCAAGTCCCGAAAACAAGACATTTAGGTGCCTGGCGACTGTGAATGATCAACTCCACACTTCAGTCGAGATGAGGGTCAGAGCCCAAGGTCTGTTTAGGACTCCTCCCAACCAGTAGACTCCTATTTGGTAAACTAATTAAAGAATTAATAATGAATGTTGTTTTCATTCTAGCTTCCATATGGAAGGGAAGAGGATTCATCACTGAAACTGAACATCAAGGTACAGTGTAATTCATTCATTCAATCTCTCACTTTTAGCTTGATAACTTCAATTACATTCCAGTATATGTCAACAATCATACCAAGACAACAAAACAGCAGAAAATGTAATAACGCTTCAGCTAATTCTTTTCAAAGCTGCATTACCTTAAGCTTTAATCGAAAACAATTAAGGTTGTGACAAGTGCTAAGCAAATGAGGTATTTAGGTATCAAAATACTAAGGGGCATTCAAGAGTTCCCCATGTGCCCTTTAGTTTTTTAGGTATAGATTTACTTTTTGCAGCTGTACAAAACATGATTTTAGCAGGTTTTGATTTATACGTTTCTTCTCAGGTGACCAGCAGTACATGATCGGGGCATCTATAGGGGTGGGTTCCTGTGTTGTTTTGACAGCGGTGATTGCAATGTTTCTTTGGAACAGAAGAAAAACAAGTAAGTTGCACAAAACCTATTGAAGCTCTAGGAAGAGTCTGATGAAATCTTTACAATATAAATTTGTCATGTATCACAGCGATGCCTGTCCTATACATACACACACTCGCTTCTTAACTTCCACATACCAATACTCATGTTATCTTACACAACTGCACTTTGGTCTTTGAGGCAATCACTTGCGTGAGATGTGGTAATATCCCACAAGATCTGTTTTCACTGTTCCCAGTAATATTTTGTAAATGTCGAGTCATAAGGTCAGAAGGTTCATAGGCACAGGGAAATCTTGAGACACCAGCGTGCACAGAACTCAACATCTCCCTACACTTGGAGATTATGTAAAGACAATTTGTATTCAAATGTAAATTTGTGCATTTGTATTCTTTCCTTAGACGGCCAGCAGCTTGATGAGCCTTCGTCTCCCCAGTCACTAACTAATGATGTAAGTCAATTCGTTTGCACTCACATATATAGAGCAATATATATTGTTTAGGCCAATAGAAAGTTATTCAAACTGTGTGTTTTTGTTCCTCAGGTGATGGATACAGACGTCATTTACGCTGATATTATTCTCCCAGTTGGCTCTGACAGAGTGTGGGTCACTGAGTGTGACTCCACTGAATACGCCTGTATCCAATATGTTTAATCTGTTGTCCAAAATTTAAACTGCAGTATAGCTTGACTTTGTTTATGAGCTCCTGCAGTGCTGCCACCATGTACAGTAGGCCTATTTCAATACTGTGAAACGCTCCACACCAAATCACTATACTATTTCTGTAGGTAGCTACAGAAGTCATCACCTGGCAGCTATTTTGCCCTTTGACCGACGCATTTAACATTTTAGCTTCAGAAAAAATGTACATGCTTTTTAAATAACCTTAGTAAAGATACTGCACTTTTCTTTTTAGAGAGAGCAATTAAAAAAAATTATAAAACACTGCTTGCATGTATTTTCTGCATCTCTTTCAGACCTAATAGACCTAATAAACAGCATCATGAACGGTTGGAGAATGGGACATGAATTATTATCTATATCATTTTTCTTTGCAAAACTTGAAAGCTGTGTTTAAGTCTGTAATAAATCCAAACATCTGGACGCATCTACAAAAAACAGACTTCTGAAAGAAAAACTTAGAGATGGAGAATCCATTGAACTAACTTTTGTAAATCTTCATTCCTGTTTCATGTAAATTTGCCTTCTTGTACTTCTCCCCTTCATGAAATGTGATTGTGTTCATTTTCCTGCGTGATTTGACTGTAGGTCAATAACACGACAAAAGGACAGACTGAACATTTTATTTTGGATAAATTCATGTCAGCAGTAACTCAACAAAATCAAAATTGTTTTTTTAAAGAGGTGGAGAGACTGCTGCTGAATATAGTAATGCATTATTTGCAGTATTGGCATTCAATTCAGTTCAGGTGAAGCTGCACTGCCAAATGCAACACCCTATTAATGGCACATACCTGACATTCTGCTCACGCAAACATGCTAAATTACAGTTTGTTTGGAGTGTACTGCTGGTTTCACTCAACAGCTCTTTCTACTATCCCCTACTAGTACACACACATACACGCATACAGTACACACAGACACAGCAGGCGAGAGACTGCCGGAGCCGGTCCCAGTGTTGCCCTATTTGCATTTTAAATGCTTGCAGCCAGCCCACTGTGTTCACAGTGCAGTGCAGCACAATCACCTAAGGTGTGTAGAAAGGCTACAGCCAAGAGTCTTAGGGGGTGATGAGCTGGTATTAACACAAACACTGACAAGGAAACAAGCGGTGAGCAAAGAGGAGAAGTCATGTATGGTGAGCTATGACCCCCTCATCTCATATCACATGTGATGGAAGCAGATCTTTAGCAGCTGTATGCATCCTGTCACCTCGTAATGTACAAAATGCAAACATGAACTGTGATATGTCAAATTGTTCCCTTTCATGTGCACTGCCTCTGTGCTCATTGTCCACATAGCTGATAAGCTTTAGGTCAAAGCCTTGAACCCCAGTGAACTCAGGCACCAGCCAGTCTGCCAAGTCCTTGGAGTGGACAGATCAGTGGGGGCCAAATGCTGTTGTCTCCCGGTGTGTAAATGTGTGTGTGTGTGTGTGTGTGTGTGTGTGTGTGTGTGTGTGTGTGTGTGTGTGTGTGTGTAAGAAGCCATAGGGTTGCAGTCTACAGTAGGGGCCGTGGGGGTTGGGGGACAGTCTCTAGGATTGTTGTGCGTGTGTGGAACAAAAGGCCTTCATTACTGAAATCCTGCAAAAGGCAGGAGAGGAGGTGTTAAAAGTAAGTGGAGAAACAAGCAGACCTGGAGCTCTGGAGCCTTCCTCTCCTCTTACTAAGCTCATGTCCACACCCTGTCTGCACATATCTACTCTAATCCACAAACTAGCCTTTGTGCCATGTCTGGAGTGCACACTGAGAAATAAAATAAACTGCAACAACAAAAGAAAATTCACTGTATCGTATAGTTTTGTGGATTTTTTTCCACAAATTTTAGACAAAGGGACAATTAAACTTTGTACCAAATATCTCTTATAATATTAAGGCTTGTCTGTCTATGAGACAAAAGGACCAGTAACCCGCTGATGCCAAGAGCACTTGACAAATAACCTTGAAAATGAACTGCTGACATCTGGAGATGGCTTTGACAAAGAAAAGCAAAAAGGTGTTTATAAAACCTAAAACCACCGATACCTGTTACAGGGCTGTCTCTGTGCTCCTGACACACTGGCTTTTGTTAACACTTCACATTGAAATTGACCCTGGCTGTAGAGTAAGAAGAAGAGGAGGGGGAGGGAGGGAGGTGTTTCTCGACGCAGAGAGACACACACACACACACACACACACACACACACACACACACAAAAGCGAATCGACGATTGATAATTTCCTGATGGGAGGTGCCGCTTATCACTCCCAACATCTCCTCTCTTACTGCTCACCGGAGGACAGGACGCTCTTGGAGCTGCGCGCACACAATGGATTAAAACTCCCAGAGAGAGAGAGAGAGAAAGAGAGAGATCGTGTAGTATCAGCTGCGAAAACCCTCTGCCAACAAACAAAGTGACTTCCTTTGAGACATATTTTAGTCTCCGGTCGCTGAGGTAAGAAAAACACTTGTTTCCAGAAATGTTTTGCGTTGTGAGTAACCAGGCGTGATAATTTATTTAAGATACGCGTTTAATGGAACCAAACTTTGCGTAAACTGCCTTAAAGCGGTGCAAATTCCGTAGAAGTGTTTGAGGTAACATCAAAAAATACATAAATTAAGCTTTGCTGTTAGCGAGTGTGGATTGTATTGGATCTGACTTCCCATCATTTAAAACAATAAGTCATACCAGCGGGTTTTCCATGTTTTGCAGCTGTTTTTTTCACTAGTGTTTGCTTCAGTGTGATTTGTACTAGGCCTAAGCTAAACACACAGTATATTTAGGTGGAGTGAGGAGGTAAGATGTCTTCAAATGGTGCAGGCATGAATCCATTGTTATTGTACCAACAGTATTTTCCTGTAGTTGTTGTTTGTGTGAGGACAGACCATAGTAATCTGCATATTCTAGTCTACTGTTAACAAAGCTGTTTCCAGAGCTCTGCAGCATCAGCTCACAGACTTACCAGAATCTTTAGATTTTACTTATTCTTGAAGATGTCGAGCTTCAGTCTTCATCTCTAACTTTTTATCTTCTCGTCCTCCTCCCTCCCGCTCTCATCAGGTTTCCAGGCATGATTCCGCGAAACGAGGTCGTGTTGTCTGTTCTCAAGGCTCTTCAGGAGGCCACAGAGAGCTCTGGCCTGGGTGATTTGATCAAAGTGGCCAGGGAGGTGTACCAGGTCCTTGCTCCTTTCCAGCTCCCCAGGATGCCCTGTCAGAATTTCCCAGAGTGGGCAGGCGTCGACACCACAGCTCATAGCCTGTACCCGGCCGATGCGCCCAGAGACCTTCTGCCTCTGAACTGTAAGGGTGAAGGCAACTTGCTGTTTGACGCTGTTAGCATGCTGTTAGTGGGCAACACTGGACTTAGCTTGGAGCTACAGGTGAGCAGTGATTGTTCATGGTCTTGGTCTCTACATCAAAACTAGACATTAATTTTTTTAAATGTGCAATTAATGGTTGCAGTATTAATTCCATTAATATTGTCACCCACAGGTGCGGACTGTAGTTGAAATGGTGCTGTGGAAGAGGTACTACCTGTCTGGGATGATTGATTCAAAAATGATGCTCCAGGCTGTTCGCTTCAGTCTTTGTGCAGAAGAGTCTGAGGACATGCTCAACTTGCCAGTCGCAGTCTTGGAGGCCATCTTTGATGCAGACGTCAAAGCTTCTTGCTTCCCTGGGTCCTATGCTAACATGTGGCATGTGTACGCCCTCTCTTCTATCCTTCAGTTTAACATCTACTCCATCTATCCCATGTTCAACCTCAAGATCAGACCCTATTTCAACCGAGTCATACGTCCTAGGACCTGGCCTAAAGACTCTGAGCCACGAACCCTCCACATCATGTGGTCAGGCGAGCTGCAGTCTGAGTCTTTCAGGCCGAATCATTTTGTCGCACTAGTTCAGACCACTGACCTCATGTTTGGAAGTCCTGACAGTGAACAGAAGGTGTCACCTGTGAAGAGCGAGGAACTGCTGAACCAGGATGCACAGCTGTCTTACCCGAGCCTGAAGGACAAATACAACATCACAAAAAGAACCTTCTACCGTTGGAAGAGGCAGACGCAGGAGCACTGCAAAAAGTCCGCAGCCAGGTATGAAGCAAAGTATTTTCTGCAGGCCTGTTACTTGGAGGGCAAGCTCATCCCCCTGCACCAGTTCAAAGAATTCTTCCCTGAAATTTCAAGGTCATCTTACTACAATTGGAAGCATGAGCTCCTGAAGGGAGGGAACTTATCCACTTCATCTTCAACTGGAGAGATTAGCCCTGGGGAGAGCACAGAGCAAGAGGCCTGGTCTTCACCTGAAGCAAAGCAGGATGAGCTAGACCACCATGACAGCATGGCTAACATGTTCAGCCTCGGCAAACTGGATCTGGAGCGGGCCCAGAATGTGGCACACATGCAGGAAGCAAAGCGCTCTCTGCAGAATTGCATCGCCATGAATACCTCCTTTCCCTTCAGGATCTTCAAAAGAAACTTCCCAGGGATTTCCAGATCAACCTACTACAACTGGAGAAGGGAGGCCATGTTATTCAACAGAGGTTATAAAAGCAGTATTGGTAGCAGTGAGGACAGCTCGGATGCTGACAAGTGTCAGAGTCCGTCGCCAGTCCAGCCTGTGATGCCGAGACAGAGGATCTGTAGGCGGCAACACAGGAGTTTCAGGCTTGCATACATGAGTAAAAAGCAGCTCAGGGATGCTGCAAAGCTGTATGTCCAGAAATCAAAATGGTCCCTAACAAAGTTCAAGCTCAAGTTCCCATCCATGTCCCCTTGTTTCTATTGGCTGTGGCGTAGCAGGCAGAATTACAAGAAGAAGAAGATGGTCACCCAGGAGAACAGCCTTCCTCAGAATCTGGAGAGTACCGCAACAGAAGACAACCTACTGGAGAGGGGAATGGAAAGTCAGCATGTGCTCCCATTTGTTGAGAGTCCTAAATATCTAGGAAATTCCACCACGCCCTCCTTTGATGTCCCACATTTAAAACACAACCTTCACAGCAGGGCGTCCATCGATGAGCAGATGTTTGCCATGGATGTTGTTGCTCTGGCCAACTTCAAGGCCAAGGCCAAGCTGTTCCTGCAGCAACGCTTTGAGGAGAAATCCTTCCCCACATTTAAAGAATTCAGGTCTTACTTCCCCTTCACTCCACGCTCCACATACTACATGTGGAAGCGAGCTTTGCATCATGGGGTGTCACTGGTTCATGGGTAAATGCACATTTCTTTTATATTGTTAAAAATGGGTTTCAGGGAGCAGAGTAAGCTCTACTTAAAAAACTTATTGGTCCAGAAACACATTTGTCTCTCTGCCTCTGTATTTTGCTGCAAACATACAAAAAGACTGTTAAGTATACTAACTTTACATCTAAAAGCATTGTGTCCTTCCTCTGCCCCACCACCGCAGCTCATTCCTCCCTCCTGGACATTTGCACGTGTGTGAAAAGAAATTGAGTCGTGGGTCTGTTTAAACCCTGCATGTTGTCCTCCAGGCAAAAGGCAGTTCAAAGCTGTTCTTCAGTGGCATTTTGTTTGAAGCTGTTTCTTCTCCATTCTCTTGTAATCCCTGCTAAGCATTGTACTTGGGGCCCCTTATTTTTTTTTCAGTTTTCATTGTAGTATTATTGTTAATGCTTAAATGTTTGCTTTTTTTTTGTCAGTGCATGTAATTGACCTGAGAGGTTCTTGGTGGTTTGAAGTTTTTTGATTCTTTGAATATAAAGAGCAGCCAGTATTGGTTTTGAGAGATTACTACGTCATCAGACATCCTCCATAAACAGGGTTCCAGTCCGTTTTCATGCCTCCATTTTTTATTATTGAATGTACACACCTCAGGGATTCACAGATTTTAGGTGACTAAGAGTTTGGCATTTTTAAATGCCCATTGTTCTTGTAATCAACACTGTGAAGTGACTTTTGTCACACTGTATTTGCACTAAAATGGTTCCCATTACACTATTGAATGTATTGTCTTAACCAGTTTGCACACTTTGGTTAAGTTCCTACTTGAATTTTTTTTAACAACTCTATTTTTGAAAAAACAGAATATAAATGAAGGTGTTTTATTTTTTTGTACATTCCATTTCAAAACTACCTATTTCTCTGAAAGGTCATGGAAAACCCGCCTTCTAAAGCTACCTTTGTCTGCTATTCTGTTATAAATGAAGATACATTCCACTTGTCTCCACACAGACAGGTGTGTTTTGCGGAACTCCCAGTGTAATACCCCTGAACAACAGATTTCAATTCACGTTTGTTCTTTAGGTATTTATTTTTGTCGTTCATCACGTCTGGAATTGGTACTGTTGATACTGGTAGTACACGTTCTGTTCATTCAGCAGGTGAGGCAAATTGTACCAGCTGTATATCAATAAACTGTCAACCAGCACCAACCGTTCTCTTTGATAACTCCTCAAACATCATGGGTTGTTATTTATTTATTTTTGCTTATGTGTTTTGAACATGACCTATATGTTACCTCATTAGCACAGGCTTCCTCTGAAAAATCATTACATTTGCTACATGTCTCGTCTTGTCTGCGACAATTAAGGCAACCTTAAACCAACTTTCCTGAATCAGTTGCTTCTTCCACATTGGTGAGTCGTCATTCTGGGTCAAGTGATACCAGCGACCCCTTTTTAAGGACATCTAATCTTCTGCTCCGTCAGCTCCATCTTGATTTGATTCTCTGGTGGGATAAATTAGACTACTTAACACAAGTTCGCTTTAATGGCAGAAGTCTGTAGTACGTTGTAACCTAAAAGATGTGTCAAGCCTTGCCAGGGTGATTCAATTCAACAACCACAAAAGATAAACAGAGCAAAAAAAGGAACCAAATTACTTTGTGTAACCACATACAAGCAGTTCAAACCAAGCCAGTGGTTAAATAACAGCTATAAGCTTTGAGGCTGGTTTTGTGGTTTTTGCTCATTGCCTTTGCTTTGTGTAGCCATTGTGCTTATGCTAATGAAGGCAATGGTTGAGAATGGGAGGGATGGAGTACAGAGTGGGGGAAGGAGTTAATTGCATGCATGGGAATAGAGGTGTTTGAGATAAGGCCAATATCCAGGAGTTTGGGGGAGGGCTAGAGGTATAGAGAGGAGGAAGGGGTGGGGGCAGGGGGAACTGTGGTGTTCATCAGGTGATACCACAGTGATGTCTGGCAAAGACTTTCACAACGACGCCTCAAACCGTATATTTACTTGTTTTTGCTTACTACTTACCTATTTTGTACTTACCTATTTTGTTGTCTATGCTTAGGTACAGAACAAATATGTGCAAGACTTGTTCTACTGCTTCTTAAAACCATATCCTGACATATCCAGATATCTTCTAGAGGTTGGAGATTTAAAACATGCCCCAAATCATTCACACCACAGATAAATACATTTTAAAAATTAATTTTAATTTTAACATATCACAAATTTTTAGCGTTTTTCTTTGTTATCATATCACTTTCTACTCTTCCTACCACACCCATAAAGAATCTTCCTTAGGTTTTTGCACTGTGATATATTGAGGTGAGGCTTTAGCCCAGAACACGTTTGGCCCTGTCAAAGGTTCACACTAACACTAAGTTAACTCCAAAGTCCCGGACCGATTGTGGAGCGAAGCGGAACTTATGATAGCGTCGTAGAGAGGGGCAGTAATTTAGCGACGCACATGAAGGACGAGGAAGGTGCGCACATGGCATTGGAGCGTGAAACGTTCCAGTGGGAACGTCCAGTCTGGCCTCCTTGGATAGTTCAAGAACAAAAAGGAAGGTAAATGAGAAAACTAGCACATTAAATTGTGTAGGAATCGAAGTTGGTCGCCCAAAGTTGAAACTTACATTTTTCACAAATTGTCCCTAAGTTAACACACTGCTCTAAGTCCCACCAGTGAAACCATTTGCCTCTTTCTGCAGATTATTGTGTGGCCACAGTAGAATGGACAGACAATTATATTTTATACATCATATCAACTTTAAGCAGTTGGGAAAGAGGGAAGCTGTGTGTACTGACGTATAGAGATCTGTAATTTGATATTTGACTAATCTAATGTGATTGTAGATAGATTAGTTTTCCCATTCAATGAGCAATTCTTACTAGTCTTAAATAACTAATTGTTCTTAAAAAGCCTTGCAAATATCTCTACCGTGAATTCAGTCGGTGGAATAAAAGCTAAAACGGTGGAGTGACGTCAGTGACGTCATTTCGGGTATCCAAAATTGTGACTAGTCAGGATGTAATAGTAGATAATCTAAACTTGAAATATGGATATTGAAGTGAAATCAGTTTAATGTTAAAACAGTTTGCCATAGCTGCCATGTTCTTTTTTTTTTTAACCACTAGATAACCAATAATGATCTAAAGACTTGGACAGTGCCAGAGAAAAGGTAAACAAACCCATTTTAGAAAGCAAGTTAACATTTGAATAAGTTTGTAACCTTTGAACCTGTTAATTAGAGTTTTTATTACATTATCTGTTTTATTTATATATGTAGGTGAACCCATCTCAACCAACCAATGCCTATCATGCCTAGAAAACATAGGCCCAGTGCAATCATGACTTAGCCCCTCATCATTTCAGTTGCTAAAAACACCTCCGGTACTCAGTACTTTACGTTTAGGCAAAAACCATCAGACAGAGTTTGTCATAGATCACTTTATGATGTTTTTAAATATTTCTGTGTATTTCTGCTTTCATATCCCTAACAAACTCCTGTAGAACTTAATTTATGTTGAATAGTCACTGGATGTGTTTTCTTTTTATATCATAAAAGTAATTTAGCCTGGGTTAATGTAGAGAGACTGAACTGAACCACATCCCTGGTTTGGGTCTGGTGTGGGATCTTTGTTCCATCCCTTGATCCCTCTCGTTTTACTACTGTCTGTGCTAAAAGAATAAAAAGACTAAAGTTTATATTAAATAAGAAAATGAGTAGATAATAAATACTGATAGCTAATCAGTCCAGTCAGATAAACACTATTCCCTCACATTTTGGACATTTCTCAGTATGATGTTAGTTTGTGTAGCCATGGGCTTTAGCTACCTGCTAAACTTTGAACTTAGCATATGAATGTAAAACTGAAATGGACACATTCATCACAAAACTGGAACAGCTACAGCAAAGGCCGTATGTTAGAGAAGGTAAGATCTCTGTTATTCCACATGAATGAACAAAGAGATATTTGATGACATTTAAAAAAAAAAAAAAAGTTTATTTTATTTTGTTAAGTCATGTTATCATTGTCTAAGAATCTCCCAAGTTACCGACGTTGGCATAAGTAAATATTTGATGACTGCTTTGCCTATGGGGCTGGTTGCCATCTCCATCTTCATTACTGCATGATGGGAGGAAATCTCACTGGCACTGAACTACTCTAGATTGTTTATCTCAAAAATAGCATGAAAATAATGAGGGTTGGCAGGTGGGAGCTGATGTCTTCAAGGATTAGCATACTGCAGTTGGTTCAGAAAGACAGAGCAGTAAAGCAGAGAAAGACTTCAAGGATGCCAAATTTTCTGAGTAAACAAAACAGACCTGTGGGACTCTAAACATGTGGTCTGCTGCCAGTCACCCTCTAAAATGAACAGCGATATGAAGTCTGAAATTTGACCTAGGTGTCAATTTCTAATAAATAAATGCACTCATAAAGATAACACTCCATGAAAAATATAGATGCATGCACATGTTTTATACATTATCAAAAACATGCCAACCTGTGTGTTTAAGTGTATTAATTATTAAACATGGTTTCAGAAAGTTTCTGTTTCACAACCATGTATCCTTGCTTGGAGACGGTTTATCCACTAGGTGGTAGTAGTTTGCTTCAAAAGACAGTTCCTGTGCGTTTGGTTGCCCTTATGAAAAAACTGACTTCAGGTACACATACTGTGGTTTGGACACAAAATCAATGTGATACCGCATAGTTCAGGGTGTGCAGTGCAGATTTTTCTTGTGATAACTCCATTAATAAACATAATACAACACTGCAGCCAGTAATGCATAAATCCGATAATGTCTGGGAAACAAATTGTTCAGTGACAAGATTAGTCTAGTAACAGTGGGCTACAGGAAGAAAGAAGAAAATAAGATATAAGAGCACCTTAGAGCCCAT
The DNA here is from genome assembly GCF_900324485.2 of Mastacembelus armatus. Taxonomy (NCBI): domain Eukaryota; kingdom Metazoa; phylum Chordata; class Actinopteri; order Synbranchiformes; family Mastacembelidae; genus Mastacembelus; species Mastacembelus armatus. Next base: position 10,487,224 of record NC_046656.1, read on the forward strand.
GTGGAGTATTATTTTTTTTTTATGCCAGGGCTCAGTGTATCTGTTAGTTTAATGGTTATTAGTGTACATGCAAATAGGTGTTGTCCACAATGCTAATTCATTGCACCTGTGTCTATCCAATGTGCACATGCAGGATACCTTATGTATTTGTACACAGTAGCTGTACCTACATGGGGAAAAAGGATCTGGGTCAGGTTGGTAATTCCATCCATCAGCACAAGGAGCGCGCTGTTCATGCTCAGGCAGGAGGACATCAGTTCTGGTACATGGCTGATACGCTTTGTAGACTAAAGTGCATGGTGGATGTAAAGGTACTAATATCAGACCTTTGTGCACATGCTGGGCACAAGCTCACCAAACCATTAGGAGCACTGTTCACTTATCCCTAATTCATCAAACCCTAGTCATCAAGTTTTTTCAAACCACCCATTTCGTGGATGCTATTTTTATATGCTTTTTAGATTCATCTCAATGCATTTTTATGATCTAACAGAGTTGGAAACCAAAACGTGTTTATGTGTGTTCTTACTCAGTAAGGACGCAAATAAACACATTAAATATCTTGATTCCTTAAAGAGACTGAGCATCATGTCACATTAGCTGACAAAAATAGAACCCCAAGTCTTAAGATTTTGAGTTACAATAAGCAGATGCATATTTTTTTCATGATTATTAACATTTTATGGAAAAAAGACAAAGTTATGCAGAGTGTAAAACCAGGGCACTCACAGAGGGACAATCTGACGCCATACTTGACTTCAAAATGTGGCTGAATAAATTTTTCTGAAGGTGTATATCTGCTTGTGAAATGGGGTTCTGAATGAAGCTTTTTTCCTTGAATAATGTGCAATTTGTATGCCTAATTATGCATAATGTTGTCTGTGAACATGCTCAAACCTTGAAGGCATGGTAAAGAGGGTTTTGTTAATGCAAACCAGAGGAGGAAAGCATTAGTTAATTCAATAGGAAGTATTATTTACTTATAGCTGCCTTATGTTTCCCCTCACATTTACTCTAAAGTGATTTACTGTAGGTTTGCTGCAGTTGTTGTTGTGTACAGAACCTCCCATTTAATCTCTCAGCAAATAAATAAATACACACACACACACTAATATACACACTGCAGCTACTGATCAGAGAACTACACTGACAAATTAATCAATGAATGACAACTCTTGAGTAGTTTTCCCTTTCTCTTTGTTTGCACTGAATCAATAATTCTGTGATGCGTTTTTGCTGATTAATGGAGGGAGAGAAAGTATGTGTGTGTGTGTGTGTGTGTGTGTGTGTGTGTCAGACATCTAAGACTGTCATTGTATTAACAAGAGCGGTTATTGCAACTCTGATCCTAGTTGCCTCTTGTGAGCTACATGTCAATGAGGGCTCAAGGTCAGGTAAATAAGGGTAGTGATGGTTAATCCGTGTTTGCGGTCACATAATCCTTTGTGTATATTTGTTTTGTGGTATTGTACAGTTCAACCACCTGTAAAATTTCGATTCAACACAAGCTGGCAGAAGCCAGAGGCTTGATCCCTCGATGTAACATCCAGACTTCGAGTCAGAGAGCAGAACGGCCAGGCTGTGAAGTTTAATAAAGTTGGATCTGAAGATAAGAAAGTGTAAGGAGAATTTATTATCTACCTGTGCATCCATCCATCTCTAGTGAAAACCCAGTTGAAGTGGAGTTAAGGTAAGAGGGAGCTTACCAGTTTTATAAGAAACCAACCAGTATTATACTTTTATTTTGTTTGTTACTATTGTTTTCATTTCTAGAACCTGTTCAGTGAAACCTTGCCTGGTACACCTAGACTGTGTTTCAGTACAGTACAGTATGTTCAAACTTAAATAGTTTGATGATTTTTGGATACACACTTATTTGATCTATTTTCTGTCCATTAGAAATGAAGCTGCAAAAAAAACAGTTTGCCTGGTAACAAAATTTGCCTAACAGCTCTTTGAAAGCTCATTAACATTTTTTTTAAATTTACCATGATGGTGCTATAGGCAACCAGCTGAGACTGGTCCCTCAATCTGGCCAAGAAATAGTTCCTCACCTAACTCCCATGTAAAACCATGTATTTTTGGTTTTACACTTAAGTTTTTGTATGGGTGGAAGAAATAAAATTAAACATTTATATCGAGCTGTAGAGATGCTGATGTGTGAATTTTGAATTTATCATACAGACATAATGGTATCAATCTTATAATCTGAGCATGAAAGCAAATAAGTGTTTCTGAAAATGTCTTGACATTTTAATTAACTGAATTCCAGCTCTAAACGAGGAATTCACCCCTATTAATCGGGGTTTTAACTGTTCTAAGTTCTTTTATTGATAATCCTTATATTCATAGTTTTATTGCATTAGAAATATAGAAAACGAATATATCAATGCACCAAGAAAGAAAGGAGAGAGAGGTGTACTTACGCATGCATCCAAGGACTTCACCCTTACCTGAGCTCTGAAAAGGCAGAATAAATACATGCCTGCCCATCCCAAGATGTGCATTTTTCTCAGCTTCCTACAGGGATTGGTGTAAGGAAACCCATTCTCCATATCCCATACTAATGCCCTCTTTTGATTCCCAGTGTTATTAACAAAGCCTTGGTATTAATCTCAAATGAATGACCCATAGTGACCACGTGGGCCCTATTGTGAGCTGGGTGGGTGTAGGCACAGCTGTTGGTTCCTCTAATGACTAATGTCCAGGGTGGTGATTAAAAGTACTGCAACCATGAACCATGAACTCATTTCAGCGTAAGCTATTGTCAGCAGAATGAGAAGATAAGAGCTAATTGTTAGATTTTGTTTCAGTGCAAGAAAAAGAAAGAGCGACATACCAAAGAATAGCTATGAAGTAGGGACAGGAAATTAGAGGATGGGTAATAACTGGCTGTCTACATTAGTAACTCTCAGCAAACACTTTAAATGGGAGCTCTTGTATTAATATCAGCAGAGTTTTCATAGAGTAGTCTACACAACTTCATGCTTGTTAAATATAACCCCTTTTGTGTCATTTTAGCAGAAAGTAGAGTGGGTGAGATAATCCAGAATAATTTTTCTTCCTGGCTGGAGAGAACCATCATTTTTGTGCCTCATACTTGTCCAAGCCAGACAGTAACACTCAGTAAGTAGATGTGACCTATACATGATGGGTTAAGCAGACTGTTATTTGATTTAGGTGCTCGCTTGCTGATATGTCTTCAAATGACCCAGCTTCTACACTTCTGCTCTTTAACCTTTCACCTTCAAAGAGGACTCAGATGTCCTTGGCTCTTTAGAGCAGAGATCTTGTAACAAGAAGGACAGATGTCTTCAGGTAGACCAAGGTGATGCTTATGCATTATATGTGACATCAGCCTATTCCCCCAGACTACAGTAAAACTCAAAGCTTTAACAATAACAGTGAGCTGCGCCATTTGGGTTAAATAAAATACTTTGTAAATCCAACTTGAGTTGATCAAGTCGTCCCTCGTGTCAATTCAAGTCCTTTGCTGAGTATATTAGATTGAATTATTACAGCTGTTTTAGTCATACAGTGTCTCAAGCGTCAGTTAGACGGCTTTGGGGTTGTGATAATTATAGAAATTTACAGAACTAAAAAGATCTTAGATGTGTGCTTGGGGAAACACATTTTACCTTCAAGCTAAGCATTCTACACAACTGCCCTTGTGAGAGCTCTACTCCCGAATTAAAGTGTGTGTAGAGGCTTTTCTGTAAAAGGTTATGGATTATTTATGCTCACAAAAGAATCATTATTTCAGATTCCCGGCCATGTAATCATAGCCAGGCAATGACGTGTCCGTTTTACTAATTAATCTATCCGATGACATTTGAAGAACATGAAGTCAAAGTGTTTGTCAGCATGGATTAATGAAAATAAACTGCTGTATACTCAGAGGCTTGCAAAGTATTTATTATTGCATTGATTTCACTGAAAATCTCTGCCCATATTCCACTGAAACTGGAAAAAAAAAACATTAGTGCCTAATTTCTAAGCATGTAATTGAGTGTTTTTTTTTAATTAGGACATCTCTGTAATCCTTACTTATTAATGTGTGAGTGTACTAAGTTAAGTAAAAGTCAGATAGAGGTTAGGACACTTTAATTTGCTCACCATAACATAGATATTAGAGTATGCATTATATTCTAAAACTCCACTGTATGTCCAGACTGCTCACAGCGGTACTCCAGTATGTATCACAATGTTATGTTGTGTTTGTCTTGAATATCAAGTTTATGTCAATGCTTGTTTCCATGCACTGTCACCATGCCAGCTGGCTGTAAAATTATAGATGATCTGATTTTGCAGTCCTAATAAACATAGAGAGATACTGATGAACATGTGAGAAAATTAGTTGTAACGTACAAGTACCCATATGGTCGGTGTATGTGTGTGTCTGTGAGAGTGCTGGAGCAAAGGCTGGTCCCGCTCACCATGCTGAATTATAGCTGTGTCACTTCCAATCAGGTCTGTAATATTTCACACAAAGGCAGAGGAGTCCGAAACCCGTCTGTCTGAGTGCATTTGTTCATCTGCCTACTCTCAAAGCAGAACCTTTTGATTGTGTCTAGAGAATTGGGCAGTATTGTTTCCTAAAATCACCAAGAAGAAAAAGAGAACATTTTTTGTGTAATATAGGTAGATATCAATATAATATCATCCCCATGAGAGCTTCTGATGCATTTAACATGTGTGTTGGCATTTAGAACTTGTTTTGAGCAGGTTTTGGTTGAAAGATTCAAGTGCTGGTGTGGTATGGGTCGAGAATTCAAAATTTCACAAAATAAAAAATCAGGATTCCGGTCGGTCAGGACACCTACTGAGCACAATAGGTTCATCTATATAGAGATCAATGTAATGTGAAATCATCTTGGTGTTGTAATGGGTGCAGTGAGGCAGAATAAGATAAAAAAGATTGTGTCGAGGCGATAAAGTCTCTGGGGCTGTCCTGGATTTTCTGCTTCAGTATTGGTGCAGAGTTCCATGTTTGGAGCACTTCTGCCATAAGAAGCTCTTTGCTCACATCCACAGAATGAGGATGTGAGCAAAGAGTGTTTGTCTGCTCTGCATTAGGTTGTCCAGATAGTTTTCATCTACAGTGCTACTACCAAGGAGCACTGTTTTGTTCTGCATTATTGTGTGTGATTACAGGTTAAGTTAAAAAAAAAAAAAAAAATCCTTACATGATAGCACATCTACTGTTGTCACCATGTGTCCACCATATTTCCTCAGAACTGCTTCCTCACACGTGCCACACCTTTTCACTGTCAGTTTAAGGGGTTTGCGCCCCACTGTTTGTGCAACTTTCCGAAACCGACACTCTGACATCGACGCCCACTTTCCAAGATGAATGGCCACTGTGCAGGAGGGAGAAAGTGAGCAATAGTGTAAGTCACATCTCTCCCCTATTTTATGAGAGCCAGGTTTTTCACTCCAACTTGGAGTGGAGCTGTTCAGAACAACTATAAACACTTTTGATCTCTGCCATGGTTTAACCAAGAGGTGCGATGCTTAGGGACACGTTTCAGTAAGGTTTTTGAATGACTTCAAATAGCAACATCTAATATGGTAGCAGCGCACTGTAGTTTGGGGAGATGAAACTTTTTCAGTTCTGGATGCTGATTGTTGAGGATGCACTCAGCGTCTCTGATATCGTAGCACCAGTTCCTGGGGACTGGCAAACTTGGTATGCAATATGACCTTGTTAAACAGTAAATAAAAAGGTGAGAAATAGCTACATGTCCATCTGCTGCACAGATTGTACGCACATGTAGAAATGTGCATAGTGAAGTAGATTTAAAGCAGGATGCAGAACGATTTCAGACATCTTAAAGTAGGGGATGGGCAAATAGTCATGTCAAATTGATCTTGAAATAGATCTGAAATTAACTGCACCAGTGAAGGAAGTCACAGACAAGGATTCCTCAGGGTTTCTGCTGATATTGCTTTTGTACACAAAGAGGAGGACTTAATTAATTTGAGGCCTATGGTAAATCAAGTGAATTGTATTCATACTTAAACAATATAGAAAACCATAGCATGGACCAACTTCTTTCAGATGGGAGTTTTTATTTGCGTCTCACTTTTGTCTTCATGAAGGACCACTGATTCAAACTATATTATATTTAACCTGTTGAGCTTGCGCCACAATTGTGTTACAGTGATATACACCTGCGTTTATAGCTCTATCCACAGCAATTATATTGGCCTGTCTTTTGGTTAAAAATCAATGACTTGTTTTCTGTTTAGATGCAGTGGCTATAGCTGCAAATGAAGAGAAGAGGCGAGAGTAGCTTTGTTTTCATTAACTGTAAATTAAATGGCATTTCCCCTGCAGACTGGAACTTCAATCTGTCCTGATTTATTAGCTTTGGAAACAAACTCTGCGAGCTGTGCAGCAGATGACCAACTGATCCCCTGGGCCAGGTCCTTCATTTGAAGCAAGCGGCTGTAGCAGCGCTGCGTTGCTGTGCGTCCAATCCGAACGGGTCTTATCTGTCAGAAGGATATTGACTGCATTTTTCATTATCAGTCAAGGGTGTCCCTGCTAGTAAACTCACACTCACATGAAGTCAGCTATAAAAAGCGATACTCAAGAGGCTGCCCGGCCAAAAGACGACAGTCCCGGTACAACCATATGTCTCTCTCTGTCTCTCTTTCTTTGTCTTAAATAATCTGTCATTCTGTGTCTGTCTGTCACTCTGTGGCTTTATAGCTTTTTAATCAACTCTTCTCAGTGCCACTCACTGCTTGTAGAGGCTGGAGGTAAGAGAAAACAAGATGAGGACCTCAACTTCAGAACCTTCAGAAATCAGGTTATCACTCCATAGCAATAAAAATGACTAAGGAAGAAAAATAATAAACACTCTACACATAATATAGTTTCACAGCAAGAAATGATTTGATATTGACAATCCAGTAGGTAATAGAGTAATCTCTACATTTTGAGCAATGAAAATCTTAAAGAAATAGTTTGAAGTTTTAGAAAATACATTCATTGGCGTATTATATAGTGGTGCTGATAGTTTATCTCACTAGGATCTAACTCAGTTTACCTTTTGAATTCAGTACTAAATTGTTAACATATCTGTTCCTTTCGAAAGTGTTTCCCGATATCCCTTTGTTGAGGTTTTACTAAAACTATATTATATTTAGAATGTGATGTGTAATGGGATGTAATACACATGTTACCTAAATTTACAGTATACCCTGATTTCCCCATAGAAATCATCAAGCATTCATGTTGTCTTGTCTCATCTTTTACCTGTTGAACTAAATAAATACTCAGTCTGGGAAGTGTGCCATGAAATGCTCCCAGGAATTTCAAATATAAAAACAGGGTAATGTTTGCTTTCATCCAGTTTGTTTTTTGTCTATGTCTGACTATGCCTATCTAGTTTCTTTGTTTACACTGAGAAAGTGTGATTTATTTGTGCTGCATATCCACCAAGGCATCATCATCTTCCACACAACAGCAGGAAAGAACAAAGAAACGGCTGCAGATACATACAAAATAGAAAAGAGAAAAACAGTAATTACTTTGGCTGTCAAAAAAAATAGTCTGAACTTCAAAGACCTATCTGATTCCAGTAAACTAAGAAATGCAAAGTCGCTTTGAATTGCATTCGCCAAATGTCACAGAGGAGAGTGAGGAGAGTATCAAAAGAGAGGAAGAGCACTTGAATGCTTTTGGAGTCTTGTTACAATCTAAGCTGCAATACAGCCAATCACAGTGACTTCTAATAAGTAAACCAAACAACCAGAACGAAAGGGGGCAATACAGTATTTGAAAGATGAGTGGAAGCCTCCGTCCTCATCCGTTCTACAAAGCCTTGTTTTGGCAAAGAAAGAAATGGGAAAGAGGGATGCTTACAGTGATTCTTTCTGCTATTCCAAGCTGATTCAGCAGACAGATTTCCTTCCAAATTGGCTACAGTTGATTAATTTGGTCATTGCATTTACCCAGTATGGATGTAAACATGCACCCTAAGCTCATAAAGTTAACTTGATCCCACTACTCTGGTTTAGGTTTAGAAAACATCAAGAGAGCTAAGCTCCAAATTCAAGCCACATATGAATATTCCAATGGAAATGAACTGACTTTAAACAGCTCTTCCCTAAACAGTATGAAGTCCAGCTGTGGAGCACTTAAAGATACGATGAGGCATTTGTTTAATGCTGAGGAGAGAGGACGGGGGATATAATGTAAATCATGCAAGTTTCCAATACAGTGTTCATGTTCCTGATCAATATTTCACAATTAGTAAGTTATTTCTATAGTCTATATATTGTGTCTGCAGTTAGTTATTGGCTTCTAGTGTAGGTTGTGACTGTACACTCACTGTAATATAGCTCATCAGATTTCTCAAATTTTAAACTAGCTAAAGATCAGATATGCAGTTTTTGGACATATATTTTTGCAGTTTCCTGGCTCTATATACATTTCTGGCCTATATAGAACTCGAGGGAAGTAAATGTTCAAAAAAGTCTGCAATCTGATATGAACTTAGGTCTATATCTTTACTTTCAGGTGGTGGAGGCTGGGTGGGGCACGGAGGTAAATTGATCCCACATTTGATGGAAAAGTCCTCTGTTGTTCAAGGGGATCAATCCACTGTCACCTTTTGAAGATACAGCAACACTGTTTAGCATTCAAAAAGCAGCTCCCTCTGAGAGAACAGAGGAGTGCAAATAAGAGAACGGTTCATTTCTATGCCCCCATGGCAACACAAATGCACTCTATCAAAAAATCCCAGACAAAGGCATAGCGAGAGGCCCTGGGGCGTCAATACCTGTCCCTAAACTTGAACCAAGAGAGTGCTTTCTGCCTGTCTAATTGGCAATCAATCTACACACACAATCTTGGAAATCGAAGACCTTACTTCCCCCATTTCTTCGCTCCTCAGTGTGTATTTGGATGACAGTGGAAAATAGCAGCTCTGCATGAGCAATGAGGGCATCATTAAAACTGAGTAATGCTAAGAAAACCAGCTATCACGTTTTTTTTTTTTTTTTTTTTACATAAGTTAATATAGCATGCTGCCCACAGCTATAGCATGGCACTTTAAACTAGCTAAGACACATGAACAGAATGGCATAGTCTATCAAATGATGCAACAAATGTGGGACATTTGGCATTTATCTGATGCTGCACAAGGAATAAAGTGTAGGATTAAGGAGAGGCTGCTGAAAGTTTAGTTGCCCCGTATTTCACCCAGATATTTTATGAGCCTCTACAGTAAATGTGTATTTCCCATCAGGGACACATGATAAAATATGAGATAAATACACAACTTTAATTTTATTATGCTGCTGCCTCACACGCACAACTCCCCCATTTCCAGCATTAAAAGTTTGATGCTAAGTTTCCATCACACCTCGTTGAATATAGGTGAGCTTAGTGCAGCCACACATCTGGAGTGGGGTGAGGAGGCCCCAGAAGCAGGGTTTAGGAGCAGCATGTTGCCTCTGCTCTAAAGCCAGGACGGTATTAATGCTAATGGGGCTGGGGCAGCCCCGCAGCTCGCCACCTGTATAATCTCCTCTAATACGCTCACCACCCACAGCTGTTTACTTTCCCATTTGCCTGAGTTATTCTTCCACACATCTATCACGCTTGTGGGATGATGATCTATGCAGCCACTTGTAGAGTCTAGAAATTGCAGCTACTCACTCAGTAGAAGGATTTTATGAGAAAGAGCAAGGGATAGTAACCTTATAGTCCTCTATACATCATTATTCATTCAATTCTATCGTTGTGTGCGTTAGCAGTTTTGATGACCACATCTTCCCTTTTCAGGATAAGATTTTTAAAATGTCTTATTAGAGGGGCTTTGATGACTTTTGGCTCCTCCTCTCATGGGTCTCCATTATACGAAACCACACCCATGTCTTTCTCCTTAATTCCTCCCCCAATCGTTGCTAGATTCTGCAGGGCTTTTTCTGACTCTAGAGCCTTAATCAGTTTCTTTGGCTCTTGCTCCCGGTGGAGCTCTTTGTTTGCCATCTGCTCCCTCAGGACCACATTTTTTGATGCCAGCTTCTTGTTTTGTTCTTTGGACTCCAGAAGGAGCTGTTTTAGGGAAGTTCAGGAGTCAGCTGGGAATACTCTGGCTGTCCTGGTTTGCATCATGTTGGGGGTCATCTTCAACCAAAGACACAAATATACATGGAATACATAAAAATGCCATCCCATCCTATCATTGGACACACATAAAAAGATGGTGGGTGTACTGGAATCAATTACATCTGCTTTTGAAAATCACTGTAAACATATTTTTTCATAAAGCCACGAAATTGGAAAAAAAATGTGTATATTTGTAAGTTGCCTCCCGATTCTAGCAGCTATATGAGCCGGGAGATTGATCTGAAGAGTGAAATGAGGCAGATACAGTTTATCACCTAATGGGCAGACCAGGAGCTATTCCCCACTCCAAGGTCCACTGTTATTGTGGTCTGTTGTTTAACAGTCAATAGAGCAGGTAAGTGGCAATGACTTGATATTGTGGCACAAGCTACGTACAATCCCAGCAGAGCTACACAATGGCCAATATCTTTTGCACACTTCTCTCCTTGCTGAGCTTGTGCCCATATGTGTGGCACATTCTTATGGCAATTACCCAGATAAAACTGTGCTCGTAACTGAGTTGAAACCATTACTTTCTGCAGTGACTCAAGGCTTGGCTCTGGACACATCAGCCTGTCACATCCAAGAAAAGTCCATAACTGAGCCAAGGAGATGAAATGGTCTGTCCCTAATATTTCTGTTGTAAAACCTAACAGTAATGAGACATGTAGCTCGTGGCTTTTGGCTAACTACTACATATGTGGAAATTGTTTGGTAAATAGACCTGTCTTTAGGGAGACAAAGGGGTGGCTCAGGGAGGAAGGAAGAACAACGAGGCAGGAATGTAATAACTTTCTGTGCCTATGAAACTTTTATATGATTGACAAAAAAACATTTTCTTCTGTTTCACACATTGTACTCTGCATAATCGGCCAATGTCTGGGCTGATCTCTCGGGGGTGTGAGTCATGCAAACCAAGAACAAATTGATCCCTAGAATTGTTTTGTCTTATATATATTTTCACTACAAAAAAAAAAATCTCCACTGATCTGGGTTTCCACTCCTATTGCCAACACTGTTATTAGGCGAGTTTTCAAACTGCTGCTGAAGAGAGAATTGCCTCCTCCCTGACTGAATTGGTTTTCTCTCATCTTCATCAGAGAAGTAACACACCTAAGGTTCAACCTGTACAGCAGTCCATATGGACTCGCTACACATTAAAAGAGTCTACCTAGTGCGCTGTAAACCAGATTGAAGAGGTTTTGGTCTTGAGGGCTCTGGTGCAGTGTATGGGCATTCTGCATTGGCGTTACATAGAAAATGCCTGAAGCTGCTTCATAAGTCATGCAGCATGGGGTAACTGCAAGAACTGAGCCGTATTTGCATCAATAAAAAATGAATGTTTATTGAACCCTAAAATCCAAAATTCAGTATTTGCACCTGCATGATTTTAGTACAAAAAGAAAGCAGAAGAAAAGATGCTTCAGTCAAAAGTAATGTGTTATCTACGTAGGCTTAGTACTTCTAGACTGACGCAGTGACCAAGGTTGGGCTAAACTCCTGATTGAGGGTTGTTTGAACAAGCAATATCCAGCCATGCCCTATGGACATACTTTGATTTGTGTTGTTGATCAGAAAGGGTGAACACGAGTCTTTGTAATAAAGACAGGATTACTTTATGTTTACTATAGTCTGATTACAGGATTTGGAAGATGATATGTGTTAAAGCCCCTGAGAACTTTATTTAAAATCTTATATTTTCTTGAAAACATTTAGTATTCATGCCTTGTCAGCTACAAGTAATCCTTAGATATTATTTGCAGAGATCCACAGCAGAGGCTCAGCGAGGCAGTATTTAGACACAGCTTTGAGCTGCGGGCTCAGCATCCTAATGTGCTCACAATGACGATGCTAACATGTTGCTTGGCAGTTATCACGTTTAACTTACATTATAAGCATGATGAACAATTGCTGATGTGAGGCGGTCCTTTTTTTTTTTTTTTGTAATCCAACTGTCCTCTTCAAACCAGCAAAACAACAAAAAACGTTAATACAAAAATGGTAAATAACTAAAAGTAGCACATCATTTTGAGTTCACATGGGTAGCTAATCTCAGATATTAAGATGCTGATTGAGAACATTTGTTTTCTAGGCCTTGAATGTTTCACGTTCCACAAGTGATTTTCAATGTAAATAATTTTCCAATACAGTACTGTACACGTTAATATTGCTGTGTGCGTGTGTAATGAACTGAATCTTGGTAACTTCATGTCTTTTTATATACCCGAGATGTGTACAGGAAAGGGAATTTGAACACTTGTGAGAGCAGTCTGGTATGACTTATTTAATGCCATGTTGAATGTGTAGATTTGTGAGTAGAAATAGTGGCGTGCAGAAATGTACTTCCTATGACACAATGCTGCCAGCAGTATTTGGTTCCTACAAGCGTCCTACAGGCACTGCCGACCACTGAACTGGTTGTGCAGATGGCAAATGTGCAGTCAGTAAGCCCACTGGAATTCTGCATGCTGCATTTTTAATTATCATTTAATGACATTATAATTACATTTTCGTGTCACTGTGTCTCAGTAATTGTCCCATTGGCTTTCGAAGTATATGGCTAAAAGAGTGTTCAGAGACCTGTGCTGAATAATCAAAACATGAGAGTAGAGAAACTGTACACAGAAACTTATTTACTGCAGCAGGTAATTCTATAGTTTGCAGTTATATTATCATTTAATATTTATAACTAATATAATATAATTGTGTGATGGGAGACTCACTCTCACTCTGAAATAGTCTTTGTCACCACTCACTGTGTAAAGGTTAGTCAGTCATATAGAACAATCACATAGCTTTAGAAATTCTTACAATAACATCCAGGAACATTTTGCAAGTCCATTCAGGTCAATAAATGCATCTTCAGGAAAGTCTAGTTAGTCGCTGTGATGCCTCTGCAGGATGTCTGAATCTGAGAAAAACGATATTTATTTCAAGTAGACATTCAAGATGCTCGCGTGGTGGCTCAGAGACAAGACTGACAGAAACAATGCGGTTGTGATTTGTGGTCTCAAGCTGCAGTCTACATTATCTGTCATATGTTGAGAGTTCTGTGTGTGGATGGAGAGGTTGTTGACTCTTTGACTCTAGTACTAAATTCATGGCTGAGATTACTGGCTTCCTTTATCAGCCTCCACTGAGCCACAGTGGAAGATTGCACATAAATCTTTGTGAGAAAATAATAAAGGGCTTGTTCTTCTCATCTCAAAGCTTTTCATCTTATCCCTGAAAAACCCAACCACCTACACAATCGCACAGCTGCAGTGAAACACAGAATCAAACACCGTAATCATACATTACACATACAGCCACACATATACACGCTGCTTAAAAGAAAGATTACGTTGAAATAAATTTGGAGAATATTAAAGAGAAGGTTGCGATTGGACAAGTAAACACCAATAACGCATCCATAAAGATTACATTTTTGTTAAGGTGTTACAAAGAAAATTGTCACACTTTTAATTCCAAAGGGCCCTAGAGGCGATGTGTCTGTGTTGTCGAGTACACAGATGACAAGTGGCTTTGAAAATGAGCTGGTTACCAGAGCGCGTCTTCACAAATGACTGTAGGATCTTCCAACAGTGGGGATGATGTATGAATACCCTGAGCTGAGCTGGATGCTGAGTATATTGCCATATCACAGCTGTGCTAAGGATCACGGGCTCTCTCTGTCTCTGTCTCTCTCTCTCACTCGCACACATGTGCTGGCCAGTACGTGCCACCTGCAACAACACAACACCACAGCTGCACTCTTCACACACAAAGAAAGCCTGCACATATGCACGATTCATGCATGGCTGCACACATATACAAGCACAGACATTTGTACAAATTGAGGTAAACTGAATGGGGGACCCAGTGGTGAAATTGCATTACATTTTTTTTTTTCCTTTCTCTAGATCTGAATCATAGCATGTTATTATGCATGCCAATGTCAAATGAGACACTTAGAAGCTAAAATGTATGCTGGCAAAATAGCATATCTTTACATATATTCTTGTGAACATGCTTCCATTGCTTTTGTATTTATTGTTTAATACACTGGGTGCAATGCGCATTTAGTGTATAACAGCACCCATGGTGACATTTAACATCTCCCAACACATACTTATAAACAACTACTTCAATTTCTAGACAAACACAAGCATGTTAACTCTCATGGAAACAGGTAGCAGGGACATTTGATTTGGCCAAGTGAATGTTAAATATGCATTAACCCACCTTTTTCAGTTATTTGGGCCTATTATCTCAGTGAATTAAAAAAAAAAAAAGTAAAATATCAGCATAATTCTAAAGTCTCAGCCTTTTTTATCTGACCAACAGTCCAAAACACAAACATATTAAGTGGGCTAACATATAAGATGAAGAAGAACAGCAAATCCGCACAATAAACAACAATTGTTGCTTGAATATGACTGAAATAATTATCAGTTATCAGAAACGTCTCAGACAATCATTTAAGCTCCAACTGCAATCAAATAAAAACAAGCACATCAAGGGCTGACTGATGAATACATATAAACGTGCAATCAGAAGCAAAAGTGTAAGCCTACAAAACGCATTTGAGCCTTTCCGCTCATCATACAAATGCTCTGATAATGTGTGTTTAATTCTGTGCTTTCCACTAAGCACACAAATTCTGGTGGGTGTTTGATGTAGGTGGGAGTCAATCTGCTTTTTTGAAGCTTCTATTCCAGTCCATTTAATATCAGCAAGGGCATGGAAAGTGTGACATTGTGTTACTTCCAACATACAAGCAATAATATATACAAGTATGTATTCATATTCATCTGAGTGTGTGTGTGTGTGTGTGTGTGGGTGTCAATCTGTGCAGGACCTTTCTGTCCACATTCTGGCATGTGTATGTTTTCAAACATCAACAGCCGCCTCGTCTCTACCCTCCAGCCCCCGTGTACGTGTGCACAAAGTCTGTCGGGATCCCACAGAGTCAACAGAGCCAGACAAACCTTCATGCTGTGTGTCTGTCTGACTGCTAATCCTCACACTTCCCACCTCTCTTGCCAAGTTAGATATCAACCAAATGAAATGAACACACATCCTCAATGCCTTCAATGGGCTCCCCACTTGAAAACACGAAGCATTAATGCGAGGCTTTTTTTGCACTTCTTCCCCAATCTAAGGTTGAGAGTGATGGGGGGAAAAAACATGACAAGGGGGATCTCCCATGGGCTGCAATTCAAATGATAGATTTGTAGTGAACAGGCTTCATGCTAAGCAGATGCATAAGGATATGTTTTATCACCAAAGAAATACTACATGTCAAAGAGCTTTATACTGCAGATATGTTCCCTGCTGTTTGTTAAATAATAGAAAACCTCCGTAAGGCATGACTTTCCTCTTGATAATGAAACCCGACTGAATACTCATATGCAATTATTTGGAATCTGCGTTAGATTCACAGTCACTTTTTCTCGAGAGTTGTATGCAGCACCACTACATTTGGAACATTTACTGGTGTTTTGTTATCACATAAAATGTATTTTTTTCATGTGTGGTATGTTCAGGACTCAAAATCAACACCAGCCCAAACCTAAAATGCAACTTGAAATGAATCGGTAATCTCAGTTACTGTCTAATTCTACAGGCCCTTAATGAAGTTTGCTGACTTTTGTCTGTATGTCACAAATATGTTTTAAGGCCAACTTCCCAAAACACTAGAGGCTTCAGCAAAGGTAACTGAAATGTGTATAAAGGTATATTTGTAAGGGACTGTTTTCAGCTGCAGATTTGCAGTGCTAATAAGTATTTATGACAGCTGGAGAGTGTATGTTGGATTGACTTGAAATAGACAACAGGGCCTGTCTTCATTATCGTTAAAAACATAGTGTTGTTCTGTGATGTGTTTTAATCATTTTGGACAAAAGTTAAATGCAGGCGCCAGCTACTTTGACAGTCAACACTTTTCCCGACCAACTATACTGGAGATAAATACATGACTTGTCTTGTGTGTACTTTGGCATGTTATATAGAACATACAGCCTCCCTGAGAAACTCACAGCAGCTGTTCATCTTTTATGGCGAAACAGCTTGTGGCCAGCATACTATACAAACAACACCTCATATGTGAAAGCTTTACATAGCCAGGAGGGACGGTTTCCTGCCAAGAGTAAGGCGACTCTGGGGGTTCTGTGCACAGCATCCTTATGATTTATAAGATCCCAGACCATCAGTTTGTCTTTATAGAATCAGCACTGGAGCCAATCCATGGGGTCTGAACCATGGATTGGCTCACCTCACCTCTTGTGAGCCAATAGTGCAAAGCCCACTAATGTCTGCTTGATGATATTAGAATTATAATAATAAAACCATGGCTGACCTTATCTCCCTTGTTTCAAGGATGTGCTGTGTATGTTTTTATGTTACATTGCTACTCCTTATTACATTTGTGTAACAATAGGATTCTAAGCTGGAGAGCACATATTTCGGCATCATTTCTCAACAACACTCAACTTCCATTATATAACTTCCTGGGGCATTAATAGATGAAATTCTTAGATTGTATCAAAGCAATTATGTGAACACAGTATGTTTTTTTTTAATATCTAGTTGTTTTGTATTCCAAATGAGTGTGAGATGCTACAGGGCAGCCTGGAGATGCATGATGTAAACAATAAATCAAAACAGCGGTGACAATGTGAGGTGGAAACATCGGATCAGGCGTGTAAAAACAAAGCTGCTTAAATCAGGAAATACTCAAAACATTTATCTGTAGCATATCTCTGACTCCAGATGTTGGTTCTAATGGGTCCAAAAAGCCTTACTAAATGCTGTCAGAAGAGAGAGTTTGACATAAAAAAATAAATAAAAAGAAAATGAAGAGAAAGGCAAATCCCGTCCTTCCCTCCTCACCCTGATTAATTAGTTCCAAATTATCCATGGAAGTAATACACCGATAAGGCCAGGAACAAACAGAAGCCAATTACTAGTATTTCCCTGTGAGCACAGAGCTCCTGAACTCCAGCACCGATGGAAAACATTTTAGGCTGGATCCTGTGGGCTGACTGGACAGGTGTTAGGAGGGTGTTTGGAATGGTTCTCCTTGCCTGGCAGCACACAGCACGTTTTCATTGCTGAGCCAAGTACACACCCATATCAAGCTGTTTTCATCGATGATGGGAGATTAGACCTTGCCTTAAAAATCCATCTACAACAACACCTGTGACTCAAGGAAACCCTGAGACATGAGCTCTGCCGCAAAAAGAAAAGACCGTACAGACAGAAAAGGAAGCCTCGTCTAACATTTCCAAGTCTCTCTTTGCTTCTTTGTGCTTCACACTGCTGTGATTGTGCTGCTGCAGTATCATCAATACATGGATTCTGCTACCTGCAGGTTTCACAGGCAGCATTTGACCCAGGATAAGAGTTTTTTCTCAAATAACCCAGAGAGCTAGATTCCTTTGCCCACAACATAATTGAACTGATTAGCAACTGACTGGTCAGCCCATGCATCACACCCTGTGCCACAAAGTTAGATGGTTTCAGCAGGTCTTCATGTGTTTGTTTTATCTGTCTGTGATTTCTCAGAACCTGTACCTAGTGGTTCACTCAGCACAGTTTGATGGTCCGCCTCCAATCAGGGCATGACCTGACATTTTTCAAAGAGCACATCCATTCTTCTATCCCTTATCATCATCATTATCCATTATTGTGAAACATAATAATCAAGTGCAATCACCACTCTGAAATGAATTCCTTTTACTTATTAAAATGTCCATTTTTTTCCTTCCTCCTGCTATGGAGGTGCGTATCTGCCCCAGACATCACTCACACATGGGCCTTTTTCCTGATTCTTGAGGCGAAAGGAAGGAAGGAAAAATGTCAACAAGCAGGATTGATTTGTCACCAGAGTCGAGCCTCGTAAACTCCGGCATGCCCTGGGGATGTCAACAAAGCCTTCATGCAGACTGGCTCGCCATTGGATGGGGCTGTCATCGGGAGATAATTGACTGTCAATTAGAGACAGAGACAACAACGTGAGAGTCAGCAGGACGGCAGTAAATCACTACCTGTCTGTCGGGCAGCCTGGTCTTCATTCCTTTCGCTCTCTGTCTTTATTTCTTTTTTAGCCCACGGTTCATTCTGAAGTCCTACCTTTTCACGTTCTCTTATATTGTTTCATGTCACTGCCCCTGCTGGTATTTACAGTAGGCACTGATCCATTGTGTTTCTCCTCACGACCTTTCCCAGGAGTGATCATTCCTTCCATACGGTCAAGACAACTGAGTGACTGGTCTCCATTTTAAAGGTCTCCCCCTGCCACCAGCTGATTGTTGCCACTCACATCTTGCTTTGCTTAAAGGTCAAACAGTCTCAGTGACTCTCTCCAGGTTACACACATTGACTCATGTAGGTGGCGAACCCCCTTTATCTAGTCATTGTGAGATCCGAGTGTGCTCGTGGCACCAAGGCAGCATTTATCCTTGTAAGCTCTATTGAGTTTCTGGCTTCTGTCTGTGCTTACAAGCACAAGCACAATGCTGTAAAGCAGTCAATAAATTTAAGAGCTGTTTAAATAAACCAGTTTATTTGCATCAGCTGTGACAAGGTATTCAGAAACCTGCATTACAGCATGTCTCCCAGAAATGAACTTTGACTAGAAATCAAGTTTTCTTTTGCACACAAGGCAGCAAATTCTTTAACTTTTGTGTGTCGTTTGTAATCTGTTCAGACTGGAGCAGTGCTGCTAATCAAAGAGACTCTAGCTCTGAAGCAATTAGCTAGAATCATAATCAAACCATTGATTTCAGCTGGAAAAATTGAGTGTTAAATAAACAGACTCTTTATTCCCGAGTTACATGACGGAAGAACGACAAGTAGGCCCATACCTCCTTATAATTAGAAAGCAGAACTCTCCAATCTGAAACTAATCCTGAGAAACTCTGTGTTCAGTAGCTGAAGCTGAGATAACGGGGTGTGCTATCTGAAGTTTGCCGACGTTACGGGGGAAACTCGTGCTCGAGGCACAAAAGTATGTGTCTAGTACAGAGGAGCAGGAGAAGTTGCAGGTGGTTGCAGGGGATGTTCCTACTGAGCCAGGTGTATTGTTAAAGATAATGACAGTATGAAATGTGTGTGGGTAGCTGGTGCATTATTCAAAGTGTTAATGTTAATTTCATGTTGCCTGAAGCTGTATGCTACTATAGGTTTCATTTAGTCTGCAGAGAGAAACTGCAATAAAACCCCCACCAAGATGCTTTTAACTCAATCAGGCATGAGTCCACTGAAGACAAGGAGGCCACTCATCTGAAATTTTAAATCTTTCAGGAATCATTCATGTGAACATCGTCTGGCTGGAGTTTAAGAAAATGGACAGATATGACACTTGAGAGGATGCATGTCATCATTCTTGCCATTAAGTGATATTTTATTGCCTAACTTATTATAGAGATGAGAATACTAAGCAGTCTCCTCTAATTGGCTCACCCACCATTTAATGACTTTATACATGTGCAGATCAGCAAAAAAGTCCTGTGAGAAAAGGAAAAGAGGCAAAATAACTTGAAACTAATAAGACTAAATAATTTGTCTTCAATCGGTATACATTTATATTCTTTCAACCTTGACTTTTTTAAAATCAATTTTGCTTTTAAAACAACTTTTGTTAATTAACACATTTGAACTGGCACTATATAGAAATGCAATGGATGCACATATTTCTCCTGCAGTGTATCACTGCTTGAGGCAAATTGTTGGTTTAGATTAGCAGCAGCACTTCCATATATTTGCCAGTGTGAAAGGCCTAGCCCCCTCTAACACCTCTGCTGATTTCTTTATAATGTTACAGTTAATGAAATAGAATATGAATTCTGCTTGAGACACATCGACTGTGGTGCATCTGTCACTCATGCTGACATGAAAAGCATTAATTTTGTCGACAAGAAGATGTCATTTTTATCAGCAACATGGAAGAAAAATAGAAGCTTTTGAAGGCAGTTTCTCAGGAATGGCATCAGTCACCACTCACCCAAAGCACTGCTCGCAGCAGGTTGCTTTGAGTCGTCCATTTTATACTTTTCATCCTCGCCCTGCTCCTCTTTGTCCTGAGGAAGACAGCTTTTGAATTTCATAAAGAGTTATGACTGAGCTCCGAGTGTGAATGTTAGACAGACAGCCCTGAACACAGAAAAGCCAGTGTGGTGGGAAAAAGCTATTAGTTTTGACTTCTGCTAAAACATAAACTGTGCTTCTTTTTTTTTTTTTTTTTTTTTTAATTTAGTCTCAGATTTAGTGTCAAAGAAAATATTTAGAGGATTAGTTTGAAATTTTGGAATATGTATTTGCTTGCTTGCCAAGAGTAGGAAGATCAATACCACTGTCATGACTGAGAATAGTTTTAGTTCTATCTAACTCAAGAAAGTCAAGGTTAATAATCTAATAATTTCCCAAACTGTTGAACGACTTCTTTATGTATGTTTCATCATGAGCATGAGCTGAATAGTATTCCTTGTAGCGTGATTCACTTATCCACGCTGATAACTGCTTTGTTGGCTTTTTAGCTTTTTCTTATCTCCCCCCCAACTTCCCTCCCAAAAAAAGATATGTTCCCTTCAGCTGCCAAGCTGCTGCCTCTGACCAACTTTGAATAGCTGTACATACAAGGATTCTTCTGTACAAAATAGTGTTTCCCTGTCTCTGATTCTGCTTTCCCTTGCTTGCTTTTAAGCTGATAAATAAATCTTTACAGTGCGATCTGGCTCTCTCCGGAGGGCTTCAAAATCCTTAAAATTAGTTCAATCTCGCCCTCTTTCTACCCTTTGCTTACAGACAAACTGACAAGTGCAGAAGCAAGATAAAACGAGGAGTTATGTGAAAACATAACTCCTCGTTTTCATTGCATTTGAAAGGGTGTTCCTGGAAACGCACTGCCTGTGCTCTTCGAAAGGTGCGCACAGAAATAGCTGTAGCCCAGCTGTGCAGCAGCAGTATGTTTAGGCTGCACTTTCATAAAAAAAAAGAGAGGTTTTTCTCTGCATTAGAATTTCTGAGCAAGACTTGAATTAATCACTGGCTCTTCAATAACCTGAATATTTGCCTGCATAAAAAAAAAAAAAAAACTGCTGCTGCTGCAAGGTAAACAGTGGTGCTGATGATTTACCGAAAAACAGACTGTAAACATGTGCAGATAATTGCAGTTTAATTCAAGCACTCTTTCATGAGCTTTTCTTGACTCAGACTGCCACAGGTTGATTATTGTGCATGCAAACGTAATAGAAAAATCCAGTCTCACAGTAAACCAGCATCCAAATAATATTTTCTCATCTGGAAATCACATTTACAGGTTTGAAAGTGAATTAATATTAATATTAAGTGAATATTGCGCAATATTCACTTAATGGCAGCCAAACCAAAAGAGAAGCGTGATCATTCTCAACTATTTGTCCAGAATAAATGACAGAATCCAGCATCTACCACTCATTCTTCTCATCAGCAGTATTCACCAGGGACAGCTTTCTTGCATTGACGGTTCCTTATTATAAAGCAGTAAATTAAATATACCCACAACAATCCAGTCTAAATATATAAACTGGCTACAGATACATAGGTAAAACTCAACAGAAGCTTTCAGTTAAGAGATGGGAATAAGTTTGTACCAAAGGGACTTTTCATGACCAAAACGTGTTTGTGATCTATAGCTGTAGCTTCGGGGACTGCTATGAAAATGGAGCCGAGTACAGCCTGGGGCCTGGCTAGCTCTGCCATCCAAGATCAGAACATTTAGAGAATGTAACATCTGCGTGCGTTTTTGTTTTTCTTTATAGTTCAGACTTTGTCAGACATCCAATTTCTCCTCAGTAGAAAAGGCAGTACCCACTCCTCTAAGCTTTGGTTTTCCAAATACCGTTGCATTTTAAATTCACGACATTCGCTCAAAAGCCGCACTTGTTCGTTGTGCTGTTTTCATAGAGTACCTGAGTCACACAAGCTAAACAAACCTCTTTATCTGAGGTTGAAATTTGTCCAAAGCCTTTCTAATGCCTCAAGCAATTCTATTAGAACCCTGAAATTAGCATATTTCTTTTCTCTCCGTTTTTCAAAAAAAAAAAAACAGTCACATGATCAGAAAGTCTCTTCATGATCCACTACAAATCCAATAGGTTAACTCAGTATAGATGTTTAAAAATCATTTGCATTGTTTCCTATTTTACAGCTGTGCAGGAATATCACAGAGAATGACAGTGGGGGAAAACTTCTTGCTTGTTTTTCATTTTCCATTTTCTTCAGCATCCTTGCTGGTATGAAATCCTTACAGGGCCCTTTATCTCCCCAAACAAACCTCAAGGGTGTTTGAAACCTCTGGGTTATAATAACCGCCCCACCCCCCAAAAAAATCTCCAGTTTGGCAGGTTGGGAAAAGCTCCCATGAACAAAGAAAAAGTAAATAACATTTGCAGTCAAATTCTGCCATTCGTATCTGTTTCTTCTAGTTTCAAAAAGCTGTCGTCTCCACCTCTGAGGACAAAAAAACATTGAATGTTTACATTGTGCATTTGCATCGTGAAAAATTGTCTGTTAAGAAAAGGACCCAACTCACAAACCAGTGCAACACAAGATGTAATTAGAACACAAATTTCACACAGTGTGGAAGCCATTCAACACCCATTTTGCTCAATGCACCTGTCAACAATATAACCGGAAGCTGTAGAGGTCGAACGATGCGCAGTTTTTTTTCATGTGTGGGCAAGTGTTCATAAAGTAGAGCTTTCATGGGTATTGCACTGCTCTTGAGTGAAACAGAATAACCCGAACTGCACTTGCAGAAAAAGACCCCAGTCTAGTGTTGCAGCTTCGCACTTAGAAACTTGATGCGAGCAAATAAAACCAGGCTTATTTCTCCCCCACAATAATCTTTGCCCTGATACACTAGTGGTTGCTGAAATGATGAAAACTGACTCATCCATAGATAAGAGGAGCTGAGGGAGTCATCACTGCTTTTTTGAGTTAAAAAAAAACACTCCCTAATATAAATGATTGAAAGCTTGAGGTAATTCTGTTTGTAACTTCATAATAACAGGGCCTTTTGTTAGTGAATTAATAAGTTCACAAATTAACATATGAAATCCTTACTGCACGAATCAAACACATCACCAGAAGATGAGCAAAAACTGGTCTGCACAGAAACTGGGAAACAGTCTTCGTTTGATCTATAGTGCTTATTAATTCAATCTGCTTGTGTGTGTCTGGTGTTGAGCATTTTCTGCTTAGCATATCCCGGTATAAAAGAAAAAGAAAGTGCAGCCTGCTCTTTGTTTGGTCTTATTTTTCAACCCTGATGACTAGGCAAGCATCTCAACACTGCCTGTTGTGCTGCAGCACCTTCACTGACAAAGCTTGTGATTCACTTCTTATTCACTCCTGTAATGAGAGCAGCTCTTCCCCAGCTGGTGCTGCAGTCACACCCACTGCTGTTTGAATGTACACCAGCACGACCCAGCCATGTTTAACCTGCAAGAGCTCAGAACCAGCTCCGACACTGAAGGATTTGTGTGCATGTAGGATTTAATTACTGTCAGGGTTACATTTTTGTAAAGAATCTTTAGTAGATGCTTGTACCCCATTTGTAAGGGAGTACATGGAAGGTTATTAACTATCTAATCTAAAAATAGAAAATGTGATTTGATTAATATATGTGTATTCACATTTTTTGTTAAGAAATCAAATAAAAAGGCCAAATGGGACGAACGATTCTTCCCTTTAGTAGAACTACAATAGACACTAGATTAAGTCTGTTGTAATGCAGCACTTCAAAACTGGTGAAAATGATAAGAAATCAGCAAAGTTAAAAGAGTTTTCTAATGGATGGTTCAAATGAAGAGTTTAAAGCAACGGGTTAAATACACTAAAAAATAAAAGTATAAATGGCTGGAATTGTAATCGTTATTAAGATGAAGGAAGAAACAGCAATAGAACAAAGTTCTGCTGAAATAGTAATATTTGTTAGGTTAAAGTATGAATACACTGTTAAAATAAATAACCAAAAGATATAAACAGATGAAATATTCAAGTTAGTACGTAGCATTGTTAGGAATGATTCAAAACTGTTTTTGACTAAACATTTGAACCGTGATCTGAACTTAGTGCTGTTGAAATAGGTAAAAGTAATGAATAACTCTCTGCATGAACAGTTGAAGTAGTTATTCCAGTTGGTAACAGCTTATTAGGATGCTGTCAATGAGGAAAGCTCATCTGATATAACTCTGGGATACATCAGACGAAACAGGTTGGGAATGTCTGTTGTAAATAATAACCCCAACAATCCCAGAGCACTAAAAGGTAATCGCAGCAGTTAGACTATCTGTGTTATACAAAGGCACAGTGTGAAATGTCTGTTTGTCCTGCTCCTGCATTGTTCATAGTGTAAAATGCTGAGCTGAGTGCGGCTCTGTTTTTATGCTCAATAACCATGATAGCGACAGCACAAAGAACGGTGTCCTGTTCCTGCATGCCGCTATGAGACCACTGCAGCTACAAAATTTCAGAGCTGATCCTCAGTCTGTTTCTGGCAAAACCACCTACACTCCATGACTCAGTCTGTGTTTGCTTTTGCTTTAAGGATAACTCGAGCATCTCAATTACTCAGCCAGTGTTCTCTCAGGTTTGTCGGATATGAGTCTGACTATCGGTTATCATTATATAAACTACAGAGAAGAACGGTTTTTGCTTTTGAGAAAGGCCATCCTTCCTTTCTGATTTATTTATCGTTACATTTGAACATGTCTTTATTTGCACTATGTACATGTTGCCTCCACACAAGAAAGAAAAATCCCCAAACATAAATGAAATGAAAAAAAAAAAAAAAAAAACCCATCGTCTTTAATTTGCTTTAAGAGCACGTCACAAAGAGAGCATTATCACCCTGGCATTGAGTGATGGATTCTGCAAATGTCTTTGTAGCCTGGATGTGTACATCAGCTCATCACAATGAGAGGAAATAAACAACAGCATTTTGAAACCCACATTTCACAATACCAGGTTGCCAAGATAAAAAACACATCATTTAAATGGCACGCTACATAACACAAACCATGTTCATCATCACCAGAAATAAAACTTTCTCCAAGAGATGAAAGCGTACAGTCTTTTAGTATAGCTGCAGTGATGGTCATGATGTGTGCATACGCTGAATACAGTAGTTCTTGAGTTACAGTACTGCTGGGACATGTGGACCAGAGGGGTCAAAGGTCATAAGGCCAAACATTTACAGTGTAATAAACAGCTTTTCAGATGACCAGAAACTCAGTGAGATGAAGCTTAGGGCTCCATACAAGTAGTGTACCTAGAGATCCATTAGCATTCAGCTTATCATGGTCTTTTTTCTTATATGGCTGCTTTTAATCAAAAGATGACTGGATGTTTACTCATAGAGGCAGCCAAAAATAAAATTCAAAGAAAAGCTTGAAGCCTTTAGCTGTGGATTTTATTTTAGTAAAGTACACTGGAAACTTCCCCTCGTGAAGAACGCAGGCAATGCTCACTTTTCATTAGCTCAACAGAACTGACTTACGTTTATTTAAAAAATGTTCACAGGGCTGAAGATGTGTAAATGGATTGTTTACTTGCAGGGTTTGACAGCAAACAGTGATGCCAAAAGTGGCTTATTAGTGAAGTGAATGTGGTAGTGCTATTTTAGGGCTATGCTCCAGAGAGTACACATTCTTTCAGAAAAAGCCATTACAGGGAGCTAATTGTGCGCCATAAATGTCAGGTATGACTAATGCAGGACCCGTGCAGGGAAAACTAAGTGTATAATGTACCCTCTTGAGGCTTCACTGCATGAACTAGCATCTGCCTGGCTTCTAATCTATGACATAAAAACACAAACTAAATCCTGGTACTTAATAAGACCTTCGTAGATGAAAAATCTGTTAATTTCTTCAATTTGTGTAAGAATTCATGTAATTGTAATTGAGGAAACAAATTGAAATGCCTCAGTGCTTTATTACTATTAAATGGCCCCTGTTTTAATAGGTGAGGTGAGGGACATGGGTTAAAGGATGGCACAAAATATGAGCCTCTTCACAGCCTGATCAATTTTAATTTAGGCTTTTTTTTTAATGATCTGAAAAAGTCCGAAATCCAATCAGTCATGCGTAGCGGTATACTGGTGCCACATCTAGAGTCATGCAAAGAATAATTGATCACAGCTAATATCAGGCTGAAACACTTTGTTTACACATGCAACCCCGGATGTTGATGTAAGGCCTGCGTTTTAATGACCTTATCTATCCAACTTATAACTTTGCCCATTGTACATGGCTCTTACTTAATTTCACATCATGTTGCCAGGTGCTGCGTTTTTGGGAGGCACTGGACGCCATTTCCCCTGAAATTCTGACCATCTGGCCAGCCCACATCTGTGTTTCACTTCAAAGCCTATAAATGAACATACCTTAAAGCAAGATTGATCAAGGTGCCTTTAAACAGCAGGGAACACAAAGATAAACATAAAAACATAGCACGTTCGCATACATGTAGGCAAACTATATCTGACACAAACAGATTTTTGCTAGGTTTCAGGGCATGTCTTTGATGGATGGACACATTCTCTAAAAAGTAAAGAAATAAATACAGGCATGAGGCTCCATTGAGCCTGTTGTACATAAAGCCAGTGCATATTGTTGGGAAAGAAGACAATCTCCATTTCTGATCATTTTTTTCTAACCTCTCAGTTTTATTTTGTATTAATGGAAATTGTTGACAATAGTTCTGTATTTGTTTTCTAAAGTTTTTTTTTCCAAAAATGAAAGCCCTCATCACTTAATGTGTTTTTTTGTATCTTCCACTGTGAGGCAGATGATCTGTTAAATGCTTGGCGGCAAACTGAGATGACAAGTGTCAGGACTCATGTTTTAACAGCAGCTCAAATAACAACAACATTAAGTTTGTTTGAGTGTGATTTTGTGTTGATTTCTACCCCTGCTCAAACTTTGCTAGTTCATAATTCCTTAAGTTCAAGGAGTCATTGTCTCAGTCCTTTTCAAGTCTCTGTTGGCGGCTTGGATGTTAAAAACCAGTCAAACATGGATGAAGCCAACATGGGTTTAAGTTAATGGGATGTAAACCGGTCTCCAACATGGAACACTTTCAATACTCTAAAAAACTTTGTCTATCCCCAATTCCCCTTCTTCTGACCCTCCAGATTGACCTGTTTCCAGTCACTGTGGCTAATCTTGGCTGACTGAGGGTCTGAAGGGAGAGAAGCCTGGAAAGAAAGAAAGCTGGAGGGAAGAAACTGTACATCCCCAAAAAAACTTTCCTCAAAGTCTGCAGGACCAATGCTGTTTCCCCAGAGGGGCGTTGTTCTCTTCCTGGGCTCCCTGGAGGGCGTGTGGAGGGAAGGTGCGCCTGCTATATGTGTCCTGGTTTAGAAAGGTAAGCAATGAGAGCTACCACCACCCCAACATACACACCGGTGCCTATGGTGATAGAGAGGGCAGCGAGGAATAAAGCCCGTCGGGAAGCGATGTTAGCCAGTGGGAAGTCACCTTTGTTGACTGCTTTGGTGGTCTAGAAAAGAAATGAGAAAAGAAGAAAGTCAGATACAGGAGAAAGAGTGACCTATTTTCCAAAGGAACCATTACAGAAGGTGTTGATTATTTGTGAGGTGGTGGGGAGAAGGAAAAATAAGGGAATAAAATTGGAGGATGGGCCCATTGAGTGAGTGGTTCAGCATAACCCAGAAGAGCTCATTGAGCATGGCAGGACTAAAAAAAAAAAAAAAAAAAAAAAAGCAATTAAAGTGAAAATGTCAAGCACTGGAGGTTATGGTCATCTCAACTGTTAGCACTTTATGATAAGTGACACGAGAAAAGCAGAATTACAGCCAAAACTCTGCAAAAGCAGCTAAGAATATAAATTGTAACTGTAGAACTATTGTTTGAACGACAGCATCTAAATACTGTATGTTGTCAAAAAAAATTGAGTTCTTCATGTGCTGCCATTGCTTTGCTGGGTGCAGGGGTTTTATACTTGTTATTTTCCAGGCACCAGCCCCCATTGCCATGACTCAGTTACCATGTATTTAAGGTTATAGTGCATTTTACAGGCCACTATAGACACATATAGAGCCTCTCTGTGGTGCTGTGTTAATCGCCCTGCCCTTTGTTTTCGAATACTGCTGTGGCGTGAGGAACCGACCACAGTATAAAAGGACTGAAATCTTTTTGTTACACAGCAGCCAAACAAAGACAGTAAATATTAGACCTAACCTCAGTCAAACAGCAGAGAAATGGTAAATAATTTATTTTGCCCTCTGACTTGACTGACGGTTCAGTTCTGGCTCAATAAAAACCTTAATATTAAAACAAAACACATTATCTTGTTTTTAATCATACACTGTTGTTTATCAGTCACTATGATTTTTAGCCCCTTTGTGTTGACGTCCTCCTCCTGTAATGACGCTCTTAGTGGCCTGTGTTTCAAAAGGGTACTGAGCTTTCACAAATCGACAAATCAATACGCTGAAAAACAATTATTAAAAAATGAGGATGTGCTCATGTAATAGTTGAATGAATTTGAATAGAATCAAGCTGTACAATATTATTTATGATAATCACGTTATTAGGCCGTCAAAATACATCAGAAAAAAAAGTTGTTGTGTTAATAATTTAGCTAAGTTAAAACATGCATTATGGGCAGAACTCAAAAACAAAATAAAACACCTTCTTGCTGGGGCTGAAAAAAGTTTAAAAGTTTGGGGCAAAATTCATCATTGGAGTTCTACTATTTAATCCTACTAATGCTGGTAAATACAGAATTCCTGGGAGTCCCGGCTAAAGAGCGAAACAAGTGTAAACCCTGTCCTATCTGACAGGTAACAACACCTGTGTAACTGATGCTAAAAGTGGTTCTTGCTTCTTTTGCCATTCCACTCTACCTGGATAATGGACATAGAACCAACAATGAACAGCTGTTGAATAGTGGCTTATCTTGTGTTGGGTATCCTCTAGTTATCTAAGGCTTTGACTGCACTTGCTTCCCAGGAGGAGGGAAATGGAGGGAAGACTAATGCCTATTTTGATTTGTTGTTTTCATTCACATTGCTGAATAGAGGTCAGCACTGGAGCATAATTTACACACAGACAGCAGTAGAAATTGTTACAGTGGTATTGTTTGGACTGTGTATTGGTTTTTCCATCTCCATTGTCCTCCCATAAACTAATTCCGTTTTATTCCAAATGCTGCCACATCCATTATAATCTATTAATTTGGCTTTTCTACTTGATGAGATTCAATGGTGTTTACAGTTCAGCATGTTGCTGAATAATAACCATAATATATAGAGCCTATAACACAAAACACTGGTCAGAACAGTAGCCAACACTGACTGGAAATATAAAGAGTGTGCGTGTGAATGACCTTCATTATTTTGTTGAATCTAATATAAGTGATGTGTGTGAGTGTGATGATGGGGTCAGTTCCTCCATTGACGAGGCCATGACCCTCTTTTATAAAAACCTATTCTATTCATTTTGGAAGTGAGCTGAAACTCTCTTTAAGCAAGGCTACAGTTCTTGTTCTCAACTGGGGTTAAGAGGGATTGTGATTCCTAGTAAGATGCAGCGTCTGCAGAGATGTGGATTTTGTATAGGACCGTGGCAGTGAATAGAAAAGTAAACACTAAAGCAAGGCTCTAAATGCTTGTTTTGACCTTGACTTTGGGAGAAGCTCAACAATCTAGCAGGACTTTGGAATTGAGCCACTGCATGTCTTCACTGAGTGGAGCCGACTGGTTCAGGTGCCTGGCCCTGTGGCTGCTTCATTTTCAGGTGTGCTCTGCATGCGTAACAGTATGGAGAGCCTGGGGTAAATGAAGTGCACACTGAGACTGAAACAGCCTGCTGAAGGACTTGGATAATGTTGTCTGTCTGACTTGTGATCCTGGAACATATACGCGACTAAAACGGATTCATGGTAAACCAGTGGGAGGTACGTTTGTATGGTGCGTTTTAAACCACATAGGAATGTTAACCGTGAATCTTGCACTATGAAGTTAAGCTAAACAGCTAAAAAATAAAACGGAAACCAACAGACCATACACAGGCTGCTGTCCAAATTTGCAGCTTTGGAAATTTGCACAGACTAGAGCTGTACATGATTTAGTTTTTTGTTCAATTTAATGTTTCAAATGTTATTATTTAAACACATTTTAATATTTTTTTGAACATATAATATTTAATGGAACCACCTATACATCGTACCCATAATTTTGAATAATACTGTATTATTCATAATGTCTGTCCATTTGCACTACAGTCATGCAGCCACCTAGACTCGAAGTCTAGACTCTAATTTTTCCTCCTGTCTGTCTGCAGTTTCATTAAAACAGATGCAAATTACATTTGACACAGAGCACGATATGTAAACCCCTGCTTTTCCCTATATATAGGAATAATGTGACACAGATAGCACATTTATTACTGGGGAAAAATTGCCAAGGGAAGAAAATGCAGAAAGGACAGATACTAGCTAATTAGTATCTGTCCTTTCTGCATTAGCTCAGGAAGCACTGCTGCATAACAACTACCTGCTCTTTTCAAGTGGCCTGTTATGTTTGTTGTAAGGGAATGAAATGCAAATTCTTGATCACTATGTTTGGATTTCACCGTGTTATGTTTGTGTTGTCTTTAAGGTATGAAGGCATTTATTTTAACAGGATCATTATAAAACTTTATCCAATACTGTCCTGACATCCTGTATGTGTATTGTAGGCTGTGTTACCAGCACATTAATTTCTGTGCTTGCATTTTTTCCTCCTTATGAAGTGATTAACTTCACACATAACTAGTATATAACATATTAACTATAGCACTTTTATCTATGGAATAATAAATTAAAAAGAACTTAATTTACCATTTCATAGTTTGGGTTTTTAGTGCTGAAAAAGTGATACTGGGGGCGTCTTTATTGAGTGCTCAAGGATCTCAAAAGGTTTTCGAAGACAATTCTTAATAGTCCAAGACAAAGAGGGCAAATGAGAGCCAGAGAAAAAGACAAATGCCTCAAAAGGTCAGGAAGCAAATCTAGACAAAGGACATATTCAAGGAAGGGCCTTTAGCTACCATGTCAATACAGTAATTATTGAAACAAAAGCATCGTTATGGAGCCTTATGGGAAATTAGATTTGAGTTTTCTTTCAAAACGAGACAGAGCACATTGTCCTTTAGACGATGTATTACATACCTTCCAGCAAGGTCTGTAGGGAGACCGAATCCTAAAAAAAAGAGTCATAATATGACAGTGGACAGTTTAATTCTCTGCACCGCTGTTGAAGCTGGATGGATTATCTTATTTCTCTGATGAAAACATCTCTTAGAAACTACAATTGATTTGTGCGTCTTTTTCTCCACTATACACAAATAATTAACTCCAAGTATGCTGGACCTATTCTAGAGGAACATGATTCTGAAAGACTAAATATAATAACACTGTAGTCTTGAAAGAACAGATGAAAATAATTGGTTGAAAGAACATGTCTGCTTACACGCGCCCCTCTGAGCACCAGCTTTGTGTAACATACCACATATGTCAATCTGAGGACTTTCCTTGAATCCCCTTGAAAGGAAAATGGTTAGAATCGTTATTGCTTTATCTCCACTACCTTGACAAAATGATTGAAATGTCGTGTCACAGAAAAAAATAAACCAAAAACATAATATCTCAGACTTGCTGTAGCTGCATTGAGACTGCACTCTCGGAAGTCAGTTCAGGACCCTTAACACAAAAAGCCCAGAATCTCTCTCTCGCTCTCTCACCTTTTCTCTATGTCGATCAGACTCATGCATGCAGATACATAAACTGTTTCACAATGATTTCCTCATTCATTTTCATCCATTATAATGACTTGTATGCCATACAGGGGAGCGTTATTTGCATAATGAAAGAAATCGCTGTAGCTTCTCAACTCTGCACTTTTCCAGTGCAGATGTCTCAGAACTGAGAGAAACATTTATCAGCTTTTCCAAACAAAACTCTCACCCTATTAGTGGCAATAATTGAAACTCAATTTCGCTTCCCAATCAAAGGCTCAGAGCTAATTTTCCCCAGATATTCATGGTATTCAAGTCATTATCAGTTTGTGTGTGTGCGGTTAATGCGGCATTTGAAACTGTGTGGCAGTATTTACCATAACGAGGTTACACAGAGTAAGATGTATAGGCTTTGGCAAATAGGATACAAGCAATTTAAAATAGCATACCAGTGCATTTCTATTAACGTGTGTGGTCGTTGAGGCTGTCATTCAATTTGTCTCCTTGCAAAGCCAGGCTGCAGCTCTCTGTGTCTGACTACATCTGACCTTCCAGTGGGACAAAAACACTATTGATCTGCTGTCCACAGACATTTAGAGTTGCTAATCTGTTTGCTTGTAAATGTCCTTAGAGTAAGTGGAAAAGCTGATGTGCTATCATTTCTAAATTTGTCATTTTGGACTACTCTACTTGAGCATTTGACTGTTTGTGTTTTTCACTAGTGTAAATCCTAAAGTGACCGATGAATCTCATTCCTTGGAATCCTGTTCATAGTGGTAGTAGTTACTAGGCCAGTTACCTTTTAGCAGGGCCAGTTTTTCTTGTGTTACGTTTTTCTCCATAATGATGTGTGTCTAACTGCTCAAAATGCATTTAGAATTAAAAGAAACACTGGGTAAATGCAGCTTCACCAGCTACCTCTTTTGCTCTCTTTTCTCTGACGTTACATACTATTTCTTTCAGGAGTTGCACATTCCTTAGGCATGATATTATTTATGAGGTAAGACAGGTGACAAGAAGACTGTTGTCTGGTCATATGTTGACTTGCATGTCAGTACTGATGTCTGCATTATTGTCTGAGTACAGATGGTGCAGAGAAACGGAAGCTCACCCAGATTATCAAGTTCCAGTTCGTGTTTTACTAAATACAACATCCTATGTGTTAACTCCTACAGAATTCATTTATTTAGTTGGGAGACCTCCTGAACAACTGAATGAAATGAAGCCCAGTGAAGTGGGTTATTGAGCTATAAAATGAGCGATCCCAGACTCCTACCATATCTTTTCCTGACAGCTCTTATGGACGCCACCTTCTAAAAGAGGGAGATTGGCAGAAAAGCCATCCATCCAAAACACAGCCATCACTTCCCCATAATTACCCAGGAAGAATCAAATTAGTTCCTGACAAGATAATTCACTGACTGCCTTCATCTGCCTCGGACGACTCACAGCTACAGATAAGACAGCTAAATGTTTAAGCTTTTGATAAGAATTTATAGTCAAAGCCAATGCAATTTACTGAAAGCTTCCCTGTCTCCGGCATGTGTGTGTACAGTGTGTGTGTTTACCTGTACTTTTAAACATACGCTGTACGTATGTGTGTTCTACACGTGGATTCAGATTTTGCCTTTTCATGTTGACGGTGCACCATAAGTGAGGCAGAATTGATTAGTGGCAAGATGAGTGAAGTCAAGACAGGAAGGTCGGTTGGACTCCATTAAACGATCATTATGTGCAGTTTGGTGATGTCACTGGTGAAGAGCATATTGGAAAAAGCTTCAAAAATCACAATGTTGCCTGGTCGTACCTTGACAGGAGGTAGTTCAAGGTACATTACACACCGATTGGTGCTGTTAAAAGACCTTCTGCAGTGGCTTGGTGATTGCAATTAAGGGAAGTACAGGCCACATGACATTTAAAGTATTTCCAAATGTCACCAATACATGAAATTCATATGTGCATACTTTATAATGTGGGTTTATCTTCGCATCAAAAGTAAAATACTGTCTTTAGTCAGGCAGTTTGACTTTCAAGAGCCTTGCCTTTGTAAATGCACACTACAATGATCAGACAAAAGAAAAAACTTTTCTAAAGAAAGTTTTGGTTTTCGTCTGATTTCGTGCACTTCTGCATTCCAAACCGCAACACAAACAAGCCTGTTTAATGTGTCTGAGAGCTCATCCCCTTTAATACACACCAGTAATTGGGTTCATCTTCATTCCCCTTGAAAACACCACTACTGTAGTTCAAAGGTCCTCTCTCATCTTAGTATTTTGAACACCCCCTTCCTTGCAGTTTACAGATAGAGCCTTGAAAGTGATTTATATACTCTTCCTAAAGGCAGCTTTCAGCCGGTTTATAGAGCATCAAGCAGCCATTACAGATTGGCCTTGAGTTATTGATGGGTAGCTCAGTAAAAAGTGGCCTTGCGTCTGCAGTAAGAGAGTCATCTGCCAGTCCTTTTTTATGTTTGATGGCCCTTAATCTTTAGGTGATGAGTCATACATAGACCTCTGCATGTGTGTTTGTGTCCTCGCATGTGTATGAATTCATGAAATTTAGTTATAATGGGTGGATGCACCGGTTCCGGTTTCCCTTAAACCTTGACAAACAGATGCTGCATCATTCATGTGTGACAGATCACAGCTTCGGAGGTGTTTGCACGGTGTGCGCGCATGTGTGTATGTGTGTGTGTGTGTGTGTGTCCTCACCCCTTGTGAGAAGTAAAACGCTGCAATCCCCAGAGGCCAGAAACAGCAGAGCATGGAGAAGATGGCCAGACCCAGGTGGTCTCGTGGAGGGACAACTATGAAGTTGTCCTCACTCTCACTGTCGCTGGAGCAGTCCGTCTGCACAGAGAACAGCAACTAAGGTCAAAACATACACGCAGCTTGTGCCCTGTACGTGGAAAAATACAATGATTGTTAATTGATTTTTTTTTTCTCTGACCATGTGGTGTCAGGATTAACAAGCTGTGAACACAACTTTGACATATGACAAATTGATATGGCAAAGTGTTGCTGATTTACACATACTGCAGTTGCAGAGCAACAATATTATTAATTTCTAGTAGGGTTTCTAGCATCAACATTCACTCTCTCTTGCTGCTGTTTGGCCTCTACAAATGCCTGAAGTAAATATATTGGCTCTTGAGCTGCTAAATGCTCCACTGTGGCTCTGGCTGCTGTTGGGTGGTGTGGAGGGAATGTGTGGTACTTTTTGAGTGTTTTTTTCTAAAAAAAGACAAAAAAGCTGCCCAAGCACAAAGAGAAATAGCATATTATCCCTGATAATACACAACTTGTTACAGACACTTATCTACAGATTAAACAATGCAGCTCTAACATGTAAATTATGCACATTTAGATATGGTGGTAGGTGATTTCTGTCACCATTTGTTACAGACAGGTCTGGTCTTGCTGCTTTTCTGTATTTCCAGTCTTTGTGTTAACTCCAGCCAACTGGCTTCTCATTGAAAGTGGTGTCCGTCTTCTTATCTAACTTCTAGCAAGACGGGTAGTGCTGTTTTAGGTGTCCCATCCCTAATTTAATCTTCCTAATCCAGGGATTGAACCAGCAAGCTCTTTGCTTTTTGCTTCTGGTGACGTTGAGATCACCTAAAGAATTTAGGTAGCGCATTTTAGTGTGAAAGATGAAAGCTAGTTTTTCCTTTGCATAATATAACAATCTATGCACAGGTAGTTTTCACTTTCAAGTAGACTTGGTGGGGAAAGCTAAAAAAGAAAAAAGGCATTTGTGTAATGGAAATCAAAACATAGATGCAGGATCATTTGCTTCCACATAATGTCACTGCTCGCATTCAGGGACTTTTTGTGATGGCCCAGTAGCTTCTCATTAGTTTTGAGATATGCAGATTTTTACATTTTGTCATTGAAACAACAGATGGCATTTTAGAAAAGCAATGTTTGAGAGTACACTTCATTTCAGATGTGAAATTGTTACGAATCAAACACACACCCCCCTCGCCAGAGCTTTATGAAACTATTTCACGCTCCATGCACCATTCCTCACATGGAACTGCAATACCTTCAGCAAAAAAGAATAGTGGCTCCAACATCTGCATACTGTTTAGGGGATCACAAATTCTCTGGTACAATAAGACCACTTAAACTTCATTTATAGTTTATTTTCCCCAACAACAAAGGCAAGACTAAGGACAGAATTTCACAGTGCATGTAATGAAAAGAAGTCGCAGATTGAGGCCACAGTTACTATATGAGCCATTAAGCTGCATCCTTCACACATTATCCTATTTGAAGGCTGATTCTACAAGAGGGTGGGACATGAAAAGGAAATGAAAAAAATCAAGGTTAGCAATTTACCATCATGCCAAAGAAATTTAGCTGAATATTATGATGCATATTTCAATCAGAGATGGGGGATTAGGCAAAGATGGGTGTATGGACAGAGAGTAAAATAGTATTGATCCGTGCTCAAGTGTCAAATCATCACAGTTGCAAAAATATGGTAATCCGATGCAAAATATGTGGTTTTCCGGCTTTTCAGCTTTATGACATGCTGTCAGTTGTTTTTTTATTATGTTCAGTAGGATTTTAATCCCTAATCCCTGCATGTGTTTTTGTGGTTGTGCTGTACCTAATGACTGGACCTTTATTTCAAATACATTCCAGTTCGAGTGTCTTACCCAGACCATATGTTGACACCTTACCAATGTAGATCTGAGGACATATTTTATAGTGTTTTTGAGCCTTCCAGTTAAGCAGCAGTCTACTATAATGTGCATTGTGTTAGACTGGGGGCTCAAACATCAGTGATACAGTTTACTGCTGCTTAAAAAAACAAGGCATTTTTGTCTATATTGCAACAGGCTCATGATTCCCTATATTACTTTGTTCCAGACGCTTGGTTAACTATGAAATGCAAAATCCAAAGAGCAGTAGGCGTAGAATTGTTTTTCATTGACATTTTCATTGTTATGTACCTGTCTTACATAGTGAATAATGGAAAGGTGACAGGAAATGAGAAGAGGTGAGACAAGGGAAACAACAACCAACAAGTCCTCAGCTGGAACTGAACCACTAATGCACTAATAAACAGAGGCACTACAGACTGGTCTTTTAAAAACTTACAATTTTGTTGTGGACCAATGCTGAGTGGTGTTTTTGTTTGTATTAAAATTTTAATTACTCTAAGTGGGTGAGAGCTTTGGAAATATTTGCTTTAGTTGGATAGTAAAATTAATAAGTAAATTTAAAATACACACATATATATTCATGTTGTGTGATGATGGGGATAAGTATGTGTGATGTTGAGATGTCTCGGAGCCCTGCCCACTTATTGCAGGTACAACAGTGGATTAATATGCTCCAAAAACAGGCTGATGGAAGACAAAAGAAATATATTAGGCTCCAAAAGATTTGTGATTTAGCAAGCAAAACCTTTCTAATTTGTCCAAGTACTCCAAGACAATGCCACTTTGTGGTGTCAAGCTTAGGAACCTGTTATAAGCTGTGAACATGAGTCCCTGCCGTGTTGATTGATGTATTTTCTTTCTCTTCATAATGCAATGCTGAGGCAATAAAGGTCATAGCACATGAGCATATCGCAGCTTACATTCTGCATCATGTCATTCTGCCTTCATGGCCTGAAGGAAACACCAGGGTGCAATCTCTGTAGAGCCAGACCTGCTCTGCTCTGTGCCTTAGAGCTCACTAACAATATCTGCACTGCCTTCTGGCTGTTTGGAG
The DNA here is from genome assembly GCF_900324485.2 of Mastacembelus armatus. NCBI lineage: Eukaryota > Metazoa > Chordata > Actinopteri > Synbranchiformes > Mastacembelidae > Mastacembelus > Mastacembelus armatus. Next base: position 10,524,852 of record NC_046656.1, read on the forward strand.
AATGAAAACACACATCATCCAGGGATACTGGCTGTTTGCTTAGCTTAGGTTACAGGTGAGCAGAGAAAGAGAAGTTCGAGAGCTATGGGATGTCAGCTAGGCAAGAGAAGAGTCAGCTGGACTCAGCACAGACCTGCAGATAGGTCTGCATGTACAGTACATGAAGCTATCTAGATGTAAAGAAAGGTCAGTAGTCATAAATATTTCCAGTGGTTACAGGAGATCCACAGCATATGAAAACACCCCCCAATTCCCATGCAATGCTGTTTCATGCACAATTGTGTGTGTGATCACACCATTATCTTTTTCTTTTTCCTCAAATATATGCCATCTGGTAATTCAAGTTACAGGTCATGAAAACCCCTCCATCATTGACAGGCTTTTCACATTTACTGAACAGCTATGTCTAATTTAAAATAAACTGGATTTTGTTTACCAATTTTCTGCCTGACATTTAATGAGGATGTGTGTGTGTGACTATGACTATGCATGCAGGCACTGCTAGCTCCGCTTAGATATGTCTTCTGGGCCGTAAATCCTGTCAGCATGAGGCAACAGGCTGACAGGTAACAAAGCACTAATGGATGGTTTCGCCACTCTGCCATGACAGCATAATCAAGATGTGGGTTTGTACAATTTATTTGTAGCCAAATTGCCTCCACAACAAACAGAAAATATGCCCTAGTCCACTTTTTTTTTTTTTTTACCCTGGACTCTTCACTCTCAGAAATGGGACATTTGTCATTGAAGTTTTTGTTCTTTTGTCCTAATTTTATATCATGTACCATGACTCCTGTGTGTACTAGGAATAGATGGTATGTGGATAAACATGAATTTTAATGTACCTTTGAACTGAACTACCCCGCTATATTTTACACAGAACATATAGTCTTCATGTTACAACTAAAAAACACAGTAAATCACAAGGGCAAATCGCTGATTTTAAACGATTTGTGTCGTCTTTACTCAATTCTTGTCACCATATTTCTATTTAGATAATTGTTTTTAATCTCCCTTTTAAATAAAACAATAATAGATTTGTGCCTTGAACTTATTTTCCTTGAGGATATATCCCAATCAGTCACTTATAGACCTATCCTTATAGAACTTTCTTTGATGGCTTTGGATGTAGATTCAGGCAGAAACTACAATACTTCACAACCAAAGGTAGTTCAATTATATGGCAGAATGCCTAAGCAAAGTTAATGAGCAACAGCTATCAGCTAGATGCCATACTGCACAATATGACATTTTCAGCATATTTAATAATATGAGGTATTCATGGGAAATCACGAAAACTATCCATGATGTTATCTCATTATCTCTAGCAAGAGTATCCTGCGTCCATAAGAAGACACACAGTTTGAAAAGGAAGCAGGCAGATGTCATTAGGATTTGTGACCCTTTAATAGCCCCCTCTCATTTAATCACATTTCCACAAAAGATGCTGCCTGTTTTTGTAAAAGTCATCTACAGGTCATCTGGTCTCCTTGTCTATTGCAAGACAACATTCAGTTGCAGTCTCTGCATCCTAATGTAGCATCAGTGCAACGTACACGTACACAGTATCTATCCATGCTCCAGATGGTCATGTTAAGTTATGCTGGGGCAGGAGCCTGTGGCCCCAGATGTGACTAGGGTGTTGTCTTAAGGGTTTGTAATTTATCAGACAGTGTGACAGAGTGCTACCAAAGGGGGCGGCTGGGAAAGAGAAATACAAGCTTTGCCACGTGGTTAACAAGACCCTGTAATTTACACAGTGCCTGGGCCCAGCAGCCCTACGAGGTCCATCAGACTGAGGAACCTCAGAGGGACACTCAGTCACAGAGTGTGTGATTACAATGATAAGAGCCTCGTCATGATGCAGTCTACTCAAACATGCATTATGGTCGGTGAGCCAAGGTGGGTGGGGTTGTGTGTGTGTGTGTGTGTGTGTGTGTGTGTGTGTGTGTGTGTGTGTGTGTGTGCGTGTGCGTGTGTGTGTGCGCGTGTGTGTGTGTGTGTGTGTGTGTGTGTGTGGTGTGGGGGGGGTGTCGCTGGTGTTACCACAGTTGAATAAATGAACAAAAGGTCTATTTTTCTTTCCTTTGGCTTGTGGCCTCTTGTTGACACGTGCAATTTAGGATGGTGTAATGAGGCTACAACAGGGAAAGGGTACACGTTATGTTTAGTATTCACATGGTGCTCTGCAAACAGGTTGAAAGGCACGAGCAAAACTGTGTTGAGGAGCAAAGAAATCAATGATTAAGTCTAACAAAAATAGCAACAAATTCTTGCCCTATGAAACCAGAATACCTCCTGTATACTTCATGTTATCTGAAAAACAGTTGTATGGGTGGTCTTGCGGTGAACAGATTTAAGGTTCTGACCAATAATCACAGCCTGTGACCTTTGTTGTCTGTCACCCCTGTATCTCTCTCTCTCTCCCATCATGTCCTATCACCTCGGTATATTGTGAATCTTTTATGAAGGGCACTTGAAATATTTATTTGCACATAAAAGCTGGGTTAAACTTTATAATACATAGGTTAAATCAGAGATCACGAAGAAACATAACTAAAATTTAAACAATCATAGTATTATTGATTTGCTTATTTCTTTTCTTGATGTAAGTTTAACTTTATTTTGTTACAAAATCAATTAAAACATGCTGGCCATATATAGTTATAAACCAATAGTGGTCCAACATCAAAGAGTCTTCTTATTTTCCTTTCGGCTGCTCCCTTCAGGGGTCACCACAGCAAATCATCTGCCTCCATTTAACCCTATCCTCTGTATCCTCCTCACCCACACCAACTATCCTCATGTCCTCCTTCACTACATCCAAGAACCTCCTCTTTGGTCTTCCTCTAGGCCTCCTTCCTGGCAGCTCTAACCTCAGCGTCCTTTTACCAATGTATTCACTGTCCCTCCTCTGAACATGTCCAAACCATCTCAATCTGGCTTCCCTGGCTTTTTCTCCAAAACATCTAACATGAGCTGTCCCTCTGATGTCCTCATTCCTGATCCGATCCATCCTCGTCACTCCCAGAGAGAACCTCAACATCTTCAGCTCTGCTACCTCCAGCTCTGCCTCCTGTCTTTTTCTCAGTGCCACTGTCTCTAAACCAGACAACATTGCTGGTCTCACAACTGTCTTGTCCACCTTTCTTTTGTCACACATCACACCTGACACTTTCCTCCACCCGTTCCAACCTGCTTGCACACGTCTCTTCAGTTCTTTTCCACACTCTCTGTTGCTCTGGACTGTTGACCTTAGGTACTTAAAATCCTCCACCTTCTTCACCTCTACTCCCTGTAACCTCACCGTTCTACTTGAGTCACTCTCATTTACACACATGTACTCTGTTTTACTGCGGCTAACCTTCATTCCTCTCCTTTCCAGAGCAAACCTCCACCTCTCTAGATTTTCCTCCACCTGCTCCCTGCTCTCACTACAGATGACAATGTCATCTGCAAACATCATGGTCCACGGAGATTCCTGTCTAACCTCATCTGTCAGCCTGTCCATCACCACAGCAAACAAGAAGGAGCTCAAAGCTGATCCTTGGTGCAGTCCCACCTCCACCTTGAACTCCTCTGTCACCCCTACAGCTCACCTCACCACTGTCTTACAGCTCTCATACATGTCCTGCACCACTTGAACATACTTCTCTGCCACTCCAGACTTCCTCATACAAAACCACAGCTCCTCTCTCAGCACCCTGTCATACGCTTTTTCCAAATCTACAAAGACACAATGCAGCTCCTTCTGGCCTTCTCTGTACTTCTCCATCAGCATTCTCAAAGCAAATGTTGCATCTGTGGTTCTCTTTCTTGGCATGAAACCATACTGCTGCTCACAAATGCTCACTTCTGACCTCAGCCTAGCCTCCACTGGTCTTTCCCATAACTTCATTGTGTGACTCATCAGCTTTATTCCTCTATAGTTTCCACAACTCTGCACGTCTCCCTTGTTCTTAAAGATGGACACCAGTACACTTCTCCATTCCTCAGGCACCCTCTCACTCTCCAAGATCTTGTTAAGTAGCCCAGTCAAAAACTCTACTGCCACCTCTCCTAAACACTTCCATACCTCCACAGGTATGTCATCAGGACCATCTGCCTTTCCACTCTTCATCCTCTTCAACACCTTCTTCACTTCATCCTTACTGATCTTTGCTACTTCCTGCTCTACAACAGTCACCTCTTCTACTCTGTGCTCTGTAATATTTTCCTCATTCATCAACTCTTCAAAGTATTCCTTCCATCTTTCCATCACACTTGTGGCACCTGTCAACACATTTCCATCACCCCCTAACCTGCTGCACAAGCTTCCCATCTCTGTGTCTCTGCCTCGCCAACCTGTACAAATCCACTCCTGCCCTTCCTCTTCTCTCTTTGCCTATGAACACGCCTTCCTCCTCTCCTTCTTTGACCAACAGTAGTCCAATTTCCATTGGCACCCTGTAAGTCAACAGTACCAGTGGCGGTCATTGTTAACCCGGGCCCCGACCGATCCGGTATGGAAGTCATATTTTTGATTCACATGTTTGATTTAGCTTAAATTTTATGTCGGATGCCCTTCCTGACACAACCCTCTGCATTTACCCGGACTTGAGACCGGCACATGAAGACACTGGATTGTGCCCCCCTGTGGTTGCATTGGTCCAACATCAAAGAGTAGCACGAACATAAAGAAACTTGTACTTGAAGCCAAATATGCAGTAAAGAATTAATTGTATTTAGCAACTTAATTAAGTACTGGCTTTAGGACTGCATGCACATATTCCTTGAGTTGAGGTATAAGCTCAACCTGAGAGAACAATTGTTGCATGTCTCCACCTAAAAAAAAGAACTGCTCTGATCTGTAACTTTTAATCATCCCAAAATGGTTATTCCTCAAAATTCATTACAATACTGAAACATATTTCTCATTATTCACTTTTTAATACTCTGAGTTGTCATTCATGAAAAAAGCTCCAGTGAAATTTTGCAGAGGCAATTCTGCTTTATTCTTCTTTCAGGAACTTCAGGACTGGGAAGAATCTCTTATTTCTTTTTTTTTTTTTTTGTTCCCGGTTACCTGTTATAACCATCTGTCTCATAGTAACCTGTATCCCAATTTGGTGGTGGCATCCTTTGAAGACTGTGACTCATTAAGGTGCTTCCTAGAGGACCTGAACCTACACTGTATATCCCAGGTTTCTGCCAGTTTTTCCATGTTTCCCAGTTTGGGATGGCCGGTTCTGGGGGAATGGTATACACAGGATAGTGCAGCGAACCAGCGGGCACATATCCAGTCATTATGTGTGACTGTGACACAAATCCCTCACCAGCTTCTCACCTGTAAACATTGCCAACTGAGGTCTCTGCTGTGGTGGGTGGACTCTTTTTACTCTGCACAACTATGGCACTCCATATGGTTGCTTGCCTGTCTGTACCTGTAGTAGTTCTGGTTGAATTTACAACAATTGAGACTATTAAACAATTTTATATCATTATAATGTGTCAAATCTTAAGCGACTTTAAAAAACTGTGAACATTTTAAGTTTGAAATTGACTCTTGAATGGCCAAGGAGTGAAATTATAATGATGGCAACTGAAAAGCCACATTTCCTCTAAATGCATCATCTTTCATTACTTCCCCTGCACACTGAGCATAGGCCATTAAATGTAAGTAAACAAATGTTTCAGCAATCAATATTTAAAGTTTAAGGAGTCATTTTTTTAATACACCATGATTCATTGTTCTCAATTATCACAGCAAGTCTGCTTCATTCTCTCCTCTGGCCCCCTTTTCGCTCCAAGTGGACATCTGTGTGATGTATGGTATTGTTTGTTGCCATGTGCTAAGGGGGAGTGAAGGACATCAAACAATTATTGAAATGCACTCAATCAGACTGAATGGCCATTTCATTTCCACTCACGGCAAACGGCTGTCATTTTGTATTGGACAGCACATCACAGGCGTATGGTTATGATGGGCTGCTACTTAGTAGGCACATTTAGTTTTGTAACTGCATGTATATAATTGTCAATCAATGTACTGTTTATAGCATCTAGGAGCCAGGATAAAATACTTAGTCCTTCTTGGCATATTTTACAGCTTATAAAGCTTTTACAGCAATAAAGTCTCTTTTGACATGTCAGAATTTCTTTTTTTTTTTTTTTTTTTTGCTGTCACAGACTGACAGTTTCTATAGCTGAAAGAGACACACCAAACTGTGGGATAAATATCCCCAGTTAGCTGAGAAGAGCAAGCTTTAAAATCCATTGGACAGACCCACTTACTGCTGAATTGAAATGATCCAAGAGATTGGTTTGTCATTTACTGCTAAATGAGAAATGGGATATCTCTGAATGATTTCACAAGGATATATTAGAAAGGCTCATACTGGGTGCTGGACCTTTCAGAAAAGGAACAATATGTGTGCACTGAACTGAAGCATGGCTACAATTTTAGATTTAACAAAGTCATACATGCTGATGTCCCCTCAGATTTAGCACGAATGGATAACCCTTTCTAGTCTAACCTGGTCTGATCTGTAAGGCTGCATAGGGCAGAAACACACACACACACACACACACATATGCATATGTGTGTGTGTGTATATATATATATATATATATATATATATATATATATATGCGTATGTACTGTATATGTGTAAACTGATCTCTCTATTGATATCACACCAATGATTCAAGCAATTCAACAATTCAATGCCTATGTTATCACAAAAGCTCAGAAGAGGCAATCTTTTTATTGAGATGCACATGCGCAAGACTAGCACGTGCTCAAATTATTATGGTAATATAAAATGTACTGATAAATGCAAATTTCATGTACTGGAGAAAATGTAACAGATGGGAGACAAATAAAATGGTGGGTCTTATCCCTAGCTGAAGTGTTAATTTTTATGCAGGCAAACACATGTGACAATTTTAATAGACCAAATCACTGCCAGATCAAAGATATATAGGGTCAGTATCACCTCATATCAGATACATATCTGATACTGTTTGCGACTAGTGTTTGTTGTGCTATAGTTGCTAAATGTATTTCCAGTCATTCTAATAATAGTTTGCATTTTAGTTTGTAGACCATCTGGTCATTTTAAAGCAGGACTGTATCTTATCTTATCTGGCAGGAGTTTATCTTCTTCAGTTGTAGCTGCTTGCAGTGTGTTTCCTGATCCACAAACATGTAATTTCAAACAGATCTCTGGGAATTGTATTATCTGCACATTATCAGTGTTACCACCAGTAGCCTTAGATGTCAAAGTGAGCCACAACGTAAAAAGATTATAACTTTAAGGGGAGCCACCAGCAAAACATGTTGCCATGATAGTGAACAATTTGCCGTCTGCAAACCCAGGCACCATGGTGAAGTTAAGAAGGGCAGAAAGGGGATCTGGTTAAGGCAAATCAATTGCTGTCAGTTCATTAACCCGAGTTAGCTCCTCAATCTGAAGCTACCAGCACTATTTTCAGGATGAGTGCTTAAGACTAATACCCAGACCTTGGTCTGCCTCGTTCTATCACTTTATTCTTCCTGCATCCACATTCTGTCAGATGTACTGACCTTACCATGTGTGTCCAGATATAAATTGTAGAAGATATACCTGACATCATTTACAAGGTTACCAAGAAGCTACACAGTTCACTGAGACAAGACTGTGTCAATGTATCAATGCCTAAAAAACTCACAAACAAGCAAAACAGAAAAATGACCAAAGTGTTTCATCTGCCTCATTGTTTAGTTTTAGTTCTTCCTCCTCCTACTCTGTGTTTCAGCATAGCAGAGAATGCAATGTAGCTGTTGACATCCACACTTTGTGATTGTCTTTTCAGAAATCTTAGTGAGTGTAATGCAGAGCAGCCATTTCTCCGTGGCTGATAAATGCTAACCATCAGGAATGGACTACATTTAACAAATCGCTACCTCATGCTTGTAAATCCTTACATAAATATAAGGTTTACCTCTGTGGTGTGATTTTTCTATACAGCATTGACATTTTAAAGTACGCTAACAGCAGGGAGTGGTGCAGGATTACAGCAAGGCTTTAAAAAGCAGTGCTTTTCGAATCCTTTTTCAAATGTAGCCTGGCCTCACCTGCCAGTGAGCAATGAGACCAGGAGGGAGGTAGAGACAGAGGGGGGTCCACTTGGCAGACCTCCAGTGTTTATTGTACACTTGTTAAGGATGGAGCTGACAAGAGGAGATAGATGAAAGGCCTAGAACATGAAAAACTCTGTGTTGGGCTTGTTGAGAACTGAAGGCACAGCTCTCTTTGCTTTAATTTTCTACATTGAGGTCAGAGTGCAGATGGCCTTGCAAAGGGCACATCAGTAGGAATAGTGGGTCTGTTCCCAGGTGACTTTGGGCAGATCAGCAGTCTCTCATTTAATTGGTGGCAGATGGATAGGCAAACATTCACATGCACAGTCACACATAAAGGCAATTTAGAGTCAGCGGTTAACAGGAATTTTGTTGACAAAATTGTACATTAATAAACACATTTATAAATCATTTATCAAATGTTTATATCCTGATTGTAGCATCTAAATTCTAAATATGGGGACATTTTTCTTTTATGATTTTTAAAGTAAGGGAACGTCTAATATAAAGGGAACTGAAATGGAGATGTAAGGCATGAAAATTGCACTTGACATTTTTTTGTAGAAACAGTGTTAATCATGAAGATGACTGGATGTTTCGGTGTTCTGAATAAAACAGGCTGTGCTCTTATTGCTAAACTACGAATGATAGAGCCAGTGAAAATAAAACAATGGGTATCAGTACTTTACTCATGCACTTTGATAATTTCAGAATTTATGACGTATTTAATAACATGTTTTTTAAGATAAAGCTTCTAAACAATAAGATACAGAGCACTTTGTTCTGCTTCCACATGTTTTCTTTTTGTGATGAGCTCTAAAAACACTAAGCTGCTAATATCTGCAAAACAAGCACATCTTGTAAATCCTCTGGAGTTTAATGAATTGGTGAGGATTTAAACTTATTTTACAGTTTCCCATATTGCGTACAACAGCTGGTGACCTGTAAATGTTCCGTCACATTTTAAAACCAAGTCCTCCTACAATTCTTAAACAGGCCAATATCAGGTATAGGTCAGTAGTTTTTTTGCTCTACTGGTCTGCTGGGGACATGGTTTGGTTTAAGAATTATTTGCTAATTACTTAGAAAGCTTTCTGGCTTTGTCACTTGTTTTCTCTCTAGTTGTGCTGATGAAAACTTTTCAGATAACATGAATATGGATTTGTAATGGCTGTATCAGTCAGCAGTGATGAGGGTTATGATGGTTATGGATTAGAGAGAAGATTCAATTAAGCATTGTGATTGGTGGAAAACATAAATTTTAGGGACACTCACAGTTTCCTTGCTGCTGAATCAGGCAAAAGCCATTACACCTTACTGAATCTTTTATTAAATCAATACAACTCACTGAGGTGGAGCAGCATATAAAGAGAAGCAGACAAGATTGAGAAGGATTAGAAACTTTAAAAATCACAGTTAAGGTGTGGAATGTGAAAAAGAAGCAACGGTTCAATCTGTGAAAGATGTTTTTACCATTGACTCCTGTCTCGTAGCTGCTTGTAGATCATGTCTCTTTTTCTGGAGCAGTTTCTAATCGTTCTCCATCATTTAAACAGGTATCGGGAACACTTTACGTTAAGTTCCAATATTTGTATCATGCAAGCATGTAGTTGCCACAATACATAATAATCCTTGCTGTGAATTTCAAGCTGTTTTGCTGATCAATAGCTGCTGGTAGTAATACATAAAGTACAGAAATATGCCCATAAAGGCAGTGAACAGTAAAATGGCAAATTAGCAAACATGCATGTAAATATTGCAAAAATCACAAACATTCAAATGAGCTTCCTAATTGTGTTTAATAGATTTTGTGTGTTAGGAAGGCCTCCATGTGTTTGTGTTACTAACAATGAATGTAAACATAAGAAAAGACAAGTAAACTTTACAGGGTATCTTTGATGAAATTAATACTATTCCTAATCAAACCATAATTACTAAAAAAAACTGCTCCATGTTTGGTAACATGTCATTCAGATTCAGATTACATAACATATATTATACGCCATCAGTTTGTTAGACTGCCAACAAGTCTGTGCACGTCAGCAGGCTTTCTTGTCTGAGGTCGTAACTGGGAGGTAGAAACACCCCGCTCTTTGTGGTGTCAGAGCTTTACTGCTGGGAGGCTACATAATGAGTCCCATTGTGTATTTTCCTCTTTACATCGCAAAGCTGGCTGTAGAGCCTGATGATGCTTTTTTTATGTGCTTGTTCATTTGTGAACAGGAAGTGTGAGGAAAAATATGAACAATATGGTAATATGGTCACTTAACCTTTGAACAGCTCAGAGGAGCCTTCAGCTGGTGCAGAACATCGTGTCCTCTCTTTCATCTTTTCTTGCACGTTCACACGTGGATAACGCACGATGGAAAAATAAAACATTTGCAGGTAGTTTGCTCATTGGTTAATGTGCTTCTTGCCTGTTTCCCTTTCTTCATAATGTGAAATGCTCATTTTTATGTCTTTCTGCAGCGTGGGACCCAAGCTGTTTGTACCCATGTCACGTTGCACTTCAGCAGCTACATGTTTATCACCACAATCCAGGTTAATTCTAGTGGACTCATGGGTGTGTGGCATTCAGTCCATTAGGTGTAGCAGGACGCTGGTCAAACTCAATACCCTCTTCTGCCTGTCCAATCCCCTAAATCCTTTGGTGTACCTTATGCTATTGGGCATGGCAGTTGAGAGTGAAAATCCTCTAATACTAGTGCTAGCTGATGCTGTACTGCTGTAGCACCTAATGTCCCTGCGTGAGGCAGATGTGGGTGTATTATTATTATCTAATAATGAATTTTACTAGAGTTAGGAATGGAGGCCAAGGTCAGTGGATCAAATGGGATTTGTGGTTGGTGAAATGTCAGTCTGATCCAGGCGTCGAGCCCAGTCATTTGGCGGAATGAAACAAGTGTATAAACACCACAGGAATACAAGCATGCTTGCTCTTTTTCTCATTTAACACAAGCCCACTACAGGTATCCAAGCTTGAGGTAGACTGATCATCAGCATAATATGAGCCTTTCTTTTAAAAAAAAAAAAAAAAAAAAAAAAAAAAAAAGTTCCTCACTTGCCTTAAAATCTTTTATTAGCTGAAATGAATTAACGAGTCACAGGGGACGTATGCCGTGATTAGCTCTGCTCAAACTTGCCAGCTGGCTGGGACCTTTCTTTGTGGAGTTTTCACCTTCTTCTCATGTCTGCATGGACTTCCTCCCAAAACCCAAAGGCATGGAGGTTAGTTTAACTGGCAAGTCTAATCTGCCTGTAGATGTGAATAGTTATGTCAGACGTGATAGCGTGGCGACTGTTCAGGGTGTACCCTGGGATCAGCCTTGGACATTTAATTATTGTATCAAGTTTCCTTGTTTTTTTTTCTTTTACCATCCATCCATCCATTCATCCATTTTCTATACCCACTTCTTCCTCGACCAGGGTCACAGGGATCTGCTGGAGCCTATCCCAGCTCTCTTTGGGTGAAAGGCAAAGGTACACCCTGGACAGGTCACCAGTCCATCACAGTTTTCCTTTTACCCTGCTCATGAATTTTTGCTCTTACCTCATACTCCACGTACTCCTCCTCCTCCACCTCATAGGAAACTGTTTGGATCTTGATGTGTTCGCCATCCTCCAGCAGTTTGGCCTGAGGATCCTCTGTGCCAGGTGTGTCCACCCCTGCTGTGTTGGACGCCTCCTTCGCTTTCTTCTCTGTGAAGGTGGTCTCACAGCACTCACTTTTGTACTCCTTCGCCTTGATGCTGCCGCTGTCCTCCTTATACAGGATGAAGTTGGGTCTGTAGAAGGCCTCTACTGCCAGATGTAGTGAGGTGGCATCCAAAAGCTGCTGAGACTTCATCTTCCCATTGGTACTGTAACCTCCGCTCCCTGTGTTGCTGTTATTCACCTTTCCCCCTCCTCCTCCTCCTCCTCCTCCGCCCTCACCTTCACCACCTCCCCCAGCAAAGTAATTAATAATGTTTTCCTGGTACTGGTTATTAGGGATGTCACCCCCATAACCATTGACCATGTGCTTAGTGTTTTTGTCCAGCAATGGGTTCTGGAGTTCACTCAGATTCTCCATAGCAGCAGGGGTCAACAGGTGAGCGGGAGGAGGTCCTCAGTGATCTTAACTCTAGAGAAGAGTTGGGGGCGTGACCGGTGAATTAGGCTCGGTGACGATGTGCGACGGCGTCAATAAAGGTGTCAGTGGCATTCAGCGTTCAGCACTCTGAGGTCTACAGAGGAAGCAAACAGCAACACAGAAAGTTTTTAGAGAATTTTACTTGACATGGAGCAGCAGGTACCAGTTTACCAAACACTTCAAAACACATCAGCTCAAGGTTTAGCTGTCATTCCTTCAGCAGCAACAACTTCTACAGCATCCAGCCTGTCAAAAGTTGCACCTTGCAAATGATTCAGTTAGGCTGAATTTGTATTCTCAGCCTAGTCTCATAAACTAACACTTACATACATCTCAGAGTTGAAACAGCAACAGATTGAAGCATTACCTTCTACTTAAAAGACTTTAGCATTTTATCCTTATGTTTGTGTATTTTCTATGCACCTAATTTGACTGTTATTGCTCCATTTTTGTTGGGTCTTATTACTGTTGGTGTGATAAGCCTCCCTGTCTGATCAGATGAAGCCTCCTACACTTTATGTAGAGCTCAGAGATCTGTCATGCTCCACATCGGTGTAAATTCATGAGTGACTACAATTAGTTTGGTACAAATTTTCCTTAGTACTATTCGTGACTATATGATCATAATATTTGTTATTAACCTGTAACTGTCCTGCATTCTAAGAAATGACTATGATGAGTTAACAAAGATGGTCATAACTATTTGAATATTATAAGTATAAGCATGTGAAATTCTCTTTAGGCCCAGCTCTACTTTTTTGACATTATTTGCCCTCATATATTTATCTCTCTGAAATAACCATTTTAGCAAAAAAAAAAAAAATTCAATCTGCTTGCCATAAAGCTGAAATGTTATGACATTTCACCATAAATGTAAACCAGAGAAAACTGAAACCATTAATATAGATGGTACAGCCTTCAGAGCACACATAAGTAAGTTTGTCAATATCTTGGTCAATAAAGTATTATGCCGTTGCCAGCCACACAGCAGAATGCTAATATTTGCTTTAAGTGTTGCCCCCACCGAAGACAGACCTAATTATCGCTTATTCTGCATTTAACCATCAGAATGATCAAAACCAAATCATACATTTTTTCCCTCCCAGCTATTTTCACTCTGCAAAAAATAACCCAGAGTTCTCTGCTTCTCACTTGTCATCCTTAACCTTTTTCTGATTAAACTGGGTTTAAAATAGAAATGCCAAAAGCAGATTATTTTTGGGGGTCCTGACCCCAATCGTGTATGACTGGCTTACTGCAGTATTTCCAAATGCTTAAAGAGAAGCTATTTCCAATCGAAAACAAAAAAACATACATATACATATGGCAAAAAAGCATTCTGGCAATGAGATATGGATCATAGCTTGTTAGTACATAGGTTAATAACTTGCACACAATTTATGATATACGATTCATGTACGATTCTTATTCTTAATCATAATCACAAATCTCTGCTGACTCAAATTTAGGTCTCAGTCATCTCTGCACTGTGCGGCGTGTTGTAATGAAACAGTACTCTTGAGAATATTTTCCCACTGGACAGGACAAAGAGGTCCCATTGCACCAGTGTCCTGAGGGGGATGCTGACTGACCATCAGGTGACAGTTCAGTGGCTGCGATTTCTTCTCGTTATCCGTTCACCCATGCTCTTTCCTTTTCACCACTTGCCTCCTGTTTAAATCCTTAACAAACACTATAAGCCTTAATTTACTCTTAGATTCCCTTGCATGCAGTCATTTAATCTTGGAACTTGTCGTCCTGTTCTTCTCACCTACCTCATTTCCCACAAAGCAGAGTTTTTGCTTGCTATACTTTTCTTGTTTTTTGGCCCATGAATAAAATAGAAGCCCCATGCTCCCTGGCTTCCTGAAGCAGAGTGAGCAGCTAACAAAGTTTTCATGGTTCCTCCCTGTTGGACGTTCTGTACTCGAATCTGCTGACATTGTTCTTCCACACCAGTGCCCGATTTGGTTAACATACAGCTCCAGGGAACGGACGTTCATGTAGTTCTTGAATGAGTTAACTAAAAATGTGAGTACCTGGGCTTCACATAAATTCGTGTGAAAACTAAAAACGAACAGGTGCTGAGGTTTCTGTCTGCTTTTGATGCTGTTGTCACGTTATACACTGCTGCTTTCATAATGGTTTCTGACCCAGGTTCCAGTGAGGCATTCTTTGGCTAAATAATGCACCCCTGATAATTCCAGGGAAGATAATTTGTTGCTGAAAATTACCTAAGACCTCCCTTGTAGTGGAGTAAAAATCAGAACTAATTCTGTGGACATCTATTTTTCTACTTACTGGTTTAAATTTAGTGTCAAAGAAATCTTTTACATAACAGAGCCTTGTGTTACCAAATTTGAAAAACGTCAGAGAGCCTTTACTTTTTGGTTCAAATGACAGCTACTTAAGTTAAAGGGGCTGCATGTTACATTTTAACATCAATAATTCACGACTGCGTTAATACTGAAGTTCTGCTTATCTTAATCACGTGAGACAGTCTGCAATCAGACGAGTTAGTTTTACTGGCTTCTACAGAGCAGTTTAGATTTGATGCTGAAATTTAGCAGTATAGAGACACTGCCAAACAGTCAGAAGGCTTCTGTCCAAAAATAGCTCAATATTTTTTCACAACTGCAGATTATGCAGCCTCAGATGAAAATGCATGTTTTATTTTTCTCTTCATTAAGGTCAAAAAGAATATTTCAACTAGATCAGTGGTGGAAACATACAATGGCTGCCAATACATGCAGCCACAGAAAAGTATTCTTACAAAGTATTTTCCTGTTTGCACCACTAAAACACTGACACTCTGCACAAATACTACAAGCTGACAGTGGATTACCTTTCCTGTCATTACTTAGGGATGCTCTGAGAAATCTTTCTGGTGTTGTCATGCTTCCAATTCTGTTGCTGCTGTGTTGTCGGTGCAAGGAGGGGCTCTTTTCAGCAAATGGGAATTTAAAGGTGAATAAGCAATTTCAGTGTAAAGTGAGCAATGCACAAACACCTCAGAATCACTGGAGATGAATGTGGCAGAAATATCCAAGGTTGTGTGTACGTCTGTTTACAGGCCTTTGCGTTTTGTGATGTGAGTAAATAATGCATGTGGATGAGTGGGCGGATGTGCTTTGGCAAAGAAAGGCACAGTGACAAAGCCATAGAAGAGGGCAATGGGAGAGAGCATACTTCTATGCCATTCTCTGGTTGGGCGCATTTAGGCGTGTTAGTAGAGCAGCAGCGGTTGGGAGGTAAAAAGAGGTGGGAGGTACAGCTGAAAGCAAATGAGGCAGAGCAAACGCTGTTGTGAGGAAAAACAATTCAGCATGACAGAGATGGCAAAAGCACAGGGCTGTGTGCTGCACTGCTGCCGTGTAAAAGGGCCCTGAGGTGTCCGACAAGGGGCTAATAGATTAGTGAACAACCTGTAAGCATCCAGGTGTGGGAGAGTAAGAATGAGACTGTGACACCGCTAACATGCCAGCCACGCTGATACGTCTCTGCGCTTCAACCCCATTAGACTCCAGTCAGCACACTCTATTTCCCCATGTCAGCCTGCTGCCAATCAACTTCAGACCTCTGACCCCGAAGCCGAGAGCGGGTATTATCAGCCAGTCCTTGAGGCCAGCATGGCGTGATGCAGCTGAATACCAATGTGTCCTATCTGTCGGCTGTGTTTACCAACCCGTTTCATACAGGCTGTGCGTCTCACAGCTTTTCCTGGACATTGCTCACTGCGCTCGACAACAACAACTTCATCTTCCTGTAATTTAATTCTGGAAGCAGTGGCTGGCATATAATATGCATAATGAGGTAACAGCAGGTAGTTATTGATGATCACACATCAGGATAACACATGAGATTAATTTAGCAAAATGCAAATACACCCCCGAACCCCATCTATCAGTGAACCTCACCCCTGGACTCTGCACATGAAGGATTAAGCAACAGAAAAGGATGAAGTGAGTAATGGGCTTAACATCGTGTTGACTGATCCTTTTATGAACTACTATCATCAAAGGAGACTGTGTAAAAATGTCATAATCCATCTGAAATTAATCTGAACCCTATTCCTGTGTCAGCAGCAACTGCTGATTGTCTGTCCCCGCTCTCTAAATGTCTATGTGAGAAGCTGATAAAACATTAAACCCTTAGCAAGGAATGTTCCACTGGGGAGTCTGGACTCCTCTGGAGCCTTGTACCACTAGACTTTTATCACTTGGCTTAGTGTTTTCCACACCTCTGTCAGATGATTTAAAGTTTTCCTTATCCGACACTAAAAATCTCATGTGTCTGAATAATTCAATGGGAGGTCGCTGTCAGTAGCAGTCATGTACACTGCTGCCAGAATGGTTTGTTGCTGGCTCTGGCTCTAAGTTGTTTTCATTGCCTATTGATTATGGTCTCCAGTTTCTGATGGCAAGACACCAGCCACTTTTTAGACCGAGATTTTTCAATCCCATTTATTAGGACTGCAGTTCATGCAGCGATCAGTCCTGACATCACTTGTGCCACCCCAATTGTTGCAGACACCAGGGGTAGATCAGAGAGACCTGTCATACACGCCTCACTGTATGCATGTTTTTTTGTTTTGTTTTTTTTTGCTTAAGCACCAAAATATTTGATCTAACAATTATCCCTGTTATCACCTTAAACAATCACTGATTCATGCATAAAAAAAAAAATACAATGACAGTACTAGAGCAGACTCAGGACCACTCCTTTGTTCAGCTCTTTTCATGTTTTTTTTTAATTTTTTTATTTGGCTTTCTTTGTTTGCTGGGTGAAACATACTGTATTCTGTAATTCACTCTTTGGCCCGAGTGCTATGTGTAATATCTATACAGAAAAAAAAAGTCAGTATGACAGTGGAAAGCGCACAAATGACTTCATGCCAAAAGCATATCTCAGCCATAAGACAAAGCCATGGGATTTATGCTCCAGCAGTGGCAGGTGGAAACTGTGTGCGGAGTTTTTAATCAACAACATCCTCCTCCGCCTTTTCCACGGCAGACACATGGCAATGCGACACATTCGCCACTTATTTCCATTTAGCACTCAGATGGAGCGTATGTGCGCTAAAGTACAATAGACATTTATATGTATGTCTATATTTTGCGTAAAGAGAATTTACTCTCCAGGATTAGATCATTAGGATCCGATCTAAGGTTTAAAACAAAGTAAAACGCGCACTATCAACAGCAAAACTGCGAACAAAGCGAAAAGACATCAGGAAATATGCTCTCTTTGTTTTCCTACCTTTGAGTTCTTGTCAGTCCAAATATTGTGCGGAGGACGCAAACACTCGCTTGTTCCCGGTTGTACATTATGGCTGGGATGCTGACGGTGTCGCCCGGAGAAAAAAAGACATTTCTCAGACTTTCTCATTTGAAGAAATCATTTCGGGCGAAATGGTCTCCGCTCGGCAACGCACCGCCTTCACAGTCTCCTAATCTCTCTCCTCTATAAATTTAAAGGTCTCTCCCCCCCACACTCTAATAAACCGTTTACCTTGAGAGTCGACTGAAATGTTTTCGCCTTCGGAAAGTTAAAACCCCTTCTGTGCGTATGTGTGTGTGTGTGTGTGTGTGTGTGTGTGTGTGTGTGTGTGTGTGTGTGTACGTGTGTGTGCGTGCGTGCGTGTGTGTGTGTGTGTGAGTGAAGGCGGAGAGATGAGTAGTGGTGCGGGGAGGCTCAGAGACGCGGATGGAGAGGAGTCCTCTTCGCAGTGTGCGCAAATAGGCTAAAGAAAACAGAGTCCACCTTCCCGTCATGCATACGTTTACTTTCCCTAAGTACTTCTAACGTGTGAACGAGGTTAATCTTCTCTTAAAGGAGTGATTTTTTTTTCTGGGGTCTTTTTCTGCAAATCATGCAGGCAGCAGTATCCAAAGCTCCATCTTTGGAGAGCTGGACTGATAACTGAATGCTTAGACACTCCCTGATTTAATAGCTGCAACCCACAGTCTGAGCAGTTTGGAAGCACGTTAGCCTGTAAACTGTACAAAATGTTGCACAAGTGATACTAAAACATAAACACAGACACAGGAGATGCCTGCTGGTAAGAGAACATGATCATGATTGGAGTGGACTGTTATCTCTCATGAGTTAAATTGTTTTAGGACAGATAGCAGTAGCTTTCTTAAAAGGCAATTACAATTAATGTCGGTGGCCAAGCGATGTCTGTAGTGAGCCTAGTTTCTTAGATGACAATCTAAGAGAAAGCTGTAATGGCTGTGTAAACACCTTAGGTTTACCTTAAAGTACAAGCCGGTATCAAAATAATGCCAAAAATTGATGCAGTGGTTGGCATCACCTCACAGCAAGAAGGATCTGGGCTCAAATCTGGGCTGTGGAGTTTGCATGTTCCCGGCTTCTTCCCAGTCCAGAGACATGGGCGTTATGCTAATTGGTGACTTATTACTTAATTAACCAAAGGTGTGAAGTTGCGTGTGCATGTTTGTCTCTCTCTGTCTGTCGACCCTGTGATGGACTGGTGATCTGTCCAGGGTGTATCCCACCTCTCGCCCACCGTCATCTGGGATTGTTTCAGTACCCCTGCAACCCTCTACAGGATTAGAGCTGGGTAATAGCATACCAAGTTCAGCCCTGATCTCGAGTTGTGTCAGTGGACCGCAATATTGGTAGATCAGTCTACAGCCTTTCAGTAAGTAGCCGAGAAGGACTAATCTTTCTGAAAATCTGCAGATACTCCATTCCAATAAATCAAAACTATTCCCTTGTTGCGACACTGCAGAAACTGTTTGATAAAACACTGGCAACTGCCAAGACTGTACCATGAAAGTACCTCATAGGCTTAATTACAGAATATATATGCTTTATAGAACTGTCCACCTCTATCACAATTTTGGACTCCAAACATTATTACGTGGTCCCTTTGGCCATCCTCTATGTCTTGTAGCAGACCTCAACAAGCTGAAACTCTCCACAAACACACTAGTAAACTAATTTGACTCTCACTAATTATAGCAAATAAATTCAGACTTAATTGGAATGTTTCTAAAATCTCTGTTGCACTGGACATAACTAATGTTTGATTATTATCTACTGGAAAAATCTATTGAGCTCTAATTAACATAAGGCAGCCAAGCTGTGAAGACATTTTTCAACCTCCCTGTAGGTGGAGCAGCTACCTGATCAGTCACTGCAAATGTCTTCCTGCCCCATCCACCGCATATTAATAAGCTTATTATTTTCACCATCCATGCTGTTGGTCAAATACACTCCAATACAAATATACAGCATAGGCTCTCTACTTCTACTGATGTGTTTCAGTGTCTGGGCTTTTTTATACCGTAGACTAAATGTGTTATTTGTTTGAATGTCTTGTTTTATACCAACACATAAAAATAACTTGGTAAGAAAACACAATGCACTCTTCACTGCAAATACACATCGTATGGTGGACAAATCTTAATTCTGTTACATTTCATGCCGTGCATTTTAATGCAAATGAGATGTTTTTAACTATGTTTTGGTGTTCGAATAATGCAAGAGAAGCATGCAATAGAAGAGATTAAGATTCTACAAATATCTGTAAAATAATTGATATAATAACTGTGTGGAAAAGAATTGAAGAGCTTATTGTTCTGCTGAAACACTCCATAAATGTAGTCATTTTCACTGGTAGAATTTTACTGGCATATCATATTCATGAAGGTGATCCGATTATAAAAAGTAAACACAGACATCAATGCAGTGTAGATGAAGATGAAAGCATACAGCACGTCTTAATATTTTATGTTTTACATAAGGACAAATGCTAATATGTGGGTAAAAGTATGTAGTTTGTAATTTATTGGCTATAAGTATTAGGAGTGGTTTATGTTTCTAATGATAAATGGAGGTCATTATTTAAACTTTTTAGACAGTATTCATGGGGTTAATGTGTAGTTCAAGTAGCTCATTTAAGTGGATGAACTTCAAAGATACCTAAGCACCAGGCCTGAAATCCCATATCATTATCTGGGATCTAAATCTCCTTTTACGGCACACAACCGGAGTCCTGACCACAATCTTGTCATTTTGATCTTTAAAGTAAAAGCTCCTCCATTTTCAGCCAGGGATCTGCAGTATTGACACCTCCTTCCTTTCATGTACAATATTGTCCATTTGGCATTTGAACCAGCACGCTACAGAGCAGAATGGGGGAAAAAAGGTCAACAAATAGCCAGAAAGTGAGAGGATCAAAAATAGTCTTGTAGCTGCACTGATCATTGCTGAGGATGACCAATGGATGGACAGCAGGGGAGAGAAACGAGGGCATGTGCAAAGGGAGGTGGCTCTGACAGGCTGTGTAATAGCCTGGGTGTTCTGAAACACTAATCACACCTCTATTTGAACATTTTTCCCAAACCATCCTGTGTTCTTACCCTGCAGTGGTGCCTGTTATTTCTATTTCTCACTCGCTCAGTATTTTTTCCCCACAGTGTCATCCACCTCCTTTTTTTTCTTTAACTCAATATCACTGCAATCATATCTGACAAATAGATTTAGATCCAGTGGCCAGCTGCACTCAAAACCTCATCAGAAACCTATCAATCATAGATATCATACACAGCTTTTCTTCCTTCCACTTAAACCACTGTCTCACCAGAGAACTGAGCTGTATCTTGCCCTGCTTGTTGGAGCTGGTCATCCAGTTCGCCACCATACCTCTAGGCATGCCTTGCATTGCAGATGAGCTGCAAGATCCAATTTGTTTGTGTTGAGATGACTCCAATTCCTTTGCCACAGAACATTAGGACTGCAAATTAATATCCTTGGGCTCAGCAACTCCCAGGTCTGTTTCGAGACAAGAGACAGGCACACTGGGATAATGGCAGATGCATGGAGAGAATTCTTTAAAACCTGAGGTACCATGTCTTTATAAACCCTTGTTCTCCCCTCCCACCTTTTTCTTCCTTTCCCCTCATGGTTTCATCTGTCACCTTTAGAGACCTTCTCACAGACGAGTTTAGAAGGTAAAAGGCTCATCTATAGTGTCGTGTTCAGAGTTAGAACATCTGTTGTCAGTCTTACATTTACTGGGAGGAACAGAAGGGAATACAAATGAGCAACAATGTGAAAATAAAGTTTTAAAGTGTCATAACTTCTACACAGCTGAGCCAGATGATGGTGATGTTTGCATATTTTGGATGATAACCCATATGCTATCTACATCATGTATTACACATCGCTTATCTTACCGTATTTTCTGGACTATAAGTTACACTTTTTTTTTACTCCCCTGGCTTGTAGTATGATTTATATCGAAGTGACTTATGCATGTATATTTACAGTTATTTTGTTGAGTAATCAGTAGTGTTAGATGGCACTCTTGGCATTCTTGACTCAACTGAAGCTAATACTGCACCGTTGAAAAAGTAAAAATGTTTTATGTTCACGCTAAACTATAACTCCTAGTGTAACACAAGTGAAAATGTCGCCCAAAAGGAAAACTTATACTATAGATTTGGCACAGTTGTCTAACGTTACTTAACACAGATGAATGAATATTGTAATGTTCTTCTGCTTGTCGTTATGGCTAACCTACATTCTTCATAGGCTAATTTAGACTATAATTAGTATAATTAGAAATGCAACTAATACAGCGAAACGACTTGTATATATATGTTTTTTCTGTTCAACAAGGCCATTTTTGTTAAACACGACTAATATTTTCATGCAACTTAAAGTCCATAAAATACAGTATTTCATTAATGCATAAATAGGGTTGGCCTGGTGGAGCGTGGTTAGTATTGTCCTCTCACAGCAAGAAGGTTCTGGGTTTGAGTCCTGCTCAACACAAGGCCTCTCTGTATGCAGTTTGCATGTTCTCCCAATGCCTGGTGTGGGTTACTCTGACTTCTCTCCACTGTCCAAACACATGCCAACTGTGGTTAGGCTAAACTGGTGACTCTATATTTAGTTTAGCTTTGCCTAAAGACTGGAAGAATGGGGAGACAGCATGGATCTGTTCAGCGTCAGCAATCAAAAACAGCTAGGTCACTACAGTAGCAGCAGTTCCAGTGTACCAACTGGGAGTTAGCTGTAAGCTAACTATCAGCTGACACTGTGCCTGACGTAGTCCCTCTGTGTGCATGATAGCACAGCAACCACTTTTTCTTAAAATCATCTGTGTGTGGGCGTATATCCACGTCAGCTTCCCCTGTGAACAATCAGTGTGGGCTGTTTCTGTAGTTCCAACTCCGACAGACTAAAGCTGAGCATTCAGATTCTCCCAGTCCAAAATGTGATCATGTCAATGATTTAAGAAGATTGAACCAGGAGCTTCAGCATTTGAGGCAAGGAGCTATTTGTCAGTAGACTCTTAATATATTAATGCGTATATATATATTTTATCAACATTTGATTTCTTCTTCTGCTATGTAAACAGTATATATATAAAAATGCTGTCACCTTTGCGGCCACTCTACAGTTTGCAGAACTGGTTCTTTCTGTTATTTCCTTTCTGTATGTTAATAAAATGGATTCATGCATCTAGTTTCTTCTAAACTTTAATTCCTGGTCATTCGTCAGAAGACACAGTAAAAACAATGATGGTTGTGGTTTTACAGGGTAGTAATGTCCCTGACTGTTTCTGACCAAGAACAGTTGCTAGGCAACTAGTAGAGACTCCAGGAAGTTATTGCCCCTTAACAAAAACAATGGCCAGGTGCATAACCCTCCATAAATGTGGAGTTGTTGTTGCTACACTTCAGTTTTTGTAATGATTAAACAAACTCAAAACAATTGAAACTACATCACACAAAGGAAAACCAAGATTATTAAAGCGACTAATACATGTACAACAGCTGCAATTTCTCTGTTTTATAGATATTAATTTAGCAGCCCTGCCATATACACTATGCTTTAAGAAAGGTTTCCTTAAGGTAAGAGAAATTTCATCTAAAACAGAGTAAATATAATTGGCAGAAGTTACCCAGAGTCTGCCACAAGTCATGTTTCTGAATCAGAATGAATTTACGACCCTCAGGCTAAAGTGTGGTCTCATGGTAAAAGCTGCAAAGTGGGTAGAGTCTAACCTTAGTTTTGTGTGTTTAATGTGGCTATTGCAGCAGAGCTACATGTCTGCATGCAGAATACTAAACACAGCCACCTTGAGGTAAACAAGAAAATATGTTTTTGTGGGCTCCATATCTTTAAGCCCTCAGCTCAGGGTAAGATCAGTAGGTAAGAACATCAGTCACATACACTCAGTTATATAGCAAAGAGCCTACACACTTTTGCAGCAGTTTCTCAGATAATTTCATGCTGTGAAGAGACGGAATTGCTGCTTGCGTGTTATCAACACACCATTGTCATCTCTGAACTCGGCACACAAAGAAATCCATCAGAAAGTACAGGTTTTAATTGCTGCTTCATATTTTTCACTTCAGCTGTTTAAATTCGAGGGACTCGCTTTGGAAATCCTATTCATTTTTAGAGGTCATTCTAATTTTGTTTATACAGTGGTAGGATTTTACACTCGCAATGAGAGCAGATCACATGGTTTTTCAAACAAAGCTTTGGGTTCTGTCCACCAAAAGAAACACAAAACAAAACAAAAAAATGTCTGAAAATAATCAAGCTAGAAGTGGACCCATCCTTGGTAGGACGCTGAAGGTCTTTCATGAATTTTTGTTTGAATATGAAGAGAGCAGTCATAGTGGATTGTTGTACAAAGCGCTGAGGCTGTCAAAACACACTGCGTCTCCACATATCTCTCCAATACAGCCAGGACTTTAATGTACATTCAGGGCTACAATTTGATTTGGAGGCTTGTCTTCAATGACGTTCCTTCTTGCCCAACTCCATGTCAAACATGAGTTGTTTTTTTTATCCTTGTAAGCACCCTTCAGTTTATAGTAACTGGTCTTTCACCAATGCACGTCACTTGGAATGCATCAAGGCTCATTTTTTCAGTTTCTTGATGAGAAATCTTGTGCACTTACTGCCTCACGCAGCAATATTTTCTACCAGAGATCCATTTGTTTTTGCCTAAAAAGAAACTCTTCACAGTTCTCCCTCTAGTCAGAGTAATGGCACACATCTGGATACTTAATGTTTGTTGTTCACATAAAGGAAGGCCAAATAAAAAAGAAATTGCTAATTGAATGAATTTAATAAATAATTGCTAATAGCATCATAGATGTCATATTGCAGTTTAATTTAACTCTTAAATCATCCCATGTGGATCATGTGAATTTATTTCTCTGATATCCACACACAGGGTTTAAGTAAGATACTCTGTTTCGATGTCCTTTTCGATGAATCCATTCTGGTGGCTAAAAGTGGAGGTAGAAAAAAACCCAAAAAACACAGGGAGGGTTAATTCAGTCATGTAGACCTGCTCAGGCTGCGATTAATCCGTTACCAAGTCACTTGTCAGAGCAAAGTGAACATGGTTCATTTGGTGCATAGTAATTTGTACTGTCAGTTGTTTTAATGAATATCTTTCACGATAAGAGAATTAAATAATTACAGGCTTTTTTCGGTGAACAAATGGAATAAACCGTTTCCAAATGTATCTTGACAGACAAGTTTCCTAGTGTTATGATTTATTACTGAGCATTAAGGCCTATATTCTCTTTGTAGTAATAGTGAGTGTTCTGTATATATCAATCTGTGGCATTTTGTTTAACTATAATTATATATGAGATACAGTGCAAAATACTATGGCAGTTCTCTGGGACTGAATCTCACCGGTGACTAATCTCAGCTCATCCTGTTTGATCTTGATCCTCCCTATCTCTGCTGTATCACTGGCACCCTTGTGGTGTCGTCTTAAGCATCTCACTCTGGTTTCTTTGAATCCACCACCTGACTGCGCTTGTTGTGCTGTGCCTGGCCATGACTGCTTCAGCCTCCCAACCACGCAGCATCTCTGCTCTGTGTGACCATGGATATCCCCAGGTGGCTGCTTTATAGTCACATGACCCACCCACCAGTGAATACTGAGCCATCAGAGTTTGAAGAAAATCACACCATCAAATGCTACAGTGTGCACCGTAACAGCACACCCCCATTGGCTCTTAATTATGTTAATTGAAACATATTTCATTTACATAGTAGAATATGCCTCTATGATTACTGTTGTTTTTAAAGTCTGCATTTTTTTTAAAATTTGGTATCATTTCTTTCATGCGGAGGAGGTACCTGATATATATTAATTTTCATCTTCTTTCAAAGGAAGGAAAACCTGCTTCTTCCAGGATTAACAATCTACATAAAAGCAAAATACAACTCAAGCCCAAATTTATATTAGCATTTTTTAGTTGGCATGGTATCATAAAAAGAAGGGCGTCTGTCAGAATAGTGGGCTTAATTTCAGTGCCTGTAAGCCAAGCTTCCTGTGGCTGTCTTTGACTTGTGAAGATCCTGGATACATGATTGGCAAATGTTTAATGAGGGCCTGTGTACCTTTGATTACTAGTCTCCACTAATGAACAGCATGTCAGTCCTGGGTAATCAGTAGAGCCGCATGTCCAAATGCCAATCAAAGGGCACAACTGATATTTCATGCAGTTCCATTCATCCATTATCTACCGCTTAATCTTCCAGGGTCGCCAGGGGGGCTGGACCCAATCCCAGCTGACATTGAGCGAGAGGCGGGGTACACCCTGGACAGATTGCCAGGGCTGACACATAGGCGCAGGCAACCACTCAACACTCACGGTCACACCTAAAGGCAATTTTAGAGTCACCAATTAGCCTCATCCTACCCTGCATATGTTTGGACTGTAGGAGGAAGCTGGAGCACCTGGAGAAAAGCCACACAGACACAGGGAGAACATGCAAACTCCACACAGAAAGGCCCCAGGCTGGAATGGGATTCTTGCTCTGAGGTGCCAATGCAAACTACCACTCTGCCATGCCACCGTTACATGCAGTCCTCGTGGCTAATTCTAATCATCAATTCAAACTTTCATTATTTCTCTGGGGTGGTGTAATCTGCTCTGTGTAAGTGGCTGGAACACATTTTAACAGGCAGTGATAGCATGGTTACATTGATTAAATATTTTCCAATTATTTATCACATATTATTACAGTTTCTCTGATTTTCTGTGTTTTTTCACTTCTTTTTTGATTAGGAACGACATATATTTTCTGCTTATGTTGGAAAATTGAGACTGCAGCACTGACTGAATATGAGGGACAGTAGTCTGGGCAGAATCATGGTCAGATTGCTGTGTTGGCCCAGTAGCATAGATGCTCGTCAAAGATCAAACTGATATTTTTGTGGATGATAAACACATTAATATAGTTTTATGAGAATTGTTTATCTGTACTCCCAGCTAAACACCTGACCTTCATCCAATACATTTCCTTTAGAAAATATTAGCAGTTGCCTCACAGCAGTAAGGTTCCAGGTTTGAATCCTGTTCAACCCTGGGACCCTTTTGTGTGGAGTTTGCATGTTCTCCGCATGAATTTCCTCCAGGTACTCTGGCTTCCTTCCACAATTTAAAGACATGATAGTTGGACTAATTGGTGACTGAGTCTGAGTGTTTGTCTATCTCTGTGTGTCACCATAGTTGCATAGAGAAATTCCAAGAGCACAAAAAGAAACTAAAAAAATTCTACCAGTGCAATACAAAACCATACACATTCCCAATACAACCAATAAAGTAACTTTGTGGGATAGCTACAGATAAACACAACAGTATGAGTCAATCCCAACTTCTGAATTTGGCAACAAGCTACTGCCATCCCCATGTTTACATGGGTCCAAACAACCTGCATTCTTGTGTTCAAGGCCAAACTCCTCTGATAAAAAACAGATCCAGCCTAACTTATCACCTTCTCTTGCTTGCACGAATCATACAGGTAATAAAGGAATAAAAATAGGTGCTCATTGTCATATGTCCCAGGAAGGAGTTTATTCAATTTCATTCTGCAGTTTTTCTTTCCTTTTATATGTAGATGTGGCAAAATATCGCAAATTGAAGTGTCATTTACATACATTTTATGCTTTTTTAAGATTTAGAACATAAATTTTACAATAATATGCAAAAGTGTAGTTGAGCAGTATGGTCAAGTTCAGTTTAGTAAGAATACTTTCATCAAAATTTAAAAGATATGTTCTTGGAATTGTGTCGAAGCAAGGAAAATGATCCATACTTTAGTCCAAAGTGAATGATTTTGAAAAAAGTGAACATAGTAATTGAAAAAAATGTATAGAAAATGTACAGAGGTATTCATAATTAATACTGTATTTATTTCAAAGTAATAGTTTTTTGTAATTATTTAATTAGTAATTTAAGATACCTCCATATTCTTATGTACAGTCTGTATAGACATAGTAACCCTAAGTCTTGGTCTTGCAATTCATCATAAATCGTAAATATTCAATTACATTTGTAGTTCTGACATAAAGTAATGCCTGTATGCAGATGACACTAAGCTCTATGTTGCCATTTCTTACTGTCAACTTTCAGTACGTGAAAACTGTTATCTCCTCAGTATTCTCTTGTAGTGCACAACCAAAATGTATCCATGTGAAATTTGGTTTACATTAATTACCTTATTTAAAATATCTTAATATATATTGTGAAATCAGTAAAGGCTAAAAATTAAGTTCATTTTATGTGATGTGAAGCTTTCAGAAACAAATGACCTCAACTTAACCATAAAGGCAAAATTTCAGTGATTTAAAACATACATGCATATTTCTAGCATCTAGCAACAAGTGCTTTCTAACAGACAGTGTAAACATGTCTTACTTCTGCAGTGAAGGTGGTTATTGGAGTCACCTTCACTGTGGGCAGACATCTAAAGAAATCTCTAGATGAGTCAGAATGCACAATGAGGGACTGCAGCAGAAATATTCACTGTTGAGTGCTGAAGGAGGCAAAGAGGTCTAATCACCAGCCAAGCCAAGAGTTCTCAAACACACAAGAAGAGACACACACACACACACCTGGAGAGACCAAAATTATTACAAAACAAGGCACAGACTCAAGTGCATGCCTCACTGGTTTGTAGCTCAGACAGAATCTAACTATGAGCTCATTTTGACATTAATAGAATATTTATGTGAGATTTACTTCCAGAATGTTTTCTCTACACTTTTGACCTTTTACTTATTTAAGATAAAAATGTATAGTTAGAGCCACCGTCACCCTTGCACTGTCACTAGGCTTTACAAATCTATATTTGGAGCAAATACTTCTAAATACATTTTCCAATATAATCCAAAGGCATGACAAATATGACTACTGCTGTGATTATAAGGATGGTGTGCTAATATACCAGTATTTTCACATTAATTTCCTTAGTTAAAAGAAATTTCATAAGTAGTGCAAGTTATGTCTATGATTTTATTCAAATATGAGGACTTATTCATTTATGCTGTGGCATATTTATATCTCTTCATTGCACTATAATTTTGTGGTCCACAGAGTGGCCATAGACTTATAACAGCATGTACTCACCATTGAGTGAAATCAAATATGAAGTTGACAATTGCTTCTTGTTAATGCCCTAATTCAATTATAGTCTCATTTAGCATGTCTCATATAGCCCGATGGCTCTGTAAAAGACACGGATGACTGAATGGGGTTATGTATGAAATAATACATTTCCACTCATTTTGTAGAAAATGATGACAACACTCAGCTACTAAGATTATGACTGAACTCAGCCAGATGTGAATTTTGGAAATCAAATTGAACTTGGAGTTATTATAACATGCTCAGAGAATCAATCTGGCCCTTTTCTTTGTAAATTTGATTAAAATGTCAAACTTTGTGTTGGTTTATGCATAATGCCAGGGTGTATTATATATTCTCTAAAACAAAGAAATAGACAAAACAGGTAAAAAAAAAAAATGTTGGAGAGTCAAATGGTTGCTCTCTAAGCAAATTACTTTTTCCACAAAGCAACTCACAACAACAACCTTAAAACTATGGAATAGCAGCCAGGCTGCTGAAGGAACATTTGGTTAATTTCTTACAGTCGGCTGGCCTTAAACTTAGAGCAGTTTTTTGTTTTGAGTATTAATAAGTGTATTCAAAAAAGGTCAATATTATAATTAAACAGAAAGCAAATCAAATCAACTAAGTTTATACAACGCAACTAATCAGTACTTAGGAAGTATGCATGTGCCAATGTTTGCATGTTATTTGCCTTGGTTACTTGCCCTGGTTTCTATTCAGCTATGTGGGGCTCTTTATGTTTATTGTGTCATGTTTTCATCTATTTGCCATGTCTATAGAATAATCTTTTTGGAAAAGAGAAATCAAATCAAACTGAGCTCACAAAAGGTGTCCAGTCAGTAAATAGGGACTTCACATATTGTGTAGGAGTAGTTGAAGGTTCTGGTTAAAACCAATTCCTGACTTTTAATTCCAATTCCAGGATCCTGCATCTTTTGTACAAAACATATCAATTTTTTTGCATATCATTTTTGGTTTAGTAGAGAGAGATAAAGTGCAGCTTTGTGTGAATAATACAAATATTTTTTTTACAGATGAGGATTGATTAATACAGCTGCCAAACCATTAGTCCTGTCAGGGGGGAGATATATTTGCTTTTGGTCTGTGTTTTTTTTTTTTTTTTTTCTTGTTTGATATCTTTCAGAGGTTATCTGTATTCCAGCACCGCTCTCCTGCAGGGGTGTCGTAGGTAATCGCTGAAATGATGTTGAGTACTCTGATATTATTTCTGACAAACACATACAAGCAGTGACTCACACCCTAATTTGCTGTATGAGGTAGCAGAGTATACATACAAACAAGCCTGAAAGTCTGCAGCTCCCCTGTGGGCCAGAGGAGCTATTAGATATATACATATACTTGTATGCCATTAGTTCCAAACATTATATATTACATATTAATAGTTTAGTATTAGAGTTTCCCCCAGTACACTGGGATGAAGACAGACTACCTTTAGGCACAGTAAAGTGTGTCTGTCACTCAGTCAGTCCATCATTTTTGTCCAGACTGAAATGTCTGAAATTGGATTAACTGCTGACTTTGCCCTGCAATCCCCTCATTTTTCCAGTAGCGTCACCATGAGGTTCACATTTTTGTTTTTTAGTGAAGCGTCTTGACAAAATTTATATTGATTGCCTTAAAATTTGTTGCAGACATTCCTGTTCCTCTAAGGACGAACAATATTTATCTGTGGTCATCTCTTAACGTCACCATCATCAGCTCAAGGTTTTCATGTGTCCAGTGCTACTGTTTTGTGATCGTATACCTGCAAAGTGAATGCCAAATGGCATTTATTGCTAAATAGCAAATAATAGCATGTGAACAAGGAAAGCATTATACTTGTTCTAGCATGTTAGTATTGTCATTGTGAGCATGTCAGCAGGTTGACAGCACCACTGAGATCAAAACAGTGCAGTGTCTTGTTGCATGCTCTTTCCATTACTCTCTGTCTTGATATTTTTCTTTAGGCTACTGAGTAAAACAACCTAAGTTCCAAAATGTGAAAAAAAAAACGTTTGGGCCACACTGTGCAGTATTTGTCAAAAAAAAAGTATTTGGGCTTGGGCTATTTATGTATGTGGATATGTTATTTTTCAAAACACTGAGTGATATATAGTCTTCTACCAAATCAAGACAATATTAACAGTGAGAAATCTGGCCAAAAATAGCATGATGTTTATTTGTTTTTGTTAACACCATCCCACACTGCTCCTGCCTTCCAAAATCCTCATCCCTGAGCAGGCAGAGGCAATTTTTGCTCCATTATGCTGTGGAAAGCTGAAAAGACTAACTGAACAAGCTCAGACCAGGCAAAGCCATTGAAATGGCTTTACATGTAAGGCTATTTTTAAAACACCAGCACGTTGTTGTTCAAATTGGCTGTTTAAATCAGCTTGTTGTCTTCTCCCATTGTATTTCACCGGTGTTTATATAGGCTGCAAATGCACATGAGGATGTAAGTACACCATTTCCTTCTTTTCAAATGCTCGTCACCAAAATAACCACAATAGCCAGTAAAAGTCACATAAATGCTGGCTTTTCTGAGTGACAGATCGAGATTGACAATGTCTGTTAGAATCTGGATGGGAAAGGATGTTATAAGAGGCAGCATTTTTGGCATCGGGGTTTGATGTGTTTTGTTTTGTTGTCTATCCCTCCTGTCTGGGTCTTTGTGTCTTGCCTGGCTTTTTTCTAAAATAAGCTTTTTCATTACAAACATACATTTCTCAGAGGAACTGCTACTGATGCAAGTCATTCACCACATTGACAGCAATGTCACATGTCTTCTTTGTTTTTGTGTTGTTCTTCACAATAATCTGTATGATTCTCAGTGTATCATGAATACATGTTTTTATGATGCACGGTGAGAAAATGAGTAATAGAATCATTGGGTTGAAATAGTATTAGCTGAAGAACAATTTCCCTTTTTGTGTTTCCACACAATGCTGCATATTAAAACACTAATAGAGCATATTAAAAATGTAACATTACAGATTTGTTAGCATGAAACTAGTGTTCACACCTGAATGCAAAACAGTCAGGGAGCTGTTTCATTAATTGTAATTACGGCAATAATTCAAAAGATAATTGCTGGAATAAAACTTTTATTTCACTGCAGATACATATCAATGAAATTTCATGCTGGATGTATATGATCTGCCACAGAAACACCATTTTACCGCCACTTTGATTTTCTTGTGATTGCTTTCAGTATGATCCAGAAAATGAGTCTTATAAATTGATTTGCATGAGGTTTATATGGCAAATTGACATATTTTAGACTCCAGGTGACAGACTTTCTTGTAAAGTCCTGCACAGGTTAGCTAGACACAGGATAACCAAGAGAACGTTCAAGTTTCATTTTAATTTCCTCCATCTGACAAACCTGTGATTAAAACAAACATAGTCTTTCTGCAATATCTTTGCCGTTGCTTGGCATTTCAGCGCAAGTCACTGGGGGCATGTTGTAGAAACTGACAGACTTCTGCAGAAATGAATGAGCCTCCAGTGTTCTGGGTCTGAAACAAGAGGCAGGAGTGTCTGTACAGAGGGATAAATTTAGGAGAGAAAATGTCAACTTCTGTTGTGTGTTAGATTGGAAATGAGCTGGAGATGTGACGGTGAGGCTGTAGCAGCATCTCACGGTTAAACGTGCACATACACACCTATGCACAGAAAAAAAACAAGCTTCTACAAGGTTTTTTTTCAGTGTTAGAATTTTTTTCATTGTGAAGACTAATTTCAGACTTTTTCACCCAAATCTCTGTCTGTAATGATACTTTAAATAAATGTGAAGTGTTATTTTAGATCTTCTAGAGATTGTCACAGCTGACACAGCTGGAGCACAGGCAGGACGGCCATGCAGACCCACAAGTGGGCAAGTTGGTGCAGTAAAGTAACTTTACTAGAACAAATGATAATCAGACCCTGGGGGCACGAAAATACGGTAGCAGGCGGGTTCAGGAACAAACACAGAGCAGGTGGGTGGGAAAAAGAGTCCACAGCATTAACTGCTTGAAGAACATTTTACTAGGATAGGAAATGTTTTCCTCAAAAAATATATTTGCAGCTGCAGTTAAGTTGTAGAGAGATTTCATTAATTGGAGATAAGGCAGCGTTTAAGGTAGCGAACCGCAAGCATAACCTAAATACATAACACAAAAATGAGCTCACTTTTTAGCTGTGACAAATTTGCATCAAAGTTTTCAGGATAACTGCACAGTTTTGATGAGGTAACATACGTGTGTTTGCTGGTGAAGACACTGTGGTTAACAACTAATAAAATTATTAATTGGAAATGATAAGAAATCCTAATTAACTAATCGCTCAGTTAGTGCCAGGACAAAATGACAGCTTCATGTAACATATTGGAAAAATATCAATACTAGCCACAAATCAGCTAAGACAAGCTAGTCACTATAGCAACCTGTTGTGACAGGAGTTACCAGAAGCGTGCCTGCATATAATTCGGCACACACTGATTAGTTTAATGGAATATTAGCATAAAGACAGTGTCAATGTCCCTGGATGAAATTACTGGTGTGACACAGTGGCCAAATGTGTTTTCCTCAATGATTAAACAGTGAGGGCTCACTAGACTCATAGAGCTATTAATGAAAAACATTATGATTCACTTTTTTTTAGTATACCACAGAAAGCATTATTTATGAAAGGCTGTGCATAGGATGAAGGACCAAACCTCTGTTCGAGGGTTGTATTCTCACACAGCTCCCAAGAATGGAAAGATATTCATATTTCTGCATGTAGAGGCTTTCACATCATGTACAGGCAGGGGTATATTAAAAGTGATTTAAATATTGTTGGGGCTTCACTGTCTGTTTATCTATCTGTGAATCCATTGGACAGGGCATCCATCATATCACATCCTCCCACTGTAGCTTTAATGTACCCAAAGGCATTTCATGTCTGCAGGGGCAGATAGCGGGGAATTCGAATAAGCGTACAAATCAGTTTTAATGAATCGCTGTGCACCCAGGCCCTTCCCTTGTATCTCAAATTTTATCACTCTCTTCCTCTCCATAATGCTTTTTTTTTTAGAAATAAATGCATGCGGGTTGAGTTGTCTAGTTTTCTCATTTTCCCAGCAACCAATCGCCTCCATCAACAAGTGCACCAAATGAGAAGCAAGAAGAACAAGTGCTTTTCTTTTAATGACCTCAAGCAAATTACAAAGGAGGTACATATTCTTAAAGACACTGAAAGCCTGACACACACAGGCTGTGAGAAGGTTTATTAAATGGATTGGTTTCATTTGCCTCTGAGGCACTTTGTGTTGTTGTTGGCATGATAATACCAAGCCTCTGGCTGATATCAGACTGCCTTGGAGATAAAAGTATGCAACTACACTTTTATGTATTCTCACAAATGTTCATTACAGTGTGTGTAAGGAAAACAAATCAAAGAACAAACTGAACCCAAAGGACAAATGGGGAAGGACAAAATAACTTAGCAATGGGAGCAGTAATATGTGGGTTTATGTCAAATGAATATAGCACTTTAGAGTCATTTAAATTTGTCACCTTTAGTATGGACCAGGTTTTATTTTATTTAATTTATTTATTTATCTATCGTCACTCCTAACTCGTATGAGAAGATTTGGATAATTCATCATACACAACAAACGCACTGACACATTCTGGGCACACTTTCCATGGCCCAGAAACCCACAAACAGTATTAACATGATGCAGTAGATTCCATAAAGTAGCGTCCAACTCAAGCATACAGGGGACATGTTGAACATCGTCTTCTCGCTGTACTTTACATTTTGCACTGCAGACATGTTATCGGGGGGACTGTTAATAAAAAGCCATTACTGACACTTTTAGAATTGCATCATTGTGCTGATAAAGCAGGATTAACAGTGATACAGTGCACGTTAGGTTTTGTTATCTTAACTTCTGCCCTGCTTTCACCGCGCATATGGAGACACACTGTTCTCTGTCCGTAATGATGGTGCGGTTTATTATACTGTACCCGCTAAACCGATACGCCATCAAAGAGAATGACCATCAGTGGTTCACACTTCATTTACTTCTTCATTTCTCTTTTTTATATCCTCTTTGCCTTCCTCTCCCACTCACTTGCTCACCCTCTGTTACCCTTATCCTCTTGTTCCTTTCTCCCTCTCCTCCCATCCCTCTCATGAGGAGCACACCTTATTGCAGCTGCATTAGGACCACTCTAATCTGTGTGGCAGGGTGAAATGGGATGTTCGATGGCTCTTTCTCGTTTCCTGGCTGAGAGGGCCGTGTAATGTGCTAATGGACTCTACGGCTGCTGCCTGACCCCCATGGTAGAGCATGCAGAGTCAGTGCTCACAGCTGTGACTCCCCCCCTTGCTACTATCTCAGCCAGACAAGTGTAGTCTCACTGAAATCTTTTTATAGTCGCAGAGAGACTGGCCATCCACTTCGAAGGTCATTAGAGCTTCACAGCAGAGCTTTGCTGCCTGTCTGTGTGCTGTGCCAGTAATGGGTTTGGATAGACATACACTCTGACATAAAACTGTACTAGTGCCTTACATGGGTATATCATATACTGTACTTTTGTTCTAAATTGATGTTTTAGAGAGGAGAATACATCAGGCTTGGGTAGAAAGAGTTCATTTAGATTGTGTTTAGATGTAAGGCACATTATGAAGGCAGGGTTAGTATGACTCTTAGTTAGTATGACACTCAGTCTAAACTTATCTTCTCCTACTGCCTTGGTAATGATAGCAGCCCGGCACAGTCATTCATTTTTTATGTTGGGTACTTTGTGAACTTTCTTATTTGATTATTTAAGCCATCAATTGTGGCAGCAGGTTATTTTGACCTGTATATGGTTAGGTGACTGTAGTAATAAAGATGAGTTTGACGAAGTTAGAAGTCCAGCTTATGACCAGGAGACCAGTGTTTGGTTGGGGATTAGCAGTGTCATGATTTTTCTTTACTAAAAGCATTTTGAGGTGTCTGATTTCAGACAGCCTATTTCTCTGCTCTCTTATGTACAATGTAACTGAGAAGTGACTAGAACAAGCTAATTCCTCCTGAAAACAATTCTGGGAAATGTAGGAAGTAACTGTTTAAAGAAGAAGCAGATAAGGCAGGTTGACAAGAACACACTGAACACACAAAATTACTACAACACGAGCAAAAAAAGAAAAAAGAAAAAAAAATCTCACATTAACATTTCTGACTTAGTGGCAATCCTGCAGGAAAACTAAGAATTATATGGAGACAGAGTTTCATAAGAAAATACTTACAGTAGCTCACACAGCTTGAGCTGTGAGAAATCCTTTTTAATATTTTTGCATTCACATGGAGTGAAATGCTTTCAACAATATGGTGATGGTGATAATGTCATTGCAATGCCATGCAATCTGTTGACCTCAGATACCCTGCTAAAAAACAAACAGACAAACAAACTGAATTGCAAACATCTCCTTTTTGGCAGATAGAGGACAAGTATGGCCTCTTATCAGTGTGTTTAACTGTGTCTACAGAAATCACTGATGGATATTCACTGTGATCTGGACTTCAGCATTTTATTGTAGTGAAGATCCTTGCTGAGAGGAATTGTACTGTAGATGTTCTTTTACATTAACAATCCCCTCTAATCTCCATCATTTCCTTTAAAAGGTTTAAGGAAACCATGATCACACTTGGATCATGGTGATTTCTGCCTGAGTCTCTGTAATCTTAGAATGGCCTCAAAGTGGTTTTAAAAGCAGCAGCACCTGTACTGATGCATATGTAACACAATTTTGTATAGTTCTTTGACCACTCTGAAATGTGTGCAAACTACTTTAGCTTGTCCTGGTGACCACATGGGGTGCAGGGAATGAAAAGGGTTTGCTGGCAGCCAGGGGCAGTGTGACATTTTGAATCAAGATAAACGCAGTAACACTGTAAATCAGACGTTATTCTTCCCTTTTGACTTGGACTTTTTCATTTTCACAGGCGACTGCAAATTAAGCCACTGGGGTTTTTTACTTTTATCTGGTAGATGTTGTAAGTGGCATCCAGCAGCCAAATGGTTTTGCTTTTCAACTTCATTGACCTTGAGATAAACACATTAAGGGCTTATAAATGTGAAAAATAAGCCCAGAAATAAAACACTAATTTTGAGCTGGTATTTTTATAAGATGAGTTGGTACTACAATGCTGAATAAATATAATTGCATAGTACAATACGTTCACTTCAGGGATGGTGTAAAATGCAATGGAAATTCTGAATGGATTATCTTGATGTAATGTAAATACCCTGCAGTAAATATTAATGTACTATCAAATATGCATGACTTCCAAGTGTCTGTCTTACACTACATTCAGAGGGGTTTTCAGGTAGACCATAAGAAAATGCATTTTCAAACCATTATGACAAGTAAGAATAATGCTGAGATCTTAATCAAACTGAAAAAAACAGGCAACATTGATGCTAAAACTCAATCAGAGGAAAAATCAAGCTAAATTTAAGGTAAAATCAAACTAAAAATCATGTAAGAATGAGGAAGCATCGTAGTACTGACATATGCCAAGGTGACTTCCAACAACAACAACGTGACAGCTTCGCTGTTGCTGAGATACCATTGTCACTGTAAGATGTGTCAATGAAAGAATGACCTTTAGCCATTTTTCTACTTTCAAATGTGCCACCTCCTGGGATAAAATGAAAACAGATACTGTGGCTGCCTATCTGCCTCATCGTCTTTAATGTCACCTTTCGCTTCTCGAAGCATCATATAGTTAGTAATCCCAGAAATGCCCCCTGTCCACCTGCTCACAAGTTCACCTGCTCCCCAGGGAGAAGAAGCAGAAGAAGAAAGGAAGCTGATTTCTGTCCTTTGCCATCTCTGAAAACCCCACGCTTTGTTTACAAGCTAGCTGAGCTTCATTAGTGAGATGGCCCAGGTTTGTATTTCAAAGTCTGATGGCCGATAGGTGTGATGAAGGACATGCATTCATTATCTGCTTTTAATCATAGACCTCAGCATTTCTCAGCAATTTGCAGTTCATACTGTTAGATGATTATCTGGAATGTTTAGATATTTAATATATATCTAATACTAGATAATCTTGTATTATATGTAGTTATTCTTTATGTCTATTATCATCCATAACCTTTGATATGACTGACAGGAACATCTCACGAACGTTGTGCCACAGACCTTTGTTGTCATGGCAACAATAATAGACACAAATAAGGTCATAAGAAACATCAATGGCTTTGTGTCACACAGAAATGTGAATAAAAATATTTTCATATATTTGAATCAAACTCAGCATTTTAAAGTGTCGTATTTTGTTCTGTATCTGTCTTAATGGTTTTATCATATATGAAACCCAGTCTCCCTCCTAGCACTTCGGTTCCTCCCTGTCCGGCCTCGTTGTGGTCCTCAGGGAAGGCTTCAGGTGTGAAGTAGCCCTTTTAAAAGACTAAATGGAGTTCACACAGAGCAGCTGGCATTTAAATTCTCTGTGGATCACAACAGAGATACTTTTAGATGAAAACTTGCAAGCAGAACTTTTCCTAGCAGCTTTTTTTACCCAACAGAAGTTTTTAGATATATTTATACTGATGTAAATAAAGTATTCTGTATAGTATTTTTCATTGTAAGACTGATGCTTGTATACATGGTTTGTCTAGTACTAGTTTTTAACTTTAATCACCATCACATGTTTGTAAAGCAGAAGCTGGAACATACCAATTTAGCTGAGGGTGGAGTTGGGGAACATAAAGTGAATTGGTATCTTCCAGCTCCTGATGGGTTGAGAATACAGGGTTGGGAACTCCTTTAAAGACTAAGTGGATATCCCATAGCAGCTGAATTTTGTTGGGTCTTACTTTGTGACATTAAAAGAGAAAAATTCCACATTTGCCTTTTG
Source organism: Mastacembelus armatus (assembly GCF_900324485.2). Taxonomy (NCBI): domain Eukaryota; kingdom Metazoa; phylum Chordata; class Actinopteri; order Synbranchiformes; family Mastacembelidae; genus Mastacembelus; species Mastacembelus armatus. Next base: position 10,563,419 of record NC_046656.1, read on the forward strand.
TCTTTCTCCTAATAAGTTTTAATGCCCTTAAGGTTTTTTGAGGCTATGAAAAAAGGAGAAAATCAAAACAAAATCAATATTAGGGTTTCCTTTAATTGATTTATTTAAAGGATGTCTGGTTTGGTCTTGCAGTGAGTTAATGTTCCTTTCAGTCCTTTTTCATATTGTAATATTGATGACATTTGAAACTGAAATAGCACCTGTGGAATTTTTTTTTTTATTTGAGCTGACAGTTTTCATTATCACACTGCAGTGTAATTTGTATTGGTTTGGTTTCTTGGCTCTTATTAAGTTAATGCTGCCTGGTCTGTCAGTGATAAAGTACGAGCTGAGAAACACAAAGTCCCTTTTATAGGTGTGGAAATGTGGTCCATCCTAATAGAAATACAAAGCATTTCACTGAGCTTAGACCTATTTGTAAATGTGAAAAGAATTGTCTGCTGCTTTCAAAGGACTAATCCTGCAACACTACCCCACAGGATTCTTTTTCTTTATGCTTCAAAATACAAAGCTGATTTCCCAAATTGAATTCAGGCAAATGAAAGCCTTTGGGTCGACATTTTGTTCAGCTCAATTGCTGATTCATTTTGGTGGATTTGAGGGGAATTTCATTTCTCTAAAAACTTTTTCAGTCTTTCTCGACTTAATGATTCAGGGCAGGTTTCTCTCTTTTCAAAAGATATGACAAGTGGCAAGTTTGTTTTTTTTTTTCCACAGTTTTCTTCCCTTGAAGCTTTTTCACTTCCTGCCCATCCTGAGAACCGTTTTGCTCCCATTTTATCTTTGTGACACAGTTCAGTCCATTTTGTAATGGCTTGTGTTTTTAATGTATATTTTCTCCTGACATCTTCCCATTCCTTTTATCTCAATTCATGCTCATAATATTTCTCATTCTTTATATGTTCTCTATCTTCTACCAAACACCTGGTGATCCGCAGAACATATGTTGACAATTTTTTTAGTTAGCATATATGAATTTTATATTTTCTAGGCATTCGATGAAAGACATTAATCAAAATGCAACTTACAGTAAGATCGTTGCTGCCAATTTTACAGAAAACTCCCCCAAAGTTGACTTCTTTCCCTAGAAAAAGGCCTTTGTGCCTTCTAAGCTGTCACTAAAACTGTCCTTTCAATATCCTCACTTTCTCGATGTTTCCCTAGTTGGGAGCAGCTGTATCTGCCAGGCTTTGTACTGTAGGACCACAGTGTCAATCAACACCACTATCAGAAAACAGATGATTTTATGATACAGGCTTATATTTTTAGTTTTTTTTTTTTTTTTTTCAATCCGTTCAATGAAAGCTTCCTTAAAGACAAACATTTTTTTAAATATTTGTGAGTATTGTGTGTGTGCGTGTGTGTGTGTGTGTGTGTGTGTGTGTGGGTGTGTGTGTGTGTGTGTGCTTGTGTACATGCATGATTATATGAAAAAGTATGGCTACAGTTGGAATTCATCTTTTCTACAATAAGCTTCACCTACTTTAGTTTTCTTGTATGTCATTAGCAGGCATAGATTGTTTTGTCTGAAATGACAAGGGTCCCAAGTACAGCTATGGCTACATAGCTATTGAGCTAAGACTAACGTCATGAAAATGTTGTATTTCCAGGACACCAAATGAGTTGGACATAAATTCTTATTTGATTTTATTTTCATCTTAAATAAGAGACATAAACCTCATGTTTAATCTATTCCTTACACTTTGGTGTTACAGCTTTATATTCGAAATATTATTCTTATGCCACTTCAACAAGTGGAGAACTCCAAAGCTGAACAGACGCACTGTGCTTAATTATAACTGGACAATCACTCTTCAGGGAGCAGTAGAGCAATTAGAGCCTGTCTGTCCAATCAGATTCCTTGTAAACTTTGATGATGTTCGGACTGTAGCACAGGATGTTCAGTGCTTGCCTGTCTGATCCCTCCACAGTGCCTGATGTTGAGGTAACAGAAGTGACAGGCCAGTACAACCCAGCACAGCTTGAATGACTAGGAGAGAGATGTAAATGAGCTGCTAGCATGCCAGCTGAATGTCAAGTGGCAGATTCAGCCCCTTTCTCAGCCTCAACTTCTTAATGCAATTAAAGACTCTAATTAACCCCAAGATGCTCCGTCCCATAACAACGTCTCACAGACATCACAACTGACTCTTTGTTTTAGCTTCTCTATTCTTGGCGTGGGAAAACCATTTGTCAGGTCTCTGTCTGTTTGTTTCTCTTTGTGTCTCTTCTGTGTCTATTTCTATTAATCATCTCACCTCTGATTCAAGAGATCTGGTCCTCTATTGCTTTTTGAATCAGCCCTGATAATATGATACATATTTCATGCAGCTTCACAACATACACAGTACATAAATTAAAAATACATAATAAAAACAAAGATATGAAAACCGAACCATGGTTTCAGAAAATAATGATTCTGCAAAACTCTGGACTATGTTTATGTGTGTGCGTTTGTGTGTGTGTGTGTTTCTTGCAATATCTGCGTATACTGTAGCAGCTAATATACGATCAATAGAAAATAAAAAGCATGTTTATGGTAAATTGCTAAACAATCATCCACTGGTCATACCCCCACCTCTTTCCTGATACATAAAGCCCACCTTCCTACACTAGCATTAAATGTTGGCATTGGATGTAAACAGTGAAGTGCAGAATCTTTTAATATGGGCACAAATCAAAATAGGCTACTGGGCTGGAAAACATCATGCTGCTAATGTTAGACTGTCAAACGTGAACCAAGAATAATAACACAAAACCTTAAGCATTTATTATGGATGTAACACGAAACTATTATCTGTATCTGTACCTGTCCATTTCACAATAATGTCTACACCCCTAGTATTTATGCAAGTGTAAAGTGGTAGGTGTTAGTCTGAGATTGCATGTCTGTGTGTGTCCTAGTATAAACTGAACATGAAGCCATGTGTCAGCAATCCAGCTATTTTTTTCCCCTTTCAACATGACAGCCTGGAATAAGCAACATTTGGGCACAGTAGTGAACTGGACATGTGGGCTGTCCCATCATGCCATCGTTTAACAAGCAGACAAGTGGCAGTAATGGCTACCTGCCGTGATTTGTCTAAACTGGCTCTCACACATGCATCTGCAGAGTGCCTCCACACCCACAGCTCTCGCATCAGTAGGCACCAGATGGACATTAGAAACGGGGATGAAAGTACAGGTATGACCCTGAGCTCCAGTCATCCGCGAAACCTCTAAACACCTGAGAAAGAGGTTTTCTTTGTGCATTCTGGCAGCAGAGCAGAGCCTCAAGATAGCTGATGTGCAGTGTGATCACACACTTTGCATATCTAATCAGATAAACGTATAAAGTACAGCAAATCTATTATCCCCAAGCTGCAGGAGGATTTTAGAACATCCCATTGGTGATGCTGGGGCTCTCTGCTGCTCATGGCTCCAGGCAAAGCTTATGAGCTGATTTTCCAGGAAATACATGACCCATCATGCTGGATTTCATGCTTATACTGTGTTTTTTCATTGTAATCTGACAGTAAAAACCCTACATGACTGTGAGCAGGTAAAAATGTTTGGGTAATCTGGTAAACTGGAGGCACAGTAGGCCATTCATAAGTCCAGCTGTGTCTGGATGTTGTCAATCCATGACAAACAGAAAAGTTAAAAGATGATGGATGCAGCAAGAGTTACAGCTTTCTGACAGATATAGTGAACTTCATACTTAACATCAACAAAGCCTGTGAAGAGAAGTATGAAGAGAGCTGAACAAAAGAGTGTTTGAGGTCTTTGGAGAAAATGCACATGTATTTGAACATGGATTTTCTGACCCAAAAAAAAACTTACAATGTCCTCCTTTCAGAACAAAGCCTATTGTGCTTTCCTTTCCACATAATGTGTTTGTAATATGTTTATAATGCACCTCTCCAAAGTGTACCTTGCCAGTCGCGCAAATCCAGCTGGGATTGGCTCCAGCCCTCTCGTGACCTTGTACACAATAAGCTGTATAGATAATGGATGGATGGATCTTAAACATTATTACCTCCATGGAAGACAGTTAAACCCCCAGACACGCTTTCTCATTGACATTAAGTGGATCATTGTCTACAAGGATGCTACTGTGAATGACTGATGGATACCAGGCACTGTGAACACAGTAAACACAACACAAAAACACCCAGAGCACTGATAACACACAAAGTTGTATTTTCCTTCTAATTTAGCCATATAATCACAGTCAGGTGCATTCTTTTTGAAATTCCTGGAGCCAAAGCATATGCTGCTCTCACTCTGAGTCCTTTTCAGCTCAACAACACATTGTTCTGCTGTTGGCCATGTGGGTGGTCAACATCTACAGTAATGTTGATAGTTACTAAATAAAGAGACTGCATGCAGTGCAAGTATACAGGGGGTGTATGGATTATAACTTTAAAGCAAATATACAGATTTAGGATCAAGTGTGGGCTGGCTTCAACGTTGAAGTTCTAACTTTGCCAACAAGTAACACTAGAACTAAGCTAAGCCACTGATTTGAAAATACTGTTGGTGATTAATGATAATGATATTTGCAATTGTAATAAGTTTTATTGCTCCTAATTTGCCTAACTTTGTACCTCCGAAGCAATTATGAGTGACATTACCGTGCTACACCAGAGTAATCAATTTAATCATTAAACAATCAAAATGAAAATATATCCAATTTGGAACATTAGGCACTGTGACCATTTTCATTTAGCTGAATGTAATCAAATGAACAGGCGTGGTATGAACATAAATCAACATGAACGTTCACACTCTATATACAAATACGTCGAAACACAATGTGGTCAAAATGATGTTTCAGTTTCCTAGCAACGGGACATATTCAACACTCTTCTTCTTTCTGTTTTTTCTTTTTTTTTTTTCTTAATGGGAGCTGAAGATTGCAGGACCAGTAGCAAATGAGTCCCTGATTAAAACCAGACACTACATGGCACTTCAGACGAGGGCAGTAAAACACGTGTGTGTTATGTGTTCATGTCTAAAAACACACCCAATGTGAAACTGGTATCCAACACCACTCCTCTGACAGTTTATCGCCACATTCAAGCTGTGAAACAGAAAACCTGTGTCACAGCTTAGGAAAAAAAACAACTCTGTGAGTGGAACGTAAGAACTGGACTGTATGTCCTAATGGTCCACAAAACCCTTTATAAGTTTTTTATTTTAATTTCCAAGAAGACTTGTGAGATAAAGGGCCATTAATGTATGTAATATTCAGACAACACTGTAAAGCACAGTGCACATGTGCAAATTTATTCCACTTACACTTGCCTAATTACATGCTGCATTTGAGTGAGACTTTTAGTAGTGCAGTCAAAATATAGTTAAAGGACTAGTTCGATGTTCTGGGTTGCTCATTTTGTGGGCTAGCATTAGATGATCTCATGTCTATATAAACAGGCAACACAGTGGATTGGTAGTTAGCACTCTTGCCTCACAGGAAGAAGGTTTCTAGTTCGAAACCCATCAGGGGCCTTTCTGTGTGGAGTTTGCATGTTCTCCCTGTGCTTGTGTGGGTTTTCTCCAGGTACTCTGGTTTCCTCCCACAGTCCAAAAACATGTATGTCAGGTTGATTGGTGACTCTAAATTGCCCATAGGAGTGAGTGTGAGTAAACTGGCCTTAATCTTACTTAACACATCAACAACCACAACCTTCTTGTGGTGTCAGCTTGAAACACTGTGGTACATAGCACAAAATCCTGGGAGTTTCTGTTATCCATCTCCAATAACTGACTTCATACAGTTATCACACAGAATGTACCCACTGTGTTTTCAGATAGGAAATCACAGTCTATGAAGCAGGTATTTGACTGCAGTTATCTTCTAAATCTGAAGGTTTGACTTTGATGTTACCCGACATGTAAAAGTTGAAACTAAGGTTACATTATCACTGTTAATACCATTGAAGTAGACATTTTGAAACAACCCCTTTATTTCACCTTTTGGTAGCAAAATTTCACAAAGTACAGAAAAATTTACAGATGTGAATGACTTTGTCTGAGTCCACCAAGTGACCACCGTGTCCTTTCTGGGGAATTTCAACAAATTGCTCCATTTCCTGATTTCCATGGCAACCTCCATTTCCATCACAGTGTGATTTTGGATAGGAGTCTTGACTTCACCCTGTCTGCCATCTGTCTCTCCAATATGGAGGTTTATTTTGGTTATTTTACAAATTTTTAAAAAACAGGCTTTTAGGTGGAAGTAGAAGAGAAAAGGGTTGGCAGAGCACCAAACAGATTCCTTCCACTAGTTTATGTAAATTATTCATACTCTTGATGCATTATGCATCTGGTGTGAGACACGGGCAAATCAAGCAGTACTATTTCATGTTTTGTCTCCATGTAAGCAGGTAGTAATTTGGCATAGCCATAGTGAGTTCTGCCTAGTACCCATTCACAAGCTATTCTGGGCACAGAGCCTGACTGAGGCTTTATCTGAATACAAAAATGAAGCTGTGATTTTGCCCTTATATGGTTTGGCAAAATTATAGATGTGTCTCTTTTGTAACACTGAAGGTCATTTTAAAACTTTGCCATCGGTTTATGGCTTGTTCCGTAATATGCAAACTATTTGTTGTTGACTGTGAAGTTAATGAACAGTTGGAAAACTGATGTGACGTGTGAGGTAGAGCCAGGTCAAACGTTTGAGGAGTACCTTCCTTTGCGGGGAACTGAATACTTTTTTTTTTTTTTTTTTACATGTGAAAACTAGAGGACACATTCTAACCAATTCAATAATGTTCATGCACTCACACATAGATTTATTCATTACATTATTTCCCTTGTGGAGACCTGCACCAGTGCACCTTGTCCTTCAAATACTCCATGTCTCTGCTGGAGAGAAATTAAATAGTGATATGTGGTTTGTTGTTTCAGGTAATATAGTAACAGAGGACAATCTGCTCCAGTCTACCACTGTGCCTTAAAGCAATGACCTCCCACAGTTTCATGCATCCAAAACTATGCTATACAGTTCAGTTGCGTGGCACAGTGAGACTAGGTCAGTTCCCTAGTCTCACTACTTGTACTCAGTGACTCATAGATGTTGATGCAGGCTCCCAAAACAGAAACTCTACAAGTGCTCAGGTCAGTCTGACTGTGAAAGTACAAGAGGGCAGTCTCACCAAAATCTGAGGCCTTTACCCAAAGTATAAATCTGCAATCACACAGTTTTCTTGAGGTATAGCTCATGATTTATAACTTTGCGACCCTTAGAGAGAAAAAAAAGATCATTGCATTAGGAGGCAACAACAAACTTAAATGCTGTTATAAATATGACATTTGCTGATTTAGCACAGTGCATATCATTATTGTTTGGAACATTAATATTTTTTCTTAGGGTGTGAAAAATGAACAGTCAGTTTGACTGAATGAAAAAATGCAGATGAGTCACAGGAGCTGACAGACTAACAGATGAATGATGTGAGACAAAATAAGAATTAATCCTGATTAGGCTCAGATTTATTGTTAAATTAGAAATGCCAACATATCACATGTTCTGTATTCAGGTTCTGTACTAATTTTAATTGTGGCATATTATTTGAATTTACCCCTAGTATTTTTACCTAAAGTCACATTTAACTAATGTGGTTTTTTTTTTTTTCTTTATCATTTTGGTGAATTCTTTATGTTGCATTTTAACTTCTTGTCATGATTTCGTAGGAGTCCAGCTGTTTCCCCTACATTTCTTATGGTAACAGCCTTTTTTTGTTGTTTTTTCATTTGGGCTGTTTTGTTGCCATAGATGTAGATGAAGACAGTCCATAATTTGGTTATTTGCTCCTGGCATAGCACTAATGAAGAGAAATTGTTCCTGTTTTACATAACTATTAATGACATGACATAACTAAAATGTAAAATGCAACAAGGTCAAGTGTAGCAAACAAAAGTGTAGTAAACAACTTTGGAAGAGATGCTGTTTTGGATGAGAGAGGACCTAAATTAATCAAGTCATTCAGATCATTCTATCTGAATCTTTCACATTTTTCATTTACAAAAGTCTCTCAGGTATTGTCTTATGATAACAAAACTGAATTTTAAATATGTTTCACCTCAGTCTTCCATTTACATTGCAAACTTGTACATTGACAAATGAACACTAATTTATATTCCAGTAATTTAGGCGAGGGCTCTCTGTTACTGTTCTAACAGAAAAACCTACAGTTTAAAGATGACACCAAGCCTTCTGACATGAATTATCACTTCTGTTCAGGAAAATAGTGAGGACAGCAACTGGTCCCCAATTCATCAGACTGTCCAAATACAATTGCTCAGCCAGCCCCAGATCAAGCACACCATTTATTAACTGGAATCTCTTGGTGTCAGGCACAACACCTCATTCATCCTAACACCAAGCTCATTCCATGGGCCTTTTACTCCAAGACAAGTGGATAGATCCCTCTAGTTCATGGCCTGTGGGTGTCCACCACATATAAATTGCAACTGTTTTGGCTAAGAGGTGTGTTTTTTAACCTGTGTAAGACCCCTAACCCCCTTTGCTTCCTCAGTGAGCAATTTTCCCTCTATTCATTTACCTTCAGGCTTACTAACGTTTTTGAAGGGACAAGCTGCAAACAAAAACAACTTACAAAAGTCAGGTTAGAATCAAATGAAATGCAATAATCAATATGTGTATGATTTTTCCAATGCATTCATGCTGTAGACCCATATTCTTATGAGGGAAATGCATTTCTTACTCCCTTCTAAAAACCAGTTCCACTTTCCAAAAAAGACTAAGACCTTAAGTGCTATGTTTTAGATTACTTTAAAAAATATTGGTACACTATTCTCACTGCATATTTCACTTCCTGTCTTCTTCCCCCGTATTTCTTCCTCCCCTTTCTTCCATTTAATTGTTTCCTCTACTGATTATGCCACTTTGAAGGGTGCAATTATCTCTCCAAATGAAAAGGATTTTACACAAAGTTGGAGAATATATGCTGTTAGACGTCTCAGTGGGAGCACTTTACAGAAAGGCAAGAAAATTATACATTCACATACTGTAGTTGTGTGGGTAACAGATAGGTGCGCATATGTATAAGGCCTTAGAGAGGAACAGCAGGCGAGACGGTTTTTGTCATGGCAACTTATTGAAACGTCACTGCTGAAAATTGCATTTAGTATAGCTTTAGGTGATGTTTGCTAATGGTGGTAATGACAGCATTCTTCATTATATTCATTATTCTGAAGTGGTTTGTCACACCTCCGTAAAATCAGAAAATGCCAGCGTGCTGTCAGAAGTATGAAGCTTTTGATGTCAAATAGGAAAAACTTTCAACAATCCAACTACATGCATCGTTGCATGCATGGAATTTTTCATCACATCTGCTTTAATTTCACATGAAAACACTATAGACAAATAGAATTAAGACAGCAGCTTCCCTGCCTGTTCATTTGGTTCCCGGCTCTCACTGTGCTTCATCTTATTTCTCTAAGCAATTTGACTCTCGAGAGGTAGACTTTGAGCCCCTAGCTCACCTCACAAGCAGTTACTTATACCAACGCCTCAATCTAATGTTAGATCACATACACCGATGCATCAAACCCTTGTTTACAGCCACAGAGAAGCTTTTAAAACTACTATCCTACTTCCTTATCTTCTGCGTCTTGTTTTCTTTCTGTTTTTCAGTGACAGATATGTATTGAAATGTCACCAGTGGAGCAGCTACACTGTCCTCAGCGCAGAATAATGACTGATCCCTTGGGGATTTCTAAAAGGGCCTTGTCTCTAACCCCTCATATCCTCAATTACCAGCTCACCAACCGGCACCCAAATGGTGAGTTCCAAAAAGGTGTTCAGCAGCTCAACCTTCCTCTTGAGTGCTAATGTAGCTTACAATGTTATCTTAGACCTGTTCAGACACAAACAAACAGAAATACAAAGCTCTGGTTTTGTCTGCATTTGGCCCAAACGTACAGACACCTACAGCTCATTCCCACATACCATTCAATAATGCTTTAAGATTAGTCCAAACTCTCAAAAACCTAGACTGGTGTTCAACACTGGTATAGAATGTAATGTTGCTGATGTCTTTTAATTAGGTATAAAGTGAATGTAGCATTCACATAATGTTGGTTTTACATTAAAAACATGTGCTGTCCCATAAGATACATAGAACATATTAACATACTGTATTAAACAGTGGTCAAAAGTTTGAGAAGACCCTAATTTTCCCAATTTTTATTGAAATTGTCAGAGAATTGTCAGAGGTGGGAAAAAAAAACTTAGATAGCCAGAAACTGGAAAAATAATGTACTTTCAGAGTTACACCAAAAAAGGCCTTTTTCCAGGGAAGAAGTAGTGGGTTAACAATTTCCAGCTTTTCTGCAGCAATGGAAAATTAAGCCTTGAAGGTTGAAGATAACAATTCCTACATGTGTGCACTATTTGTGGATTATCCTGTGTCTCTATAAAAGCAGTGTTAGAACAGAATGTGTTATAACACGCTCTTAAGCAACATTTGGTCAGCATTGTTCTGCAGCAAGTAGTATGTTGCTCTCATTGCCTTCTCAAATTCTGCAACAGTGTTGGCAAGAACTTTCTGCATAATATTTGATATCCATTGTAGAGAGAAGTGTTTCCACCTGTTACTCACTAATTTAAATACCTGTGCCTGGCACAATTTGAAAAGTATTGTATATTTGCAAAATATAACTGAACATGCAGAAACTATGTCTGTCTTTTTAAAATCATAATCACAACTGCAGTTGTCAGGGGTATGTAAAGTTATGGGCACAACTGTATCTGCAAAAGCTGGCTACTTTGTGAGTCAAAAATTTAGATTATTTTTTGTTAAACAAAACGATTCCATGATCTCTGTATTTATGTCCAATTGTTTATTTGTTCCATGCTTTAATGTCAGACATTAAACTGTGTAAATGTCAAAACTGGAAAGATGGAGGTGTCCTCAAACTTTTGACTGCCCAAGAGAAATTTTTGTGAAATTTTAACCTGGACTTCCATAAAAACATGACTAACTAAAGATACAGAGGTCCTGTTGCACACATACACTTACAATGGTTCACATATATAACCACATCATATAAACAAAAACACTACAACCCAACACATGCTGTACACAATACATCCAGGAGGCTGTGTTTTCGTTCTGTAAAGAGACTTATCTTCAGAGAACAGTGCTTCCTCTGTTGCTGCCTCACATATGCATCTACTATGACAATAAGGTTCATTGTCACATTTGCCAACATGCAACACCAAGTGAAACATTCTGGAAAATATGGTTCACTGTGATTGGATTAAAGAAGGTGCCTGCCAACAACTATCACTACAAGGAAACCTGGAGTCCTCAATTTTGGAAGGACTGTGCTGTCAGGTTAGACGAAGCTGTTCCGACACTGCTCTATCATGCTCAGTGTTAATGAAGACTGCAGACAGGGGAAGAGTGCATGTGGCAGTGGTGTTGCTTGGTGTATTTTCTATGGTGTGAACGTTTGCATCTCGTGCTGGAATGGTCTAATGAAGAGGAATTGTTCCTGTCGCCTCGCATTAGCCCACACAGTGTAAAATGCAAGCTGTGACATCCATCATTTCACAGGAGGTAATTATGCATAAATAATTTCATCATGCACAGAGCATCACTACAAAAGCACATAAATGCTTTTTTGATAGCATAGACATATAGTACCTTGTTCTACAAGCTAGACATAACAGAGTACAAGCCCGTTGAGACCATGAGTTATAGCCAGGAATTTAGAGTTTCTGTGAAGAAAGAAATTGTAATTATTAGGCAAAATAGTGCTTTAAGCTGAATGCTAATATCAGTATGCTAACAATGACAATGCTGATGTTAAACAGGTATAATATTTACCATACAGCATGTTAGTATGCTAACATTTGTTAATTAGCACTAAACACAAAGTGGCCTACTGCTGCGAGTAATAGGAAAGATGTTAGATTTGTGGGTATTTGGTGATACAAATATTATATAAAGTGCTGGACAAACTGAGGTTTTGACTGTTGATGATACTAGAAGAATACTAAGAGATAATCAAAAGTTATATGAACCTGTCAGAACTGGCAGAAACATTTTTAAAAACTAGAAATGATAAGGAAACACGGCATTACCACAGTCATCAGGACACGTGGTTTTTCAGCCTGGACCAGTGGTCAACTCGCTGGCTGGCATTCAAGACTGACCTGCTGTCCCAGCAGTTTATTACAACATGTAAGCATGCTACTGGAACTGGAGTTCTATGGGTCTTATTTGGAGGTTGGAGGAAGGTTGTTTGGGTTGGAGTAAATACAGGAAGTCAGTGGCATGAAAAACACAGAAAAGGCTTGGATGTAGAAGAGCATCCACCTGCAAAAGAGTAACTGAGTAACTGCTGCCAGTCTTTCTTGTGCTCTGCTTAGCAATTGACAACACACATTTTCCTTCTTTTAGTGTTTTATTGTCCATCCAGAGATATTGATTGTGCACTTTGTGAAATGGAGCATGTTCAATATTCTGCAAGGATTTTAACAAGGCCTGGGTTTTTGTTTATGTGAGCGGCTACACAGGAATAACTGAGCATGGAATTAAAGAGAAGATGTTTTGTAGAGTTTAGATTGTCCATAATAAGGTTAATTTGACCAATTTGTTAGAAATGTATTACTATGCCGGTAAACATGAAAGAGGAAGAGATATTTTGAAGATGCATTATTTAGAGGACTGGACACCTACTGTTGACTGGCTGGTCTCAAGGTAAATGTTGTTTCCTGTTCAGGTGTTTGCCACACTAGGCTCCGTTGTGTCTTCTTTTGTTTCTCTCAAGAGGAAAATGTCCCTTTTGTGTTTGTGATGAGGGAATTAAGTCAGATACTTCTTGGTTAATGTTATATATATATATAATATATATATCAGAGGCATTTGAAAACCTGGCTCGACAGAGATATTATGTCTAGCTGGTTTGCATAAAGTTACACTATAGTTATTTAGCTGATCCTATGGTATCATCTGGCTTTTCAAAGTGTATTACAGGTACTAGGATTTGCTATTTGAGGAAGCTCTCAATGAGTCCATGCAGCAATTTGGATTCTGCTAGGAGACCAGATTCCTCCTTATTAAATATGAATCTTAATCCTAATTCAACAATACAAAAAATATAATATAAGCAGGGGGGTTGGCGTGGGTGTGAGGATTGTATATTATTTCACAGCTGTGAATGCCAGACATCATAAAGCATTCTGCAAACTGGAGCCATTCAGCCAATGCTAGTGTGACTTCAGTGCTCTGAGGCATGGCACAACATCCGGCCTATTTAATTTGCTGAGATGTGAGTGTCAATTCAAAGGTCTGTTAGCAGGCTAAAACTAATGAAGCACAGCATTAAGCTTCATTCTTGTCTGTGTTAAGGGCTTGCACCATACTGCATCAGAGAATTATCGTTCTTATCCTAATAAACCATTTTCACTCCCTTTGGCTTATCTGAAAAAAGTTAAATTCAGAGCTGTTGTCACGTAATGAAAAGTTGAGATTTTGGAGATTCGTTTTTCACAGCACTAATCAGTGATTTGCATCATCTGTTTTCATCTTCAGTCTTTCCACCAGCTGTGCAGCTATCTGCTGGTACACTGGTTTACTAGTACACCACTGATAAACCACGATCTTACTCCACAGCAGCTGGATGGTGAAAGTAGAGCTCACTGGCATGTCTCATTCTCAGACATCTCACTTTCTCTATGACACCCTCATAACCCCTCACCTCACCTTGCTCACTCTCCTCTCATTAAGCCGTCCTAGTGGGCCACCACACACCTTTGCTGTGTGAAGCCGTGACACCATCTAATTAAAATCTCCTCGTGGAGTTAGTCAGAGGTGAAGTGACAAGCAGTCAGAGTATGCGGCTAGGACAAGGTTCAGATGAGTCAACTCTAAGGAGGCTTTCTCCTTCCTCCATCATTCACAAACACAGATACTGAAACAATGAAGAAACTAGGGGTGGGTTCAACTGGGCACTTAGCTGCAAGCAGAAAGTAAAGATGGATCAAAAGAAGTAAGTGAGAGCACAAGGCAGTTCAACACTGGCAGGTGTGCAAAGATATGACTAGAGGATCATGATTTACAAAGGAATCATTGTACAAATGAGTTAAAGAGAAGGTGTTATGCCTCATTTGGAAATGGATATACCAGAAATGTCAAATAAAAATTATATTGTCATTGAGCTGTTACCTTTGGCCACAGCAGCAGAATACTAAAATTTAAATTGGACTGACACTTTAATCCCTTTGGTGCTAAAACCAGCTCTCCAGGGATTTTTGCTGGTTGTAAAGCATAATAATATCAGTCTGGGACAAACTATCCGATGGAGATTAAAGTTACGTTTGGGTGTGAGAGTGAAGAAACCCTTCCCTTCTTACTCACCTAGAAGAGACCACGCCCATGAGGAATTCATTTGTTAATTTGCAGTGACCCTTCCCTTTAAGGGGACAAGTGGCCCCAAATCTATAACATCATAGCTCACTGCAAGGGCCAAGCTTGTTTTTTCTTTAATTTGTCCCTGCTCTGTATCTGAATTGCCAAATATAAAAGGTAAAATCCTGATCTATGGGACTGCTGCCATACTTTAAGTGTAATGAAATTGCAGATCTGCCAGCTATTGACCTATGAAGTTTCATCACTTTAATGCGTTTAACTGTACAGTACCAGACACCAAATCAACTTCAATAAACTGAGAAGTATCTCTTTAAGTAAAAAAAAAACAAAAAACAAAACAAGTAATTTTTAAGAGGATAAATGAAATAAAGAAAAATGAAAGAGGCACATGAAATCATATCACCCAGATGAAATTTTAATGAGAAAAATCCTTAAATATTTATATTTACAGTATTTCTTTTGTCTTATGTAAAGTCCACATTATAGACACAATTTAGCCTTTTTGGTCTTTGGGTTTTTCCATTACACTGATTGGCAGTAAGTTACAGCTCAACACAAAATGAAAAACAGAAATGTCAAGCATTTTGTTTACTGTTAAATCTCCCTCTGCTCACAACCTTAATATGATTTTGTTAAATTCACTGAAGATTGTTTTTGTGGACTTTGTGAGCCAAGCTGGACTACGCTGCCCAATTCCATTATCATTTAAATGAGCCTGTTAGATTCATGTGTACCGGCCTGCACCACTAAAGGAGAGTTTCTTTATTTCTCTTATGGTCTGCTCATCTTTGATCGTACCTCACTATCTCTGCTGTGTCTCCATCTCTGTGCTGTAGAGCTATTTTCTTTTAATCAGTAGTTGAAGGTCAGTGAACTGGCATTTCCTTGCAAATACTTAAAGTCTTTTCATCACTCAGTGGAAGACATTTTGCTTGAACAGTATTTTGAAAATAAAAAGTGGCCTGTGGTCGCCCAGCCCAAGTAAATAGATATCCACTATTATAAAAGTTCTTCTCTGCAGTTATTCTGATACCTGTTTTCAACTCCTTCAGCACTCTATAAACATCATAACTGTGAAGTTCAAAAGGTCTTGACGTAAGAGATGGTGCAGTTTGATGAAAGAATATAGAAAAAGACAAAAGGAACGGAGACAGACTGTAGACTGAGAACAGAGAGGGTTAGATACACAAAAAAGAAGAATTCTTAATGTGCCTGCTTCGGTCTCTGTATGTCTGTATCATTTTCTTGCCGTCAGAGCCTCCTCCCCTTCATGGCATATTGCTGAAAGCATTCAAATGCCACTGAGCTGTGAAGTGCTCTATAATTCCATTTCAGAGGTGATTGGAGCCTCCATTCTTGAAGCGTCATATCTGTGAGGTTTCTACCTGCAGACATCACAGTGACAAATTTTCCACTCACTGGTCTGTGACACAGTCCAACCCCCTCTTTCCTTTTCATGTGATTCACAAGTTGGAGGAAAGTGCTTCGGATTCTTTTTTGTAGTCTTATATTTCCTTCATGGGGGAAAAACTAGAGACATGATTCAGGCTCTCACAAGCTGAATCAACCGGTGAACCTAAGTAAAAAAATAAATAAATAAATAAAATGAAAAACACGCTCACATAACTTGACAATATCCATCAATATTTTCTCACTTAAAACAGTTTGGTGCCTGTTGAGGATCTTTTTAGGGGAAGCTAGTGAGAGTGTTTCAAACTGGAGTATTACAGTAAAACAGGCTTTTCTTGTGATTTAGGCCAGCATTATCTTTTACTGAGCATTGACTGATCAACTCTTTGTCTATTTAAGTGGCAGGGCTGACACTTCATTTTCAGCTTTACATTCCAGCATCCATTCAAAAGGAGGGTTTTAGCCTTTGTCAGAGTTCACTCTGTGCTTGCATAGGCTTTCTTTTTGCTACAAGGAAGAGCCAGGGCCATAAATAGTGATGTAGTAAAGTTTAGAATGCAAGGAGTCTGAGAGAAAGGTGTTTGAGGAGAACAAAGAGCAAGGAACAAGAATAAGGGAAAAAAGAGAAAGTGACAGAAGGAACATTGAAATCTCACTGGAGCATGTTATGAGTGAAATTGGAGGGGAGGCTGTAAATTACAGGTAATTTGTGTCACGAGTCGTAGGATTTAAATCACTGGAATCAATGTCAAGGAGGAGAGGAAAGATATTGCACCTAGTCAACATTAGAGAGCAGGAGAGAAGAGGGGTGGTGTTAATGGATGGGTGGAGATGGGGAGTTAAAAGAGCGAGCACCTGAGAGGAGGTCAGAAAAAGAGACGGATGATTTTTCACTCTTCCGTCGCTGCCTGTTGGCAGGTGTATGCACGCGTCATTAAAGAGTTGAAAAATGTGCGAGGAGGAGGTTGTAATGACTCACTAATGACCTTGACCGGCAACTATAGCAAAGGGGGCTCTTGTCTGCTGCTACCTTGGGCAGCAAGAGGAGTGTCAACATGACGAACTGCAATACTGCCAAGGACATGGATGGGGAGAGCATTATCCATAGTTTTAAAGCTCTCTACATTCATCCATGACTACTGCTATTTTCTTCTGCCCTGGTTCTGGAACTCATTGGACTGCATGCTGAGTGTGTCCTGACAGATGTTGCAATAAGTTACACATTTCTCAGCAGCATTTGTGTAACTGAAGACCACGAGATGGTACTTTGTTGCCACAGGGCCCCCGACAGTTCACCAACCAGCCACCATGTTGAAGCCATTAACTGTGTTCTACGTGTCTGTGTGGTATTTTATAAGAACATTTTGGCAGAATGCAAATGTTAGATTAAAAACACAGCAGATTAGCATACAAACATAACTCAGAACTGCAGAGGATTTTACAAATTAAAAATGATCTTTTTCTTTTTTCTTTGCATGTTAAATAATTTACAGTGTGTATCAATTTTTAATTATAAAATACACTTTGTATGCTATTTATGACCATCTGTTTTGTCTCTAACTCACCTTTTTAAATTATCAACACAGGCTTGTTGCATTTCTATTATCTTTCCTCGTGAAGCTGAGATCCTCAAAAGCCATCAGCAGACAACCTCCACGCACTTATTTTATCTATCTCACCTGTCAGAGAGGAAGAATGCGAGGCAAAGAGAAAGCCAGGAAATGAATTAGAGAGCAAAATGGAGAGAGTCATCTATTACTGGTGACAGAACGCTCTCACACTGGAGATAAGGAAATCCCATTTGTAAGAAATGACCACTCAGCACTTTTCAGCATAACCTGTTAACAGTACAGGTCAGCCTGTGGGTCAACGGAGAGATAATCCTGCTTCACTGGTGGTGGAAAAATATACATTTAACAGGATATCGTCCAAGTGTAAACACGGTTATCATTTAAAATGGGCCTGGGCATCAGGCCTGCCCAGTGTTAATGCTGCTTCGTAAGACATCACTGTACATAAAGACAAAAAGAGGCTGGAAATACAGTTTAAAAGGATTTTTCAATTTTTTCAAATATGTTGTCAGTATTTTATGATCACAGGCAGCATCAAACTTTGCTGGAGAGACAGAACATTTCTGACATTTTTGTTTTGTTGCTTGGTAAACAAGCGTTAAGTCTAGGTGCATAACTTTCCCCATTATATTTCTGTAAACATGAGGATAGAATTATGTGCATATATTTCATGCAAGCTATTATTATGTAATGTTAAACAAACAAAATTTCTATCTGGTATCTGGGAAGTCACTTCCAAGCCCTTACTTCCTCTACTTGTTTGGGCACATTGTAGACCATCCTCAATTTATCACCTTTCTGTCTTTTTCTGTTTTAATTACAGCCCCTTATTTGGTAGGAGTCAAAGAGAAACAATTAAAATCTGACTGTTTTCAAACCACTCGATCTAGCTAATGAACTGAAACTTTTAACAAAGTTTAAAACAGAGAACTCAGTTAGATTATATTTCATGAACATTATATTTAAGAGGATATAGATTATATATTATAGATTATATTTAAGAGGATATTACAGTAGATAGAGAAAAGATGTTTGGGCTGTGGTTACTCAATACAGCTCTCATATTAGCTGACATATGCCAGAAGTATTAAAAGCCACAGGCTGAGACTTTGATGCCGCTCTAATCTGTTTCAGCAGCAGTGGGACCATTTGCCTGCGATCACATGAAATTCACTGAGGGAGACAGATGAAGAGTGAAGGCAGGGTCCTGTCAGACATGAAGCGTAAATGAGGGACAAACCATATTCATGTCACTGCAGAGGAGTCACTGCAGAGGTGGCTGTAAAAGGTGACATATTACAGGGAGGTTTCAGCCCAGGGAGCCTGCACAGACATCAGAGTTTGATAAATTAATACGCCAACTCACAGGCTTGAACTTGGTATAGTGGATGGTGTTCACAGGTGCACAGAAAATCAATTATGTCTGTGCCACAGGCTGTAATCTCCATTGAGCCCCTTGCAATCAGCAATATGTCAACTGGACATAAAGCTTGTAATTATTATTATTTTTTCAGACTGATATTGATGCCACAAGCTGGAATTGAGGATTAAATTGCGCAATGTGTGTATTTATGGGTAAAAGAGATACAGTAATACCTGAAATATTTGAGCAACACTTGCACAAAAAGTTTTAAGTCTGGGCCAATTTATTGAGTTTTACAGTAAAATTTGTCAATTTATGAGCCTAAGATCACATATTCATCATCAATCACATAATGTTACTGATCCTAGGCTTTGATTTTGACATACCATGACGAGTTTTGCCTGTTCATTAGTTACCAGGTGACCTTGTTTTTAAATTTGCAGCCCAGACTGACCAGCTGTCAGATTGTTGTCAGACATGGCCCCTGAGAAACATGTCAGAGAAGTTGTCTCAGAAGTGTTTATCATGGCTTACGTGCATGCTCTGCCAAGCTGCCTTACTCCATGTTTTTCATGTTTACCTTTGTTTTCCACAATTTGATCACCTGCAGCACCGTTTCATGGACAGATCCCCCACATGATTTTCCAGCTAGCATTATGTTTTGTCCTTGTTCTAACTCCAGTTTAGTCAGGCCTCATTCATACACCCTTGTTCACCATGCTGACAGCTGGAATAGTTTCCTTTGGTATGTAGATATTTACCGTTTGTTGTTAAACCTATGCTTTGCCTTGTTAACTTTCCTTTTAACTATTATTGATGAAATGTGATGAAATTTTTTAAGAGAGCAAAAGTTTTCTTAAACTTTACTTACATGTTCTGCAAAACTAAAGTCTGGATGAAAATCTGACATTTATTCAATAATAAACAGTGAGTGCTTTCAATATCAGGCCTCAGTGTAGATGCCAATGCTTCAGTGTTGACTATGTGCTCTCTGCTTTCTAAACCTGCAGATGCATATATTTCAGAGCAGAATATCACTGGTAT
The DNA here is from genome assembly GCF_900324485.2 of Mastacembelus armatus. Taxonomy (NCBI): domain Eukaryota; kingdom Metazoa; phylum Chordata; class Actinopteri; order Synbranchiformes; family Mastacembelidae; genus Mastacembelus; species Mastacembelus armatus. The sequence continues at coordinate 10,583,203 of NC_046656.1, forward strand.
GTCTGAAACTATGAGACAGCAATGGAAGGAACAGGCTGTACCTGAAGAGAACTGATGCATAAAAGAAAAGCCATACTGCTGGCAGCTCATCTGCAGATTCAGTTAAACTAATATCTGGCTGTTTTAATCATCGACACAAGCATAAACTAGTCTGAAAATAAAATAAACATGGATCAAAACTAAAACTAAAAAAGCATTTGCTTGTCATAATTTTGAACACAAACAGATTTGAGGTAACTACAGGTGGATGAGTTGGACAATAAGCACACAGCTCTGTATGTGTTTTATGACAGAGAAGTCTAAAGTTACATTTTTTTTTTCTCAATCCTCAAAATGAACACACAGGTAAAATAGTCTAGGGAGACATTTGTGCAAATGTGCCCTTTTCCCAGTATATGACTGCATATGTGATATACCCAGATCCTCCACATAATATATCCACAACAAAAATTGAATGACACCATACAGCTCTATTTGCAGTTGCCATGGTTGCACATGTACATAAAGCAGCATGAATGGAGCTGGCAGCAGAGAAAAAAGGAGAGGAGCTGAATAAGAGTGAATGCTGCAGTCAGCCAGGACATAAAATGGGAATGAAAAAGAGAGTGATGCTGAACAGGATAGTGTGTTATAAAGAGGAGCCGGCTAGAGGCAGATGTCATTGATGGGATCAGTATCTACTTAGATTCCTTTCACACTGAGCATCTGCAGCGTTGTGCAGGGGTTCAGCTATGCAGGTAGGGTAGTGGTTTTTGGTGTTGACACAAATAATGGGTCACCTGTATTAAAAACAAGTTAACCAATTTCTCTCCAGACTTCATGACATGCCTCTGCATGTGGCTATAAATGACAAGATGAAGGCTAACCCTTACCCTCACTTTAACCAAGTGTAATGGAAGTCACCATACACATGTAGGCCCACTCAGATGCAATAAGACTCTATTAATAACAGATGAATAACATGCCCATACACAGATCTCCACATACTGTATTTCCTACATAACAAAAAGGGCACACTACTGCACTAGTACTAAACATTGCCACTGGACATAAATTGTATGGCAAGGAATCATCCAATATGGACATAAATCCTGGGTTTAAATAATAGTGTTTTATATATAGTGTATAACAAAAATATTTGTCGTTTATGTGTTTCCTCCACCTCTCTTTGAGTGCACGCCTGCATCCATCACATCATGTAAGAGTAAGAAATGTGACTTCCCTTCAGTCCAAATTATCTCCACAGGAAACAGTGGTGGAGGGCTCTGCTCCAGCCTGATCATATTACACACCCCAAGTACTGCAGCTCTGGAGCCCTGAAGGCTTCTGGGTAAGAAGACTAGTTAGGGCCCCTGCAGCTTGGGATCCAAATGAAGGTTGAGGATTAGTGTGGTGCAGAGGTGTCAGAAAGCTGGGGCCATGTTGGAGTGATGGGGTGGGTGGGGGCACACGAAGGAATGCATATCAGAAAACAGGGGCTCTGGTGTCAAGGTCCCATCATCACCAGCAGCGGCAGAACATGAATGAAAATGAGGCAATGTTCATGAATATTCTATTGAGTGTTATCTTTACACTTTCAGTCTTTTTCCCCTTTTCCAGCACTCTGAGATTTTCTCTCTACTACTGCAATCTTCCATTTGCTTTTCCTCGTTTTATCTCCCTCCGTTTCTGTCTTTCACTCTTGTTGTGGTGTATCTTAGGGCATTGAGGCATTCGCCACAAGGGGTAACAAGCGCTCCCGGATCACATTGAAATCTGCATGTCCCAAAGATTCATACAAAGCTTCAAAAACACAAGTGCTTTATTACAGAGCTCACACAAAAAAATCATTGAATTTTTTGGTACTTTGTTTCTTTTTGTGCGTCTGCTACTGTAGAAACATTGGCTCAGTAAATCCTGGCATCTATCTACATGTGAGATAACCACAAGGATGAAAACCAATTATGCTTTTTCCACAGCGGCCACAGTAATTATGTATTGTTTTTCATTTGTGCTCTGTGTTTTTGCTAGGAGCAATGTCCCTACACCTTAATCTCTCTCCTCTCCTTCTACCATCTTGGTGAGATAAGCCCATAGTCCATGACAAATAGTAAAAACAGAAGAAGAAGTTAGTTTATATAAAGCGATTGTCTAAAAAATCCTAGTTCAGCCAGGTTTATGGTATTAGTCTTGCTGTTTCTTCTTGCTATTCCACATAAATAATTACAAAGTATGCTGCAGAGTTTGGGCTCTCTAATTTCCTGGGTCAAAAGGAAATGGGTGGTAGTGTTTGGCTGTGAGGTCACATTCAAGTTGGTGCAGGAGTCCAACCAATGGTGTCGTGGTCTGTGCGCCGCAAAATGAGCAGAAGGGCACGGCTTTGAATGTCTCTTCCATGGGACCCATGGGCACAGCCACAACAATCAGTTGCTTCAAATGGAAGTGCTATTGTAGGCGAAAAGGGCAACAGCACTCTGGCAGACAGACAGAAACAGACAGCAACCCCACCGGACCACTCTCTGCCTGATCAGTTCTGGAGTTGGCAGGGTCCACACAAAGGTCAGTGTTTAGGAAGGGAACAGGAACAGAATAGGTTTGTGTGGTTGCATTTGCTCAGTGTTCTGGCACAGTTCAACTTTTTAAGAAATAATTTGTGAAAATAAACAAAAAGGTACAACAACGGCAGGATTTTTGGTGGGTTTACAAACATTCATTCTGATTTGGATAAACACATTGTTTTTTTAAACAAATGGGTGATTAAACGATAAAACCGTGCTTCACTTTTTTTGGGATGTTTCAGCGATATTGCATTACTGCACATAATAAATGTGTTGTGACAACCCTTTTTTGTGGAGGACTTGCTATACAATTCCCAAAGTCATGTTATTCTTTTTTTATCTGATAGAGTTTCTAAACTGGTGGATTTGCACTCTAACCTCTAGTGCTTTTTTTTTTGTTTTGTTTTTTTTGTATACCTTGTGGAAATCTGAGATGCTTTACTGGCTGTTTGTGACACTCCGAGCTCTCGTTTCCAGCCAGCATTCACAAATGGATTTTTCATGTCATTCAAAACTGTCTTGAGACTTTCCAGTGTCAGAAATATATAAAAACAGTCAAAAATCATTGTCTGTGTGCACTGCCTGATGGTGCAGTAGGGGTACCGGGTAGATGGAGAACAACTGAAAGATTGATGAATGGATGAATGAGTGTTTCACCTCCTTCAGTCTAAAGCAGTGCAGTGGGATCATGAACTCTCCTGCCAAACACAGAAAAGTTCAACACCACATATCCCATCAGGAGGTTCTTTCCATGAAATAAATCTTTGCAATCTTTATGTCACCGGTTATATTTTTTTTTTCTGTACTTCCTCTTCCATTACACACATCCTACAAACAGTAATCAACCATGCTGCTCTTTTTCTGTATTGGCTGCTGAGTAGAAGGAAGAAAGCAAACATGCCCCGGCTGAACCCAAATCAAAATCAAAGACAGGCACTGGAGAGGTGAGATATATGAGTTTGTGTGTGTGAGGTGTTGGAAGGTTACGACGCAGCTAGAGGTAGAAATATGTGATCCACAGTGGTAGATAGGAGCAGATGGGGAATAGTGGTATTAGGAAGAGAGAAAAGCAAATAGTGATGAGAGAACACATCTACAGTAATAGTTTCAGCAGCTGAACCGATTAAAATGGAAAAATGATTCAAACCAATCTTCACTTTGCAAACAGCCACTGCTGAGCGAACTTTAGCTTTTAACAGACAAGAAAAATAACTTTTACCTCACACTGAGGGTCACAAAATATAAAAATTAAAAATATACTGCATACACTAACTAACTTGGAATTTTTGGTATTAGACTGCATTAATATCAGTCATGTGTACCTTATAACCTGGCATCTAAGTGCATAAGCAGTGGCTTGAGAGAATATAATTGAAATGAAATGTTTTTAATAGAGCAGTTTAGCAACAGTAAACTCTCACACTGCAGAGACACTTTGCAGAGACAACCATCCAACACAAACGTAAAACACCTTCCCGAGGTGTAAATTGACCAATCCCTGTCTCAGCCTGTCTGGAAACCCCAGAGAGCTTTTTCTGATGAGCTGATTTTTCTTCCTCGGTAGCCATGCAGAAAAGTTCGATACACTCAGCAGTTTCCAAAATGGCTTGTATCCACCGCGGGGTGTACTGAAATTGAAAGGGAGCACACAATGGCCTGAAAGCAAAGGGTCGACCAGGGTGAAACTGAAGCTCTGTGACAGCTGTGACTGCAAGGACACACACATGGGCACACGTCGACACAGACATATGCACACAGCTTGCAAGTGTGTATGTGCGTATATGAGAAGGAGAGAAAATGAATCCTGTGTCTAGCCCTCTAATTTGCTCCATGAAAGTCCATTCAGCAGGAGCCCCTGGGAACATTTCCATCATTCTCCTGTAATTAACACTTTTCCCAGTGATGAGCTACCACAGTTCTAATATAATTCAGCCTTCATGTATGCACACATGTATATTTTTCTATTGTGATCAGAACAACACAAAAAGGCAATTATGAAGTAATGATTGTGTTTCCAATCAAAATCAACTTGATGCAGCCAGTATTCCTCCAAGCAGGTGCAAAACTATATTAAATTATATGTGGTATCACTGGAGGAATATTGTTTTAATAAATATATATGAAAAAAATGAATAGTATTATTACATGTGGTTTAATTTAAATTTTTACATACACAAAAATAGGCAAATGGAGTATCTTTATCCTAAGCATTATTCATGCATGGCCATGACATACTGTACTATGTTATGCAGCAGCTATGCAGCAGCTTCCGTAAACCTTTGGTTGAGCAAATTAGCAATTACAACAACAATTAGAAAATTCAGCTCTCCTCATTCAAAGCTTTGATGTTACTTAAAAAAAGGAGAGCTTGATTTGTCAAGTATGTATACTATTAAATTAAAGCGGTGGCGAATTGTAGAGCAAAAATTGAGGTCAAGTGAGAAGTGCAATACAGTGTTTCACCACATGACATTTACAGGGGCGCTGTTTCACAATTTACAGGACAAGAAGGTGCAAAGACAGTATACTGTCCTTTTACAAGAATTACTTAAACTGAAAGTGTTTTCATTGAAATGACAACTGCAATAAAGTCTGAAAAACAAAGGAAGGCCTGACATTCCTCTGCCCCCAGGAGAAAATGTAACTGCTTATTTGTTGTTCAGTATTTTTAAAGTGAAATGCAAAAAATGAACTTTATTTATCCAATTTTCTGCTTCAAAACAGATTTGGACTGAACGGAAGGTACATGGACTGAAAAGGTTTGTTCTTTCAAATGTGAACTAAAAGTAGATTATAACAAGGTATTCTGAATCAAACCCTGAAAACAGCACCCCTGCAGCTTTACACTCCTTGCAATTCAAAAATGACAATTTTCCACTGTCTTGTCTCCATAACTATTATATAACCAAAATCTCATTCTTTTCAAAGTCTTCTCAAACAATAAAGAGACTATTTTATTCTGAATGTGAGATCAGTGCCATCATCTTCAAAGAGGTGCTTAGTCATGGACAGAGTAGGAAGAAATGAGAGTTTAACAGTCTTTTATTCCTTCTATAGCATCTTTACTCCTGCATCGTCTTTTGCTTTTTTCTTATTCTTTGTTTTCTATTGCTTCATGTCCACTCACTCTACACCTCTCTGTTTCTTTGTCTTTTATAATATATTCATCCTTTTAGAAATCTTTTTAAAAATCATTAAATCAGCATTTCAGGACAGTGCTTATTTGTGTTGATATAGAAAACAGATCATGTAAAAACCAAAGTCAGTCCTGGTCGTGATGGTACCAGTAAGGTTCAGCACCATGGACAGCAACAGTTGCTGGTAAAAGCTGAATTCACATTGACTGTACTGAGTTGTTGTTTGTGCAATCTACAAATGCAACAGAATGGACTGGAAAAGTTAATGCATACTATAACCAGATTTCCAAAAAATGATTTTTCCACAAATCCCATATTGAACCTAAAACTAACAATAAAATTCTTGTACTCACCATAATATTTGAGTCCTGACAATGGTTAAAGTTAATCATCTGTGCTGTGCCCATTGTTGTCCAAAATACTATACTGAAAATGCAAAAAACAAAAAACTAAATCATTTTAAAATTTAAAATGTGTATTTTGACTTGTTTACAGCAATGTTTAAAGTAACTACTCCTCTGAACACACTTGTCAGTATGTGAGTACTGTGTCAACATAAACTTGAATAAAGAAAACAACCTATGCTTACTGTACTTCAGCGTGCAGTAGTGCTGCTTTTTTTCATCTGTTGTGCTCAACACCATGAAGCTCATTAACAAAGACTGTAAAACTAAACACTGTAATCCTATATTGTGGACCAGTTCTCCACAGTGATGCTTTTCATCCATGGCAACCACAGGCATACAGGTCATAAAACAGAGGTTTAGTGGTATCACACGGTATGAACACTGAAGCCCTGTTCATAATGAAACTGAACTGAGAACCACAGAAGTCAATACTAGGACTCCAATCTTGCCCTTTCCTCCCCACATTTACCAATTTAGCTAAGTGTTTGTGTGGGTGTGTGTGGGCGTGTGTGCAGCTTAAGGTCAGCCTTGAGGCATGCACAGAAATACCCACACACACACACACACACACACACACACACACACACACACACATATATGCACGCAGTCCCCAGGATGGTCGTAGTGAATCAGTATGTGATAACACTGCTGTCTGCTCCTCTTCCAAGCCAGGTCAGAGCAGCAGAGTCTGAATGCATGTTTCACTGGTTCAGTTAATGAGCTGCCATCCTACTCTACCTGATGCGGTTTCCCTATATTCCTCTCCTCTCTCTGAGGTGTATGTGTAGCTTAACAATGAACTACCTCAACATGTGTGTGCGTTAATCTAGGGGTGACATTTTTGTGAAAAACAGATGCAGAGTGTCAGAGAAAAACAGGCAAGTCAACTGATTTTTACAGAGTGCCTTCACCATAACACAAGTCCTTACATTTTTAGGTGTAATCACTGAAGAAAAACAAAGATAACAGCAGAGAGATGAGTCTGGGAGGAAGAGAAACTATTTTTTTCTCTGCTCAGACAGCATGGGAAATATTTCATAGATATTTTTGCTACCGGCACACTAACAGACAATTCAACACGCTTTTCTTTATTGTCTGAGTTTATGGGCATGTGTAGGCATGTTATACTATATGTTGCCACATTGATTGTGCTGTGTGTTCTAAACTGAATCTTTGTTCCCTTAACTGTTAAATGCCAGAACCTGCACGTTTTTAATATAATTTATTACTTCTTCTGTATGGGTGCATTGTAACTCTTATACTACATCAGTTTGAATATACAGAGGCTGGATGCAACAACTTGTAAAGGAAAATGTAAGCCACTTCAATGGAAATGCAATACATGTAAGCTTTTGATTGTGACTGTGTCAAACTCTGCAATTTGAGGTGATTTGTTCTAATACATTATATTATGAGGTTTTACCAATTTACAATATTATACATGCTACATGACAATATAATACCATTTAACATAAAACTGTCATCATTCTAAACAGGCTCCTCAGTCACTGTATTATATATATATATTATATATATATATATATATATATTTTTTTTTTTTTTTTTTTTTTTTTTTTTTTTTTTGTTAATTGGTATTTTTGTAGTTCCACTGTGATTAGGGATGAAGACGATGATGATGAAGGTGGCTGCATATGTGTGATCAAGTAATATCAATGGCACTGAAGCCAAACACACAAAATGCTAGGAATATTTCTTTTTTTTCCTTTGAATAATCCAAATTAAAAAAAAAAAAGAAGCAATAGTGTTTCACCAATCATGAAATTAAAGTCTAAACAAATCTAAGAAATCTTGAAGATACTGAGCTAATCACTAAGACACTTAAAAGAAAATGTCAAGCAGTAGCTCATGTGTTGGAAAGTAATAAATAGACACAATGAATGTCGCAGTAATGATAGAAGGCGGTAACATGAATGGAGCACACTGTACATCACACGCAAATATACAGAAAGCCTGCATCCTTCCATTTGATTATCAAGGCTTCATGCACAAAAAGGTCAGGTATAACAAATATAATCAATGCAGAAATTTCTATTAATCTTGCAGATATGACCTTTGTCTGTTGAGGGTTGTTTTTCAATTTCTACAGGAGCTTCCATGTTTTTTACTGGCTTTCATGTTATCTAAGCCTAGTCAGTTTCCACGCTAACAATGTTTAGTTTATACTGGTATATAAAGAGATGTTCATGAGAGAAATATCAAGTTTAAATGGTTTATTTGCGATGCTTTGATTGATTAAGTAGTAAATTATTGTTGTATATAAGAGTCAGTGTAGTTGCTAAATCCCCACCCTCCTCTCGGGTTTAACAAATAGATTTCCTCTTCTAAACATTAGGCTGTACAATTAAAGTCCAAACAAGTGGCAAATTGCCTGTCCGCCTCTCATCATCAATGCAAGTGGTTCTGCTGCACCTCAGGCCTCATTGCATTTCTCAAAGTTAATTGATTTGGAAATGTTTTTTCAGCTGACACAGAGCTGAGTAGACAAGAACAAAAGAGGACAGGGAGGTGGGGATCTGGTTAGACGAGATTACATGTTTTTTATGTAATAGACCAACTTTATTTTATGTTTTTTTCCCTCTTAATTCCACCTATAGCAGACAACAAAGCTTCTGTCGGCTGATCTAAAGTACTGTACCTACACTAATCTTTTAATTGGCTCAGAGGAATGCTTGCCACTGCATTTTATAGAGACATAGTGTAGAGCAACTTTCTTTGTAAAGAAAAGACTCCATCAGCATTGTGTGGCTTCTTTTTTTTTTCTTTTATTTTAAACCTGTCCTGTCCAGCTGCTTGGCATACAGTATTAACGATCTGGATGCCTTGTTGAGCCAACAGTGTTGCTTTTCCAGGAGGTGTTGAACCAACTCCTCTTGTTGAATAGATCTTATTTTGATGATGCCAGCTACAGGACAAGTCAGGCGGTGGACAGGAGGACAGGAGGGACAAGGAAAGAGAAAGAGAGTAATAGAGAAGAGAGAAAAAGACAATAGAAAACAACTGCAGTGATGAATATTCAATATAAACAATATCAGTGCTTATACTATGTCAGCAATACAACCTGATAACAACAATGCATTACTATTGTCAGTGATAACAGTGCAATACAATATTAATAATAGTAATAACAATAATAATGACTATAATAACAATAATATAATTTACAGTGTCAGCAATGATACACAGATATGACAGCTGCCATAAAATGTGTGTATGTGAATGTGTGCATAGCTATGTGTGAGTGTGTGTGTGTATGTGCGAATTTGTTACCAAATATTTTACACAGCAAGAGCAGGAGGCCACCATGATGCCACCCCACCCCCAACTAGGTTTGAATCCCACCGTGCATACCCCAAGGCCAAGCGTTTGTGTGGCTTCTTAATATAAAGCAGGTCTGATAATATTACAGAAAACACATTAGTCTAAATACGAAGAGACACTTGTGTGGACTGTACAGTATTTCATAATCTTTTATTGCTGTTGCCTTAAGCAAATTTCATTAAATTTGGTTTTCCGTTTGAATTCCTGTCAACAACTAATTATATCAAATATTTTCTCACATTAAATTGCTCATTGTACCTTGTTATCAAAAATTGGATAATATGTTCACATATAAATTTATCAGTGATTTAGCTGTTTCCCCTGAGATAGCTGTTTAGTGGAGTAAAGTTTTGACTTCCCTTTCTTTTGACTTTTTGCTTTTGATGTGTTTTGTTCCCTGTAAGGACTAAAAAACTATTTTCCCTGCTATATTCATCAGAGAGACAGTTAAATGAAATGAACCGTGCATGGAGAGGACATGAAAGCTAAAAGGTAATCCAATTTCCATTAAATGCGATATTCTTAAAATTTCCCTGCAGACCTTTTGGGGAAAGCCATGATTAGAGACTGGGAACGCATGTCATTTTATTCCACTATTTCATAAAATGAGATATATTAATAAAAATGTGGATGTTGGAGATTTGTCACTTCACTAACTGCGAACTGTCAGAGGCTGCAGAAACGGCCATGGCAGGTATTAATGAAAAATTAGTATTCTGGATTGGACAGCTTCCACTCCATCATCACATTTTGATTACATTTATAGGAAAAAAATGTCTGAGTGGAAGGACACAATCCTACACACCCTCACTCTCTTACTACTGTACAAGCTTATATTTCATATTATGTTCACAACACAGCTACTTGAGATGCAGCTCTTTGCTCAACCAGTGAATGTCACGTCACTTATCATCGCCCTGATCATCCTGTGCATCAGAAGGAGACCTTTTAGGATTATACATGAAGAATGTGCTTTACATTTGTAGGGTAAGAAGCAGGACAAACAAAATAAGCCACTAAAAGTGGGGAAATCCACAAAGAGCTTGCATAGATACGAGTGTAAATACACATCCAGATCAGTATTAAACACAGCAGAATTGTAGGAGACCTGGAGATGCCCCTAAGCACAGTACGGGACAAAGCCTGTGTGACAGCTGGACACCACTCCATCCCCATATCATTGTCCCACAGTGTGTGGGAACAAGCATAGGACTTCCTCTGTGACTACATTGGCAGCTTTTTGCCTTATTACAGCCTTACAGAGCTGCAAGCATGGATGTAGACTCATTCATGAAAAACATACGTGAGTCCTTGATTGACATATAATCTTGATATTGTTAACAATTTACAAGCACTCATTGTAATTGTAATTATTATTAATATATTAGGTCTCAAAGACTGTAGGGAACCTATTTTTGTGGTCGCCCCCAAATTCAGCACCATTCATTTATCCATACAGAAGGATAATTTCTTTTCATTGTGCCAAGCATGAGTTGGTATAAGGTGTTAGGTTCATGGCTGCTCTGTGCTTACATAAGCATGACTGATTAGAAACCAAACAAACAACCCCAGAATTTATAGGACAAGAAGGTGCAAAGACACCATACTGATCTGAGTAAACTGCCTAAGCCACCCCAGGGTGTGTGTGTGTGTGTGAAAAAGTCACACTCTGAGCAGTGGGTAAACAACATTTATATACAGTTGATAAGTGAGTCTGTTTCAACACCTGTGTTGAAACTTTTTAAGTAAATCCAACCTTCATTTCTGAGTCAGAATCTAGATTCTCCTGACTTGTTGCCATTCACGTCTCCTCTCTTAGGTAGACACCAAAATCTCTGTAGCCTTTGCACCAGACAAATGGCTTCTGTAAATTACCACTGCCAGTGATCCCCTGTTTGCACTGTGTGTGCCCAAACTCCTGAGGCAGTTGTTATAGATGCCTGGTGTGTAGAAAATAGATAAATTTGTGTTGTCTATGAAGAAGTACTAAGGCTTTTATTTATTTTCCAATTATAGATAATGAAGGACAAAAATGAGACTATATTGAAAAATGTGCTAAAAAAAATATGGTCATTATGTGTGTGTGTGTGTGTGTGTGTGTGTGTGTGTGTTTGTGTGTGTGTGTGTGTGTGTTAAAGAAACCATTGTCATGTCATGTGATGACATACATGTACATTTCATCCTCCCTTCAGCCTATGACCTCACATACCTATTTATGATGTATATTATGTGTCTAGTCTAGAGTATGCATATATTCAGGGGATCTACACTAAGAGTTATTAAATATTCTGAGGCCAGTCTTATAACTTGTGTGCTGGCCTTTACTTAACTTTAAAATTATTTCTAAAATCTGAGGGAAAACAATGAAATAGTACAAGGACAACCACTTCTCACTTCTGAATCAGATGGAGGCATGAAAGTTGCTTCTGAGTGGGGAAAGAGTACAGAGAGTTGCAGTTGTCAAGTCTGGAAAAGATAAAAGCATGTCTGACCTCTCTATGTCACTGAAAGACAGAAAATGTATTTTTGGAGATGTTCTTTACAACAGAAAACAACCTTCTTGACTTGCTCTTTCAAGGAAGCACTGAAGTTAAGTATGACACATGGGTTTAAAGGTGAAGATTTATCACAGTCATTTAAAGAGCCCAGCCAGTGTTTCCATGTGGACCTATAAGTGGTACTTTTTATTTCACTGTTGTTGAACTGCAAATAGTTTTGCCACATTTACTTCAGTTCATTTATATCTGGAATGATGGGTATTTATACAGATGACACCGCTAGGGTTGGTGCATACAGGGTCAGAGCCATCTGCAACGTGGAATAGAGGCTGAATATATTTTAGTTAGGTGAATGCATAATAATCGACTAGAGTCAGGGCAGGCTTCAGGCAGTTCTTCTCAAGCCCCTTTAAATACAACAATAGAAAGACAGAGGCTGAGGTCTCTGAGAGAGAGAAACCACTGATGAACAGCTGAAATTTATATGTGGCATATATGGAAAAAAAAATGCACAGCTCCCCAAATATTAATATACCTCACCCTATATATTCCATCAGTGGTAGGATTAACAAACAAAATATCTGTGGTACTACAACTTGTGCTAAGAATTAGAAAAATACTTATTTAAGCTTTGTTTTTCTGCTCCTCTGCATATTTAGAAACATCATTTCACAACTGTGAAGTACAATAAAGGTAAACAGACTAATTTGGAAAATGTCAGTACTTATTGTCCACCAGGTAAAAACTAAAATAAAATGTAAATCTCTAAACAAACAAATGCTAAGTCGGGCTTGAGGATTTGTTTTGTTTGTATTTTGAAAAACACACAAGCACGGTTAACGCTGAATCCTGGTATCTTAGTGAAAGAGTTCATTAATTAATAATGGTATTCTTGGTGTGCCAACTGTGAGTAGAACTAGCAGGGTTTTAGAGAAGTGTGAGTGCGTGCCTGTGCCACGGTATTAGTTCTGAACAGAAGAAACAAGTAAATATAATCCATTTAAGATAAGGGTGTTTCTGCCTGCATGCTATTTGTTTATTATTGTTATTTGTTTTGTAAAAAGCTCAAAATAACAGTATGAAAACATTTTAGCTGTATAATTCAGCTGCCACTGTATACCAATACTGAAAGGCTAGTCCAGACCTCATCATTTTGTCACAGTAATATCACTCTGTGATCTCATACTGCCTGCTGGAATAACATCCGTGTCCACCATAATAGCCTATATTACAGCAGATCATAAAGCTCAGTACATTGCTATGGCAACAGCAGATATACAGACATACAGTGGCAACATCATTGATAATCATTCAAATGTTTAGATTCTCAGGCATTTTAAGTTGTCATGGTTTAAGGGAGAAATGAGAAAACAAGTCTTTGGCCATGCTTCTGCCTGTTTAATGTTATATTTATGATGTCAGGCACACACACATCAACTGTGTGTTAGAGAGTGTGTCTGTTTGTATAACAGCTAACTATATGTGTATACAAATATTTCTGCTGTTGTAATTGTTGAGATTTACGTTTTTAATTGCCTAAGTTTTTCTTTATTTAACACTGATTCATTTTTAGCCCAGGAAAGCTTGATAATCTTAACTGAAGTAAGCTCTACATTTCACATTAAACACATCTCACACTCTGCTTTTGAGTTGCACACTAATGTGCAGCTCAGTGTGGGTGGTCTTCAGTGTTCATTCTGAATTCATGAATTCTGTAAAACCACACACATGCGGTAATGAGGAACACATACATGCAGATTTCCAAAACATTTTTCTAAAAATCACTGGCTATGTAACTAATGCCCAAAACCTGCAGAGACTTTTTAATAATTATATGCAGCAATCAAGCAAAATGCTTGCAAATAAGCAGGACAACTTGCACTTTCTGAGGGGAAGTGTCTAATGACACACAGGAACACCTACATGCAAGCAGGAAACTATTTTTCTGGAAAGTACTCTCATTTTTGGACTTTTCTACATATACAACCATGCAGACTTGCACATCCAGTATTCAGAGATGACTCCTTTTTGTCATATTGTAGTCATATTTCAATCACTGTGTAACCCACATTGCAGCAGCTCATACTTTCTTCTCTACTAGTATACTACATATATCACATATATACATTTTCCATGTACATTTCTTTCTATTTTAATGTAGTATTTGTTGTTTATGTTTCTGCTTAATACAGGGTGCATTAGCAGCATCCTGTGAGCTGTTTTCCTCTCTGGACAAGACACACACTCAGACAATTTTAGTGCTACTAGTGAAAAACCAGCTTCATTCACTCGAAGGCTGACCTGTTACACCTGCAATATCTCAGTGTGTGTGTGGTAGCGTGTGTAGTGGAGGGAAGTGGAGAACATGCCTTGCTTAATGGATAGATCATCCCAAACACACACCCAACGGTAACTAAAATATACTGCGGTGTCCAGGACCATTTTTTTTTTCTGCAGCTGTAAAATAATAAATATGGTGCCCTGAGGTTTTCACAGAATGTCATGTGGTTTCCTCCCCACTGGATGGACTGGATTAAAGAGATATTTCACTTTGGCAAATCATTTTAAATTACATTATGACTGTGGCCAGCAAAGCTTGAAAATGAGCTGGGTGGATGAGTGGCTAAAACATATTAATATAGTTAAATGCTCCACTTAGTTCACATGTTGCAACAATGAAACAATAGAAAATGGAAAAAAAAAAAAAGTACATCACAGTAAACTATATAGTGTTACACATATCTTACTGTTCTGGTCTTGCAATAAATCTGTCTGAGCCTATGCCTTGTGCTGGTGGGTTGGTTACTGGCTGCAGAAATACATTTTGTGGGGTTCATTCATTATAGTGAGCTGGAAGATTCAATCAAAATCTTTACACAAGCCCCCTGTCCATGCGCAAGTGTCCAACATTTGTTAACAAGTATCATCTGAGTGGTAGTAATGTGTTATAAAAATCTGTATTTTCTTATTCAGTTTCCTCTGCAATGTCATCTGGCAAATTAAATAAAGTTAAAAATGCAATGCTTAATATACTAGTCTAGTAAATATTCTAGTCTACTTTGTGTTTACTCTGGCTGTTTTTTACGCCAAACTGGGATGTTGAAGCTTTAAATTTATGCATGGCATGCAGCACCTTATTGTAATGAATATATTTATGCTCTGTGGCGTCTCAAGAAGCTCGCTGAGAAATAATAGATTTTAGCATTCTATGTAAAGACTGCAGCTTCACCTCGTTTTATGAATAATGAAGAACAAATAAAGATGAAAAATGTACCATAATATTACTGGGGAGACACTTTCTGTGTGACCACTGGGTTTCACTCATTTGTTAGTGGGAACTGCTAAAATACTGTACATCCTGTAAGACATGCAGAATACACCTCTGTTGGTCAATACTCCGTTATGACCAGTCCACCCCATCAGCCTTAACTCTACTTTGTGTTTAGTGTAAACTGGGAAATATTAGCCAGCCAGAAGACAAAACTAAGACAATGGGCAACCATTATACCATTAGTCCATACCAAAGTTTGACTGACAGCTTTCACTCCAGCCCAAAGGAAGTGAACAAACAAAGCAAAAGCCCTTGAACTGTAGGTAAGGTGTGAAAGCACCTTAACTGCCTCTGTTGCTCAACTCTTTATAGTCGTATTACGCTCATCTAAATCTTTATGCAATTTTCCACTTTTGTTGTAAACTTAAAAATTTGCAGCATGTTTACATACATGAAGGCTACAAAGCAGCTGATCCATTTTTTTTTTTTTTGTTTTTTGCAAACTTTTTGCTCTAAATGCCATTAAAAAGGCACTAAAGCTATTTTATGTTCTCAGTGCTATATAATTTATAGGAACATAGAGATTTGTAAGTCTTCCATTACCTTCAGATAAACCATGTGCACTGTGGGTCCCCTGGCTCGGTCGATTGATGGCCAACAGCATAGTGAAGAATGATACCTGTGACAAAAATGCACAATTTTTTTTTTCAGCTTCTAGCTCTAAATTTTTTCTGTACCTATCTCTCTCCAGCTCAAATCTGTAAACAGCTATCAGAATTACATTTCAGCTGCCCCGTGAAACAGCAAAGCACCTTCAGCAGGACTCCTTGGAGGAGTGACCATAGGCCTTCAGGCTTGGAACAGTATTACTGTTACAATGCTGCCATGTACTCAATCTGGCTTCTCCCTGAACAACTGCTCTGCTCCTCAGGCCAGTCATTTTCTGAGCTGAGGTTGTGTCGATATTGACCTCCCACAGGTACACAACCCTCCTTTCATCATTCCCTTTTTCTACCCTGCAGGAGTAAAAAATAGGCACACTTCTCTCAGTGCCCAGATTCATAACCTCTGTGCTGTCAGTCAGAAGTTACGGTACGTGTTTGTTTGTTTGTGAGTGAATGTGTGTGTTTCTCCATAAGACTTCTGCAGGTGTGAGAGATTACCATAAAAGAAAGTTGTTACTTCTTCCAAGGTTTCAAGTACAGTAAATCAGTAAAAGTACAAAAAAATGCAAATATTTCACAGTGATTATTTGACTTACGCATAATGCAAATAATTTTAACCTGACCTTATAGGAACATTCCGAAAATATGCAGCTCATTATGACCCAGTAGATGTTTAATTCATATACTGTAGAGACTGAATTATCTTAACATCTTTTTTCTCAGACTAAAACTGGTCTTTCATAGAAAACTGGTGCAAGACACAAAATGTCACATGCAGAAAATACACAACATTCTTGGCTTGTGCAAAAGTTGCCTCGAACTTTAGCGCCTTGTGTTTTATATTGTCAAAGACAGTCGCGCTTCTCATTTTAAATATGTGTATGTTAATGAGGCTGTTACAGCAAAACAGTTAACATATGTGAGGCTGTGTCATTGCAGCAAATGTTGTTTTATATATATATATATATATACTGTTTAATAGTTAACTCAGAACTTCCCTGAAATATTGTAGTTTGACGTTTCTCTCTGTATTGCAAAAAGCAAACCCTATTAGTATGTGTGTATTTGCTATTGTAGAGTTATTTACATTATGTAAACTTGCATCTTCTCCACTAAATCATCTAATATGAGGAGCCAACACAGCACCCTTGCACACTGTGTATATTGTGTACAGAACAATGTAAACCTGTAAATCTCATCTGCAAACAGAACGCTGCAGATGTATATATATTGCTAAACAATGCTGTGTTTTCACATTTTGTCTTCTTGTTCAGTTTTTGTAGTTTGTTTCACACACTCTTATTGCTGTATTACACTCCCAGCTACTGTATATCACTACAGTACCTACTGCAATCATAATTACATCATGTTAAAGTAATAGGACACATCACAATCAACAAGTCATCAGTAATGCAATCAACTATTCCAAATAGCACAGGCATGTAATTGTCATTTAGGGATAGTAAATCACCTTTGTCATTATTTTACTATTGCCCCCCTACTGCCACTTTTATGAATTAGTGAAGGTAAAAACTAAAAGACTAACCTTGGTGTAACATCTGTCTCAGTGACCTACTGATGCCCATTTCTTTCATAAATAATCACTCGCAGACAGCGTATTATCACACTTATGATCCCGTCACCGCTCTTCATTAAAAAATAAATATAAAGATAATTAATGCCCATATTCTATGCCCTTGAAACAATGTTCATAGCAGCTTTTTGATAAGAGAACAGAATGTATGAGAAAAGCTCTTTGTGCTGCACGGTGGAGAACTATGGCATCAAAAAGTTACTGGTGATTTGGTTTTTAAAAGAAAAGCACCAAAGGCAGCGGGTGGGCTAAAAAGAAGCCAAAGATATGAAGCCTCATTAAGAAGTGGAATTTCTACTTTTGAGTCAGTAATTCAATATATCTGATAGCAAGAAATTTGAATATGCATGAAGGTGATAGGATATGATTTCACAAAGTTATTTGCAAAGATAAAGAGATATTTATATGGAAAAAAACAGTTTTCCCCTTTGATTTCTGCATCACTTCTCACTATGACAACTTATCAGCTGCTTCTCCTCAACTACCAACAATTAACACATGAAACATACAAGTCATTATCATCACAAATTACAATAAGTGAAAAAACTGAGATTAAGAAACTAAACATGATAAGCAACACAACAAAGATCAGAAATGATCACAAAGTACAACAAGAATCTGAGATAACAGCCTTAGCAGAAATAGTCACGTAGTGGACGTTTGTCCCAGATTGAACATCACTGTAATAAAAGAACAATATTTGCCAAATTAGGTGGATAAGAGAAATTTGTGATAGGACACATGGCACATACTTTATAGATTTAATGGCCCCCCACTGTGCATTTGAATTTTTCTAATTTCTGAAAACCCATTAAGTTATTAGTCATGGTTATGGTTTGGGCACTAGAGACTACAGTAGCTTCTGAGTACAACTTTCCTCTGAGGTTGTCAAAGGTTTAGCTTCCCCTTATTTTAGGGCTAAAAAATTCAAAAATAAGAAAATCCAAGAACAGTATGTTGGCATCTGACCTATTAATTTATTTTAATGATCTCATTTTCACTCATCGACCTGTCCAGGGTGTACCTCTGCCTTTCACCCACATAGATCTGGGATAGGCTCCAGCAGATCCCTGTGACCCTAATTAGGACTAAGCGGGTATAGAT